>NW_028188942.1:2126250-2805000 GCF_054131305.1 Coturnix japonica | reverse complement strand
AGATAAAGCAAAGCGGAGAAAACCATATAATGAATTCCAGTCATGTAACATTATGGACTAAGCAGAAGTGCCACTCCTTTACTAGGATAGTTGTAAGAAGACATTTTTGAAACCACATAGCTCAAATGATAGCAGCCACCAGCCAAAACCCCAAAATATTTCTGCATATGAAACAGGCACATGTGGAATACATGGAAAAGCTACGGACTGGTTTATAAACTATATTTGTAGAAAGACCATGAAATTGGAAAGTGATAGCATTGCAAAATATACTGCAAATATAGTTTTGTCAGAAAAACTAGAGGGAGGATTTGGATCTGAGTGTTGATCAGAAGAGCCACAGTGTGGGCAATTCTGCACAGCAATCTCTTCTCATATTTAATGCCATGGAAGGGAACAAGGGACATTCAGTGTCCTTTGTGAACAGACAGGATCTGCTCATTGACTCCGCTGTTAGTCCTTTTTCCCCTTACACAAGAGGAAAACTTGCAAGTACCCAAATTTTTTGCTAACTACTGAGGACAAAAGGGGATGAAAATAATCTGCAATCTCTTGAAACCTATGCAAGCTATCTAGGATATACAGCACTGTGACAGGGCATAACTAAGCTCTGAGATCTCCTGTCTAAGTTTTCAATGTAAATACGTCTAACATGCATCCCATAAGTACAATTGAAGGCTGGAGAGAGATAAAACCCCAAACCACAATTAAACATTTTTGCACCACGGGAAGACTGGAAGATGTAAAATGGTGGCAGTGGGGCTCAGACTTGGCAGTATTTATGTGAGGAGACATTGATTTGTTTCAGCTTGTGTTTTGAAAATACGGTGTTTCAGCAGAGGTTTATTGTTGATGCATTTGTTGTGAAACCAAAGAAAACGTACATGAAGTTCTTGTCAAAACCATCATGGGAAGGAAAAGGGCAGCCAAAAGTGGAGGAATGGGCGTTCAGGGGCTTGTCAGAGAAGTCAGATGTATTTGAATGTATGGGTCCGAGAGAATCCACCCAAAGGTGAATTTCAGACCTGTGGGTTTGAAGGAACAAGGTGAGAATCTGAAAAATCAGCATGGGTTTATGAAGGGCAAATCATGCTTGAGCAGCACAGCTGCCTTTGGTTAAGAAATAACTGAATGGGTATAGCACAGGACAAAGCGGCCCATCTTATTTATGGAACTAAAACCATAGCCTAGTGCTGGCAACAGTATGGAGCAGCAGGTGGGATCAGAGGGCCCTTCCAACCATCATTTCCTAGATTTTGTGGGTTGCTGAGCTGAAGCAAACGAGGAGCTGTGAAAACATTTGTATGACTTGGTATGGTACTCAGCTATTCAGTGCCATGAGGAGCTATTAGTTTTGGGAAGAGTTCTAGTATATACATTTCTGTAAGAAGAGAGGTTTGTTCCAAACGTTCATAGGAAAAACCAACCTTCTTTAATAGAATGCGGTCAGAGAAAGAGTTTATAATCAGGAAAGAAACCTGGCCTGTCATGGGTCAGCAAGGACCAAAAGCTAGGAACCCAGATTATTTATATTACCAGTGTCTTAAAATAATTTAAACTTCAGTCAGTTTTCAAAGCTTCCAAAAACATTAATCCACAACAATGTAGAACTCAGAGATCTCCAGCTTTCATTTCCACAGCCTGTGCCACTCAGGCTGAGCTGGGTGCAGAGAGGCCAGGGTGTGAGCAGGATGGATAAATGCTGCCCTTATCCACGCATCAGATCCTGCATGTAGAAATCCTTTGTATTCGTTATTCATGAATGCAATATGGCATGAGGATCCATGATCTTTATGGACAATGAATTCTGAACTCCCTGGGAGAGGAGAATATTTGCCTGTAGAAACCCGAGTCCAAGAACTGAACGTGCCCAGCTGGGGAAAGCACACACAGAAATAGTCTCTTGTTTCTGGCTGCAGCTCATACAGGCAGATCGCTTATTTACCTCATCTAAATATTTGACCTTTATGCTTTTTGGAAATTGTATTTTTTTTTCTTTTTCTTCTTAATTATGTGGAAGGAGCACCTCCTTTCAGTGCCCTGATGGACTTCTCTATAAATAGCCCCTCACATCCCAGAACTTCACAATGAAACCTGCAGCAAAGTCAGCATCCTGAGGACTTTTTAAGCCTGAGATGGGAACCACGTGGAGTTTAATCATTAATCACCAGCCTTTAATTAACAGCTCTGGGCTTTGAACAAAAGGTGCTTGCTGCAAGGCTGCTGAGGGGCCCTGAGCTCTTCTGTGCGCTTTCATTTGAGGGACCCAGTGGCATTCCTAAAGGGGGCTGTTGGAGTAACCTTCTCCTTGTGGGAAGGGGTCACGCTTCCCAAGAAGAGCAGATGTTTGTGGCCCAATCTCCATTTTCACAACTGCCCTGCTGGCAGGCTGGAGGTCTGAGATGGCTCAGTGCAGGGATGCTACCAGTTCCCTAAGCCCTACTTTGCTCTGGAAAGGACTTGAGCATCTCCAGAGCCTTGTTGCCTCCATCAGGTGAGGTGGGCTTTAACCAAAGGAAAGAGGAAAGTTGCTCCAGGCTTGGAAAATTTTATAGGGGAGTGTTCAAAATTGAGCACTTGGGAGAGAAAGAAAACATTGCTATAAAAGTTGACTCAGCCAATATTTTCTACATTCTTGCTGCTGTGATTGAAGATATTTGTTTTTAATATAGGTTTCTCCCATTTGTAGTCTGGCTTTCCTGTAGTAAAATCTAAAGGGCAGATCCTCAGCTGATATAAATTGGCTCCACTGAAGTTAATGGAGCCATGCTGGTTTGTACCAGCTGAGGGATCTGGCTTGTGCTGCAGTGCTCCATACCCCCATTATCCTGCCATGATTACGATACTAATTCAGTAAAATGGCTTCACAGTGTAATAAAACCAACCCAGAGCATGGAAGATGAAAGGACTCCCTTCTCCATTTGACCTGGTATTTTTCAACAGAATGTTTTCCCTTATTTTCTCTTTTGTTAGGAAATGCTCTAAACTTTTTGCTTGCTTTCTTGCTTTTTGGCTTCAGCACGAAGGCTGTGTGTGTGTAGAAAGCATGTGGCACATGCAGTGGTGTGATGGGTCAGGGCACAGTGTGCCTCGTGCAAGGGAACGAATTGGTTCTTCAAAGGGCAGGGCTGATCCTGCAGAGCAGCTAAAGCCCTGAGCTAACCTTGACTCCTGAAAAATGGGAGTTATCATACTCCAGGGCAGAGCATTGATCATTTTATTCATTCTCTGCCCTGTGTAGTTTTTCTTGATCTGCCTGTGGTGGAAGACGCAGCCCAAGAAGCTCAATAAAGCTGCATCCACTTCTGTCACAGGGGAAAAAGACATGTTGGTGGCTTTCCTCCTTGTGATCAGCTCTTCAGCCATAGCAGAAAGGTGAGCAGTGGGGAGCAGGACGAGCTGTGCTATCTGGTTGCTTGGAGCTGTTGAAAACCGAAGGGAATAAAGAGACACAGAGATCTGAATAAAGGCAGACAGATGCATGGCTGGATCCCTAGGATGAAATGTTTTGTTTGCCACAGCGCAGCTGAACTGCACAGAGGTTTTGTTCTGAACCAGGAGGGAGTTTCACAGGGATGTTGCTAAATGGAGGCAGTAAATTTAACTTTAAAGGGCCGTGAATGGAGGCTTTTGGCTAAAAGCTGAAGTGCTGTTACTTTTTACTGGGCCTGTTTAACTCCACTTGGAACAGGACAGTGTGTTTGACTTATAAGGCTCCTGGAATGCTTGGCCTGTGTGTCCTGCTCCTGGCAGAGTAGCAACGAGCCATAAAGGTGAGTGTGTGCCAGCCTGGCCCTTCTGTGCTAAAGGAAATACAAACAGATCTCACCTGTGGCTTAGGGAGAGCTGTGGGTGTAAGTGCTGGGAGCAGGGCTGTGCCATGGCAGCACAGTTTTAACTGTCATAATAGCTAAAGGGTTCAAAGGCAGTCAAAATGTCCAATGTCCAGAATTGGCAGGTTTGCTTGAATCCTGCTCCCAGACCTGTGCTAATCCTCTAATATCATTGTAATAATCCTGATTCAAAGAAGGGTTTTCTTACCAGCTCATCATTTCGAAACAGTCTGAGCCTTCTTGTAGTATTATCCAATTTAAAACTGTTTAAACCTTCTGCTTCTTTTAGGGAAAAACATGCGTTTTGCACCAAAGTCTGCTCAGAAGCAGCAAAACCTCTCATGCTCATATCTATTAGTGTCTCGTTGCAAGCAATTTTAAAACATGCCCTGTGTTTGGATTGTGTTTGAGACTCGGTTATTTGTTGTGGGTTTAGCAGACTGCAATCACCCACTTAAGGTGGAACTTGGCCACCTTCATTCCTTTCCTCCCAATGCTAAGGAAGCATCCAAAATTCTTGTATTTGGCACAGGTTGGCAGTGGATGCTGTCCCAGACTGAGAGGACCATTCCTCATGTTGTGCGGTTGTGGTCTGAGTGTCTTGGCAGTGGGAAGCTCTGTTTACCAAGAAAGATGGACCCAAGCTGCCTGGCTGAGGGGACAGGAGCATGCACACAGGCCTTACCTGTGGGGTAAGTGCACCCTTTTCTTGCATTAATTGGAGAAAAGAATTAATGATCTGGAAAGCTCTGCAGAACACAGGTGTCTGTGTCCTTAACCAAGCATTGGTGGCCAAGTGATGGCTGTGCAGAGCCCAGGGAGCCTCTGTGCCCCCAGTGATTGAGCACTGTTCCTGAGAAGGGGAGGCAGAGCTGGAGCAGTGGGTGCGGGCAGCCATCACTAGACCTAATCAGGCAAGGAAAAGCTTTGGAGCATATGGACCCCAATGTGTGGTCCAAGTGCAACAGCTTGGTGAGTGTCCTGCAGGGAGACTTTTACTAGCGCTGCAACAATAATTCATCACTGCCTGAAGGCTTGATGGGTCTGGTACTCCTTGTCTTAATTGACCTCGGCTGGAGACCTGCGTTTCAGTCCAGCTTAGTCACAAAGGACTTGGTCTGTACCTGGGCCTTAAAGAGGATATTTATCAGAAAAATCATATGATTAATGGAACTGAGTGATGTTCGCTTGAGAGTGGATGGGAATTTAATTAACAGAGTAGGGATTTTGGCAGGTGTGAAGTGCTGAGATCGATGATGTCTGGGGGACAGAGCACCCCAAGCCCCACTGTTGTGCAGCCATAGGCTGGGAGCTCAGGGTGGGGGGCTGAGAGAAACACAGTGCCAGAGTCTGGGCTTGTATGTGGGTAACACATGGTGTGCAGCTTGTTAAGCCCTCACACCACAGTGCCCAAATTGCCATTGCTGCCAGCCCTCTCAGAAAGGGCAAGGATAAAAAGGAAGCTGATACCCCCAAGTAAATGGTGATGGAGGGGGAAGAACAAGTGAAGAAATAATCAGAAAACTCCCAAAGCTTACTTTCTTGCCTGCTTCTTTTTCCCCACTCTTTTTCTTTTTCCCTCCATGTCAACACCAAACAAGACAGGACTAAAATTAATGGGGAAAGCAGCAATTAGCAAATTAGGTTAGCGGTGTGTTGCAGTGTGCCATGGCTGCCAGGTGTGAGGGGCTCTGGCAGTATATTTATTAATGGCTGTCAGAAAAGTGACACTTTGATGAATGAAGCTGGGTAATCGGCACCCTCCGACAGCGAGCACTGAGAGGCCTCAACATGCTAAACTGCAAAATCAAACCTTTTTTAACCCCCATACAAAAATACAACAACAGAAATTGCTGCAAGAGGAGTGTGTTTTTCCATCGGGGCTGGAATTCATGTTCTCCCCTAAATACCTCCTTTCTGTAACTTGCTGGGAGGAGTTGTCAGCATGGAAGGTTTTCCCTTTCCTTCAAATATGGGCCTCAAGAGTTTATAAATGCAGGCAGCTTAAAAGTATGTTTTGTTTTGGGTATATATGGCAACCCTATTAAAGGCAAGGGTCCTGTGCTCGTGCTTTTTGGCCTTTGCCCTTTAAACATGATGGTATCAGTAATCTACAGACTGAGATGGTGTGTTAGGTATCGTTTTCTCTTGACTGGTGGTCAGCACTTCTCCTCATTAGTGCCACTGATGTGTGATGTCCAGGAGCCCACGCTGCCTACAGGAAGAGAGAAAATGCAACAATATGTAAGGTTAAATGTGTCAGATGAAACTTCACCTGCAGCACTGTTGCATACTGAAGTTTCCACTCTTGATAACCTCAGCTGTGGGCATCTCCCTTCTGATGAATGTGTGTGTGCTGCGGGACATCAGCTGCCGTGCTCCCAAGTGAGCATGGCTATATGGTATAATGGCAGGGTGCATTGCTGGTCACTTGGTGAATGGGAATTCAGAATTACTGGCCAACAAGATGTGAGTTTAGAAGTTCTCTTCAGGAAAAAAAGACCACAACAGAACTGTACTGAAGTTGTTGAGGAGATCAGCCCAGCTGCTGGGATAGCATCTGGATTAAAGATTGCTCTGCAAAATGCTGCACTATGTGAAATATTTCTTCCAAGTTTTCAGGCTTTGCATTGCACGCCGGAGGTAAGTTCTGTGCACTGCTTTGATAGCTCAGCACGGGGTTGCTCAAATCCCCCAGTTCCATAGAGAAATTGAATACCTTTCTACAAAATCTTGGTTCTGGGTTTGGCCAGCTAAAAGGACTGTGTAAGTTTTGATTAAAAACATGAGAATCAATGTAAGTCATATCCCAGGCATTCATCTGGTCTTCTAGTTTGAAATGAAGCTGAGTGATCTGTGTGGAGTTACTTGCCAGGATCTGTGGGCTTGTTAAGTTTGAATTGGCTCTTGTAGCAGATCTGAAATTATTCTCTTATGCTTTAATAATTGTATTTAGTTTCCTAATTTGGCCGCTGAGTTTATCAGAAGATAATTGAACTTTTAAAAACATAATCTGATCGGGCTGTAGGAAATACTTTAAAATAAACTTCTTCTGAGACTTTGATCTGTTTTCACGCCCTCTCTCACGAAAGCAGCCTGTCTGCAGGGCTCCAACCTGCTGAGGTGCGTGTTCCTAAACCAGGCAGTTCTTGAGCAGAACCGGGTTGCTCCCTGTATGCAAAGGAAGCCAGCAGCTCCCTGCCAAGACAAACTCTGGCTGCATGGACTGCTCCTGGGTGCAGCCACCTGCCTGCATGCTCTGCCTGGGTGCAAAAATCCCCTTGTAAATGATTCCAGGGAGCAAGAGAAATGGCTCTCAAGTCACTTCAGTTTTTTGATACAACTAAAATTGTTACTTAAAGGTCAGAGTATTGTTTTCTTGTGCACTGAGAAGGGGATCAGTTGCCTTGCATGGAGCTGTGGGCTCAGTTCTCCTGGGCAGTTTGGGTTCCTTGCGAGCTGTGGTTTCAAGTGATGTGAGCTTTCCTGCCTTCTGCTGTTGGCTTCCGTCGAACAGGCATGTTTTCCCTTTTTGGTGAGACTTAACCCAATTCCTGAAGTTCTTATAAGCAGTTCCTGAGTTTTGGGGGTAATGGAGTGTGGTTCTCCAGTTTCAGTGATAGCATGTAGAAGTTTATGGGCCCACTGCAGGCCTGTAAACTCAGGTTTTCCAGGTCCTACATTAGCACATTAACTACTGGGCTGTTTTTCCTGCTCACCTACCTGACTTCCTTCCTGTTTTAAAAAGGATTTGCTGCTTTTCATGTTCTCCATTTTATGAATTTGCAAAGACTTCTGTCATTGTATAAGCATGCACCAAACAGTTTATTTTCACTTACTTCAGTGCTTATGGTTTATATTTACTTCCCATTGACTTGCTCAGGACTCAGCCCAGGGAAGACCTCTGACTTTCCTCTTGGTCTGTGACATGGCTGGGAGGCTCCCAGCCCAGCAAGCAATCACTGCACCAAAGCTCAAGGAGTAAGCAAATATGAATGATTGTCCAGGCTGAGCTTGTCTTGGTTTTTAAAGGGGAAACACTGCTTGAAGTTCCCTCTGTGAGTGCCAGGAGGGTGAAATCACCCACTGCTCACTGTGGCTCTGCTGCACAAATGGTCTCTAGGCACCTGCAGTGCTGCCCCTCACAGCTCTGTCCATCCCCTCCATATAGACATGAAGGTTTGTCCATGACTTGTTCCACCTGCACAAGCTATTTTCTGATTCCTTGTCACTGTCAGCTCAGTAGCGCTGTCATTTTCCAGATACGTGGTGTGTAATTAATGAGAATGTCATTTCCAGATTGTTTCAAAAACTAGATTCAGCATCTGAGAAATTATTTCACTCAGTGCCTTAAGATAGCTCGTTCATTCAGAAAGCTATCTTGGCTGCTTGATTTGAGGGGAGTTGTGGAGGGAAGCAGCTGTGCTTATATTATTAAGGACTGCCAGCTTTGAACTCTTCATGCAGATGAAAAGCATGGGTTCACGTGCTGCCAACCAGGCAGCTGGGTGACAGGGCAGGGGAGGGATGTGCCCAAATTGCATCAGCCCTGGCCATGACAACCTCACGTCTGTGTGTTGTGAGGATGGTCTCCTTGTGGTGGTCTCTGGGGGCAGCAGTTGCATGCTGCAGGGCTGGAGGGATAGGAGGACACATTGTAAGTTGGCTTTGTCCACTCGCTGCCCCTGGGGGCTCACCAGGCTGGGCAGAGGTGTTGGCCAGGATATAAGTATTTTATTAGATCTATTATTTCTTTCATGGGGGCAATAAGTCTGCTTTACGTGAGACCTCGAGTGACTCTGTATGGAGCACAGAGATTGGTTTTAGCCACCTTTGCTCCCCAGGACATTGCTGTCCAAAGCACTGGAAGACTGTGCCCAGGTGCAGGCTCCAGTGATGCATGGCATATAGCCATGGCAAGGGCATCTCCCTTGGGTTCTTACTAAGAGCTGTGTTTGGGGCTCATTTAGGGTTATTCTCTGCCATTTTTCTCCTGAGCAAACATCTCCAACTGTCTCCACTGAGGCTTATATTGCTCTATACTTTAATTTTATTTTGCTGTTTGTAAAATGAGGGGTGAAGGGAAGGACTTTGTCAGCAAATGCTTCTTTGCCTCCTTCCTGCCTCAGTGGGTTAAAGCAGCATTCCCCCAGCTGATAATGCCTTCAGGCATTCCAGCAATGCTTTGCTATGAGCTCTGCAATGCCCCTCATGTCCTACAGGCTGGCCAAGGCTTTGCCTCCGTGTGCTGGGGTGGGTTTGTGTTTCTACGTTTTATATGTTTAATTTTTATATATTTGAAAGTAATTATTGGAAAACAATGAAGTGGTTGCTTCCATCAATTTTCTGTGGTTATTTTATTCCCAATAATCTTCAGGTGCCTCTTGAATGGGTGAGATTTGCACAGAGCTAAGCGTGTGCATGTGTCCGTGTTTTCTGTGATATACGGAGCTCTGGTGCTGCAGCTGCCATTAGTGTTAATGGGCTAAAAACCCCCCACATCAAGCTGAGAATACACTCCTGCTAATTGTGTACCAGCAGTCCCCTGAGACCTCTGTGAGAATGATGCATCCGAGGATAGGCGCTTCCAATGGTAGGTTGCTTTGGGATAAATAAATAAGGGGCTAAAGTTAGACGCTGGGTCAGTGCCAGCATTATAACACAGGGAAATCGGCTAACGGCCATGCCAACCTTTATCCTCTTGGTCCTGGCCTGGTCCACTGCTGCACGGTACCATCTTCTGAGCCATACATCACTACTCAGCCTCACCTTGATGTATGATGCCCATAGATCCTTATAGCGGGAGTGCACTCTGATGTATTGCGCCAATACATCATGGACAGGGATCGCCCAAGTGATGTATTAGTGCCCTGAGAATGTATTACTCAAACGCTGGTATTGTTCAGGGATAAAGCCAAGCCAAGGAGTGGATTCAATTTAATTACAGCGCAGATGATAATCCAGAGCCAGCAGCACTTTGATGCTGAGATGCTGGCACCCTGTGGAAATATGAGTTGCGACTCTGGTGCTGTTGAGTCACATCGCAGTGTGCCATGAGAGGAGGTGCCGTATTTTAAGGGAATGGTCATTTTTCAGAGAAATATAGGTGGACCATTTCAAGAACTCCATGGAGAGCAATGTGGCTGCGTGTAAGAACTCCTGAGCAGCAGAGAAGGGACGTGGTGGTGCAGGTGAGACACGGGGACCTTTCTGGAAGGCTCTGAATCCAACCTGCTTGCAAATATTTCTGTTGTTTTTGGCAGAATGACATGATGAGAAATTTGGAGAGATGATTCTGTAGTTTCCTTGGATTGTCTTATATAGATGCCATAAAAAAAAACACCTGGAGAAAAAACACTCAGGCCATTAAAAGCAGCCCTGATTATTAAGGGTGGGAAAACCACCTAATGATGCAGTCAAAAAAAGATGGAGAGCCAGGAGGAGGAAGATGGCAGCAGTATTTGGCTCATGTTCATCGTTCTATATCTATAAATGAGTGCATTTTCTAACAAAGGTAAATACAGTTTTGCAGATGAGACGCTTTCAGCACAAACAGATGAAGTGACTTGTGCAAGGTCACATAGTGAGCTGGTGGCAGGGCCTGGAAGAGAATCCAACTGATCTGACTCAGTTCTCCTCCGACATCCCTAATTTTGGATGCAGAATGGAGAAGGCTTAGTCTGCTGCACAGGAACAGTGGATGCTCCCAAGAAAGTGAGTTCCTTGCAGAGCTCCTCAGTTGTCCTTCCCTGCCATAGCCATACCTGCAGGTAAAGCAGCACAAATAGTTTTCTGTTAGTTGGCTGCTTAAAATACAAGAGAGAGGCAGTATTATTCAGGAATTCATACTCCTTCTTGCAGCTCTTGAGCTTTCTGAATTTGGAGAAGAGCATGTGGTGATTCTGAGTGTGTTCACAGAATCACAGAATGGGCTGGGGTTGAAAAGGCCCAAAATGCTCATCTAGTTTTAACCCCCCTGCTATGTGCAGGGTCGCCAAGCACCAGACCAGGCTGCCCAGAGCCACATCCAGCCTGGTCTTGATTGCCACAACCTCCTTGGGTTCCTTCAGGGCTCATCCTTATCGTGCTCCAGGACACACACCAATGTCCCCATCTATGTGTGACCTAGGAAGCTGTTGAGTCCTCCTCTGTTGTGTGGCCTCCTCCTGTGACTGGTTCATCACCACTTGTCAGCAGAGCCCGTGGTTCACAGTCATCCCTATCGCCCTGTGATAACCATAGTAAACATTTCTATAAACAGATTTTTCTCCTGTCCAAGTCATCTTGCTTACTCAACTGTTTTATTTTTAATAGAAAGGCATGTTGATGCTAAGCAGATTTTTTTTTCTTCTTCTTCAAATCTCTATTAAACATAAAAAGATGCTGTGTCTGAATAAAAAGAAAAGGTGCCCATTAGATATTTTTAAAGCTTCCAAAAATAGTCTCAAGTCTGTGACAAAGATTATTGAGTGGGAATATTGCAGACAGTGGTTCTGCAATGGAGACAATCATGGCTCCATGCGCTTTTGGCTGGGAGCTACAAGGAGGGGGACTCGTAGGACAAAGACCTCAAAAGGAATGAGTTTACTGAGGGGCTGCTCTTTAGATGGTGAAACCACAGCACTGCACAAGTAGTTCTGCTGGTGATCTCATGTCTCTTTTCCCTTCTGGGTTTGCAACTGCCCTTTGAGGCTGGCATCTCATTGCTGGAATTCAGTCTTTGCTGGAGACCTGCAGCCCCACTGCGAGAAGCACTGCTGTGCAGTACAGGGGTGACAAGGGAAGGCAGTGAGTTCTCTGTCTGGAATTTCTGAGTATAAAGGCAGAAGGAAAATGGACTGCTGATTTTTGCCTTGTAAGCACAATTGATGTTTGACTTGAAAAAAAGTATAACTTGGGTTATTGTTTCTGCCGCTGCACCCTCGGGTCAGAGCACTGCCATATAAGCAGTTGGTTCAGAGCAAGAGGGGAGGCAGAAACTTGGAGGGGAAAGAAGCACATGGGAGTGGAGCTGTCCCAGCAGGGTTCCCAATGCTTTCTTTCTCTCCCATCGTGAAGGCTTTTGTTTCCTTACTTGTGGCAAATGCCAAATCTACCGCTTGTGCTTTAATGCCTGGTGAGAGGGGAGAGGTCTCCAGAGAAACCATGAAAATGGGGAAAGATAAACTGGTGATTATTGAAATGACAAAATATTGCATTGGTGAATGCTGAATGGCTTATATGGAGAAGAGAGCGTTGCAGAATGGAGGGAGCTCTTTTATTGTTTGCACTTAGGAAAAAAAAATAAAGGGATAGTAAATATTCGCCTGCATTGATCACACAGTGAGTAGTTTGCTGTGCCAAAGCAGCCTGCATCAGTGCTCAGGGTTAGTGCTTATTGCAGGTGAACTGCCCATGCAAATGGTGGGTAGTTTGGAGGAGCACAGGTAGTTTTCATCCTGTATGGGCAGACACGAAGGTTGGTTCTGGTGGGCTTTGTTGACCCTCAAAGCAGAAAAGGAACAAAATGGGACTGAGCAGTGGATAAGGATTTGAGGCTCAGTTCTTATTTCTCCTGTAAATACCATGTATCCCCTCAATAAAACTGATTTATGGCTTTTAGCCATGGTTCCTCACCTGTAAAATTGGGATAAATACTTCCTTTGTGCCCCATTTATTTACATGGTCGTCTCTTCCTATCTAACACCGCGCTTGGTGCAGCGGGGCCTCCTTCCTTTCTCAGCACTCCATGTGGAATTTATATTGCAGCAATCCTTGTAACTATCAGCAAAAGAAAATTACTGCAGACAGGTGCCGGTGCTTCAGCTCTGCTCTGATAGTGCTGCTGGCTGTGGTTTGGTGGCTGTCCCCTGCCCGTGGCTCTCAGCGTGTACCCACAGCTGTTAGTGTGAATGACAGATTAACAAATGCACAGTGGCTTTGTTCCTCACTGTGCTGCCCCAGTGCCACGCTGGGTCTGCAGTGCAGAGGGATGCATGGCATTGTCTCACCCACTAACACTCTGTCTGGTAACTGGCAAAAGCAATGCTTTTCACCCGTTGCAATGGGTGTGCTGTAGAAAATGAAGACCGTAGGGATGTGAGGGTCTTGTTTAATTTGTTTTATTTCTTAATCCAAGAGTAAGAGAATGCAAAACTTCCAAGCTGAAAGGCTTTGTGCTCTGCTTGCTCCAGGAGATATTAGTGAGGGATCAGCTGGGTTCACCAGTCTCCACAAGGTACCTTTGTTTATGGATGAGGCCGTGCAGTTGGGGATCAGAGGTTGTGCATAGCTGCTGTAGAGCACGCTGGGCTGCAAAAAGTCGGGCACCAGAGATTAATTTCTTGGTTTCTTAGAGCCAAGGTTTAATAGCAGACCTGGGGAGGACAGTGATTGAGCTCACAACCAGCAGAATCTATAGTTCAGGTCAAGTGAAAGGAAGGAGCTAAGAGACTCAGCATGCTGCTTGCAGGAGGAATTCTAATGGCTTCATGGTATGGGGTCTGCACAAGGCATACAGGAGCTAGTGCCCGGGCTGCACCATGAAGCCTGCACAGCCCCGACCCCCTGCTCACTGCCCTGCTCTCAGCTGGGCATGGAAAGAATAAATCTGGAAGGGAACAAGAGAAAACAGAAAACGCTGGCAGTTTTTCAGTAGGGAGAATGGTGTGTTTGAGCTGCAGTGGAGAGGGACAGCTTTTGGTTCTAACTTTTTGAGTTGCATACTTCAACAAACAGTGTAAATTTGGCAGAATGAAGGCTGGGTGACCTATTCTGGCTGGATCGAGGACTGATTCTGAAGCTGGGATTTAACTCAGCTCTGACATTTCATGCTGCTATTCCATTCCACTTCAGTTTCAAAGTTTTCAGACTTTTTTTTTTTTAAAGATGTGCCCTTTATGTAACTCATTTAATTGTGTCTAACTACACGGTGATTTTTTTCCCCTCCCTACCTTCACAAATGCGATTGGATATACATGTAGATCTTAACTTATAGCATATATTACAGTAGGGGCAAGAGAATCTGCCTTGAGCTTTCATATTTATCCTGAATAAGGCTGTACCAACTGGTTCTGCCTTAAATTCTCTACCTCAAAGTCTCCTGGTGTTCTGTTTTCTCAGGAAGGAAACAGGTTGCACTGAACGCAAACTGCGCGGCATGGATTTACTCGTTAGACACAGATGGGATTCCTCTATCAAAGTACTCTTGTGTTGTCTGCATTCATTACACTCACTAGAAAAGCTATTGACATGACAGCATTCTCCTGTTAGGTTTTTTCCTGCTCTTTTAGAAGTGCCTGTTGGGTTGCAGTGGCCTGAAAATGCAGTGACCAAGATTAGAGGTTTGGACCTTGAGAGCCACAGGAGAGGAGCTTTCAATGTCTTCTGTATTTGTTATGATCAATTCATAGTGACTTGAGTCTGCAAATGAAGACGTTCTTATGAAATGTTTTTGATTTTATGCATTTTGATTCTGGTATTAAGTAGTGTGAGAAAAGCAAATCAGTCTTTTTGTTTGGCTGCTGGTTTAACGTCCAGTTCACATTAGCAGGATGCAAGGAATCTGGATGCTTGTTTGGAAGCCACTTATGAGATGTTCAATTTCCTTCTATGGAAGGAAATACTGGAGAAGACTTCTAATCTTATGATTCAAAGCATGAATCAGTCCCCAGATTGGATCTGTGCCTGCAGCAGTAAAAGGGGCAGATTGTCACAGGGTTGCTGCTTTGTTCTTCTCTGGAGCACCCTGTACAGCTGCTATCAAAGGCAGAAGAGCAGCATCAATGGAACCTGCTCTGCTCAATGCAAGCTCTGAGTCTGGTGATTTTCAGCAGCATGTCATCTTAAATATATATATTTTTTCTTTTCTCTTTCTTTATTAGTTTCATGTTCCAGCTGACTTCCTCCAAGAGAGGAACATGCTTTCCCATCAGAACTACCTGAAACACCTGAGTTCATTGGGACTGGAAGAAAACTGTCTCAGAGACAAAGATACACAGCTTCCCTGGATTGCTGGCTACATGCCTGATCTGAGGTCTGTGGTCATTTACTTTGCAATGGATTTTTCACTTTTCATTTGCCTTGTATAGGTATCACCAAATGGTTTATGCTTTCTGCTTTGCACTGTCTTTTTTGGGGGGAAAAACTACACAACAGCTCTGCACACTCCTTGTGCTGATAATCCCTGATGTGGCTGAACTGAAACAACACCCAGCCTGTGCCACTTAGCTGCTGCTGGACAGGACAATGCAGTGATGGTGGTATTTGAGGGAATGATATTCTATCACAAAGGGAATTTGTTACAACCATAATTTTACCAACACAAACGCAGAGAACAGCACTGATCTGAAAAGCCAGAGCCCTGCCTGTGAGTGAGCACAATCTGCAGATGGAGAGAAGCAACTTTCTGATTTCACTGCTAAACTTCCCCTCCTCAAACCAAAACAGTTTAATCAGTCAGATTCCTGTTTAATGAGTTGCACTGCTGCCTCTAACCAGGACAGTATCTTAGATGATGGAAATAATGGTTTCAGTAAGACTTACTGTGATCTCATTACCCCATAGATGGCCTGTGTACGTTCTTCCCCTGCCTCTACCACTCACCTTCACAAGCAGGACCCCAAGTTTGAGACTGAACCCCTCTGGCTGTGTGAGCTGCCACATGAAGGTGCTTTCCTGCACACTGTCCTCTAGTTGCTGCCATCAAGCAGTTGGTAAAGTCTGCAGCTTGCGGACAACTTTTCTTGCCAACCATGCATTACAGAGGGCTAATTGTAAAAGTGGTGCACCTGCTGGCTCCCTTGGTGGCTGGAGCCAACAGGAAAAAAAAAAAAAAAAAAAAAAAAAAAAGTAATAGTAATTTATTAATGATCAAGTCACAAATAGTAATGAAAACAATAGGAGCATCTGAAGGAAGCGCTGCCGGGGGCAGAGGTGCAGGTGCTCTGTGCCCTGAGCAGGCTTGTCGGCATTTTTATAAAGCTACTTTACAACCCTTATCAATTTCCTACTGCTTTCTGTGTACCCCCTGCCCCTTTGCAAATGTTTTGCCTGCACGACAGGCTCAGCATTTCTTGTTGTAGGTGATAAAATAGCTGTCACCCTGTGGAGGGAGAAAGGAGGCAAATAAAATAAAATCAAATAAAAATGTTAGGTCCAGGGAAACAAAGCAGAGGAAGCAAAGCATTTCGGAGCAAACAAATGAGTTCTAAGGGAGACGCTGAGTCGGCACAGGGAGAGCGATGATGGGAGCTGAGCTGAGGAATGGGGAAAGATTGGGGATAGCAAGAGCTGGAGGGCGAGGGTGGCTCTGCTGAAAGTGAGGCAGGGCTTTGTGCATGGCCCTGGGTTTCAAAGGAGACTGTATGTACAGCCAGCGCCATCCATGAGGAGTTTGGGATCTGAAAATCCCAGCCGTAGTCTGAATAACTGCACTGCATTGGCAAGGTGAGAATTTGTTTAAGTAAGGAGAACAGAAGGCATATGAGCAACACCAGTTCAGGTGACATCCCCATACCAGGTGTCTTAAGTAGACATGGTAGAGATTAAGTAGACATTAAGTAAAGATGGTCGTGCTGTATCTCAAAATACAGTTTCTATATCCATATCAGAATCCATGCTAGAGCTGATAGAAGGCAGATAGAGCAGACACCAACCAGCCCAGTGTTGTTCTTTGAGCCGTAGGTAGGGTCTGCAGTGCTCCTTAGGGGTATATCTGCTAATGTAATATAGCAGTTTAATTCAGCTTGCAACAAAATAAAGCTGAACTAAGTGGAAAACTCTAGAGCTGCGATGGCTTAATTGCTCATACATGAGTCTTTACTATGCAATTTGGAAACTTTAGGCCATGGGAACTTGCTTCTGTGTTCTTGAGCCCATGAACTGCCTTAGTCTGTGGGTCTAACAACAATCAGCTCATAAAATGCTGTGAGTGCAGATTTCAGAGGTCAGCCTGAGTCCGTACCCAATCCATGTGGCTCCTGTGCCCTGCATTCGGCTCTCCAACGAGGTCAGTGAGCTGTCGAGCACACAGTCAGTGCTCTTTAAGCTACTGTGAATCTACCCCTGCTTTCTCTTTTCCCTTTTCTCATTCTCTCCTTGCTCTCACACACCCCCAAATCACAAACCCTCACACCAATGCCAGAAGCCTCTGAGGCTGTCGTAAGCCTGCAGTTATCTGCATTAGGAATAAAGCTGCCATTTTTAAAGCTTTTATACTTTTTATTCTTAACTCCACAGGACCCAGGAATCTTTTCCTGAAGTTAATGTGAATTCAGGGGGTGCGTGTTTTAAGAACTGAGCTGGGTCCTGTAAAAAAGGTAAGAACCAGCAGTTGGCAATGCTAATTATTGCCCGGTGATTTGAGGGGACCTGCACAACGTGCTAACGTGCCTATGATGACACACAGCATGATACATGGGGAAAGGTGAAGGCAAGGCTCGTATATCCCCATAACACTGAAGGCATATTTCCCTCTCTAATAACTTACAAACAGTCACCATTTGCTGTCTGCAAAATTAAACTCTCATCTCCTCCAGCCTGCTGATCTGGTGCACAGATATAGGATTTTAAGCTTCTCTATTGAAAAATGTCCCTGCAAAGCTGTCCATCAGAACTCCCGCTGCTTTCCAGAGAGTATTATTAATAAGTTCTTCCTATCAGAAATGGGACCCTTTTAGAGCTCAGATAAGGTTTTTTTCCCTGTTAACCAGCTGGGCTGCTTGGCTGTGGACAAATGCCATGATGAATGACGGGTCAAGGATGGAGCAGGCTGATTTCTCTCCGAGCCTGACCTTGTCTCTGGTGTGACATCTGAAATGACAGGTGCATTAAAAAGTTATTTATGTAGGGGAGCTGCGATGCATTGTACCCTTTGCAAGGTAGCACCCAGTTTTGCAAGAGTATTAGAATAAAGGCTGCCTCTGTGTCTGCTGCCTCTTGTACTGCTGGCTTTCTGTAAGCAGCTGCTGTGAAAGCAAGAGGAGAAGCACGGAGCGTTTTTTAGTGCACAGAGGATGCTCTGGAAACTGAAAGGCAAAAAAGGGAGCAGGGTCTGAGAGCAGCAGCAGCAGACAGCTTCCCAGCAAATCACCTGCGTGTCTGCAGATTACTTGCCTGGAACAGCAGTAATCAGCTCTGGAAATGCACCTGAAGGGTTCTGGGCTGTTGAAGGGCCAATGTTGTGGATAAAATGCAGCACTGAGGATTAAATGATTTCTACTGTTCAGCTCTTTATGGCCTCAGTGCACTTGTAAGACGTTCTCTGTTGAATCTCAGACTCTTTGTGAGTAGTTGTGCTGTGGCTCCCTTCTGTCTTTACTGTTGCTGAAATTAAAGGGACACTTCTGGCTTTGTCCTTCTTCCTGTAGGACACATAAGTGGAACTGTAACCATCCTGTGAACAGTCACTTCATTCTGGGAGATGAATAGTTGCTGAATGGCAAGAGATCGCAGCCTAAATCTCCAGAAAAATGCATGCAAACCCTATCAGGTTTCTATTGTCATCTGCCTGACATTGTGCTCCAAGTAGGAAATAGGAAAGGCAATAGGAAAGCTGCCTGTGTTTTGAAATCCAGAGCTTTCTCTGGACAAATAACACACTTGCTGTTGCATGGCCAAATGAGGACACAACATCCTATGGCACAGATTAAGTTGTAGAGCAGGGTTCATGGAAGAGCCCATGTGCAGTGATTTCTGCATCCTTCTGAGTGCTGATCAGATTAATGAGGACCACAGAAACATTGGAAAACTGTCGTAGTGACACATCAGTATCCTGTTAGCTTCAACAGAATTACAGCATTTGATATCAGCTCTTCCTTCCTTGCTGTTTCTCCACCCCTCCAAAACACCCCCTGAAACACTTGCAGGAGAAATTGTAAATTTCTTATTTTGTATAATGGGACTGTTAGAAGAGCTGCATGTTGGTGTGCGTCCAACTCACATTAACTTCAGTTTTGGGCTGCAGCCATACTCGAGTGACTTTGCAAGTCTTTTCTGACTGTCCAATTAAAGTTGATGCGTGCAGTAAATCTGCAGTATCCAGACAGTATTTGATATCTCCATTTTGGATCAGTGGTTGGGTCTGGGAAGTGGATGAAGCTTGCCTGAAGGCAGCATCTGCAAGTTGTTTTTTTTTCATCAGAAAAATGAATGGTCTGGTATAATGAATGATTTTGTATAATATCAAAGAAAGAGAGTATCAGCTGTGCACATCATATGCAGTATTGATTGCAAGTACGCTCATTAATTTGTGTGGTACAGGAAATTCCAGCCAAGGTTAGGAGAGCTTTGCTCTGTAGTGGAGCTGTGACTCCTATTGCCTTCAAAGAGATTTGAATCAGGTTGCAAACAACCAAAATTCATACTTCAGTTATTTCGCTATAGAAGTGTGTTGTCACAGACGACTTTGTAGACTTCTGGTAGAACAGCAAGGAAAAATGGAAATGTCCTGTCCCTGTTTGAGCCTGCTTAAGGGTTTGATCTGTACAGTTTCGGTGCTCTGGGCAAATGTAGGATGCATGGTGGAACTCTGTTCTCATTGTAGCACAACAAAAGAGAGGAGCTGGGGAGGGGAGGGAGAAGGTATGTTTTCCACCATGGCCTGTTTAAAACATTATGAGCTACCTCTCTTCCATCATGAGTCGTGGTTTAAAGCTACTGCCCAGGGGCATAAAAATCAACTCCTAACAACTTCCAGTGGGACCACTATTCCATCAGTGCTCCCATCAAATGTTGACTCCATGATCAATATTCACCCTCTTTCTTCGTTAATCATCAGTCTTCATTCATTTCTTTGTAACTTCCTGCTGACAGGGGCACTGTTCATACAGCAGCTGGTAGGGAAAACAGAACGAGCTGAACTGCTGCACGCAAGCTGTGAAGGGAAAAAGCCACAACAGTGCATTGTGTCAGCTCAAAATGATTCCTACGGATGCAGCTTTTTCTTTTCTCCTTGCCCTATATGCTCAATTTTCAATAGACGTTGTGAGGCAGGACCTTCAAACAATCCGTGGTTACTATCGCACTGCTTTACCTTGAGTGCCATTGGCACTTGGTAATTTAGAGCAGGAACTCTGCTGATGAAGAGTGAACTGTCAGAATTTGGCTTGTCAAATAAAATCTGTGTACAATCCTAAAATAGACAGTTTTGCAATTAACGCTTGCACTGTGATTTGCCAACAGGAAGCCCACTCCCAGCTTTGCCACAGTCCTCCTGAAGACCTTGTGTGTGAGACCAAACCTCTTCCCCATTGCCCAGCCTATGAGCTGAGAAGAGCTGCTGATTTCTCTATCATTCTGACTCTTTGGGCAGCTAATATTGCCCTTCTGCAGCACAGGGATCCTGTCCAAGATGCTCAAGGGGTACAAGCTCTGCACCAAGGCAATACTATTCTGCACAGCCAAGGAAGTTACTTCTTCCTCCCACTAATTTATTCCCCAAAAAGCTGCAGTAGATGCTGCCACGTTTACAAGTACACAGATATTTGCTCTCAGTGCCAGTCAATGAATGCTGCAGCTATGCAGTGTAACTGGAACACCATTGAAGATAATTCCATTTACTTGTGTGAGGGGCCCAATAATTAAATTTGGACATTATTCCTTTAATTACTACAATTTCGGATCACGGTTAGTATTCTTCTAAACTGATGTGATTTCATGCTAAATGTAGGATGCAAGTCTGTCCTTGCTCAGACCCCTCAGCATTCTGGAGTAAGATCCTGCACTGTTGGTTTTTGCAGACCTACAATATGACGTAGCTCCTGGTGCAGGAAAAAAGCATTGGATGGTTCAAGCCTTGTGATACTTCACTGACAAGCTGTGCTGTTTTTTTAAGCCCTGTGCTATGCTTGTTCTTCATGCTAAATGGTGTTTTGATCATTTGTATTATAATAATTCATACTAATTAATTTGTAATTCCTAAATTAAGTGCACATGGGTTTCAAGCAGAGAGGTTACACTCAGGTTAACTATTGATTTTGGTCTTTGCTGTGAAGAAATTTAGATCTCATGTCTGTCAGATTTAAGACAGCCATCTTGACATCTATTAAGAGAGAGATACAGTTAAGAATCAGATTTTGTGCCTGAAAATATGCTTGCCTGGTGACTTTTGGGATCTGTTCTGCACACAGTACTGCATTCCTTAAGGCACCAACTGCTATACGTGCTGCAATGCCACTCAGCAGTGAATTGGTGCTCTTGCAGATGCTGATATTATTAATGTCTTCTCAAAGAAACTGTGATTTTAAGAAAATCCAAGTTGAGTAGAGTCTCTATGAAATAAACAGCTGTTTTAAATACATATGATGCTTTTGCACCCTGCGGAGTAATGCTTTAAACAACCACTTCCAAACTGCAAAGGAAAATAAGGTGTTTGATTTGTTTTCGCTTCTTTCCAGCACATTTTCTTTCAATGAATAGATAGAGATTTTAACAACTTAATCATTCTGGTGGACTTGGAAGGAATTTGGCTGGATGCTACTGGCAAACTCCTCAAACCTGAGGCTGGAGGTGCCACAGTCCGTGTGTTCTGGATCGAAGGGACAGAAGGCAGCTGCTCATGGTTATGGATAGCTGGACGTATAGAGTGCTCTGAGCATCAGGAACAGTTTCCAACCATGTAGAAAGAAGAGTTTCCTTGAACATGGTCACAATCTCATGTTGCTCTTGTGCCTATAGGAGTATGAATTCTGGAGTGGGGGGAAAGATAAGACTTTGCCGGGGAAGTAAATGTTCCCATTTGCAATAAGCACGATAGATTTTGCTTATTTCCTTTTCCCTCTATTCGATGGAGAGGAGTTCGATTACTTTTGGATACATTTTCTTTTGCATAAGCTTTTCATGCGCTGTGTTTTGAGTGATGTGACCACTAGAGAGCAGACTTAGCCTAGTAACAGGAGTTAATTAGTTCTTGGCCTCTTCATTTCCTCCTGTCCCCTTTCCCCTCCCCCTGAATACACAGGCAGAGGGGGTTTGGGTGGCTCTGAGCTTGCCTCCAACGCTGTGCAATCTTAGGCCTAATTAAAACGCCTCAGACGGCCTGAACCCCGCATTAAAATTTGATGAGGAATTGATCAGCTAAGCAAACAGGAAATTTAGCTGTGTGAGTGAAGGTAATGTTTGCTCAAATGTGTAATGAGGTCCATGGGGAATATTTATGGGGACCTCAGTGACAGTTTCAGCAGTTCCTTCTCCTTGAAGTCATCTTCCCTACCTGCCCTCTCTGTTATGAGGCTGTAGGCAGAAGGGAATCCAACACCGCGTCAGCCGGGCGGTGGAAAATGGTCTGTGTGTGGCTGCGATGGTGCCATGGAAAGGTCTGCAAGAGGAGTTGTGAAACTGCAACCTGACTTCTTTAAAAACATCAGTGGCTCCATAATGTAAGGAGTTGTGTAGCACAATTGCTGGTGGAACTCCTTGCAGCGTGTTAGAAAGCAAACCGGCCTCCTAAAAGGGTCAGGTGTTGTGTTACAGCAGATGCTACCTTTATCTCCATGGACTGCAGGATAAGCTATACATGCTATCAGCACAGGTATTTGGAGGCAAGGCGGTACGTTCACAGGGTAGGGAGCAATGCCCTCCTCAGCACATCTTATCTATTTCTAATAATCAGTAAAAGTGTAAATGCCTTCTACTTGCAGCAAACAGATAAATTTACATGCTTCTTATTTATCACTACTCTGTCAAACATAAATCAGCATGAGAGAGTCTTAACCTAAGCTGTTACTGACGGGTAAGATCACCCTCACACCTGTATCTGCAAGTCACTGCTGTTGCCCTCAGCTCCTGGCAGAGGCTTTGCAAAGATGTAGGGCTCTGCATTCAGGGCTCACACAGGCCCCGAGCTGCAGATGTGCTCGTCCCAGCCGTAGGACTTCCTGTGGTTCCTTCTTGTACCACTCGTGGCTACTTTTGACTGGTTGCAATTAAAGTTGAAGCTGACACTGTAAGGACTTGGAGCGAAAAGCAGAAGGATGGGCAGCCAACAGTCTGTGCCCAGTGGAACAAAGTAGGAAGGAGATATGATGGGTGTCTTGGTGTGAGCCCTGCAGATGGGTGAACATGGTGGTTGCAAGCCAGTGCTTTGCTTTCTAATGCAGCCGAGCTGTTCAACCTTGTGGCTTATCTGGTCTGCACTGTGTGAAGATGAATTGTCATGGGCCACAATGAAGAGCCGAAAGGACCCCGTAATAAATGTAAAGGGAGCACTTTGCTACTGAAAGGGAAAGGGGGCCTCATAGAAACCAAAGCAAAGGGTACTTACAGATAGATTATTTTGAGGGGGCAGAGGGGGAACAAATCATCATATACAACATTATATATGGTTTATATAAGTAATACAATTTATTTAGTGTATTGTTTTAAATAAAAACTGGGAAAGATACAAGATCATAAAACTGTTGGGATACCAGACCTTGTATTTCTGAAAGAAATGCATTGGTCTGGTTTGGTGACAGTGGCTGCCATTCCCAGTAAGGCCATGTTTGGTTGTTGTGAGTGACGGGTGTGCACTGGGGCCAAACTGAGATTCACTGCCATGATGGCAGGGGATGGCTGCAGGATGGGGTGGGTTGTTTGCAGGTTGGGATAGGAAAGGGAAGCTGCTTACAGTGACGGTGGGAGTTTCCGTCACTGAATGCAGCATGAGAAGTTGGCAGAGCTGTAGTATTTCTTCTGCCAATAAAATCCAGGTAGGTTTGCTTAGTCCAAAGCATGTGTGTGGTGGCTTTCGCTGTATACATCTTCTAGGTGTTGCAGCAACAGCAGGGATGGATTAGTGCAAGAGAGGGTGATTTTTCTTCCATTCTGGTGGCAAAAATCGAGGGGAGCTGTATGTCCCATTTCAGGTGCACTCTAATTTCTTGACAGTGCCCAGCACCCTGTGCACCCTGTGTGTGGCAGGAGGGCGATCCCAGCCCTGTGCTCGTGGTGGTGATGTTCAGCTCTTCGATCTCTCAGCCGCTGTTGGCTGTGCTCTGTGCAGTGTGCGTCTCTGTGGTACCGGCAGCCCTGTCCTGGGCACTGTGTGCTGAGCAAGGCTGATGAGCGGGGAGTGGAAGGATGAGCTGGAGCTGCCGGTATGTTGTCCAGCGCGGTGCAGGGCAGTGATGCTGAGCGAGAGCTGAGGCCAAGAGCTGTGCAGCGCCTCAGCCTCTCTCCCGGCCGCGCTTTCCGTCCCCGTTGCCGTTCCTTGCTGAGGTTGGGCCGCCCGCTCACACCTGGGGCCCGTCGTGGCGCCGCGCGTGGTCTCCGGCGGCCATCCGCCGCTCCTGGGCCACCCGCCTCAGCCATTCCCTGTCCTCTTCTTCGCGGGGTGGCTCCTCGAAGCGGCTGCGCTGGTTGGGGTCCCCGTGCCAGGAGTTGCTGCGCACCAGCGGGCGGGGGGGCCTGGAGGGGCTGCGCTGCGTGCGCCGTGCTGGGACGCTGCGGGAGCGATGGGCAGATCTTGATCTCGTCTGCCGCCGCTCCCTGGTGCGCTGCAGCCTTCCCCGGGGCCGGCGGGTCGGGGGGCGACCCGAGGGGCGCCAGCTGAGGCGCAGCATGCCGGTGATTAACCCCCGGCACAGGGGGCAGTTGGGCGTGTTGGCCGTCCAGTGCTGGATGCACTCCCTGCAGAAGATGTGCCTGCAGGGCAGAGCGCGGACGGCATCCTCCATGGGGCCCAGGCAGATGGGGCACGGCTCCTCGTGGGCCTCCGCCGGCCACGTCCACGTCTCCCTCCTCCTCCGGTTGGAAGCCGCCTCCCGGCTCATGGCTGCGGCTGCCCTGGCGCTGTGTGGCTCCAAGGATGGATTTGGGTGAAGCTGCCTCTTGCAGAGCAGTCAGCAGCCTCCAGGCCTCAGCGCCTGTCAGGTGTCCTACCTGTGGCAGACAGCTCGTGTGCCACCGGCAGGAGCTCTGAGCTCTGGGGATCCTCCAATGGGATCCTCAGTGACTCGCAGTCCTCTCGCAGGACTCTGATGTCTCTCGCACTGGCAAGGTCTCAGTGTCTCGTGCTCCCACAGGAGACGTTCACACCTCGAGAGTCGCCAGCAAGACTCAATGCGGGCTGGGCCCGCTGGCTATGGGTAGGCACCCGGCCCACTGTGAGGTCACGGGGCCACTGTGACCCTGCGCTGCCATCACAGACTGCACAGATAGGTGGAGGTTTGCTGTCCGGTGGTTGTGGTGTTGATATTTGTGGCGTTTTCCAGCCAGAGTCCACCCAAGGGCTTTCACTGGGACATTTTCACTAACAGTGAGAATAAATCATCTATTGAAGCTAGAAATGTAACAGATTTGTGGATGTTGTTGCTCAGTGCTGTAGCTGTGATCGTGCTGGTATTTGGTAGCAGTGCTAGCAAAGCAAATGCTATCATGGGTGTTTTTCAGCAGGAAGTGAAGGGGCAGTGCTTACCAAGAAGGGATCCCTGTCTTGGTGGGGAAAGAGCAGTCCAGCTTCTCTGTTTCTCTTGTCTCCTTAATCTCTCATCCCGCCCCTCCTCTGCACCTTCCAGGACTTTCACTCACATCCCAACCTTCTCTCTTCCCTTTTTGGATGGCTTTTAACATGACTTGGGTGGAGGGTTGTGAACATCAGACTCATGTTTATAGCTTGTTCTTATTGGAGTGTGTCGTACTACTTGGGAATATGAACTTTGATATTAAACTTCTGCCTCCTGCATATCAGTTGTTAGCCATCAGTTCTCCTGTCTTGTTTGTTGGTGGGTTGTGGGGTGAATATTTTCTTTCCTCTCCCTTTTCTGTCCAGTGTACTTTGGAAGCATCTCTTAGTCTGCAAGGCCCTTGCCAACGTTGCTTCCATGGGGCTTTTCTGCAGGGCTGCTTTCCTGCTGGTCATTCTTCACGTGCCCTGGTGCCTCAGGTTGTTCCTCTCCAAGGGCAGGACTTTGCCCTTCCCCTTGGTACAATCTTGAGATTCCCCTCAAGCCATTTCTTCAGCCCGTCCGGCTCCCTCCGGATGGCTGCACGGCCTTCTGCTGCATCAGCTGCTCCTCCCAGTTTGGGATCCTGCGTTGCCCTGTGAGGGTACGCTGTGTTCCATCACCCAGAGCATCCTTGGGGCTCTTCTATGGGACTGGACCCACTTTTGTCCCCTGTGAAGATGCCAACAGGGTGGCTGCAGTTCTCCCACATTCAGGCAGAGCAGCAGAGGTATAGAGATGTGAGGAGGAACAGATGAATCTGCTTTGCATTGGCTGCATGTTGCCTTGAGTCATTTTCCAGGTGCAGGTGAAGTTGCTTCATGGCACAGGTACTACTGTCCCCCAAACACCTACAGTTGCTGATGGCCCTGCTAGCGTGTAAACATCTCATGCTGCCATCTGAGTGTGGTCACTCAGCTTGCAGCCCTGTCTCTGAGCTTCGTTTCCCTTCCTCAGGATCTGGCCTCATGTCAGGAACTCGTGTTTCACTCCTCTATCTTGTACATGTGAATTGCTACATATTAACAGCCTGAGGCTTCAATATTCCAATCCCAACAGACTTTCCTGGTAACAATTCTAAGCACAACTGCATCTCTCTGTATTCTTGGGCTCATGTCATGGCTTAGGTTGGAAAGGACCTTAAAGCCCACTCACTTCCAGCCCTTTGCCATGGCCAGGGTTTCCGTGCAGCTGCTCAGGCATCACGGGCTCCATCCAACTTGGCCTTGGAAGCCTTTGGGGTTGGGGCACCCACACTTCTCTGGGCAGCAGTGCCAGGGTCTCACCGCCCTCTGAGTAAAGAAATTTCCCTTTGTGTAAAACCTGATTGTCCCTTGTTTTGCTTAAAAACCTTTCCACTTGTCCTGTCTCTGTCTGACAGTGGTAAATGTTGCTCTCCATCCTGTTAAGCTCCCTTTAAATACTGGTAGACTTAGAATCCAGAACCAAGAGGTGTGACATTTGCTTGTAAGCATATCTGTGTGCAGGCTGACTGCCTGCATGGGCAGGTGAGCCTTACAGGCAGTAATGAGCTGCTTGTTGGGGCAGAGTCACTGCCATGATGGCAGGGGATGGCTGCAGGATGGGCTGGGCTGTGTGGCTGTGGGTTGCAATGCAAAAGGGAAGCTGTTTACAGCAATGGTGCGAATTACTGTCACTGAATTTTCCGTGTGCTGCTGCACAAAGCCATGTGCACAACAAACCCGCTCTGTCTTCAGCATGGTGCTACACTGTGCCATTTCAGTGTGCGTATTTAATTCAAGAGTAGCTGTATTTAATTCCTGTCTGCAGCAGATTAGAAAAGTTGAGGCCTGGCAAACCAATCACACTGCAGCCTGCCTCTGGTGGGAGCTCCGGCCACCCGGCCTCGTTTGGTTGCACAGGGGAAGTGTTGTAGAAACCAAAAAGTGTGCTTGAAGTTGAATCTGATCATTTGTGTTGTAGCTGGGGGTCACATGTTGTCATCCAGCTTAATGTCCGTTACCAAACGTGCTGCTTCCAGCCTCGCTGACACTTTGGCTTATGAGATGTGGCATTGAACAAAACACTGGAATTGCTGGGAGCTGCCGACTGACTTGGGTTGGAAGGGACCCTGGGATGCCTGTTGTCTGTGGTGCCCCGTAGACTCGTGCACGTTCAGTCTTATCAGGTACCTGTGGCAGCCTCTGCTATGGCCGTGCCAAGTCCACCTCCCTGGCAGCCCCACACTGCCCTGCTTGCAGCAGCAGCCCCAGCAGGGCAACTGCAGGCAGAGAGCTGGCACCCAACACGGGGGCTCTGGGCATAGGGGAGAGATGGGCACCAGGGAAGGGTTCCTACTGGAGGAGTTGAGTCTGATGGTCTGATGGTGTTGAGATTAACCAACTCTAAGCAGGCCATTTTACATAGAGTGCTGGCACCCAGTTCGGTGTTATCCATCTGAGGGTTTGGAGTCTCAGTGTTCTGGGAGTAAAGTGCTGAAAAGCTGTGGCACCTGGGTGTCTGAATCATTTTCTTTTTGACAGTCTTAGGCTGTTCTGTTCCTAGCCGTCAAAGTCACGGTGGTGGATCTGACTGGATGGAGTTGCATCACAAAGCAGGCGTCAGCCTAAGCAGCATTAGAGACCTGTTCAATATGTTCGTTTATCATTTGCAATGAAATGTCTTTGTACCTCACAGCAGTGGCAAGTCGTCAAAGTAGGGAGGAGAGATGATGGGTGTCTTGGTGTGAGCCCTGCAGATGGGTGAACAGGGTGGTTGCAAGCCAGTGCTTTGCTTTCTAGTGCAACAGAGCTGTTCAACCTTATGGCATATCTGGTTTGCACTGTGTGAAGATGAATTGTCATGGGCCACAATGAAGAGCTGAAAGGACCCCGTAATAAATGTAAAGGGAGCACTTTGCTACTGAAAGGGAAAGGGGGCCTCATAGAAACCAAAGCAAAGGGTAGTTACAGGTAGTTTATGTTGAGGGGGCAGAGGGGGAACAAATCATCATATACAACATTATATATGGTTTATATGAGTAATACAATTTATTTAGTTGTTTTTTTAAATAAAATCTGGGAAAGATATAAGATCATAAAACTGTTGGGATACCAGACTTTGTATTTCTGAAAGAAATGCATTGGTCTGGTTTGGTGACAGTGGTTGCCATTCTCAGTAAGGCCATTTTTGGTTGTTGTGAGTGACAGGTGTGCACTGGGGCCAAACTGAGATTCACTGCCATGATGGCAGGGGATGGCTGCAAATTTCACTTCTGCTCCATCATCGTTCTTAGTGACGTTCTTTATGATTAGGCTGTGAGTACTTTGGGTTCTCTTGATGATGCAGGTCTCGCTTTCCTGTAAGACTTTACTATTGGGTAGTATTGGGTTTAATACTGGGTGATAAGGAGGTTATCAGGAGTACCCAGCATGGGTTCACCAAGGGGAGGTCGTGCTCGACCAACCTGGTGGCCTTTTATGAAGAAGTCACTAGCTGGGTGGACAGGGGGAGGGCGGTAGATGTAGTCTACCTTGATTTCAGTAAGGCTTTGGATACTGTCCCCCATGACATCCTTATAACAAAGCTGAGGAAGTATGGGATAGATGAGCGTACAGTGAAGTGGGTCGAGAATGGGCTGACTGGCAGAGTGCAGAGGGTTGTTGTTGGCGGTGCGGTGTCTGGCTGGAGGCCTGTAACAAGCGCCGTCCCCCAGGGGTCTGTGCTGGGTCCGGTCTTGTTCAACATCTTCATCAACGACCTTGATGGGGGATAGTGACCACCGTCAGCAAGTTTGCTGATGACACGAAGTTGGGAGGATTGGCTGACACACCTGAAGGCTGTGCTGCCATTCAGAGAGACCTGGACAGGCTGGAGAGCTGAGCAGTAAGAAACCGGATGAGGTTTAACAAAAGCAAGTGTAGAGTCTTGCACCTGGGTAGAAATAATTGCATGCACCGGTACAGGCTGGGGGAAGAGCTGCTGGAGAGGAGCTCTGCTGAGAGGGACCTGGGCGTCCTGGTGGACGACAGATTGACCATGAGCCAGCAGTGTGCCCTTGTAGCCAAAAAAGCCAATGGCATACTGGGGTGCATTAAAAAGAGTGTGTCCAGCAGGTCGAAGGAGGTGATCCTCCCCCTCTACTCTGCTCTGGTGAGGCCTCATCTGGAATATTGTTTCCAGTTCTGGGCTCCCCAGTACAAAAAGACAGGGATCTCTTAGAAAGAGTCCAGCAGAGGGCCACTAAAATGGTGAAGGGCCTGGAGCATCTCCCCTGTGAGGAAAGACTAAGCAAACTGGGTCTGTTTAGCCTTGAGAAAAGAAGGCTGAGAGGGGACCTGATCCAGGTCTATAAATATTTGAGGTGTGGGGGGCAAAGTGTTGAGGCCAGACTCTTTTCAGCAGTGTGTGGAGACGGGACAAGGGGAAACAGACAGAAACTGGACCATAGGAAGTTCTGCACTAATGTGTGCAATAACTTCTTTATGGTGAGAGTGACAGAGCACTGGAACAGGCTGCCCAGGGTGGTTGTGGAATCTCCTTCTCTGGAGATATTCAAGACCTGCCTGGATGCCGAGCTGTGCGACGTGGTGTAGGGAACCTGCTTTGGCAGGGGGGTTGGACTCAATGGTCTCTGGAGGTCCCTTCCAACCCCTACAATTCTGTGATTCTGTGAATATCATGGGGTGGTTTGGATGGGGAAAGACTACCCCTTTGAATGACCTTTTGTCAGGGCATGTCCTGGGATTCCTAGGATCCTCAAAATGCAGCACTGCTTCTGTCACTGAAAAATGGGGCCCTGTGTGGCATGGAGGGAGGGTCCATGAGTCCCTGGCCCACCTGACTGAGTATTTCCATGGTCTTAGCAAAGACATACTTACAACTTGAGAATGACAGTTAGCTGCGTTCATGGTGGCATGGCCACTTTTAATGGCCTTGAACTGTCTGAACATAACTGAAGAGGCTCAGGCTGATGCAAATCAGCTATTGAATGACAGTGTTGAAAAACTGGAAAGACAGGTGGCAGTTTTGATGGGGAAAAAACCTAATTCAATCATTCTCCTATGGAAGATCAGGGACATCTCTCTGGAAGACCATGAGGACCCTGTACAAGGAAATCTGTATAAAATGGACTCTGTAAATGAAGGCACTAAAAGGTCAGATTTTGAGGTTTCATTTGGACTAGATCTATTTGAGATCTGACTGATTGTAACCCAAAAATGAAAAAAAAAAAATAAAATAAAATGCAGGATAGGCTGGTGGGAGTGCCCTGACCAGTGTCCACCCCCCAAACCCTGCTGCCCATAATACAGCAGCTGAACTGTTGGATATAGTACAGTGGTTTAGACAGAAACCAAGAGAGCATGCCAGCATAGCTGCTCTGGTTATGGGACATGGAGGCAGAAAGCGCTGTGGTGTATGGACTGGAAATTTCAAAACTGACATCCATTACTACTCACCCTGCCCTCAGGCAAAGACTGTATGCTCTGTCCAACATAATGAGGATAGCCATTTGATCAGTGAATGATTTATGGCTGTGTGTCATATAACATGGCCAAATAAGAATGACATACCATTAAATATCAGCCTGTGGTCCTCTATGGAGGACTAACAAAATTATATTAGAGAATTAGGCATGAAAGAGGCAATCTATGAAGATGATTTTGAGAGCCCAGTCAATAAATTTTTCATCAGGAACGAGGGATCTCATCCTACAGCCATCACCTTTACATCAGTATGGGTCTATGTTATCCATACTGAACCCCCCAGTGGCCCTCAGGTGCTGTAATACAACAGGCTGCCCAATTGATGAGGAGACAAGAGTGCCTATGGCCAGATGCAGGCTCTGAATGGTGGTGGAAAGGTCAGAGAACCATCTGCTGCCATGACATAGGCGTCCAGCCCCTAAGGTAATCCAGTCTGGACCCATTAGGGTCTTGAGACAACAAATGTTTAAAGACCAGATTAGAGCAGGAGTTCAGTTTAAAAAGATCGATGGACAGCATAATCAGGAAAAAATATCTGTTAAACAGGCCCAAGCACTGAGTATTTATAGTCCAACCTTTTCAGCCAAACTAGATGTGAATGTAACTCAAGAAGGGTCTGGATGGGGGCTCTGGCAGAGCCAGAGTTCTTTGTGAACCCCTATGAGGTTTTGGTCACAGGTTTGGCATGGAGCAGAATAAAGATACATCACAGTTGAAAAGCATTTATTGGCTACCTATTATACACTACAGGTGGTAGAACCAGTAACTCAGATTTCAGAGGTTATCGTTAAACAACAAGGCCAGTCCAGGGGTGGGTAAAAGATCTAACACACATCTCTATGATGGGGGTGGCCCAATGACAAGCAGTGGTGCGCTCAGTTGTTCTGCTTGCCTGCTCCTCAAGGAGTTAAGAGAAATCTATGCCTGCTGCGTGTTCGAGTGCATGCGCAATGCCATGTGGAGGGCTTATCACAATAAAGATTGGCAGATTTGCTGCGTAGACCGGTCAGAACTCAGATCTGCGTTGTGCTTCCTGCGGCACCAAACGCCCAACAGTGGCAGTTCCGTGTATTGGCCAGCAGGTGGCAGCAGAGACCACGGAAAGAACGTCTGCGGGACAGACCCTGGGGATCCGTTCTCTTTTGATTATAGGGGAAGAACACAAAGATGGAAGAGGAGGGAAGGGGGAAAAAAAAAGAAAAAAAGAAAAAATCAAACCACAGCAAACAAATAAAAACTTCTCCAAACGTAGCAAACGTGAATCTCTGTCAATAAATAAATGAGTAATTGAATTGATGTCTGTTTCCCCTCTCCCCCGCTCCCCCCAACTTCCGAGATGAAAAAACACCTGGTATCAATTGGACAGATGCACACAGTGAAGCCAGGGATGGTCTGAAACGCAAAGCAGCTGAGCAGCTTTTAGAAGAAAACAGAGTAGTAACAACTTCTGTACCTACATTCACCACTCTGAGATCCTGTCTGGGTCACCCAAGGCTTGTAAATAACCACTGGGTCGGTTCTGATGTCAAGTGATTTGTTGTCAGTTCTCTCATGGTTCTCCGGTCAGTTCTCCGGTGCCAGGATCTGCCACAGGGCATTCTGACCACGGGCATCATGTTTCTACGCTGCCGCCTGCATTTAACAGGCAATGGGACTGCCCAGCATGTGCAAGGCAGCACCTCTTTCACACCACCAGAATGTTTAAGGCTGTTGGGATTGTTGTTAGCGTCCCATTAACACTGAGGCTAGAGATACCCTTAGGATTGACATTACTATTAGCATTACTTTGATGGTGCCCTATCTGGGTCATTTCCAGGGGATGTCAGGAGTAAGGCACAGTGTCAGGAGAAAAAGAACAGACTCTGTTACTTTATAAAAGTGATAATAGAGAGAGTTCATTGGAAAAAATACAACTCTTAAATAATACAAAGCATGCTTCTGATTGGATGCAGGCATCATCTGGGCTCTGATTAATATTACTCTTAAGGTAAAGATTATTGTTACCATAATGATTGTTTTTGGATTATGATCAGGGTTAAGGTTCCTTTTGCTACAAACTTCTAGCATCATTTTTGTTGTTACATTTGGAGTTAGAGATGATTTTAGAATCAGGGTAAGGGTTAGGATTAGAATTACATTGCGGGTTAATGCTGTTATCTTTACAGCTCCTGTGAGGGTTGGGGTCTGGGTCAGGTGTTTAAAAATGAAATGAAAAAAGCATAAAAAAAATATATTGAAAGCTTCAGATTTCCTTAATCTTTGTGGGAATCATATATTGTGCAACTCAGATCTACCTCTTTATGCAGTGACTGCCTGTAAATTTGCTAGAGCCCAATATAATATGGCCTTGTGCTTTCCACTAACTCACCTTCATTTCATTTTCATTACATTTGCTTGGTAGTCAGATTTTGGTGTGTGGATATTTTAAAACAATCTAACTGACATTGGCAAAAAATTAAAAATAATAAAAAAATGCACGACAGCATCAATTGTATCAATTTTTATAGATAAGATAAAGAAGAGCAGTTTCCCTTAGTTTTCTGTGCCTCTTTACTTTCTTACCCTCTCCCCTTGTGTGAGAAACTCTCAAAGTCAAAGATTTCTAGTTAGGCAAAGATGGCAGCGATAGCAGCAGTGCTTATTCATTACTGCAATACTGCGCGCACATCCCCTGTTGGCAAGGGAGAAACTGCACACCAGACAGTGACATTAATTCTGTTCTATGCCCTAAACCCAATGCAGGTGATGCTCTCATGGCTCTCATTGGTTGAGCATCTCAGGCTCACAGACTCCTCCAGACTGTTGCTAGGATTCATTTCCATATAAGGTCAATTACCAACCTCTTGTTTTTAGGTTTGCCTTGTACTTTTCTGCGGACAGAGAAGGGCAATGTTTCCAACAGTCAGTACATTCATTCTGTGCTGTGCTGGGCTCTACCCACCCTGTGTATTTATCTTGTGCTTGTCTCAATTCTACCCATGTCAGAATGCCCCCAGTCTGAACTTAATTCTGTTCAGCAACTTTCTTGGTGGAAAAACTACTTAACACAGCTGTTTTACAAGAGGGTTATACATTCAGTTAGGGCCTACACTATGTACTGAAAATACTGGAAACTTCCACTGCAAAAACACAATCTACCTCTCCCATCTGTGCAGCCTTGCAGACCCAGAGCATGCCAGGTTATTTCTGCTTTCATAGCATTTGCATGCTGTAGGGTGAGCACAAGGTTCTGCTGCTTGATTCTTCTGCAAGAGCTGCCTACCGGCAAATGGTTGCAGGGATGGAGGATGTGACAGAAAGCATTTGTCTCCACAAGAGCAGAGTTACATTCAGTGCAGAGTGTGAGAGTCAGGTTGGTGTGGAAAAGCACTGACACGCTGGGGATGATGCAGTGCTCACATGTCTAACACTCACAGACATTACTGTCAGAAGGATGGTGCTGTGTTGTGCTTCTACCTTTGGCAGCCCCTGGAGAAATGCTGTGGCACACAGAACACCTTTGTATTGCACTGACTGCTGCCATGCAGCATGGATTTAACACACCAAATCCAGAGGAGCATGACTGCATCTAACTGCCCTGAGAAAAACTACTGTAGCTGAAGAGATGAGGAGGCAGCTGCTCATCTGCAGAACAAGCAGCACTGCCAGACACTGGGCCAGGTGAGCACCTCCTGCTGCAGCGTGATGATGACAGGGCTGGAGATGATCTGCAAAGCCATCTTAAAAGTGGGAGACATGAGTCAACATGGCAGGAGGACAGAGGTGTTAGGGAGCAGCCAAGGCATCAAAGAGTATCAAAAGGCTTTGAAAGGTATCACAAAGCAACAGCCAGGAAGACTGGGATTATCATGAGCAGCAACCTGGATGCTAGAGATTATTTGCTCCCATACAAAATGTCTTGCTGCAGACATCCCAAAGTCAGGCAAAATGGGAACCCAGAGCTCTGCCTGCATGAACCCCACAGCCAGAGTGTTGCAAGCTGAGCTGCCTTGCTGTTTGTTGCATTCATCCCAGTCCCTGTGAATGAAGACTCGGAATGCAGCCAAGGTGATGACTGAGCATGAGAGTGACTTTATTCAATAAAAGACAGGAGGACTTGAGAGGTCAAGGGTGAAGATGGGACTCCTCTTGTCAAGATGAGAGTGACTCAGAGCTAGTGCTGCTGCCTGGTGCCTGGGACTGGCAGCCTGACTCTAAGTCCCCATCTAAGATGCTCAGCTTCACCTCACTGATGCTGACCAGCTCCTGCATGGTGGTGCTGCTGTTGGGGCACTCGGGCTGTGCTTGGGATGGGCAGCACTGCAAAGGCGCTGGGTCACAATCCAGGCAGGTGACTGTGGTGTCTGGCAGGCTCAGGTCAGGAGCTTCAGCAGAGCCAGGAGATATGAGAGCATGAACGTGGATGAGCCGCTCGTGTCCATCACTGTTACCATGTGGAAGGCTGTCATCCGAATTGCAGCGATTCGTGCTTAAGAAGAACTCTCCATTGATGGAAACACACTGCACATCACTACTTGGTTTGGATCTTTGGGGTTGACAAGGGCTCGAATCACCTAGGAAGGCATAGAAACACAAGGGTTAGTGTCAAACATTTGCAAGTTGAATCATGAAAGGGGTTGTTGATACTTGGTAATAAAGTGGCGGCAGGAAGAAGCAAATAGGCTTCAAGCAACAGAGCCACTGTCTTGAAAGTGATCCTCATTCAGGTCCAGCTCGTGTGTTGTTTCACTGTAATCTGCTTCTTTGGGTCTACCTAGTGGGCAGCAGCACTCGAGCTGTTACTGATATCATTGAAAAGAACTGGAGACAATTGTTCTATTACTAAGAGCTTCAAGGTGTCTAGAAGCACAAATAGAAACCAGCAGTATTTCATCACTTCACCAAAAGGAAGGTCAAACACCTGAGCTGTGAAGAGCAGTTACAGAACCTATGCATAAGATCACACCAGGCATAGTTTGTTCTAACAACAGTTATGGCACATAGTCCATTTCCTTCAATATTCCCAAAATGAAATGATGTGGAGCATTACAGGGAAAGAAACACTGCACACAGACACTATGACCCTGATTATACTCAAGCAGCAAACTTAAAGCAAGTCAGAGTTTTTGATTCCAGGATATTTCAGGACCTATCATGTGTGAAATTCAGTTACACAACAGTGCCTAGGTGCCTGCGTTTCAAGCAACTTTCAGATCACAGCCATGTAAAATAAAAACAAATTCAGTGCAGAAATAGCAAGCCTGTACCTTAATACTCATGAGATTATCCATTTTTTACAGCACTCTGACTAAGTTCTAAAACTTGCTCATCCCAGTTCACTTCAGCAAGTTCCACCAATTCAAGCAACGCAGTTCTGAGATCCTGTGTATGTTGTGCAGATAGAATTGAACAGTGCAGAAATAATCTCTGACAGCTTTAATAGCTCCGTTCTGCTTACAAACTCTCAGTCCAAAACTATTCTCAGTTTTAAGGAAATGAACACCTGAAGCAGTTGGATCATCTGCCATTTGCCGCATTCTGCTTCTTGGCATCATGATTAGCACAAAGGGTTTTCTGCTGTCCTGCAGAGATGGACAAAGTCCTGCTTACAAATGGACCAGGTTTCAGTGTACAGCAGAGTTTGTACCAGATTAAAAAGCCACGTCATTCAATTCATGTGCTCAGGTTGTTATGCACTCCCAAAGGAAACAGAACTAACTGTTGGATTCTGAAGGCAATCTGTGGGGTCCTACATTTCCTCCTGATTCTGGAAGAGGAAATTCTAATAGCAAATGCAGAACTTTGATCTTTGTAGACATGAGAAGAGCTGGCATTTAGGAACATTCATTTCAGGGAAATCAAATGATGTGTCTATATTTTTACTACAGATAGTATAGGGAGCAGTCAGTTGAAGAACCAGATACAAAAAATCCAGCCCATTGGCAAGAAAATACTTCTCCTTAAATTCTGTATGCTATCATGGTACAGAATTAGGCTACAGTGCCACATAGGCCAACCAAGTGTAGAACCAAATCCACAAAATACTGGTAGACAAAGCAGCAAAAACAGGGACAATATTCAGCAGACAGGCCTTTCTACCCACAGCTCAGCATGTTCTGCCATCCGAAAAGCAAGGCCTCTTGTCAAGCTCAGCTATTTCCCTTCTCAGTGTATTCTAGCACCACTGATACCCACTGGTATCCTCCTGTAGAGTGCCATCATATTGTCATCATCCAAAGGAAAAACCCACACAGCAGAGCATACAGCACTACACCCATGCTCCAAATATCCACCTGAAAAACAAAAAGACAAGCTTACAAACCTGAAGCACCTCAAATGGCTTCCTGACAGACTGGATTGTCTGCCCTTGCCAAAGCCCACATATAGCCCATGAAAAGCTGGCTCTTTCCCTCAGGAAAAAAAGCCTTATCGTCCCAGAGAAAGCATATAACCCTCATTCAATTGCCCTTCCACTCAGCTTAGAGCACTACTAAAACCAGCATCTTCACCTTAGCTCATCACACTGCTGCAGTTCCTTTTACAAGGATTTCACTGGCAAAAATTAAATCAAAGCCATCACAAGGGATTTAGCACAGTTACGTGTTACTGGCTACGAGAGCTGTCAGCACAGTCACCTGTCTGGCTTTGCTGCTGTTCTATTTATGTAGAGGCACAACAAGGTTCAGACACCTCACGGTGTAATTCTCACTTTGACTGTAAAGAAAAAGGAGGCTTGAAAAGCAGTGTGTGGAAAACAAAGAAACAAGAATTAGAACAACAGTGGGGCCATGGCACTTGTAGGAATTGCTCCGCCTTTAACAGCGATTCAATAAGGATGAGGGCATTCCAAACCAAACCAGTTTGGACAGATTAACAACTGCAAGTAGTGGGTTCCAAAATTCCAGACATGAAATCAAAGCTGGAAAAACTCTTTGCATTTACATCTCTCAATTTTTAGTACATTGTGCATTACAGTGCAAACAAGTCTTCACATACAACTTGGAAGCTAAAGACAAGTCTGACAAAACAGACTGCACAGAAATGATGGATAATTAACAGAGCAAATTGCTCTTTCAAACACTTAGTAATAGAAAGAGATCTCTGAAGTTGCTGTTTTGTAGAGCCCCAAAGCAGTCACTTGAGGCAGTTCAGGATTAGCCAGAGACAAACAAGCCAGCTGTGTGAGCTGAGACCAATTGCACTTTTCTACTCTGTGGCCACTGACAGCTTCTGAGAGCTACCAAGCAATGCAACCTAGCAGAATTCAGAAGGGAAACCAAGAGAGCCTACCTGAGCTCCACTGCCTTTAAATGCTCTGTGGAGAGGGAAGGGAAAGAGGGGAAAACAAACACCGCTCTACATCCCTCTGAGCCAATAGACACTTTGCCCTGGATTAGCTCTGGTGCTGCATAAGCTGGGCTTCCACAGCATGTGTTCAGGCGGTAATCAAGGCCTGCCTGGAATAACACAAAAACTAGAGAGAAATGTTTGCTTTAACAGAGTTTATGTCTTCTGATCATAACACTTCAGAAGCCTCAGAGGCTTCTTCTCCTGTGTATATTTTCATTCATCTTATATTTTGCTTTCATTCAATGTGACCTCTCTAGGCAAATATTGTCTAACACCATGAGTATCACATAAATGTGCAGATCTCAAGCTGCTCACTTATCTAGTACCCTTGGCATGATGCTTTATTTTCCTCAGCTATTCATCTAGATTGTGCCTGTTGATTGTGCAACAACAGCCTGTTGGTCTCGATTACCTGTGAGAGGCTCTAAATTTGGCCAGGAAAAATCATTTGAGGATAAGTAATTATCTGGGACTCAGTAAGTCTTCCCATGCTTTCATAACAGCCGAGATACACACACACACAAACTCATGGAACCCCACTGCTTTGCACAATCCTGTGCACACTCACATGTGTCATGCACTGATTTCCCAGCCAGTCCTCGTAGGGTCTCTTACTTAGGACGGGAGTGCAGGGGAGCAGCCAGAAGCTGTTTGCATTCCCTGCTGTCTGCTGGGCAGCTTTGCTGGAGATGCTTGGGTTGCTTTGCTTTTCCTTGGGAGGTGGGAAGGAGCTTTGGGTTGGAGGCACATCCCGTGCCAGAGCATCCCGATGGCACGTGTGGGGCACTGATCTGCAGCAGAGGAAGGGGAGGAGGTCCCAGCACAGCTCTGCACCATGCTCTGCCACACTGGGCAGCTTGTTCCTGGCTCAGCAGCACCATCAGACAAGAAGCAGGGAAGGAAATCAAGGATGGGGGGTACTATCAAACGCAGTTAGTGCATGCCTGTGCAGGACAAACAGACCCAGATCTTGTGGGTTGTTCCTGCTTTTGTAGCATTCGTGTGCTGTAGCTTAGCAAAAGGTTCTGCTGCTTGAATCTTCTTCTGCAAGAGCCACCTACCGGTAAATGTCTGCGGGGATGGAGGATGTGACAGAAAGCATTTGTCTCCATGACAGCGTAGTTACACTTGGTCTAGAGAGTGTGAGAGGCAGGCAGCACTGCCTGATGTTGGTCAGGGCGAGCTCCTCCTGCCGCAGCACGATGATGGCAGGGCTGGAGATGATCTGCAGGGACAGCTCACAGGTGGGAGCCAGGAATGGACACGGCGGGAGGACAGAGGTGTTAGGGAGCAGCTACGGCATCAAAGAGCATCAAAAGGCCCTGAAAAGCATCACAGAGCTACAGCCGGGAAGCTTGAGGTTTTCATGAGCAGCATCCAGGATGCTAGAGACTATTTGCTGCCATACACAACGGCAGCAGAGCTCTCGCTGCAGGCATCCCAAAGTCAGGCAAAATGGGAACACACCCAGAGCTCGGCCGCGCAAACCCCACAGCCAGAGTGTTGTAAGCTGAGCTGCCTTGATGTTTCTTGCACTCATCCCAATCTCTGCGAATGAAAACTCGGAATTCAGTCAAGGTGTTGATTGAGCACGAGCGTGCCTTTATTCAATAGGAGAAAGGAGGGGGTGTGAGGTCTGGAGGAAAGATGGGACTCATCCTCTCTTGTAATCATGAGAGCTGCTCAGAGACCATGCTGTTGCCCAGAGCCTGGGACTCGTGTCCTGATTCTGTGCCCCCCTGCGAGATGCTCAGCTTCTCCTCGGTGATGCTGACCTGAGCCTGCATGGTGGTGCTGCTGTCGGGGCACTCGGGCTGTGCTTGGGCTGGGCTGCACTGCAGAGACATTGAGTCCAGGCTGGTGCCTGAGGAGTCTGGCAGGCTCAGGTCAGCAGCTTCAGTATGGATGGGATGAATGAGCGCTTCAACGATGATGACATTCTTCTCTTGATAGCTGATGTTATACGGAAGGCTTTCATCTGAACTGCAGCATCCTGTGCTTAGTAACAACTCTTCATTGATGGAAGATGCGTCATCGTAACATGCCCTGCGTCTTGGGGATATACAAGGGCTCGGGTCACCTAGGAAGGAGTAGATGTACAGCGGTTAGTGTCGAACGTTCGCAAGATGAACCATGGAGATTCTTGCCATTTGGCTATGTAGTGGTGGTGGGCAGAAGCAAATAGGCTTCTAGCAACAGTGTCACTGTCTTGAAAGTGATCCACGTGCAGGTCCAGCTCTTGTGTTGACAAGAGACTCATTTGGGAAAGACAGGTGTCAACTGAAGATGTCAGGCATGGACTTGAACGCCAGAAGGAGGTACAAGCCCACTGAAAGCATGAATTCTACCTGTGTTGCTGACAAGCAGTGTTTTGTAAGCTGGATTTGCACCCTTACCTGCCAGGACCAAGACTTCTGCTTCAGAGGGCTCCCTGGCACTGCTCTGCAGTCGGCGTTTGGCCACAGGGGATGGTTTGCCCAGGCAGAAGCAGGAACACCAACTGCCAGCTGCTGACTCTGCCCTCTTACTGGGAGAACTCATTCTGCAGAGAAAACAGAGCATGCTGTCAGATGTGGTGCAGGGTGAGGGAAGAGCTGCACCGAGCCCTGGCCAAAAGTTGCCTGTTCCGGGCATTGCCTGCTTTCTGCTGAAACACAGCTTAGAAACGCCCTCTGTTTCAAACAGCAGAGGATGCTTCCATTCCTACAGCTCAGCCCTCAAGTCCTGTTGGCTAAATACCTCTCAACGATGTCAAGCAAGGACATGGATCCGGAGAATGTCGGAGGCTCAGGCTGCTTCGCTCTCCCGGGGCTGGCCTTCACCAGGGAACAAAGGCCGTTGATGAGCTTGCCCCATTTCTTTGGCTCTGTGCAACAAAACAAAGAAACCAGTTCATTTCAGGCCTGGCTCGGTTGGACGAAGCTGAGCGCAACGCATTCGACAGAGCATGTAACAACGGGAAGAACATTCCCAACAAGGGCACGCAAGAATGGATTTTCCCCATCCCTGGAGGTGCCCAAGGAGCTTAATGCAGTTCTCTTTCTAAGCTTGCTGAACTTGGGCATAAACAAACCCACTGAAAGTAGCGTTCTGACCCTATTTGACTAACTCGCGTTGTCAAATGTAAATTACGCACCTGGCTTTGGCAATGAATTGAGGAGGGAATAGGGAACTTTTCCGCTGATGAGTTCCATGCACTCACCAGGGAAAACCCCAACCTGTAATTAGAACAAAAAGACAGGTGAGCATTAGCCCGAGCCCAGAGCCAAAGGGAAGGTCCACTGACAGTGACACAGGGCAACTGTTTGCATCCAGCAGCCATCCTGTGCAGGCAGAGCAGCTCCAAGCTGAGATTCCCAACTCTACTGAAGTTGTGCTCTCTAGTCAAAAACGTGTGTCTACCTCAAAGCCACGCTTGCCTCTCCCCCAGGGGCTCAGCCTGTTGATATGTCCTCATATCAACAATGCTCACCAGATCTCCGACCTGCAAGAGATTGAAACATCAATCCCAGATTCAGCAAATCTGGTAGGAAAACAAAGCAGAAAGGACTGCCCTCTTCTATGCACAACAACAAGGAACGCCTGGAACTGCTTACCTCCAGAGAGAGCTCATCTGGCCCCTGGGCAACGTGGCTCTTAATAACATGGGCTGCCGCAATCGCTGGTACGTTTAAAGATGACAAAGCACGCACCAGCTGCGGCTTCTGCATGTTATCAGCCAGCAAAACAGAGCACAGGCCGTGGTCAGGAGCTGAGGACAAACCAGGAGGATTTCAAGGTGAGGAGCACGTCTGCAGAGAAAGCTGCAGCAAATGCGCTCCGTCCTTCTCAGGAGCACTTCAGAAGGAGCTGCACGTCTCATAGCTCTGGAGCAGCACTTCTTCCCCACCCTTCACTACTCCAAGCAGCTCCAACAAACTTCTCAGAAGAAATCCAGGCCAGCACAGACCTGGCAGACCAGAACCAAGTGCAGCCTGTGGGACGGCAGTGCCCACTCCTTGCTTCCACCCTGCTCCAGCAGGTTAAGGAGTCTGAGCCTCACTGGCCTTTGACAGCTCAAGACTTTCAGCACCTCATGCCGACATTTCTCACTAAGATACACCTCACGCATTGAATTCTCTTCTCACTACCTCCTCCCAGTCCTCCCCTAGGAACAGAAACCATTCAGATTCTACAGCAAACTACAGCATCTACCCTGCAAGAGCACACTGAACCACCTGCAACAATGAAACATGGTTTTGGAGAGTGGGTCTGAAAACACACCTTTAGACAGCTGTCTCCCTGTAGCCAAATAGAAACCAAGCAGCAAAAGAAGAGTCCAGCCTGAAACATGCCCATGCTACTAGCCCAGGTTTTTCACAGTCAATGCAGAATCCATCCTGTTCTTGAGGTAACAAATGACCAGTGGGTCTCCCCTTGCTCCACCCCTTCTCCTTCAAAGCCAGAAAAAGAAAGAAAAAACAAGCAGAAGAAACCCAGACGTACCTTTCCACACACAAAGCAGAAAGTGGAACAGCAGTTGTCTCCTTCCTGAGACATGGTGGGGAGCATCCCAGAGGAAGCCCAAGTTCTTTGCTTCTCTCCACAGGGACTTCAAGCACTCTTGGCAAGAGCTGCTTTTGTTCTTTCTTCAACTGCTTCCATCACCAGAATCTCCTTTGGAAAAGGAACCCTAGAGAAAGAATCAGCAAATGAAAAAGAATGAGCAATAACCACTTTCCCAGCTTTCTTCTGACATGCGATTAAGACTCTTGACTCGGGCAAGGTCTTAAAATCAGCTGGTTACAAGAACTGTCCCAAAATATATCCAGCTTCTGTACAGCTGCCGTTATTTCTGACAGCAAGTGTAATCACAGAATCATAGAATGGCCCGGGTTGGAAGGGACCTCAAGGATCATGAAGATCAATCACCTCCCTGTCCCTGCTGGCCATCCCCTCTTCTGATGGAGCCCAGGGGACCATTCGCTCTCTGAGCTGCAAGAGCACGCTGATGGCTCACGTTCTGTTTTTCATCCACCAGGACCCCCAGGTCCTTCTCTGCGGGGCTTCTCTTAAGGAATGCTCCTCCCAGGCTGTAGAAATGCCTGGGATTCCTCCAGCCCAAGTGCAAAACCTTGCACTTTGCTGTGTTCAACCTCATTAGATTCACCTAGGCCAAACTCTCGGTTGAGCTCCCTCTGAATGGCATCCCTTCCTTCCACTGCGTCAGCCGCACCACTCAGCAAACAGCAGAGGGTGGACTCCATTGCATCATTGGTATCACTGATAACCATGTAAAAAAGCACTGGTCCCAAGACAGATTCCTGGATGACACCACTTGTTATCGGCCTCCACCTGGACATCGAACCACGAATCACCACCCTCTGTCTGTGGCCTTTCAACCAATCCCTTATCCACCAGGTGGTCCACCTGTCAAATCCACATCCCTCCAGTTTAGAGATAAGGATGTGGTGGAGGGCCATGTCAAAGATCTTGCTCAAGTCCAGGTCAATGACATCTGTTCCTTCCTTTTGTCCACAAATGCCATCACTCCATCATAGAAGGCCACCAGACTGGTTCGGCATGGCCTTCCCCTGCTAAAGCCACGCTGGCTGTCTTGGATCACATGCTCATTCCTTATGTGATCAAGCATGTCTTTGAGGCGGATCTGTTCTTCACCATCTTCATCACAGTTACACATTTGAATCAAATAATTGGTGTTCCTGTCACGAAGAAAACCTCTTTGTCTTCTACTCCTGCTGCACTTCTGTGCTTTCACCAGAAGCAAAGGGAGAGGCCACCTCCTAGATCCAAATTTTAAGAAACCAACACCCAATAGGTGTCATCTGAAGTAAAATAGCAGAGAAATTAAGATGACTCTTTTGCATCCAGCTTGGATCACTCCCTCACTCAGGCACACCACCATCAGATCAAGGAGATGCTGCCTTCAGCTTTGAGACTGTATGGGAAATCACAGCTTGAACCTCTGATTAATCAGCTGAGGCAAGTGTTGGGTCAGCTGCGGGAGCACAGGTGAGAGTAATCTAGCTGTGCTCCCAGAAGGGGTGGACCTTGACTCCACCTCCTCTGAGACCTCATTTAATGGCTGACCACCACTGAGGCAGCATCTCTTGGAGATTGCTCCCCAGTTGAAACTGCCTCAGCTTTCTGGTCAAGGTATCGATATTGGTGAGTTTTCCTTTGCTAACAACCTTTGACTATTTACCACCATCTTGGTTAACATCTTTTTATTAGCCACCCTTACAGAGACCATAAGGGTTTGGGCTTCCAAACTCTCAGCAAGCATTTGGATCAGCCAGCTTCCTGCTGGGGAGCCCCCTGCATCACTGCTGCCTCCTTTCGTACTGGACCTGCAGATGCTTCAGAGCTCATTAGCATGGACTTCCTTCCTCCCCTCAGCAGCTGCTCCTGCACTCACCTTCATTCCTACTCAGATACCGGCCGCTTCCAGCACCAGCTGACCTGCAAGACACAGAAAGGAAAGGTGGGAGTCATGCAAACGCACAAGCCCAAGGCTGCGTCACCACCACGTATGGCAGCCTCAGGAAGTCAGCTGCAACTACAGCCTTTGTCAGAATGGAAACAGGAATCGTCAATTCAGTGTGACTTCTGAACTCATTGCCACCATCAGAAACAGGCACTGAAATCGCTCACTTCACTGCAGCTGGTTACCTCCAAATTCTTTTACTTTTAGGAAAATGCGGACACGGAATTGAAGGACACTAGAAAAGTGACATCTACTTCCCCGTAGGTGGTTAAACTTGGAAGCAGGACTTGAGCAAGAAAAGCTTCTCAGCTCAGAATCACAGAATTATCAAGGTTGGAAAAGACCTAGAAGATCATCTGGTCCAACCATTGCCAATACTTCCCGGATAAATCATATTCCATACATCACATCCAAACGTTTCTTGAACACTCCCATTGTCGGTGACTCCACCACCTCCCTGGGCAGTTCATTCCAGTGCCTGACTACCCTTTCTGAGAAGTAATATTTATTAATGTCCAGCCTGAATCTTCCCTGGCGCAGCTTAAAACCATTCCCTCTAGTTCTATCACTGATTACTTGAGAGAAGAGGCCAACCCCCAGCTCACTACAACCTACCTTCAGGAAGTTATAGAGAGTTATAAGGTTTCCCCTGAGCCTTTTCTTCTCCATGCTGAACAATCCTAGTTCCCTCAGCTGCTCCTCGTAAGTTTTGTGCTCCAGACCACTCACTACCTTCGTAGCTGAAGACGTTCCAGAACCGCAAGGTTTTCTTGCATGGAGGGGCTCAAAACTGAATAGGCCAGACCTCCTTCTCTCCATCATTGCTGTCACGTGGAAGGCTGTCCTTGAAACTGCAGTGACTCATGCATCCTAACTGCACTCCATTGATGGAAGCACACCAGGCATCATCGCTACTTGCCGGTGGGTTCCTGTGCTGGCAAGGGATAGATTCACCTGAAAGAGTAGATACACAGCAGTTAGTGTAAACTTTCACTATCCAAGGAGGCAAAGGCTTGGTGCTGCCTGTCAAGCAGGTTTCAAGCAGCTTGCGAGACTCATTTGGGAAAGACAGGAGTCAACCAAAGATGTCAGGCACGGGCTCGAATGCAGGAATACAGAAAGAGGTACAAGCCCACTGAAAGCATGAATTCTACCTGTGTTGCTGACAAGCAGCTTTTTGAAAGCTGGATTTTCACCCTTACCTGTCAGGACCATGACTTCTGCTTCCCTGGCACTGCTCTGCAGTTGGCATTTGGCCACAGGGGATGGTTTGCCCAGGAATAAGCAGGAACGCCAACTGCCAGCTGGTGATTCCTTCCTCTTTCTGGGAGAACATGGTCTGGAGAGAGAAAACAGCATGTTGTCAGTCGTGGTGCAGGGTGAGTGACAAGCTGCACCGAGCCCTTGATGACAGTTGCCTGCTCCTGGCAATGCCTGGTTTCTGCTGAAACACAGCTTAGAAAAGCCCTCTGTTTCAAAGATTCATTCAGAGATGCTTCCATTCCTACAGCTTAGCCCCCAAAAGTCCTGCTGGCTACATTCCTCTCAACCATTTTGAGCAAGATGCAGAGCATGTGAGCAAAGGCTCAGCAGCAGGAAAGGACAGGAGCTGGCAGGCGTAACTGCTTTCTGAGGAACTGGGCAGCCATAAGGGAAGCTCAAAAGCATCTCTGACTCTTACATTAACACCTCCTCGGCCTCAGCTCACTGCCATCTTTAATTTCTAGTGCCAGCAAGTCTGACCAACAGCTCTTCTTACAGGAGAAGTGCAATTGGTTTCAGGTGCGTGGCCCTGAAATCTGGAAAACCCCAGCGTTTCCAGGTACAGGCAGCACAGACCAAGATAGACACTAGCATGGCTTTCTGCATCTTGTGACTGCCTGCCCAACCAGGAAGGAAATGCACCCTTGTGTGGCTCCTCTGAGCCAGTAGGGCAACTGTTTTTTAGTTGAGTGCTTGGAGATACAATGGACAAAAAATAAACCAATAGAAATCACCTGAACAATGATGATAGGGGCTGGAAAGGGAATTCCTCTTTCTTTACCTTTCAGATGGAAAATCAATGATTGCGTCGAAGTTCCTCAGTACAGCTGCAGGCCCTTCCTCCACTTGTATCTTGCTGCTCTGTGTTGCAACAGGAGAGCTGCTCTGGCCTCTCCTCTCAGCCTGTGCCTCCTGCACGGTGAGCAGCTTTGTGGATGGAGAGACCCACACAGACTTGGGCCCAGGCAGAGAACTGTGCCCTGCAAGGGAAAAACACAGGTGAGACGGCAGAGGAAGCAACAGCACAGCCATCCCAGTACTGCATATCTCTCAGAATTGCTCATCCGAGCCACTGGAAGTAGAGGAGCTCAAAATAACCATGTGCTCAGTGGTATGCTCGTGGCAAAGGACACAGCCACAATTAAGAGCAGCTCACTGTATCAAAAACAGGCAAACAAAAATCCTAGAAAACCTAGGGGGCTGGGATTCCAGAAAGCTTTGCTGCCACATTTCAATCAAGCTTCACCTGCTGGCAAAAAATCTTAACAGCAGTGATGGTTTTCTCCAAGTAAGGCTTGTGTTTTGACACACTAAGGATCCAGGAATGGGGCACCATATTCTAACCTAAGCCCAGAAGCCTGCTGTCTCCTCGACAGTAATAGAATTTTCAAAGGTCTTGGAGAAGACCTGGATTGGATCAAGGTGCCAGATCAAGATCAAGCTAATGGAGGAAGACACTCACCTGCTCACTCTCCCACGACTGGTGTGGATTCGGAGCAGAAGATGACATCTGTGTGGCTGATGAGGAATTCCACCACAGCTGACTGAGTCTGCAGCTCCATGCAGGCAGCTTCAATGGCGCAGGAAGATTGGCTCTGCTGGGATCTGAAGAAAAGGCAGATCTTACAAGTCATTTCCCCAAGGTCATTTCCCCAAGTCTGAATTTCTGTAGCCAAAAACTGTCAGGTTGGGCTCTGGAGACTTCCGCAGTGGGCAAACAGCGATGCCACTGACGAAATTATCCTGGATCATCAGGGACACAGCAGTCCCAGCTAAACAAGTGAGTAGAAACTGTCATCTAGAAATTGTGCCCCTGGGGTTGGGGGAGAGCAGAACTAAGCATCGTGTTGAAATGGAAAAAGAAGTTTACCTTAAGAGGTTTGGAGCCCACTCTATCGCTAAGTTCTTCACGTGCATGTTTATCACCGAGCAGATCCCAGCCAGAGACACCAAGTGTCTTATTAAGTCCCATGGGGACAGTGCACTGGTGGTCAGCACTGAGGCAGACTTGATGACTTCCAAGAGGAATCTGGGGAACACAGAATCACAGAATGACCCGGGTTGGAAGGGACCTCAAGGATCATGAAGCTCCACTCCCTGCCTGGCAGGGCCACCTATCTTCCACATTTACTAGGCTGCCCAGGGCCACATCTAACCTGGCCTTGAACACCTCTACAGATGGGGGATCCACAACGTACCTGGGCAGCCTGTTCCAGGACCTCAGCACTCTCCTAGTAAAGAATCTCCCCCTACCACCCAACGTAAATCTTCCGTCTTTCAAATTAAAACCATTTCCCCTTGTCTTGCTATTATCAGCCCTTTCAAAGAGTTAACACCCCTCCTGATTATACACACAGCCTGTGCCATCAAGGCCAAGCAGTGCAAGCTCTGGGGGGCTTTACAGCCTGATTGCGCAGTGCAGCTCCTCGCAGCAGGCATTTTACTCCAAGTCCCCTTTGCTATTAACCCCATACTATCAATAGCAGGGGAACAGCAAAGGAAAGGGAATTCTCACAACCATTGTGAATAGCTTAAATAAGCACCTCCTGGCACCACCACAAGTGCCATCAAGTGAGAGGCAGGATGTGGCAAAGACGTGACTCATGGGGCTAACAGAAAGAAGACCTCAGAGCTGGGGCAATGCTGCAACCACTAGCCAGGACGCCCAGGGAACAGGTACGTGTCATTTCCAAGACACTGCCCTGAGCTTACCAAGAATTTGGCATAGAGATGCTTAGTCAGCAGAGGGCTCGGGAGCTCCCTGAAATACTGGCTGGACCTCAACAGGTCAACACATCAGAAATAACACAGTGTGCATCTGGAAGACGTGTCTCAAAGCCCAGAAAATCCAACTCAAAATCAAACTCTACCCTTGGTAGATTTACATCACGCTCTTTTCCTTGTGTGTGAGCAATACTTGCTCTTTTCAGATGGTACTATGAGCATGTGGCATCCCAAACACATAGTTAGCATCCGTCCATATCATTAAGGCTCTTGTCAAGGCAGTTATTTCAGCCTTCTGAGGTGAAGTCCCCACGGCTGATGGTTGTGCTTCCATTCCCTGCTCAGTAGCAGTTACTGCATGTCCTGCCTTAAAGCCTCCTTGTCTCACAAAACTGCAGCTGCTGGTAAACCAGGCGTCTTCTGCATCTTCTAAGGGTTCGTCCTTCAGCTCCGACCGACCGGCTGCAATGTGCAGCTTCAGTTGTTTCAAAGCAGTGATGTCATCCTGGTTCTCCACCAGGGGAGTTCCGCTAAGGAAAGATACTGGGCTGGCAATAGTAGTTACAATTATTTCTATATCACCCTGCTCCACCAGGATGGCCTGGTATTTCGGGAATCTTTGGGGTGAGAGCCAATGTCCACCTTTTGCCTCCAATACAGTAAACACTGCATGAGATATTAAAACTGGTATTCTTTGGCCCACTGTAGATTTATAGGCTTCCTGAATATTGAGCACCAGTGCACCCTCGCTATCCCTTACTCACTTCAAGCTGTTTCAAGTTTACCATCAGTCCGTAGCTGTGTATCCATGGTCGGCACCCTCCTGTCATTCCTGGCAACGTATGGAGTTCCTTGGCAGTTTGCAGCTCAGGGGTTGAGCAGATGGCTTCTTTCTTGGCAGTCCTTAAGGTTCAAAGTCCAGCTGTCATCTCCTATCCCAAATATGTCACTTGCTGCTGAGTTAGTTGTGCTTTCTGTCAACCAAGAAACTCAGCAAACTCTCAGTCTATTGTACACAGTCCTTTTGTTTTGGTGGCACCCACGTGCTCCAGTAAAGTTCCACCCTAGGATGGAGGATCCCAGGTCTCAGGCTCACGAGTTGACCAGTTCTCAACAATCATTCAGCTGTTCTCACAACCCTGGGTAACACTGTCCAGGTTCACTGAGTCTCTTCTTACACTGTTAGGGAGAACAGATACACACAAGTACTCGTATGCTATCATGAGGAATTCAGTAGGTTACATTTAATATAGAAGCATGTTGCAATCAAAAGCACGCTTAAATAAAAGCATACCCTTTTCTTTCACTCAAAATAATAGACCAGAAAAAAATAAAAACAAAACCCTCATCATGAATGTTAAAGAAATTATCTACTAGATCTCGATGGGAAGTAGAAGCACATGCTAGATTTAGGAGCACAGCACTTGTCTCATTATCTGAATGCATCTCAAGGCATGATCCTTGTGAAACTGTGAGAACTTCTATCATTAATAGACGAGTACCGTGCCCTGATAGATGGTTAAACTGCTTGCAGTGCACTGTTAGATGTACAGGCTGGTGGCTGTATGTGCTGTGACCAAATAAACCCCACACAGAAATCTTTCAGAATATCAGGACCTACAAGGATTGCATTCATATTTAAAGTAAAAAATTCCTAAGCTACACATGTTCTAGGTTTTCATTTGTTAGATACAACATACCTTTGGAAGTAGGCGCCTGAAAGGGTATGCCTTCTACTTGCTTCTCTGTCTGACTCTTTGAAAAGAGCAGGAGCAGGAAATGCAAAGGGCAGCTCATTTCTTAACGCTGACTCTGCATCAACATTCTCTGTGTTTGCACGCTGCTTAGATGCCACTTTTCTTGTCACTGGAGTTGACAGTGTGAATTCCATATCACCCAGTTGAATATCATGCCTCGAATGCTGCCAGAGATGGAACAAAAGGTTTTCTGATCACAGCCGGAGAAGTTACTGTCAAAGAAATTCTAACAGCTGAGAAGGTCAGACACAATGCTTATAAAAACATCATACACTACTTGTCTATTGAACAAAAGAGTTAAAACCTCTGATTCTTTCCTAGAATAAGTGCGTTTCTTATAGACTCTCAAATGCCATTTTTTATTTGTTCATGTCAATTCCCCATTTACGATTAACCCTCACCAGCTTATCTAAACATAAATATGAATTATCACTTGGTTTAGTTAAAAATTTGAATAATATCACAGTGGATTTTTTTGCACAACACAGTAAGATTGAATTTCTTTCGGTACCTTTCAACCTCTGCCTACCTCCAGCCTAACTCCAGAATCTTATTAACTGTGCCTCATCGCTTCCCATTGTGTTTTAAAATCCTCACTGACTCCTTTACTTGTTCCCTTGCTTGCTGTTTCTGTGCAAACCAAACACTGGAGTTAGGGATCACGTCAAACCAACCATGGCCTACAGGTAGAAGGCAACAAAATTTATGCTTAACATACTTCTTTGCTCAATCTGTATCTCCCTTTGGTCAAGGTACACTAGATACTTAAATATGGAGTAAGCACTAGATACAATGAGAAGCAGATTTCTGGATTAAGTGCTGTATTTTTTCTGTAAGAAACTAGCACTACATCTTCACACACCTGCTTTGTTCTCTGAGTATTTAGATCGAGCGGAGATTCTTCAAACACTGAAGCTACATCAGAAAATTCCATGGATCCAAACACATCTGGCACATGGCTGCAGTCTGGCACATCTTCATATGTCAGAGCCTTTTCAGACTGAAATGTTCCATTGAGATTCTTTTGCAGAATTAAAAGGAAGATTTCATCAGAAGATTTCATCACTAAAATCTAAATAAGATTGCTTTGCAAGTTCCAAACTATGGCTAACAGCTAATAGAAGTCCACAGGCCAGCAGCACAAACTTTTATATTATGTTCTTAATACTGTAATTGTGGGTTTGACATTCATATCAAGAGCAGAAGGGAAATTACTCTTAGAGCTTCAAGTCATCTTTCACAGCCTGTGTCAACAAAAGCAGCACCTCACAGCCTTTGGTTTGAAGACCCAGACCACAAGGCAGCTAATGATTTTACACAGAAATCCAGAGTTCAAGTCATTGTTTACTTTAGGGCTGCAATTCTACCGAAAGCCTTCAAGTTCATCACACTGAATTATCACTGGCACCACACATAACTCCACGTTACATATGTGATCACAAGCAACCTGGCAACTTCAGACAATTCCAAAGCACTCCACGTGTACTTGGCTACTAAAGTACAGAGAAAGGAATTAACATCAGAAATAGCTGCAGTCAAAACCATCTAAGAATCCAAGTCTCCAGGAAACAAGGAAAGCAAATCCTCTCCAGGACTGTGTTCTAAAAGGAAACAGATCAGAAAGGTGATTTCTTCCCCCCTTTGACCACCCACTCATGTAACATCCATGTCATTTCTAAGTATGCTGCCCAGACCAAGACTGAGGATGCTTCAGAAGAAGACCTTCCCTGCTAAGCCAAGCAGAACAAGTAAGGTACCAAAATATGTAGAGCCAAACGAGGAAAGGTGCTCTAAGAAGGTAAGCATCACAAGAGACCAACAGGAATGCTTACACAATCCAAACAATGCACAATGTCTGTTCCACAAGCTGCCAAGAGGAATATGTGCAGTACTCACAGCGCACCATGTACATTGCTTACTGCAGTCAAACTACTTCGTAGGACCAGCCCAACTTACTAAAACATTTTAATGAGCAGTCCGAACTGTCTGGATCAGCACGGTTCACTTGGAAGGGACCTTCATAGATAAACCTGAAGAGGTGTGGCGACTGCACTATCTAAACCTTAAAGCATATAGGACCTTAAAGCATAAGCTTAAAGCATAGAAGCATGACCAGCAGGTCAAGGGAGGTGGTGCTGCCCCTCCACACTCCTCTCATTGAAACCCCATCTGGAGCACTGCACGCAGTTCTGGAGCCCTCAACACAAGAAGGACTTGGAGATGTTCAGGCAGGTCCAGAGGAGGGCCATGAAGGTGATCAGAGAGGGCTGAAAGCACCTCTGCTATGTGCACAGGCTGAGAGAGATGGGGCTCTTCAGCCTGGAGAAGACTCCAAGGAGACCTTAGAGTGGCCTTCCAGTATCTGAAGAGGGCCTACAGGGAAGGCTGGGGAGGGACTTTTTATAAGGGCAGGTAGCAACAGAATGAGGGGAAATGGCATTACATGGGAAGAAGGTAGATTAGGATTGGATATTAGGAAGAAATGCTTTACTGTGGGTGTGGTGAGACACTGGAGCAGGTTGCCCAGCAAGGCTCCAATATGATTGCTTTGTAAGTTCCAAACTATGGCTAACAGCTAATGGAAGTCACAGAATCACAGAATCACAGAATCGTAGGGGTTGGAAGGGACCTCTAGAGATCATCGAGTCCAACCCCTCTGCCAAAGCAGGCTCCCTACACCATGTCACACAGGTAGGTGTCCAGGCGGGTCTTAAATATCTCCAGAGAAGGAGACTCCACCACCTCCCTGGGCAGCCTGTTCCAGTGCTCCGTCACCCTCACTGTAAAGAAGTTCTTCCGCACATTTGTGCGGAACTTCCTATGCTGTACTTTCATCCCATTACCCCTAGTCCTATCCCCACGCACTACTGAAAAGAGACCAGACTCACCACTATGGCTCCCACACCTCAGGTATTTATAAACCTTGATCAAGTCCCCTCTCAGCCTTCTTTTCTCAAGGCTAAACATATGCAGTTCCCTAAGTCTCTCCTCATTGGGGAGATGCTCCAGGCCCTTCACCATCTTAGTGGCCCTCCGCTGGACTCTTTCCAAGAGATCCCTGTCTTTTTGTACTGGGGAGCCCAGAACTGGAAACAATATTCCAGATGAGGCCTCACCACGGCAGAGTAGAGGGGGAGGATCACCTCCTTCGACCTGCTGGACACGCTCTTTTTAATACACCCCAGTATGCCATTGGCTTTTTTGGCTACAAGGGCACACTGCTGGCTCATGGTTAATCTGTCGTCCACCAGGACGCCCAGGTCCCTCTTAGCAGAGCTCCTCTCCAGCAGCTCTTCCCCCAGCCTGTACTGGTGCATGCAATTATTTCTACCCAGGTGCAAGACTCTACACTTGCTTTTGTTAAACCTCATCCGGTTTCTTACTGCCCAGTCCTCAGTCCAGCAGAAAAAACTTTTATATTATGTTCTTAATATTCTAATTGTGGATTTGACGTTCATATCAAGAGCAGAAGGGAAATTACTCTTAGAGCTCAAGTCATCTTTCACAGCCTGTGTCAACAAGAGCAGCACCTCATAGCCTTTGGTTTGAAGAGCCGGACCACAAGCTAGGTAATGATTTTACACAGAATTCCAGAGTTCATGTCATTGTTTATGTTAGGGCTGCAATTCTACTGAAAGCCTTCCAGTTCATCATACTTCATTATCAATGGCACCACAGATACCTCACAAAGAAGCATTATGACATCACAAAGGGGCATTATGATGTCAGAAAGGGCATTATGACATCACAAAGGAGCATTATGACATCACAAAGGGGCATTATGACGTCACAAAGGAGCATTATGACATCGCAAAGAAGCATTATGACATCACAAAGGGGCATTATGACATCAGAAAGGGCATTATGACATCACAAAGGAGCATTATGACATCACAAAGGAGCATTATGACGTCACAAAGGAGCATTGTGACATCACAAAGGGCATTACGACGTCAGAAAGGGCATTACGTCGTCACAAAGGGCATTATGACGTCACAAAGAAGCATTATGACATCACAATTTGGAATTATGACATCAGAAAGGCTCATTATGACATCAGAAAGGGGCATTATGACGTCAGAAAGGGCTGTTATGACGTCAGAAAGGGGTGTTATGACATCACAAAGGGGTGTTATGACGTCACAAAGGGGCATTATCACGTCACAAAGGGGCATTATCTCGTCACAAAGGGGCATTATGATGTCTCAAATGGCATTATGATGTCACAAAGGGCATTATGACGTCACAAAGGGGCATTAAGACTAAGAGTAAAGGTTGGAACAGCTTGTAGAATAGACCAATCTTCATCACTTCATCCTCCCATAAGAAAAGAGCAGCTGTAAAAAAGGACACAACTTGCAGGCTTCTACCTCCTTACCTTTCACTTCTAGAATTCTAAAACTAACTGAGAAGTATTAATACGCTGAGTATGGCCTAAGTAAGGCATATTTTCTATTCATTCTACTCCCAATCTCTTGGCCTCTTCATCTTGTACAACACTTTGCCACAGAACTGGGCAGTTCTGGGACACACAGCAGCAGAGGGGATTGTCTTAATCACCTTCCTCCCTATCTCTTTCTCTGCTCTTCAGAACATCCCATGCCTGCTTTCAGCTTCTGCTCACTGACACAGATCAGGTGATGAGGTGCGCAAAGATGAACAAAATCTATATAGAAGTTCCTTAGTAAAAATATTCCACAGCCACATTTTCACCTCGCTACCACTACATTAAAAAGGAGAATCCAATTAGTGGTGTGGGTCATTGATGTTGTTCCAGGGGGAACTGTGGCTGTTCCATGCCCACAGGGTAGAAGACAGACAGTCTTCCTCTAAGCCACATAAACAGCTGCTTAGTGCTCCCAAAGCGAATATCAGCTCTTCTGTTGAAACAAAGTGTCAAATTTAGGCTAGAAAGAACCGAGGAACTGAAGGAACAAAAAGGGTCCTTGAACACCAGTCCCATGGTTGCAAGTCACTATGCAAACATATTGAACCCAAAAGAACATCTGTCCTGCAGGCAACCAAAACCTGAGTTCCTTTTACTTAAGACCCACTGTGAAACATCAAAACACATAAACATGTGATAGTCAAACCACTGGCTGCCTTTTCATGACACAGAACAGTACTCCTGGCTTCCTGATGGAAGGTTGGGAACATGCAGCCAAAGGGACAGGATCAAAGGCCTCCCTGAAATCTAGAAAGATTACATCCTTTTCCTTCATACACTGAGTCGGTGGCCTTATCATAGAACAAGATTTGATGACCAAGACCGGTTGCACACATGCTCCCTCACCGATGTTTAGGCCACCAGACTGTTTACCCGGGCAGAGCTTCAGCACACAGAGGCATTTTGACCTGAACCTTGTGCTGAACTCTAAAACTTACCCCCAGGCTTCCTGACTGTGTGGTACTGGCACGTCCTGTTTGGGATGGAATTCTCAAGGGAATGTGCTTGCCACGAGCCTTCTTAGACTGAAGCAAGAGATAGGTTGCCACAACTGGTCGTAATTCTGCTAGAAAACAAGAGGATGTAGATCTCTTCAGAAACATTGTCAGTACAAAGAAAATTTCTGCATGTCTGCCATATTTTCCCCTTGATGTGCAACCTTCACGTCTGATCACATTAGGGTAGTTTCAGGCCTCAGCTGATTCACACAATATGTCTGAGATAAAGAAGCAGACTATTCTCATTTTTGCTTGAAAGTTAGTGTATTGTACAATTGCTGGAAGTGAAAACTAAAGCTGGTGCCAGAATCTCTCTACTGAAGTGAATGGCAAAGCTCCTACTAATTCAGTTTGTACAGCATTTCAGCTGGACTCCCATTTCTGGGGGCAAGTTCCAGCCCAGCTCCAAGGAGCATCGACATTCAGCTGGATTTTCAGCAGCTTTTTGACTACTATGAGAACTGTGGGTACAATGCTTGACAGACTCAGTGTAGTATAATAAGCTTGAATTACTTATCAGGCATTAGAAGTCCTTTGAGTTAAGACTGTGAAAATATCACAGACGTGAACGGAAGAACGTTTTTCCCTTGTAGGTCGATTGTTCTCTTTATTCCCTGTACCTAAAAAAGAAGTAACAGTGACTCCACAAACGATCTCGCCTAGATAAAACTTATATTTTATATCTAGTCTTACTAAGGTTATATGGAAATCTTAACAACCCTTCAAATTCTACCACTTTCTATTTAATAGAAAGACAACTCAATTGCAAGAGACAACTTTCAGATTCAGTTTAATGCCAGAGTACCCATCATGTTTTAAATCTCTTCTACACCTTGGAATGTCATTATTGACATTTATACAGCATCTCTAGCAGCACTCAGTTCAGCTTTTCCCATTTATTTTCAAAAGTTACTGGAATTAATTCATTTTCTGAAGTATTTGTGAACTGTAATTCCCCAAATTTGCTTGGTTGTCCTACCTGACGTGTTGATATTTTCCACCTATTAGTGAAATATTTCAAAGCAGGGAGTTAAGCCAGCATGTGACATCTGCTGTTCATCCATCAGTTTCTGTTTTGAGTCTGCCTGGACTTCCAGAGATTCATAAGGATTTCAGCATGGTAGAATATAACAGAAAGGCTGAGAAAACACAATTAAAGGAGAAAAAAGGAATAAATGTGAACTTCAGAAATGTAGTTATTAGGTAGACTATGAAGTTCTGCAGTGGTACCTTACCTCTGAAAGGTGTGAAATATTTCATGTTTGAGAATAAGTGAGTGTTAGAGTCTGTTCATACAGTAAGGTTATTTACTGTAGTAGCGGGCTTAAATACAGAGAATTACTGACATACGTTTATTACGTCTGACGTTAATGCTGATCTACTCTCTCTTCTCTTGTTGTGAAACACAGAAAGCTGTTACACAGTCTTCATCAAGGTGTCCCAGCTGCACGAATAAGACCTATACTGAGGAAACAGCTTTCAAGTCATCTCACAGCCCAATCTCACCGTGGTAGTGTTCTGCTGTGCAGCAGTCAATAATTAGCCATGATTTCAGATGTTTTTTAAATAGTTAGTGTTATGGCTACATATTACAAGGAGTAAACAGGAAGAGTCATCCAACTTCAGCAACTAGTCCCTCTGTGGCAACAGGTCCTGAGTTCTGAATTCAAGTACAAAAGCCTGTCAGCAGATGAGACCTTTTACTAGAGCAGAAGTGACGCTTCTATCTCTTCTTGATTCCTAGTTCCATGGCGTGCACAGCATGCTGTGCTGCATGCACAGCACAGCTGTTCTTCAGAGCAACAGTGGCACCCAGTGACCAACAGCAGCCATTGTCTGCAAATACACAGCAACTTCCCAGGATCTGCAGCAACAATCTCCCCACACACTCCACTTCACACAGACACTATGACCCTGAATAGACTCAAGCAGCAGACTTAAAACAAGTCAGAGTTTTAGATTACAGAATATTTCAGGATCTATAATGTGTGAAATTCAGTTACACAACAGTGCCTAGGTGACGGCATTTCAAGCAACGTTTAGATCACAGCCATGTAAAATAGAAACAAATTCAGTGCAGAAATAGCAAGCCTGTAACTTAATACCCATGAGATTATCCATTTTTTACTGCATTCTGACTAAGTTCTAAAACTTGCTCATCCCATTTCACTTCAACAAGTTCCACCAGTTCACGCAACGCAGTTCTGAGATCCTGTGTATGTTAGGCAGATAGAATTGAACAGTGCAGGAATAATCTCTGACAGCTTTAAGAGCTCCATTCTGCTTACAAACTCTCAGTCCAAAACTATTCACAGTTTTAAGGCAATGAACACCTGAAGCAGTTGGATCATCTGCCATTTGCTGCATTCTGCTTCTTGGCATCATGATTAGCACAAAGGGTTTTCTGCTGTCCTGCAGAGATGGACAAAGTCCTGCTTACAAATGGACCAAGTTTCAGATTAACAACTGCAAGTAGTGGGTTCCAAAATTCCAGACATGAAATCAAAGCTGGAAAAACTCTTTGCATTTACATCTCTCAATTTTTAGTACATTGTGCATTACAACGGAAACAATTCTTCACATACAACTTGGAAGCTAAAGACAAGTCTGACAAAACAGACTGCACAGAAATGATGGATAATTAACAGAGCAAATTGCTCTTTCAAACACTTAGTAATAGAAAGAGATCTCTGAAGTTGCTGTTTTGTAGAGCCCCAAAGCAGTCGCTTGAGGCAGTTCAGGATTAGCCTGAGACAAACCAGCCAGCTGTGTGAACTGAGACCAATTGCACTTTTCTAGTCTGTGGCCACTGACAGCTTCTGAGAGCTACCAAGCAATGCAACCTAGCAGAATTCAGAAGGGAAACCAAGAGAGCCTACCTGAGCTCCACTGTCTTTAAATGCTCTGTGGAGAGGGAAGGGAAAGAGGGGAAAACAAACACCGCTCTACATCCCTCTGAGCCAATAGACGCTTTGCCCTGGATTAGCTCTGGTGCTGCATAAGCTGGGCTTCCTCAACATGTGTTCAGGCGGTAATCAAGGCCTGCCTGGAATAACACAAAAAATAGAGAGAAATGTTTGCTTTAACAGAGTTTATGTCTTCTGGTCATAACACTTCAGAAGCCTCAGAGGCTTCTTCTCCTGTGGATATTTTCATTCATCTTAGATTTTGCTTTCATTCAATGTGACCTCTCTAGGCAAATATTGTCTAACACCATGAGTATCACATAAATGTGCAGATCTCAAGCTGCTCACTTATCTAGTACCCTTCGCATGATGCTTTATTTTCCTCAGCTGATCATCTAGATTGTGCCTGTTGATTGTGCAACAACAGCCTGTTGGTCTCGATTACCTGTGAGAGGCTCTAACTTTGGCCAGGAAAAATCATTTGAGGATAAGTAATTATCTGGGACTCAGTAAGTCTTCCCATGCTTTCATAACAGCCGAGATACACACACACACAAACTCATGGAACCACACCGCTTTGCACAATCCTGTGCACACTCACGTGTGTCATGCAGTGATTTCCCAGCCAGTCCTCGTAGGGTCTCTTACTTAGGATGGGAGTGCAGGGGAGCAGCCAGAAGCTGTTTGCATTCCCTGCTGTCTGCTGGGCAGCTTTGCTGGAGATGCTTGGGTTGCTTTGTTTTTCCTTGGGAGGTGGGAAGGAGCTTTGGGTTGGAGGCACATCCCGTGCCAGAGCATCCCAATGGCACGTGTGGGGCACTGATCTGCAGCAGATGAAGGGGAGGAGGTCCCAGCACAGCTCTGCACCATGCTCTGCCACACTGGGCAGCTTGTTCCTGGCTCAGCAGCGTCATCAGACAAGAAGCAGGGAAGGAAATCAAGGATGGGGGGTACTATCAAACGCAGTTAGTGCATGCCTGTGCAAGACAAACAGACCCAGAGCTTGCAGGTTTTCCTGCTTTTGTAGCATTTGTGTGCTGTAGCTGAGCAAAAGGTTCTGCTGCTTGAATCTTCTTCTGCAAGAGCCGACTACCGGTAAATGTCTGCGGGGATGTACTCGGTGTGCACGTCTGAAGCCATTTGAGAACCTAGTCGTTCTTGCTGCAGGACCCCTGTCTTCTGTTAAAAGCTGAACGGTCCCCAGAGCACCTGTTTCCATCAGCTACCACCATCCAAAGCAGCCAGCCTTCTTACAGTCACCTGGCCCAAACATCCCTTTTGCTCTACACTTGATTCATGAAAGAGATGGGAGCTTGGCATGCACACCATCCTTCCAACAGCACATCCCAGCAGCAAGGGATCACAGCACTGGCACAGCTGAAACAAAGAGGGTGTGTGAGTTTCCTGTTAGCACTCAGTGTGAACAAATCTACCACTGAGCAACACCGTGAGCCCCCACTCACCTCAGCACAGGTCAACCTGTAACCCCAGCCTTCCCCTATCCATGTGCAAACGCACACCCATTCACCACCCTGCCTGCTTTGCACACCCCCATGCACACTCTGCATCGTGTGCCCTCCTTTGCATTCACAGACGTGTGCAAACCACCCCTGGGAACACGTACGTGCATACACCTTCCACAAACACCCCTTTGTGTGCACCTGTGTGCAACCCAACTCCTCAGCACACGCACGCGTTTGTGCCACCCTGTCCACGCACTCACCACGTGCCCTCCAGCACCCAAGGATTGCAGAGATGCTCCAGACTGTGCCAGAAATGGAATCTCAGAGTGCTGGGACATTACTGATCACTAGGGAAAACACTTGGAAGCATATTCAATCTGCAGAAGCTGTAATTACTGGGCACAGTTAGCTTTCCTATGGCTCAGCTGGAGGAGGCGGGTGCTCTCATACATCTGAGACACTCGCACAATGTTGGGATCATTCTGATGGAAACTATGTCTTCAGATATCATGGTTAAAACCATCCAAGATGATCATGCAGAGCCTTAGCTCTTGAGCAGCACTTCTTCCCCACCCTTCACTACTCCAAGCAGCTCCAACAAACTTCTCAGAAGAAATCCAGGCCAGCACAGACCTGGCAGACCAGAACCAAGTGCAGCTGGTGGGACGGCAGTGCCCACTCCTTGCTTCCACCCTGCTCCAGCAGGTTAAGGAGTCTGAGCCTCACTGGCCTTTGACAGGTCAAGACTTTCAGCACCTCATGCCAACATTTCTCACTAAGATACACCTCAGGCATTGAATTCTCTTCTCACTACCTCCTCCCAGTCCTCCCCTAGGAACAGAAACCATTCAGATTCTACAGCAAACACATCTACCCTGCAAGAGCACACTGAACCACCTGCAACAATGAAACATGGTTTTGGAGAGTGGGTCTGAAAACACACCTTTAGACAGCTTCTCCCTGTAGCCAAAAGGAAACCAAGCAGCAAAAGAAGAGTCCAGCCTGAAACATGCCCATGCTACTAGCCCAGGTTTTTCACAGTCAATGCAGAATCCATCCTGTTCTTGAGGTAACAAATGACCAGTGAGTCTCCCTTTGCTCCACCCCTTCTCCTTCAAAGCCCGAAAAAGAAAGAATAAACAAGCAGAAGAAACCCAGATGTACCTTTCCACACACAGAGCAGAAAGTGGAACAGCAGTTGTCTCCTTCCTGAGACATGGTGGGGAGCATCCCAGAGGAAGCCCAAGTTCTTTGCTTCTCTCCACAGGGACTTCAAGCACTCTTGGCAAGAGCTGCTTTTGTTCTTTCTTCAATTGCTTCCATCACCAGAATCTCCTTTGGAAAAGGAACCCGAATGAAAGAATCAGCAAATGAAAAAGAATGAGCAATAGCCACTTTACCAGCTTTCTTCTGACACTCAATTTAAACTCTTGACTCAGGCAAGGTCTTAAAATCAGCTGGTTACAAGAACTGTCCCAAAATATATCCAGCTTCTGTACAGCTGCCGTTATTTCTGACAGCGAGTGTAATCACAGAATCATAGATTGGCCTGGGTTGGAAGGGACCTCAAGGATCATGAAGATCAATCACCTCCCTGTCCCTGCTGGCCATCCCCTCTTCTGATGGAGCCCAGGGGACCATTCGCTCTCTGAGCTGCAAGAGCACGCTGATGGCTCACGTTCTGTTTTTCATCCACCAGGACCCCCAGGTCCTTCTCTGCGGGGCTTCTCTTAAGGACTGCTCCTCCCAGGCTGTACAGATGCCTGGGATTCCTCCAGCCCAAGTGCAAAACCTTGCACTTTGCTGTGTTCAACCTCATTAGATTCACCTAGGCCAACCTCTCGGTTGAGCTCCCTCTGAATGGCATCCCTTCCTTCCACTGCATCAGCCGCACCACTCAGCAAACAGCAGAGGGTGCACTCCATTGCATCATTGGTGTCTCTGATAACCATGTAAAAAAGCACTGGTCCCAAGACAGACTCCTGGATGACACCACTTGTTATCGGCCTCCACCTGGACATCAAACCATGAATCACCACCCTCTGTCCTCTACAAAACCTCTTTGTCTTCTACTCCTGCTGCAGCTGCAATGGCTGCACCAGCATGACTCACGTGTTTGACAATCCTCCAGCTCTGGCCTAGCCATGCACAGCAGCAGTCCGTCTCCCTCCCAGCTCACTCACCAGTGTGCTGCTGTGCCCCAAATTCAGTGCAGCAGCATTGAGAGCAGGCAGCACCCATCACCCTCCTCTAACTCTCTCTGCCAGCTGCGATGAGGACTGACACAGCACGCCCACCCCAGCCCAGCTTTTCTGCTGAGACACCTCCCAGCAACCACCCAGCACCAATCCCAGTTGCTGCAAGCTGTCTGAGAGCCTGCTGGAGTGCACTGACAATAACTTTGTGGTCCAAGCATTAAGCACACAGAAGGGAAGCATTACTGGACATGGTGCACAGCAGGGGTTAAGACTGGAGGTGGTCAGGGCTGTAGTGACCATGCCCTCCTAGAGTTCCTCATCTCAAGGAATGCGGGCCTGGCAAAAAGCAAAGTCAGGACCCTGAGCTTCAGGAGAGTCAGCTGCAGGCTGTTCAAAGAATTCTTGCATGAGAGACACTGGAAAACTGTTTTTAGGGGTAAAGGAATGGAAAAGAGATGGTAACTTTCTCAGAAAACCTTTCTCAGAGCTGGAGCTCTGAGCTCCATCCCGACCACACGAAACACAGCAGAGGAGGCAGGAAAGCAGCATGGCTGAACCTGCTGGTTACAGGGAGCAACAAGAAGGAAATGGAGAAACAGCAGAAATGGAGACATGCAGCCTGGTCGCTTTGGTGGCCTTCTACAGTGGAGTGACAGCATCAGTAGGGAAAGGAAAAGCAACTGACATCACTCAGCCAGACTTTTGCAAGGCCTTCGATGTTGAGCAAGTTTCCTGTTAGAGCTCAGTGTGAACAAATCTACCACTGAGAAACACCCTGAGCCCCCACTCACCTCAGCAGAGGAAAGCCTGAACCCCAGCCTTCCGCCTATTCTGCTCCATTGATGGAAGCACACCGGGCATCATTGCTACTCACCCGACCAATGATGATAGGGGCAGAAAAGGGAATTCCTCTTTACCTTTCAGATGAAAAATTGATGACTGTGTGGAATCTTCCCAGTACAGCTGCGGGGCCTTCCTTTACTTGTATCCTGCTGCTCCGTGTCACAGTGGGAGAGCTGCTCTGGCCTCTCCTCTCAGCCTGTGCCTCCTGCAGTGTGAGCAGCTTTGTGGATAGAGGAGACACCCACACAGACTTGGGCCTGGATAGAGAACTGTGCCCTACAACATAGAATAGCCCTTGGTACATTTACATCATGCTCTTTTCCTTGTGTGTGAGCAATCCTTGCTCTTTTCAGATGGTACTATGAGCGTGTGACACCCCAAACACATATTTAGCATCTGTCCATATCATTAAGGCTCTCGTCAAGGCAGTTATTTCAGCCTTCTGAGGGGTAGTCCCCACGGCTGATGGTTGTGCTTCCATTCCCTGCTCAGTAGCAGTTACTGCATGTCCTGCCTTAAAGCCTCCTTGTCTCACAAAACTGCAGCTGCTGGTAAACCAGGCGTCTTCTGCATCTTCTAAGGGTTCGTCCTTCAGCTCCGACCGACTGGATGTAATGTGCAGCATCAGTTGTTTCAAAGCAGTGATGTCATCCTGGTTCTCCACCAGGGGAGTTCCGCTAAGGAAAGATACTGGGTTGGCAATAGTAGTTACAATTATTTCTATATCACCCTGCTCTACCAGGATGGCCTGGTATTTCGGGAATCTTTGGGGTGAAAGCCAATGTCCCCCTTTTGCCTCCAATACAGTAAACACTGCATGAGATATTAAAACTGGTATCCTTTGGCCCAGTGTAGATTGATGGGCTACTTGAATATTGAGCACCAGTGCATCCTGGATATCCCTTACTCACTTCAAGCTGTTTCAAGTTTACCATCAGTCCGTAGCTGTGTATCCATGGTCGGCACCCTCCTGTCATTCCTGGCAACGTATGGAGTTCCTTGGCAGTTTGCAGCTCAGGGGTTGAGCAGATGGCTTCTTTCTTGGCAGTCCTTAAGGTTCAAAGTCCAGCTGTCATCTCCTATCCCAAATACGTCACTTGCTGCTGAGTTATTTGTGCTTTCTGTCAACCAAGAAACTCAGCATACTCTCAGTCTATTGTACACAGTCCTTTTGTTGCTGTGGCACCCACGTGGTCCAGTAAAGTTCCACCCTAGGATGGAGGATGCCAGGTCTCAGGCTCACGAGTTGACCAGTTCTCAACAATCATTCAGCTGTTCTCACAACCCTGGGTAACACTGTCCAGGTTCACTGAGTCTCTTCTCCCTCTATTAGGGAGAACAGATACACGCAAGTACTCGTATGCTATCATGAGGAATCCAGTAGGTTACATTTAATTTAGAAGCATGATGCAATCAAAAGCTCGCTTAAATAAAAGCATACCCTTTTCTTTCACTCAAAATAATAGCCCAGAAAAAAATATAAACAAAACAAAACCCTCATCATAATTGTTAAAGAAATTATCTACTAGATCTTGATGGAGAGTGGAGACACATGCTAGTTTTAGGAACACAGCGCTTATCTCATGATCTGAATGCATCTCAAGGCATGCTCCTTGTGAAACTGTGAGAACTTCTATCATTAACAGACGTGTACCGTGCCCTGATATATGGTTAAACCGCTTGCAGTACACTGTCAGATGTACAGGCTGGCAGCTGTATGTGCTGTGACCAAATAAACCCCACACTGAAACCTTTCAGAATTTTAGGACCTACAAGTATTGCATTCATATTTAAAGTAAAAAATTCCTAAGCTACACATGTTCTAGGTTTCCATTTGTTAGATACAACATACCTTTGGAAGTAGGCGCCTGAAAGGATATGCCTTCTACTTGCTTCTCTGTCTGGCTCTTCGAAAAGAAGGCCTTTGGAGCAGGAAATGCAAAGGGCAGCTCATTTCTTAACGCTGACTCTGCATCAACATTCTCTGTGTTTGCACGCTGCTTAGATGCCACTTTTCTTGTCACTGGAGTTGACAGTGTGAATTCCATATCACCCAGTTGAGTATCACGCCTCAAATGCTGCCAGAGACGGAACAAAAGGTTTTCTGATCACAGCCGGAGAAGTTACTGTCAAAGAAATTCTAACAGCTGAGAAGGTCAGACACAATGCTTATAAAAATATCATACATTATTTGGCTATTGAACAAAACAGTTGAAAACTGATTCTCTCCTAGAATAAGTTCGTTTCTTATAGACTGTCAAACGCCATTTTTTGATTTGTTCATCTCAATTCTCCATTGAGGATTAACCCTCACCAGCTTATCTAAACATAAATATGAATTATCACTTGGTTTAGTTAAAAATTTGAATAATATCACAGTGGATTTTTTTGCACAACACAGTAAGATTGAATTTCTTTCGGTACCTTTCAACCTCTGCCTACCTCCAGCCTAACTCCAGAATCTTATTAACTGTGCCTTATCTCTTCCCATTGTGTTTTAAAATCCTCACTGACTCCTTTACTTGTTCCCTTGCTTGCTGTTTCTGTGCAAACCAAACACTGGAGTTAGGGATCACGTCAAACCAACCATGGCCTACAGGTAGAAGGCAACAAAATTTATGCTTAACATACTTCTTTGCTCTATCTTTATCTTCCTTTGGTCAAGGTCCACTAGATACTTAAATATGGAGGAAGCACTAAATACAATGCGAAGCAGATTTCTAGATTAAGAGCTGTATTTTTTCTGTAAGAAACTAGCTGTACATCTTCACACACCTGCTTTGTTTTCTGAGTATTTAGATCGAGTGGAGATTCTTCAAACACTGAAGCTACATCAGAAAATTCCATGGATCCAAACGCATCTGGCACATGGCCGCAGTCTGGCACATCTTCATATGCCAGAGCCTTTTCAGACTGAAATGTTCCATTGAGATTCTTTTGCAGAATTAGAAGGAGGATTTCATCAGAAGATTTCACCACTAAAGTCTAAATAAGATTGCTTTGCAAGTTCCAAACTATGGCTAACAGCTAATAGAAGTCCACAGGCCAGCAGCACAAACTTTTATATTATGTTCTTAATATTCTAATTGTTGATATGACGTTCCTATCAAGAGCAGAAGGGAAATTACTCTTAGAGCTCAAGTCATCTTTCACAGCCTGTGTCAACAAGAGCAGCACCTCACAGCCTTTGGTTTGAAGACCCGGACCACAAGCTAGCTAATGATTTTACACAGAATTCCAGAGTTCAAGTCACTGTTTACATTAGGGCTGCAATTCTACTGAAAGCCTTCAAGTTCATCACACTTAATTATCACTGGCACCACACATAACTCCACGTTACATATGTGATCACACGCAACCTGGCAACTTCAGACAATTTCCAAAGCACTCCACTTGCACTTGGCTACTAAAGTACAGAAAAAGGAATTAACATCAGAAATAGCTGCAGTCAAAACCATCTAAGAATCCAAGTCTCCAGGAAACAAGGAAAGCAAATCCTCTCCAGGACTGTGTTCTAAAAGGAAACAGATCAGAAAGGTGATTTCTTCCCCCCTTTGACCACCCACTCATGTAACGTCCATGTCATTTCTAAGTATGCTGCCCAGACCAAGACTGAGGATGCTTCAGAAGAAGACCTTCCCTGCTAAGCCAAACAGAACAAGTAAGGTACCAAAATATGTAGAGCCAAACGAGGAAGGGTGCTCTAAGAAGGTAAGCATCACAAGAGACCAACAGGAATGCTTACACAATCCAAACAATGCACAATTTCTGTTCCACAAGCTGCCAAGAGGAATGTGTGCAGTACTCACAGCGCACCATGTACATTGCTTACTGCAGTCATACTGCTTCGTAGGACCAGCCCAACTTACTAAAACATTTTAATGAGCAGTCCGAACTGTCTGGATCAGCACGGTTCACTTGGAAGGGACCTTCACAGATAAACCTGAAGAGGTGTGGCGACTGCACTATCTAAACCTTAAAGCATATAGGACCTTAAAGCATAAGCTTAAAGCACAGAAGCATGACCAGCAGGTCAAGGGAGGTGGTGCTGCCCCTCCACACTCCTCTCATTGAAACCCTATCTGGAGCACTGCACGCAGTTCTGGAGCCCTCAACACAAGAAGGACTTGGAGATGTTCAGGCAGGTCCAGAGGAGGGCCATGAAGGTGATCAGAGAGGGCTGAAAGCACCTCTGCTATGTGCACAGGCTGAGAGAGATGGGGCTCTTCAGCCTGGAGAAGACTCCAGGGAGACCTTATAGTGGCCTTCCAGTATCTGAAGAGGGCCTACAGGGAAGGCTGGGGAGGGACTTTTCATAAGGGCAGGTAGCAACAGAATGAGGGGAAATGGCTTTACGTGGGAAGAAGGTAGATTAGGTTTGGATATTAGGAAGAAATGCTTTACTGTGGGTGTGGTGAGACACTGGAGCAGGTTGCCCAGCAAGGCTCCAATATGATTGCTTTGCAAGTTCCAAACTATGGCTAACAGCTAATGGAAGTCCTCAGTCCAGCAGCACAAACTTTTATATTATCTTCTTAATATTCTAATTGTGGATTTGACGTTCATATAAAGAGCAGAAGGGAAATTACTCTTAGAGCTCAAGTCATCTTTCACAGCCTGTGTCAACAAGAGCAGCACCTCACAGCCTTTGGTTTGAAGACCTGGACCACAAGCTAGCTAATGATTTTACACAGAATTCCAGAGCTCAAGTCATTGTTTATGTTAGGGCTGCAATTCTACTGAAAGCCTTCCAGTTCATCACACTTCATTATCAATGGCACCACAGATACCTCACAAAGAAGCATTATGACACCACAAAGGGGCATTATGACGTCAGAAAGGGCATTATGACATCACAAAGGGCATTATGAATCACAAAGGAGCATTATGACATCACAAAGGAGCATTATGACGTCTCAAAGAGCATTATGACGTCACAAAGGACATTATGACGTCACAAAGTAGCATTATGACATCACAAAGAAGTATTATGACATCACAAAGGGGAATAATGACGTCAAAAAGGGTCATTATGACGTCTGAAAGGGGCATTATGACGTCACAAAGGGGTGTTATAACATCACAAAGGGGTATTGTGACATCACAAAAGAGCATTAAGACATCACAAAGGGGCATTAAGACGTCACGAAGGGGCATTATGACATCACAAAGGAGCCTTATGACGTCTCAAATGGCATTATGACATCACAAAGGGCATTATGACGTCACAAAGGGGCATTAAGACATCACAGTGGGTCATTATGACGTCAGAAAGGGGCATTATGACATCAGAAAGGTGCATTATGATGTCACAAGGGGGTGTTATGATGTCACAAAGGGGCATTATGACGTCACAAAGGGGTGCTGGGAAAAGATCTCTGTGTGGAGATTGCTTCTACTAGAGGTAGTTCTATAAGACTGTTATATAGAGCTGTGCAGGGGCTGTAAATCTGTCTGCAGAGGGTGATGATCAGTTCCGAGTGTCTGCAGTCAATGCTCATGGACAGAGCCCATCCAACCTGGCCTTGAATGCCTGCAGGCCTTGAATGGGGCATCCACAACCTCCTTGGGCAACCTGTTCCAGTGCGTCACCACCCTCTGAGCAAAAAACATCTACCTAAGATCCAACCTATACCTCCCCAGTCTCAGTTTTAAACCATTCCCCCTTGTCCTATTGTGATAAAATGTTTGCTCATTAAGACCGGGATGTGGTAGCATTGTGGTGGAGTGCTTGTTCATTAGGACCGGGATGTGATGGTGGAATATGGAGGCCACAAGGGTTGCAGAACACTCTAATTTTATGGGTAGATTGTGTACTCTGCATAGTTACAGGCAAAGCGCGCCCCGATGGATACAAAGTTTCACGGAAGGACCAACCAAGGAACGACACAACAAGTGGAACGATCACGACCGACCAATTAAAGGACAATACACTCGGGATGGACCTTACAAAAGAAGTTGCAAGGGGCGGGAAGGCGCGGCAGTTGGAGGAACGAGGATTCCCCTGTCGCCCAGCGCTGAATTGCCTTTTTGTTTTACCCGCTACAATTAATAAAAGTTTCTAATTGGAACATTATCGGCTCATTGCTTGTAAATTGATGACAATTTGGCGCCGTGACTCGGACGGGAATACTGGCGTGGGTACGAGCCTGAGGGGGCGCCCCGCCTAAATAGGTGGCCTCGGCTCCTATCCTCCCGCCCTACTCCTGCCGACGATCCGAAATTTAAAACACAAAGGCAAGGAAAAACCGGTTAACCCTTTAAATTTCGTGCACGAAAGTCCGGACGAAGACGCAGGACAGGTGAGTATAGTCCGGTCTGGGTTGGGAATCCGGCGTGTGGCGAGTGTTGTGTGCTTGTGAAGGGGGGCCGGCAGCCGGCACTAACCCGAGCGAGTGTGGACCCCACAGTAGTGCGGTTCCCATTGCCCGCGAGGGCGTGGGCCACGACCTGGGGGAAGCGAGTGAATGCAACACTGAGTGAGGGCACGCCGAAGGGTGGGTACAGGGTATAAGCGGGACCCTTTCACCACCACAACCCCTAGGGCTATGGGCTCTATGGAGGGTTATTCTTTGGTGTTCCCCTAGAGCTACGAGCACTAGGGATGATTATTATTCAGGTGTTCCCCTAGAGCTACGAGCACTAGGGATGATTATTATTCAGGTGTTCCCCTAGAGCTACGAGCACTAGGGATGATTATTATTCAGGTGTTCCCCTAGAGCTACGAGCACTAGGGATGATTATTATTATTTAGGTGTTCCCCTAGAGCTACGAGCACTAGGGATGATTATTATTTAGGTGTTCCCCTAGAGCTACGAGCACTAGGGATGATTATTATTCAGGTGTTCCCCTAGAGCTACGGACACTAGGGATGATTATTATTTAGGTGTTCCCCTAGAGCTACGGGCACTAGGGGGAGCTACAGACGTTGAATAAAACAAGAGAGCAAGAAGTAAAGAACGAGATGGGGCAGTGTAAAACTAAACCACCCACCCCTTCTAAACGACCATCCATTCCTAAGGACTCACCTTTAGGGTTCATGCTAATTGCCTGGACGCACTATCCAGGAACAAGAAATAAAGATAAAGCAAAGATGATTTATTATTGTATAGAAATTTGGAGCGGACAACAAATTGGCCCGGCAGTATGGTGGCCTAAGTATGGTTCTAATGAAGATTGGGTACAACAGCAATTAAATTTTTGGGTAAACTCCAAAACCCCTTTCAATCAAGAAGAAAGTGACTATGCAGCAGTATGGGTCACTCGCCCAGAGGGTTTAGGAGTCCCCATTTTTAATTTGACACGAAAAGAAAAAGATGTCGAAAAACGTAAACCTCGAAGGGAAGAGGAGGCCTTAGTGGGACCCCCACCATATGCTGTACCACCAGCAATTCCCCTACCTTCTCCTCCTCAGTTGGATCATGGGCAGATGGATTCGAGAGAGGGAGAAGTACAAAAGATAGAAGGGGGAGGGCCTGTGACACGGGCAAAGGCACGACAAAATAACCTCTACCCTTTAAGAGAAATGCCCATGGGAGGTCCACAACCTCAGATGGGGTTTATATCAGTGCCCTTAAATTCAGGGGATGTTAGAGATTTTAAGAAGGAAATGGGTAATATACTAGAAGATCCCCTGGGGGTGGCAGACAGAGTAGATCAGTTCTTAGGGCCAAATGTTTATACCTGGGAGGAACTACAATCTATTCTAAGTATACTGTTCACAGCAGAAGAGAGAGGTATGATTAGGCGTGCAGGGATGCGCATTTGGGATGCTCAACATGCCCACGGGCCTGCTGCGGATATTAAATGGCCCTTACAGAATCCGCAATGGGACCATCAAAATCAACATCATAGGACTCACATGCAGGACCTGCGAACTATCATTATCCAGGGCATTAGGGAGGCAGTCCCAAGAGGTCAGAATATAAATAAAGCTTTTAATGAAAGACAAAAGAAGGAGGAAACACCCACTGAATGGCTAGAAAGGTTACGCAAGAATTTACAACTATATTCAGGATTGGATCCCGATACACCGATAGGCCAGGCTCTGCTCAAAACACAGTTCGTAGCTAAGGCTTGGGAAGATATCCGCAAGAAACTAGAAAAGATAGAAAATTGGCAGGATCGGGGGCTTGATGAACTTTTGAGGGAAGCTCAGAAGGTATATGTAAGAAGGGGGGAAGAAAGACATAATAGGCAGGTTAGGATGATGGTAACAGCGGTCAGAGAAAGTAGGGAATTGGAAAGGAAAATGGGGGGATGGACGCAAAATCGAATTCCAGGACAGCAAAAATTTAGGAAGCCTGAAAACAGGGAGGAGGAGAGAATATAAGATGGACTGTACTCCCCCAAGGCTTCACAGAATCCCCTAATTTGTTTGGGCAAGCCCTAGAACAGATCCTGCAAGAGTATCAGCTAGATCCTGATACCAAATTAATACAGTATGTAGATGATCTATCAATTGCTGGAGAGGATGAGGGAAAGGTTTGGAAAGAAAGTATTAAATTGCTGAACTTTTTGGGACTGAAAGGACTTAAAGTATCAAAAAGGAAATTGCAATTTGTGGAAGAGGAGGTTAGATATCTAGGGCATTACCTGAGTAAAGGAGAAAAGAAGATAGATCCTGAAAGGATACAAGGAATATTGTCCCTGACGTCGCCAAGCAATAAGAGACAAATAAGACAATTGCTGGGATTAGTGGGATATTGTAGACAATGGATCGAAAATTATAGCAGTAAAGTAAAGTTCCTATATCAAAAGCTCAGTACCGATGGATTAATAAAGTGGGATAGACAAGATGAAGAGAATCTACAAAAGCTGAAGGAGGATCTCATCAATGCCCCTGTCTTGAGCCTGCCTGACTTAAAAAGACCCTTTTATTTATTCGTTAACATAGACAGTGGTACAGCGTATGGGGTTTTAACACAGGATTGGGCAGGGAAGAAGAATTAAGAGAAGGGGAAAAATTATTTGTGGATGGATCCTCTAGAGTAGTGGAGGGAAAGAGAAGATCAGGTTATGCAATAGTAGATGGAAAGACCCTCCGGGTATTGGAATCAGGACCCTTGAGTAACACTTGGTCAGCTCAAGCTTGCGAGCTGTATGCTGTTTTACAGGCACTAAAAAGATTACAGGGAAAAGAGGGCACTATCTATACCGAATTTCCTAAAGTAGGAAGATATAAATATGTATTAGTCATAATAGACCACCTCACACATTATGTAGAGGCATTCCCCACAACTAAAGCAACAGCTCAGGTAGTAACAAAAATATTACTCGAACAAATCATCCCTAGGTATGGGGTAACAGAAGTAATAGATTCAGATCAAGGACCACACTTTACATCAAGAATCACTAGAAATATAGCTGAAGCCTTGGGAATAAAATGGGAAGAACATACTCCCTGGCACCCACAGAGTTCAGGGTGAGTAGAGAGAATGAATGGGGAACTAAAAAAGCAATTGGCCAAATTAACACTAGAAACTAAGCTCTCATGGATAAAATGCATTCCCCTTGCCCTCTTAAACCTTAGGGCCCAGCCCCGGGCTGACATAGGAATATGCCATATGATGCGGGAACCCCTAAAGATCACCCGGGGGTGTTAGATAAGAACATTCAAGCTTATATCACGGAATTAATGAAGTATAAACAGGAATTGTGGAAAAAGGGACAATTGACTCAAAGACCCCCTCTTGACATTACCCTCCATCAGATAAAGCCTGGAGATTGGGTTCTGATAAAGACCTGGAGAGAAACCACACTGCAGCCTCGCTGAGAAGGTCCCTGTCTGGTATTATTGACTACCAATACTGCCATCAGAACTGCTGAAAAAGGATGGACACATGCTAGTCGTGTTAAGGGTCCAGTACAAAATCACGAATGGAGAGTCACTAGTCCAGCGGGTGATTTGAAAGTAAAACTGTCACGAAACCCTCCGTTAAGGAAAATGAGAACATGAATTAACAATGATTGTATAAACGTATCAGTATAGAATTTAATGTAGAAGGGAATATTTTGACTATTGTGAATGCAACTGTTGGGATATGTTTTAGAAAGGTAGTGGACCCACTGCGAAAACAGGAATACACAAATTGGTTATTAGCCTTCAGAGTGGCCGTGGAAATTTTAATAGAAGGGGGTAAACCTGGGGGTGAATTTGGATCCTTACCAGCATCACTTAAGTGTATAACCAGTGGGAAAAAGAATAGGGTGCAGTACCCCAAAGACCCACTTGAAAGGGAAGCAAAACCAGCCCCTCCTGAAGAATACTCTTGCTGCCGAGAAGATTATACACCCCATGGCTCGAGGCAACCGAGTCGATGGGCGAGGCAGAGGAGATAAAACATGTGGAGGAGTCTGCTCCATTATGAATGAATCCAAAGATTTAGGATCCAGAAGATACCCCAAGACTGGAAATAACTCCCCCGAGCAATTAAAGACTCACTACTGCAGTGGGAAAACTGCCTATCTAAAACTAGCTCAATTGATAATAATATTAAGTCTCATTAATGAGGGTTGGGGTACAGAGGTACAGACACATGAGCCATTTAAGTGGTCCCTAATCAGAGGGGAAGATCAGAAGGTGATAAGCACAGACGTGACCCCAGGCGCTCCCATCCTTAAAAGTCAAGTATGTGACTTAGTACCAACACAACCATGCCTGAATCGCAAGGCAATCTATGCTTGCCCAGCATCAAATCCAGGGAAAAGTTATTGTAATTACCCAGGGGAATATTATTGTGCATACTGGGGTTGTGAAACGGTTTCACTGGGATTTCTGCCAGGGGGGGGACAAGATGAATATATAACAATTAGTTGGGGTCCCTCAGGTTGTACACCTCCGACTCATGGGACTCACTCTGGTGAAGTAACATGCCAACATTTAGAGATAAAAATCCTTAAAACAGAAAACACAGTGTGGTGGATAGGAAAGACTTGGGGGGTACGAATGTGGGAGCCTGGAAGAGACCGAGGGGGCCATTTCCTTATTAAAAAAGAAAGAGTTCCGCCAGACCCCCCAATAGGTATAGGACCTAACGTAGTAATAAATAACAATCAGAATAAGACAGAAGCTGTTACTGTAGGCCCGACCGAAGCAAGCCCTTATATTACCGAATATGGCACCCTTTGGAAAATAATTCAGTCTAGTTTCAAGGTGTTAAACAACACCTACCCAGAATTAACTAAGGAGTGTTGGCTATGCTATGATATAAGACCCCCTTTTTATGAAGCAATAGGGTCCGTAGCGAAGATTAGGAGAAGAAATGGGACTAACCCAGCAGAGTGCCTATGGAAAAAGGGAAGGCCTAATGTTCCAGGGATAACTCTAGCACATGTTACTGGAAATGGTGTGTGTGTGGGAACTGTACCTCTAGAAAAACGACATCTATGTAATAAAACTATAGAAGTACAAAGTCAGGAGAAACCCTCAGACTGGCTCCTACCCGCAGACAATGCTAAATGGATATGTGCCAAATTAGGGGTCACTACATGCTTATCGACTAAGATATTTAATCAAACCACCAATTACTGTGTACAAGTAATTATAGTTCCACGAATCATATATCACCCTAAAGATTATGTGATCAGTCAACAAGAAACCTCTGAACATCACCTGATTAAAAGGGAGCCATTCACAGCCCTAACCGTTGCAATGCTATTAACTATAGGAGGGGCCGGGCTGGGGACTGGAGTAGCATCTTTAATAAACCAGCCACAGGGACTGAAAACCCTTAGACAATCTGTGGATGAAGATCTACAGAAAATAGATGAAGCCATCAATGCGCTTACAAAATCGGTACGGTCTTTATCAGAAGTAGTGTTACAAAATCGAAGGGGGTTGGATCTTCTCCTATTGCAGCAAGGGGGACTATGTGTGGCTCTTAAAGAACAATGTTGCACCTACGTTGATCAAACGGGGGTAGCAATAGATACAATGGCTGAACTAAGAAAACAGTTAGAACAAAGAAAAAGAGCCCAGGAGTCTCAAAGAAGTTGGTATGAGAGTTGGTTTAATGGTTCCTCCTGGTTCACTACATTATTATCCACAATAATGGGACCAGTTATTATGATAATATTAGGTTTGACCTTTGGACCCTGTATTTTAAATAGACTAATCGTTATCGTTAAGAACAGGCTAGAGGCAGCCCACCTAATGGTAATTAGAGAAAGATATGAACCCCTTGATGGGGAACGAGAAGAGGATGCTCTAGAATGGAGTCGACAAGAACTAAAACGGTTTAATGAGCAAAACAAAATAGTACAATAAAAGAAAAGGGGGGACTGTGATAAAATGTTTGCTCATTAAGACCGGGATGTGGTAGCATTGTGGTGGAGTGCTTGTTCATTAGGACCGGGATGTGATGGTGGAATATGGAGGCCACAAGGGTTGCAGAACACTCTAATTTTATGGGTAGATTGTGTACTCTGCATAGTTACAGGCAAAGCGCGCCCCGATGGATACAAAGTTTCACGGAAGGACCAACCAAGGAACGACACAACAAGTGGAACGATCACGACCGACCAATTAAAGGACAATACACTCGGGATGGACCTTACAAAAGAAGTTGCAAGGGGCGGGAAGGCGCGGCAGTTGGAGGAACGAGGATTCCCCTGTCGCCCAGCGCTGAATTGCCTTTTTGTTTTACCCGCTACAATTAATAAAAGTTTCTAATTGGAACATTATCGGCTCATTGCTTGTAAATTGATGACACTATCATTATCCACCCTCATAAACAGCCATTCCCCCTCCTGTTTATACGCTCCCTTCAAGTACTGAAAGGCCACAAGGAGGTCTCCCCACAGCCTTCCATTCTCCAGGCTAAACAAGCCCAGATCCCTCCACCTTTCCTCATAGGAGAGCTGCTCCAGCCCTCTGATCATCACAGTGGCCCTCCTCTGGACCCCCCCCAACAGCTCCACATCCTTCCCAGGCCTGGACACAGTGCTGCAAATAGGGCCTCACAAGAGCTGAGCAGGAGGGGACAATCACCTCCCTCTCCTGCTGGCCACCCCTTTTTCAGTGCAGCTCAGAATACACATGGATCTATCTTTTCCATACGGATATTCCCATCTGTGTACATATATATACCACACCTACACCCCCACAATCTGCTACAACTCCATAGAATTTTCAAGGTTGGAAAAGACCTGGATGATCTTATGATCTTATGATCTCAGATCTTATGATCTGGATGATCTTATGATCATCCAGTCCAACCATCACCAATACTTCCCAGTTAAATCACATCCCTCAACACAACACCCAAACTTTTTGTGAACTTCCCAGGGTCGGTGACTCTACATGAGAGAAAAAGGCACACAGATAAGGGATTCTGCATTTGCTATTAGCAGAGGTGGGATGAGACCGAGCACTGCCCCAGCTCCTGGGATAACGCAGAAGGGCTGAGACCTTCCAGCTGCTTCCACCCAGGGTCTCACAGCAAAGCCGACCCTGCAGGAGTCTGCATCATTCTTTGCATGGCATTGCTAAGAGGAAGATCCCCCCCCTACCCTTGGCTCTACACTCCAGCTGCTGTCTGCCATCTGTAAAGCCACCACAGCTCTCCTACTGGAGTTCCCATCTGCACAGTGACAGCTTGGTTTCTTCTTACTGTCAAAGCAGCCACAGCCTCAGTGCTTCTAAAATCTCCCCTTTTCAGCTGATTTCCTCTTTCTAGTGGCTGGGCAATTCCTCCCTCTCACAGTCATCCCTCTGCCCCACTCTGTGCCCACAGACCCACAGAGGGCACACAGAGCCAGCCCTGTCCCAGCTGCTGCTGCTTCACATCTGACAGTCTCAGGAGCTGAGATCCAGGCCGAGACAGCACTGCCCAGACATGGTTTGTAGGACGTTTGTGAGAGGAAATAGGGAGGTTTGTGATTAAACCTGCCCCCTAAGGAGGAAGGCAATGCTGCCTGCAGCCCCAGCAGGCATTACAAAACATCCCCATTTACAGGAGGGTTTTAAATAGCACAATTCAGGAACTACAACTGCACAAATTCCCGCATGCCCTGCAATAACTTTGGGAATGGACAAGGTTCTACCACCTGTGCAATGCCATAGAAAGAACAACCATCCACCTGTAAACCTCCATCCTCTCCCCTGCTGCACAAAGGGAAGCTCAACAGCAGTGCACAAATGTCCCAGCAATGTCTGAGCACTGCTCTGTGCATCCCAACCTGCTCATCCCATCCACTCCTGGCTGGGCAGCAGGATTGGGGTGGCACACTGCAATGGGCACAGAGGAACATGGAAGCCCCACACATGTGAGGAAGGGGCTGGCTGTGCTCCACACTCACGTTATCAGACGTGATTTGCCCTTCTGTGGGGAGCCTCTGCTCTTTCCCAGCTCATCCTCCAGCGTCTGGGACTCCAGGATCTCATTCAGGCTGTTGTTGGCTGCGGGGCAGCTCCATGAAGAGCCGCCCCTCCACCGACCGGCACACAACAGCCGCTCCCGCGCACTGCGGCTCAGCCAATCGGAGCCGGCGGAGCTGCCGCTGCCCGATGGGACCCCCCCCCACATATTGACCCCCAGACGAGGAAGAGGAGGAGGAGAGCGACGAGGAGCTGCCGCAGGAGCTGACGTTGGGGCGGGGGGGCAACGCGGGGGGGCAACGCGGGGGGGGGTCGGCAGTGGGGGGTGGAGGAGGGGGTGGGGCCGCATTACCCCCGGACCCCGTGGACCCCCCCCCCCAGCCAAAGTGCTGCTCTACGACTCCCGCGGGCTCTTTGTGCAGCCGCTGCCCTCCAGTTATAGGACACCCCCCCCCCCTATATTGCGCTTTGCTCACCCCCACCCCCCAACTCCGGAACCCCCCCCCCCACTCACCACATCACCCCCTACCCCCCCGGGTGGGGTTATGGGGGATGGGGGTGGGGTCGACGATTTGCCGTAAGCCGCGCCGGGATCGTGTGACAAACCCCCCCCCCCATCAAGCTGTCGGGGGGGTGGGCTCAGCCGTAAGGATAAAGCGGGGGGGTTAATGACGGGGGGGGGGGCAGCGCTATAGGGAACGCAACTAATCTAAGCCCCCCCCCCCCCCATTAACACCCCATTGTGTGTGGGGGTGGTGGGGGTGGGGCACACAATAACCCCCCCAAAGGCCAAACAGCCCCAACCCCCCCCCTCAAAGCCGCTGCCTTACGCTGTGCCCCCCTTGCATGAAGGGGCCCCCCCCATCGATTGAGCCCCCCCCAATCCCATCTATAGTTGAGAGCTATGCTTTTTGTAACCCCCCCTTTTTAAAGCCCGACCCCCCCCCCAATGTTGTGCACGTTGTGCTGCCCCCCATGAGCCCCTGACCCCCCCCCTTAAAAGATGGGGTGTGGGGGGGTGGTCTCGGACCCCCCCTCCTTTAAACGATGGGGTGGGGGGGGGATTGTCACTGCCCCCCCCCCCCCCACCAAAATGGACACCCCCCTTTTAAGGGCTGGGGGGGGTGGTGAAGGTGGTCTCGGCCCCCCCCCATTAAAACGGACCCCCCACCCCTTTAAAGGATGGGTGGGGGTCGGATACGGCCCCCCCCCGGTGCTGTGTGTGTATGTGGCCCCCTCCCTGTTTTGCCCCCCCCCCGTGTCGGAGTGTGCTGGGAAAGGATCTCTGTGTGGAGATTGCTTCTACTAGAGGTAGTTCTATAAGACTGTTATATAGAGCTGTGCAGGGGCTGTAAATCTGTCTGCAGAGGCTGATGATCAGTTCCAAGTGTCTGCAGTCAATGCGCATGGACAGAGCCCGTCTCTGGAATTCCCAGGGAGCGTGAACCTTGGTAAGCACAAAAACCCCATGAGCAGCTGTGTTAGTTCCCTAAAGATGTTTCCTTTGACTTTAAGGATAGTAGTGCATTAACACACCAAAGGCTTTCCTTTATTCTTAGTTCTCCTATCTCCTATCAACCTCCAGCTACCACTAAAGTGATACAAGTTCTGTTTCTGTGACAGAGACATGAATATCCTTATCTTTTGATATCTCACATGTGCAAGAGGCAGAACTTTCTGTAACAGACCTTAAGCACAGAACTGCTTCTTCCAGCACTCATGCAGAGGGAGAAGTAGAAATGTACCTATGATTTAATCTTCCATTTCTAATTGAGATACCAGACTTTCATCTAAAGAGCATTAAGACATCCATGTTGTTCTTCCTCAGACCCAGTCCTGGCTGTGAAATCCCCCTAACAACTGGTGAAGCTGTACCTGGAGGGGATGCCATGTTTACTATTGACCTTACAACAACGTGTTGCGGCACTTGGTACCTCAGTGGTAAAGTCTTACAGGAAAGAGAGACCTGCATCATCAAGAGAACCCAAATTACTCACAGCCTAATGATAAAGAACGTCCCCAAGAAGGATGATGGAGCAGAAGTGAAATTTGTTGCCAAAAATGTTGATGTCAGCACCAAGATGAGAGTGAGAGGTATTTGCTTTGATCCTTCTCCTTTCCTCTTACAGTTAAGGCATAGTTGCTGTGATCTGATGATTAGAACTGGGGCTGCAGGCATTCACTGCCTGTACCAAATACCTGAAATTGCATCCCATGGACTGACGTGAGTCCTGGTAATGACCTAAACATGATAGCACTGAGTGTAGGGTAAGCCAATCTACCCAGCTGCTTGGTATCTGAACCAGATTGCTTCATGCCAGCTGATGAATGTCTGCAGTTCACAGCTATTGGCCAGTGCATTCAGTCAGCAGGTTTACCACTGCATCACCATAGAGCAGTACTTTCAGCTCCAGGTTCAGACAGCCTTTCTGATTGCACTGGAATAGTTTAGAAGTAGGGGAGCAATCATTCCAATAATATCTCTATCAATCAGCTTTGCATGACAAAGTAGAACAAATAAACATTCATTATGGGAGGACTTGTTTGTCATTGGGTGGAAACCTCTGCAGAAGCATGTTTAGAGCATTATTAATCAGTAGAAGGAGATGTTTGGTTGATTTTTACTTAGTAAATCCGGCAAGAAGACCAAATGAAATATCTTGAATTGCTCAGCACTGACACAATGATGAGTGCAGGAACAGAAGGTGATACTTTTTCAGAGATGTTGCAGCAAACATTGACCACGTTAGCCTGATATAAATTGAAATAACGAGGCCTTTGCTCCTGACAGGTGCTGCAGTGAGATTTACCAATAAGAGCAAAGATGTAGAAAAGATCTCCGCTCGGCTGCGTGAGGAAGCCAAACTGCAGGCTGAGCTTTCAGACACAGGTGCTACTGTGGAGTGGATGAAGGATGGGAAGGAGCTCAAGGCCAGTGAAAATTATGAACTGCACATTGTGGGGAAGAAACACACCCTGAAAATTCACAGCGTCTCAGTGGATGATGCTGGAAGATGTCAGTGCATCTGTGAGGGGGATAAAATGCTCTATCAGCTTTCAGTGAAAGGTATGTGACAGTCTGGGCTGTCCTCTTCCGGCCCAGGGCCAGCAGACTGCATTCACCTGACTCCCCGACAGTCCAGCTGTTGTCAGACAGCATCTGGGGTGTTTTCAGTGGCTGTTTTGACTTGAACTGGCCAATCTGCTTTGTAGAGCCATTTGATTTCTGTGTTCTGTGCTGTGTTTGGTCCCTAAGATATAGAGGAAATCAAGGGAAAGATAGGAAAAAGAGCATCCCAGCCTTCCTGCTCTTCTCTCAGGGTGGCCACGAGAGATGATGTAAACAGCTCTTTTTGTAGCAGTGATCCCAAATGTAGAAGAGACCTGTGAAGAGTCACAGGGATGTTTACTTAGCTGTCATTCCATGGTGGGCTTTTTCTTGCACAGATGTAGAGAGAAACTGAACTTTCCCACGCAGGTCTCTGTTTTGCTGCAGGGTGTAGGTCTGATCTCTGAGATCCACACGCTGGGCCTTGATTGCAATAAATGAGAGCCCTTTGTTTGCTCCAGTGGAAGACTTTCCATTTCTGCAGTACCCTCTGCAGATGACACAAATGCAAATGCACCTTCTTCCCAGCAACAATTGCCTTTTTTTTTTTTTACACTGAGTATGCATGAGGCTCTTCATCATATTCTGCTGGCTTGTCACCCTTGTTGGTCCATGGAGAAACAACAAAGCCCTAGAGTAGTGTATGCAGTTTGGTATTGGAGAGCTTACTTAATTGCTTCTTCTCAAAGAACAAACTCCAGAGAGGCATGGAGACAGCTCCCAACAGAATTGAATAATGGGACTAAATTGATGGAGAGCAGAACTTCCTGCCAAGGCTTGTCAGCTAGTCTTAATTTTGCTTTTCTTCTCTCAGTCATGTTAGCATAATATTTCATACTGGCAGGTCTGCCCACAGAATTAATTGAACTAGCTGATGGACTTTTCCATGTTCTTTGCATTGTAATGTGACTATCAAATGAGTAATCAATGCTGTTATTTTAAAACCTGTGTTGGCAAGCTGTAAGACAAACAACTGCTGTTGGTAGCTTGGTTACTGCAGAATCAGCAGTATTTCACCATTCAGCATCGCCACTTGTATCTTCTCTTGCTGTAAATCAGAGCGAGCTGGTAAATCACCTGCTGTGCGGGTCAGCTGTGTCTCTGCCATGGGCATCACGTGGCTGCTGGGAGGCTCTGAAGAGCTGCAGCCAGAGGTGTGTCACCCGCTGGGCCTCGTGCCCAAAGGAGCCCACAGGAAAGTGTTGTTGCAGTTTGTCATGCACTGCACTGCCATGAGACTTGACGTGCCAGACATCCTCTTACACGTGACCTCCTGCATCCAGGCAGGACATCTGAGACGTCTCCTTCAGCCTGACGTGGCTGCAGTTTCACACTGGTTTTACTAAGGAAGGAGAAGGCACGTGGATGAAACTCTTTTCCTGCTCTTCCTGGCATTCGCTCATAGTACAAGTAAAGCACTGTCAGGTCAAGCCTGGAGGAGTAATGCTTGTCACTGACATGTTCCTGTTCAGGGTGGAGCTGGAGGGTAAAATAACACAAGAAATTGTCATTGATATTCAATATCTGTGAAATTCAGCTGGCTGCATTCACAGAACCTGGCGTTAAGATCTGTTTTCTGGTTTCTATCTTGAGCCTATTTTCCATAACCCAGTCCTCATTTATGAACTGAAGCTCTACTGAAAGCCTTTCGCTGTGTATGTTCATGCTGCAGCGCAGCGCTTGTGACCTTTAACAGCACATTCACGTTCCTCTGATCACAGGATCCTTAAGGATGATTAAGACCCTCTAGTCCGACTGCTCACCCATCACCACCATGATGCTCACCATCAGCTTAGCTAAAAACTCAGCAGAGATGATAGGTCAAGCACAACACTGGATTTGGGATGGCTAGAGATTCCTAAGATATTGAAGGATTGCTTGCAGGTGGTGTTGGCTCAGGTATTCACCCTGCATCCCACCTGCTGTTCTGTTTGGTTGAGAATCATGCATTCTGCAATTTCACTTTGTAATTCAAAGACCCTGGCTTTATCTGTTGAAAAACTGATCTAAAACAAGCCAAGAAGACTCCGTTGGAACTGGTTGATGCAGGACAAAGGCATTCCCAAAGGACAAGTTGCACTGTTTGATGAACATTATTGGATGAGAGCTAAGCTAAGATTTAAAAAGTTCTGGGGCTGTCTCTGAGCATCAAATACAGAGGAAGCCTGCATGATTCCCTGAGAATGGATACCTCCTACTTTGGTGTAGGGTTAAGGGAACACTAGCAGTAACTCCTATCACAAAATGTCACATGGCTCAGACAAAATGCCATCAAGAGGGCTTAATTAGGAGCACCAAATGGTCACAAGATGGTCTTAGGGCAGGGAAGTAATCTATCTATGTGATATATGTTGGTGCTATTAGTTCTTCACAGCTTGACTCTAGAGGGACTGTTGTTCTTTGGTCACCTAGTTTTAAAAGAATAGATGTCTCCTGTCTATTACAATTTTTAACAAATTATTTGATCACTGATGCCATAAATGTGCCTGGCATAGCAATTGGCCTTGGTATATTCAGTGAATGAAAGCAACAGCTGTTGCTCTAAGAAATGCAATACTAAGCTAGGTCTGCCAGTAGCTGACAGCCATCAGCTTGCTCCTCAGGCAGGTTCTGTCTGGATGGAATGAAGGGCATGAAATACTGATGTGCTCATCAAACGCTGCTTGTTAGCTTAGAGACAAGGTGTTGAATAGGTTTGTTCATGTATTGCAAACACGTTACTTAGCTGCCTTCATTTTAGCTTCAGAAGAACACGTGCAGAATACAGAATTGATTAAAAGAAATAAGAACTGTCTGCATAGAACTTATTCTTTCCTTACACAGGAGAATCATGCACACGTTTGTATGTGAGTACCTCCAGAGGTGAAACTCGATCACCCAAATGTAATGAGCAGAGTCATTACAATCAGTTCTAACTGTATCTTCATGCTGTGCTGAATAAGCCCGAGTCAGGATGTAAACCACTTTCTCTTTTTTTCTTCAGATGAAGCCATTAATTTTGTCAACAAGCCCAAAACAACCCCAGAAATATCAGTCAGTCCTTCTGAAGACCTGGAGCTGGTGTGTGAGGTGTCAGCTGCAAGTGGAGCTGTCGTATGGAAGAAAGATCAGAGGTGAAGCAGGACCAGAGGACAACCATCATCTCCCAGGGGACGCACCGCAAGCTCATGGTCAAAAATGTGACCCTGAAAGACCGAGGGAGCTACAGCTGTGAAACAAAAGATGACAAAGCAACATTCCAAGTGAAAGTCAGAGGTGAGAAAATGCTTGAAATCCCGGAGATAAAGGAACGCTTCATTTTGTGTGTCTTGCATTTGGAGGATCAACTGACAGCCTCTCTGGTGCAAAACACTTTGGCTATAGGACTTTCTTTGTCATCTAGTGTCATAGCAACACTTTTCTACATGTGCTTTTCCATCCAGGAATGAATTACTGCAACAAACCATAGGCAAGGAGGGTAACTTGTGCAGCTCTTGTAGTCAGCTGGTGTCTGCAGGGTTACAGTGCAAGAGCACACCAGGCATGCAAGGAGTGAGAAAAGGGGAGGTGTTTGAAGAGATCTGGTTACAGAATTTGAATGACACAATTAGGTGGAAAATGCCACTAATCAGACTCATAAATGGCCTGGGTTGCAAAGGCCCACAGTGCTCATCCAGTTCCAACCCCCTCCTATGTGCAGGGTTGCCAACCAGCAGCCCAGGCTGCCCAGAACCACATCCAGCCTGGCCTTGAATGCCTGCAGGGATGGAGCATCCACAGTCTCCTTGGGCAACCTGTTCTAGAGGGCCGTTCCCTTCTGATTTACTGGAAATGTAGAGAGACATGAGAAGAAAAAAATATAAGGGAAGAGGTTCAGCAGTGCATGCAGGTGTTCTAAATCTCATGTCCAAATCTGCTATCAGACTGTGAAATGTTTGGCTTTGTGATATGATATGAAATGAAATGATATGATATGATATGATATGATATGAACTGATATGCCTATAATTTCCCAAGGCAAAATAGAGGGGAAAGTATTTTCCTGTCTTAATGAGGCATCACGATGCTCCCTGTGAAGGGCAAGTATAGTGAAAACGGGGAACTGGAGTAAGCTCTGCAGCAGACTACAGCAAAACGGTGTGACTGTTGTGATGTCCCTGCAGAGAAAGAAGACCTGTTTACAAACAAGGACAAGGTACAAAAGGAGGTGAAGGCTGTACTGACTCAAAATGCCACGCTGAGCTGCGAGGTGGCCCAGGAGAAGACTCACCTTCAATATTGATGTAACTGGTAGGAAACACATTTTGGTTGATATTCTTTGATTATTCCATATTTCCATAGTCTGGCTGTGGAAATGTCTGTGTGAACGTGTCCTCTTGATTCTGCCATGAAATTGTTTTGGCGAGGATGACAAGAAATGCTTACAAACGTGCAGCTAAAATGATTATTTGTTTTTAACAATGTTTTATCTAGCTCTTCCCCTAGGACTACTTTTATCATCAGCTGTCCATGGATGTCCAACTGTGATTTGTACAATGTGCAACACTGCTCTGCCAGTTGATATTTCAACAGTAGTAGTTACAGATCTCTACTGTGGCTGCACTGAGATTTGGTTGTTGGTGTCCTAAGAACTTGTAGTCAGAGGCATTGCACTTGCCTTTGGCTTGTTGAATCCCATGTTGACGACCATTCGTTCCATGTTCTGTAAATGTAATGACCAGTCATGAATCCATTGATACCTTTCTAATTGTACGTTTCTCATTAGTCTGAGAGTTTAGCATGGAGGCAGAACTCTCACTCCAGCTGCAGTAGAGATTGCTCTGGTGTCAGTATATTTTGCACAAGATCCGGTAAATTTTAACTTAGACTCCAGATAGCCATGGGCACATCAGCTGCATTCTGAGTGACCATTAGTGAGCTGGCTGATGACGAGGGTTTGTCTTCTGTTTTATTTGTAGCTGCACTCTACTGGTTTTTGCTCATAAGTCATCTTGTTCTCTGTTAACTTTACAGTTCTCGTCTTGTATTCTGAGCTGATCAGGACAGGGAATCTCTTTTCTACTCTTCTTTCTTATGGCAGTGAACACATTGGAGCTTAATCCTGGTCAAGGTTTGGCATTTGATCAGCTATGTGGAGGAGCAACTGTACTGGGAGTCTACTGCCTTTCTGCTCACACAGACCTGGTGTCCTTGCAGGGCATAGCTTGCGTTCTGTTCCCTTGTAAAGGTTGCAGTCTTTGCTCTCTCCATCTTGGGGCATTCTGCTCCTTCAGTCCCTGGTGTGCAATATATCTCTGCTCCTGTAGTAGACAGTTTTGCTGCTGCCTGTGGTGTAGACTCTAAACCATCAGCTCTTACTATTCCCACACCACGTGGATGTGATTCTGGGGCCTTTGGATCTGTTCCGTGAGTTGTGTAGCTCATGCTTTTGGCTCAGGAAACTGGCAGTTTCAGCAAAGATTGGATTACAGAAAGGGTAGATTTGGGAGGTATCTGTCAGAGAAAATGAAATATGAATGATGACAGAAAGACTATGGCAACAGCTGGAATCTACCAAGTTAATCCTCAGCAGCCAAAGCCAGCCCACGTCTTATTGCAGAGGTGTAGGGAGAAAACCCAGAAATGTAGTGCTTTTACACTTGAATTTTGCTAGCTGAGGGCTATTATTAGCTGTTTGCCTCAGGAACCAAAGGTTTTCTGTTCTCTTTCAGAGCAGATGAGCTCATGGCTGCACAGGGTATTGTAATACCTCCTCCTCTGCCATACGTGGAGAGTGCTTGCCTAGCTACCGTTGCAGTATTTCTCATGTGTACCACTGTAACATGACGTGCAAGTCCAGCCCTCACTGCAAAATGATGTGGTGTGAAAGTCAGGAGGGATTATGAGTACTCTTGGAGTGGTTGGCTCTTTCACTACAGAAATCCTCATCTTACTAGCTTCTCCCAAAGTGCAATGGCTTCCTGAGTCTTAATTTCTCCTCTTACCATTGCACTCAGAAAGCTTTTCAGGGTTCCTTTACCCCACGGTTCCACTGGTAGCACAGAACAATCCCATTTTAAGGACATGTTGAATATTAGGTGCTGAGTGTTGAGCATTATGGGACGCGGATTAGACCTTCTTGCTTAAAAGAAACAAGTGCTGCACACCTTGGAAACCTATAGAAAACTAGAGTAAAAAGGGCTGATTCTGCCATCTAATTATCTCAGTATTTGTGGTGCATGCTGAAATCCTTATTTGAAGTGGGCCAAAGCTCCATTGCATTTGTGAGAAGTTTTGCATCACCTGGTTGGTCTAGGCCATGTTTGTTGTCTTGCTAATAAGCAAGCCTTCTGATCTTCATCAAATCATTGCGGTTGGAAAAGACCACAAAGATCCCCACATCCAGCCTCACCCCATCCCACCATGCACACTGCCCATGTCCCTCAGTGCCACATCTCCATGGTTATTGAACACTCCCAGGGATGGTGACCCCACCACCTCCCTGCAAAGCTGTGCCACCACATCACCATTCCTCTTCAGAAGAAGTTTTTCTTAACATCCAACTTGAACCTTCCCTGAAAATCATCAGTCAAAACAGGGGCTGTTGAAGATGGGTGGAGAGAATGATACTTCTGCAGTCAATACAAGCAGGGAGGTCAAATGTAGAGTGTATCAACTGCATTCTTGCATTGGCTTGCTGCCCTGCTCCCTCGCCTTCAGTGGACTGCAGTGCTGGTGGTAGAGCTGTGGTGTGAATCCTGGGATTGCACATACTGCAACAGTCAGCAGCACAGGAACTTGAGCTGAACTTACCCTCCTGGGCAGCTGCTGCCACTCAGAATTCAGACAGCATGCAGAGGAGAAAGTCATGAAGGAAGGGAAAGGGATGGCAGCAGAAGGCTTCACAGAGTGACAGTAGGGAGGAAGGAGATAGGGGACAGGTCATGGAAGGGTTTGCCATGACTGCTGGGGAGCAGGAGCCTTCCCGGTCACCTGAGCTGGGTATGCCTGAATATGCTTGCATGAATGATCTGAATGAGTGGTCTTCCATGTCTCCACTGCAAATAAAAGGCAATGTCAATCCCCCTCACACCTGCTAGTCCTGCATTCATGCTTGGAGCCTCTGTCTTGGTATCAACATCAGGACCCTGGGATCTTTCCTGGACCCAAACAAGCATAGGAAGCTTATTCAAAATTGCTCTGCTGTTAGAAGCTGGCTAGCACTAGAGAAGTCCATGATGTAAGTGCGTCAGAAATATTCTGCACTTCTACAGCCTTTGGAAGGGCAAATCATGGAATAGAAATGGAAGCCCATTTATTTAGGGTTTATCTGTTCTCCCACACCTCAAATAGGAACTAGCATGAATGCTCTCAGCAACCAGTTGTTGGTAAAAGGAGAACCAGATAAAACAGTCATTAAAGTAATCAATAAAAGATTCAATGTATCAATTGATCCCACTTAGCAAAGTGATTAACTGCATCCCCTTAACTGAATTGTGTATGCCTAACTAATTACACTTGATATCTTTCTGATGCTAACTCCATTTGTTGACACAAAGGGTAAGGTGGGCTTTAAACACTTTCTTCTATATGTGTTAGGTATTAAGAGGAGATGACCTCAGCCAGTTCTCTGAAGAATCAGGGGTTGCTGAGAGTACAAAACCTTGCTTTATGCATAAAACCGAGCTACAAAATCTAATGTAGGCCAAATATTCACCATATTAAGGGCTATATCATTACCATAGGGTAGAGTCAAAAGATGGTTTTCTGCTCTTAAATTTCTATGGTTTCCTGATTTTGAGGTCTTCATAATTGAGCTGTATTTGGCTGATCTCCAGTGCAGAGTGGAGCAATATCAAAAAGACAGACAGATGAAGATCTGTCATTGTCTTCATTAGAAGAAATCAGAAAATTAGGAGTCCGAGCTGATAGTAAAGACTACCCAGAGGGATGGGATGACCATAGGGACTGTGCTGAGGATGCATTATAATGTGTGATAAACACTGTGAAGCAGTGTTGCTCCAGGAAATGGTCCAATACAACATAGAAGCAACTTTTAATGTCTTCCAGTCACAAGTTGTTCATATGTAATGTATATTTTACCCAATGTTTTCCAGTTCCAGAAGCAGAGGATGCCTTTATCAACAAGGAGAAGGTGCAGAAGGAGGTGAAGGCTGCACCAACAGAAAATGCCACGCTGAGCTGCGAGGTGACCCAGGAGAAGACGGAGGTGAAGTGGTACAAGGAGGGGAAACTGATCACCTCGAGCAAGAAGTTCAGGGTGGAGTCAGAGGGCAAACAGCGTCGGCTGGTGGTGAGCCAGGTGGAGAAGAAAGATGCAGGGGACTACAGCTGCGAGGCTGCTGGCCAGAAACTCACCTTCAGGATTGATGTAACAGGTGAGAGAAATTGTTTTGACTGTATTGAACCCCCCAACAAAGAAGGGGGGGGAAAGTTAAGTGGTTTGACACATTTAACCCCAGCATTCAGTGATGTAGACGGTGCTTAAATTCTGTTTAATTTGTGTACATTCCTGTTTGCCTTCTGAAGCTATGAACGCAGAGGACTTGGGTAGCCTCAGCTTAAGACAGGCTGGAAATAATTCGGGAATTTCCCTGGGGATCTCAAGTAGATGCAATGATAGCAAAATGAGAAGTCAATAATTACAGGGGAAATTGAAGAATATTAAAGATATCTTCAGGGCACAAGCACACCCCTGCAAATGCTTCTTCCTAAATAGTCTCAGAGACAGCATTTGGTCACAATGCTAGAAGGCGGCATTGGTGGTTTCCATTAAATTAAAGAAACCTGCAACTAAGAAGGTTTTCCCGTATTTTCTTTTGTTTTCTTCTCTATAGCAGGTGCAAAAGAAATGCTTAAAAATAGAAAGGCTTCAAGCTGGTGCTTTTCTTTCCAGAAATGGAGGAAGACAGGCGTTCTATTTATTAGGAGAGTCTGATGTGAAAGTGGAAAAAGGCTTTTTACCAGGGTCTGTAGCAACATAACAAGGGGCAATGGTTTCAAAAGTGAAGAGGGTAGACTCAGTTTGGACATGAGAAAAGTTCTTTATGATGAGGGTGGTGATACACTGGAACAGATTGTCCAGTGAAGGTTGTGGGTGACTCATCATTGGGAGTGTCCAAGGCCAGGCTGGATGGGGACCCTGGGCAGCCTCATTTAGTGAATGATGTCCCTGACCATGGCAAGAGGTTGGACTGGATGATCTTTAAAGCTTCCTTCTATACCCAAACCGTTCTATGATTCCATAGGGGAAACCATTTTATTACTGCCTCTGAAAACTCAGGAGATATTAGAATTGTTTTCAGAAATAAGTAGGTGAGAAAAATACATTTCCTCACTATGACTTAATCACAAACAGAATTTAACCTTGACCCTCACCTGGCTTTTGCTGGCAAAGCAACTTACAGCTGTCAGCTTGTTTGGACAATGTAATGCCTGTCCCCTTGTATGAAACAGACTTTTCAATGACTGCGTATGCTGGTGTGCTGCTGGACAGTGGGGAAAGGGGTGATTTTTTCTTTTTGAAGATTTTGGAACATGATACTGGTGGAAATGAAAACAAGTTTAGGGCTATCTAAGCTGTTTTGGTCTGGCAGGGAGGAAGTTCTTCACTGGCAATTGATATAGTTCAGATGTTGGCATTCAGTTCATAGCACTGTCAGGAAATGTGGGTGGGAAAGCTGTCCTCAACAGTGCAGTCCAAAGACTAATTTGGGCATTTGGGGAAGGCTGTGTAGAAAAGATTCATGTCTTAAATGTGCCCATTTGCCTTCAATTCCAGAAGCAGCAGATGCTTTTATCAACAAGGAGAATGTGCAGAAGGAGGTGAAGGCTGCACCAACAGAAAGTGCCACGCTGAGCTGCAAGGTGGCCCAGGAGAAGACGGAGGTGAAGTGGTACAAGGAGGGGAAACTGATCACCTGGTGCAAGAAGTTCAAGGCTGAGTCAGAGGGCAAACAGCGTCGGCTGGTGGTGAGCCAGGTGGAGAAGAAAGATGCAGGGGAGTACAGCTGCGAGGCTGCTGGCCAGAAACTCACCTTCAAGATTCATGTCACAGGTAAGACAGGTGTTGCATGAAATACAGCAGAGATCAGTAAAGTAAAATCTAGTTTCTATTATGCAGTGCAGTAGTCTGTGCTGAGGTTTTTTCCCTAGACTTGATTGCCTGGGTTTGTAGAAAGTATTTGGTTTCAGTATGACACAAAGACCTGTTTCAGTCTGTCTGTAGAATAATAATTACTGATATATGTACAATGGAAGCAATATTCAAGATATTATTCAAATCTCTCCTGTGCCTGAGATCCCAAACTGTAATTCTTGTTCACCGAAACATTTAACTAAGCTAAGTATGTGCAGTGAGGCTGGAGTGCATGTTGTACATGCAGCCTTTCATGGCAGGAGAAGCAGGAACTTCTCCTAGTAGTACACTGCCTTTTTACTATGCCTTTATGTTGGAGGCTGCATCTGGATAGGTGAGTCTGCTACTCACAGTAAGAGACCTGGTAGAGCTGACTATTGCCAGAGCTCAAAGTAAGATAGATATCTGCAAATCACACACAAAGAACAAAGGACTGCGTTGGTGAGCATATTTCCTTTGTGCCTTTGACAGTCACAGTTGTGGCAATGGTAGAGGCCATGAGGAGTCTGTTCAGGAAGCCAGGAGTACTGTTCTGGGTCATGAAAAGGCAGCCAGTGGTTTGACTATCGCATGTTTATGTGTTTTGATGTTTTACAGTGGGTCTTAAGTAAAAGGAACTCAGGTTTTGGTTGCCTGCAGGACAGATGTTCTTTTGGGTTCAATATGTTTGCATAGTGACTTGCAACCATGGGACTGGTGTTCAAGGACCCTCTTGGTTCCTTCAGTTCCTAGGTTCTTTCTTGCCTAGATTTGACACTTTGTTTCAACAGAACAGCTGATATTCTCTAGTGAAGGCTATTAGTTTGGGCACAAGTGGTAACCTAAACCTGTTCCAACCTGTACATACAAACCTGCAAGTTGGTCTCATTTCAGTCCCTCAGTCAATACTTTTTCTTTTCTTCCCTCAGAGCCAAAACCTGTGTTTATAAACCAGGAGCAGGTGCAGAAAGAGGTGAGTGCTGCCCTGGCAGCAAGTGCCTCCCTCAGCTGTGAAGTAGCACAGGATCCAACTGAAGTAAAATGGTACAAGGATGGAAGACTGCTTGCCTCCTCCAGAAAGTTCCAAATGGAATCTGTGGGCAAAACACGGCGTCTGGTTGTGGAGCAGCTGGAGAAGAAAGATGCTGGAGAATACATCTGCGAGGCTGCTGGCCAGAAGATGACCTTCAAGTTGGAAACAACTGGTGAGCATTCGCTTTGGGAGCACTAAGCAGCTGTTTATGTGGCTTAGAGGAAGAGGAAGTGAGCCATGCCAAAGGGAAGGTGGTGTGGTGCAGGAATGCAGTTGAGATCAAACCCAGCAAACGTTTCCAGATTGATGAGGAAGGGGTCAGAAGAACCCTGACAATAACAGGGGTCCAGGCTGAGGATGAGGGAGAGTACTTGTGTGAGTCCAGAGATGACAAGAGCAGCATTACCATCACCCCCAAAGGTATGTCTCCTGAAATGAAGGCTGACAGTGTGGAAGGATCCTTGGCTTCCCTCATCAGCCATTACAACACTGCAAAGCTGAGTTCATTTGTGTGTTTATGCTGTTCTCTGTGTTAACAACCAAGTACAAAACTTGTCTTTCTCTCTAAATAACTGTGGAACAACTGCTTCTGAAGAGCACAGCTGTTAAGTGGGCAAATCAGCCTTCAAGGCTGGAATTAAGCATCCCAAATGTAAGATGGGATTTTTTTTACCCCTTCTTTGCCTCTTTTCTTCTTGCATCTTTGTAGATGCAAGGAGGATCTCCTCTACAGGCAGGAGATGTGAGTGTGAGTTATGGTGATCACTTCCTGCGAGTCATAAAATCTGATGCTTCCAATAAAATCATTGACTCTGTTGGCTCTTTGAAGGTGCTCATATATAATATGATAGCAGACTTTGAGTATATAAAAGGCTTTTAGAAAGTGGAAGCAAACAATCTGTTCTCTGTGCAGAAATAAGGGACTTCAATTGCAATGACAAAGATGCAAGTTCTACAACAGAAAAGCTTTTTAATGGTTGGATGACTGGATAAGTCATTTGGAGGGGCTTTGAAGCCTTCACTGTGGGATTCAGGAAAGGTTAGTGAAATATCTGGGGCACAAAGAGCTGAGCATGTCCTGGAGCAATGGAGAAGGGCTGGATGATTTTTGCGGGTATTTTCAGCCATAGAATTTTGTGTTCTGGTGGTGTCAGTACATTCTGTCGTACAACATGGACGGGTTGGTTTGTTGCATTGGTTCAGACTTTTGTACTAGGAGCTCAGCAGTGGTTAAAGCTCACACTTCTGCAAAGTAAACAAGCTCCTGCAATTCGTCTCTACTCTGTTTTAGCTGTGGATTAGCTTGACAGTTCCCTTCCATAAGCTTTATGGTTCCCTTCTGTAAGTCTACTTACACAGACTGAGTTGCTTAACTTGACGTCTTGCTCCAGGATTTTGAGCATATTATTAGCAAAAATATCACAAATAATTTCACCAACAATTCTCCCCACATATATGTAGCTTTCCTTTTTTTCACTGGCAGGTTTTACACTGGCAGATAGGGTGGGCATGTAGAAACAACCTCACCTTAATTCTCACGAAGCTCTGATTTCTCTGACTGGCCTTTGTTTTGTGATTCTGCATGCATGCCCTGTAGCTAAAGCCTGGATGTCTTCCCCAACACCTTCAGTCTCCCATCCTTACTTCAGTTACTCCATTGCAAATCTCTCTGCTAGTCCAAGAGAGTTTTTATTTTACCCCTGACCTTTAACTGAGTTAGTTCCATTAAGTGGCTGAAGGCCTAAGTGATCCAAGGTGAAGCATGATCCAAACTGGAATTTAGCTAATTGTAGTAGGGAATCCAAGCCTTAATGAGACGAGTTATTTAAAATATGTGTCCTCCATCTAAAACAGCATTGAACTCTTGCCCTGGTTTATGACAGAAGTGAGAGTTTAACAGCAGAAGTCTGAAGTTATGCTCCATATTTCTCATCACTCAAGAGAATATTTGAATATATTAATTTCTTTGGCTGTGTTAGAGCTCATAATGAGGTAAGCTGATGTTCTTTAAATGCTCGGAGTCTAGCAATGTGGGGAAGTGGACTGCTATTTGCTGTTGAGCTTTAGGCTAAGAAGCCTGATATTAGAGAACCGTGGACTTCCCCTTTCCCTTCCCCTCTCCTCTCCTTCTTCCTGGACTGATCCCTCATGCTTTGAGAATGATTTCAGAGCAAGGTAAATGAGGAATAGCCATGTGAAAACCTGTTGTTTTATTGCACTATAAAAGACACTTATTCAAAAGACAAGTGTGTGTTCCAAGCTTAAGTTTGCAGGAGATCCTAGAAACAACTCAGATGCTCAAACCTGTAGTCTGGCTGAATATTTTATTGTCAGTTATGGTCAGGAGGAGATGCTTGAGTAAGACAAATAAAAGGTCATGGGTAAGTTGGTCCTTCTTGTGATATACTTCTAGGCTTTCATCAGGGAAAAGCTTAATTAGTCCAAATAATTATAGGAGAAACCACACCAAGAACATGAGAGTGAAATTTCAAATGACGTGAAGGTAAATTTTACCTCGTTCTGCCATTCCCCAAATGTTTGTTTCCTTATGACAAGAAGAACTTTGCAAAAGTAATTTTTTTTTCAGTCTTGTGTGCAACACAAAAAGGGGTAAAATCTAGGAGACCACCTGAAATCTTTTTTCCATCTGGAAGGATCGATTTAAGAGCACCCATGGACCTGGTTATGAACAAGATTTCTTCTTTGCAAAGGCTGTTGCTTAATTGGCAGATAGTGTACCTGGGAGAGGAAGAGGGAAGTAACTTGTTTTGGAAGTCCTGATGCTATTCAAGCATTCAAGGCCAGGCTGGATGGGGCTTTGTGCAATCTGGTGTAGAGGGAAGCATCCCTGCCTACAGCAGGGGGTTTGGAACTGGATGATCTCAAAGGTCCCTTCCAACCTACACCTTTCTCTGATTCCTTTGATGATTCTATTTCTCAGCTGCTGGTGTGAGATCTCCAACCTGTCCCCATTGTCTTTCAGTGCGGCAGATGAAGCTGGTGAAAGGTCTGCAGCCCCTGGAATTCCCTGAGAAGGGAACTGTCACCTTTTCGGTGGAGGTGTCCCATGAGGATGTGGAAGGGACTTGGCAGAAGGACGGCGTGCGGCTGAAGCCTGCACCAAATATCACGATGGGTGTCCAGGGGAAGAAACATTCCTTGACACTTTCTTCTGTGACCCTTGAAGATGCAGGACTCATTTCCTTTAAAGCAGAAGGCATTAGTTCATCGGGGAGGCTCACTGTGACAGGTATTGGTTGGTGCAAGGTGTCATTATCTGCTCCTGTCCCAGATGACTTGAACAGCAGAACCAGCTTTCCTTCCAGCTGCAAAGAATGTTATGCACTGGGCCATTGCCACCAGAGTATCCCTCAGATATCAAGAGGATTGTTGTAACATGATTGTCCCTAGCACAAGTAATGATAATGTGCTCAAAACAATAGGTTTTTTTGTTGTTAATGACATGTTCTAGTAAGCATGGAGAGTAGGCACTGCCTTTCATTATTCCTTATGCCAGATGCTCCTAGAGACCTAATTCCCAACTAAATCCACATCCTTCTTTCTCCTTCTCAGAACTGCCTGTGAAAATCAGCAAACCATTGGCAGACATTAGCATCACTCAGAAGGACAAGGTCACATTTGAGTGTGAGCTGTCCAGGCCCAAGGTAGACGTCAAGTGGTTCAAGGTATGGCATGTAATGGTATTTTCCTTTCTGACTTCTCTGGAAATGAATGAGAGCCTTTAATTTCACTTCCAAGGGATGCAAGTCTGAGCTTTTGCTTGATAGCTTTTGCACTGCTCTCTTTTCTTTATGCTCTTTTACTTGCCCAGATCAGCCCTCTTTGATATTATGTCCTGAGTTCATTTATCAAGTTGAAATTGAAGTTTGTTTTGGGTTTCATGTGAACTCCTGAGGTCTTGCTGCACAAAATATTGTTGGTTGGAGCACAGTCTTGAGCTTGAACTCTAACACAGAAATTCTCAGCCAGGATTTTGTAGCCTTGTTGTGAACTTGGTTTTAGGGTGAAATTTCAGTTTTCTTTGCACGTGACAGTGTGAGAATTTGCTCTGGCCCTTTGTGTACCTCCCCGGTGCTCAGCTGTTCCTTCCCTTACTTGGGGATAATGTCATTTATTCAAGGTGATGTCAAAACGAGCTTGTTAACAGTCCTCCGCAGTGCTTTAAGCTGTCATAGGTCAGCCAGAATTTCTGCATGTTCTATAGCCATTCCTACATGTTGAAAACACTGCACTGTGCTTAAGCTTCAACATATGTTCCAGTAAGCACAGTTCCATTAATTCTAGGGGAGTGGGTGAATTAAGCATAGATCTGAAGGCTCCCTTTGCTCAGTGCAGAGATGGAAGGACTCATGGAGATCTGACTTGATATTTTCCCTTGTAGGATGGGAAGGAGCTCCATCAAAGTAAAAAAGTGGGCATTACTTCCCAGGGAAATAAGAGAAGTCTCATTTTTCACAAGTGTGAATATGAAGATCAGGGAACATGCACGTGCCAAGCAGCTGAAGACAAGACATCAGCTACCCTAAAGGTTCGTGGTATGTTTACCTGAATGAGCAAATAAACTGTGTTTTGCACCACAGGAAAAAATGCTTCCTGGGCAGTTTGAGCATTTCTTCGTTAGTCCTTTTGGATACCTTTCTCTTTCTTCTTTATGCTCAAGACAGATTTTCCCTCCTTGTGTTGCACTGGTTAAATCCCAGTTTGTAGCTCATCACCAGGCTCTGAAGCATCAGACTGGTTACTGAACACACGGGTCTGCTGTGCCCTGGTAAATGCCACCTGCCAAAGGGACTTCTGAAAGGATGCTTTTTTCTGATTTCCTACTAGATGCTGTCCTCATGTGGCCACTTGGGTTCAGTGTTAGCATGAACATGAACATGTGTCCTGTCCCATGACTTTGGTGAACTCTCATTTTCTCTCTCAGTCTGCAACCAGGTTGCGTTGCAGTTTCAGTACTGGCTGTTTTATGCAGCCATTCCATTTGTTCTGGTTTAGGTACTTTTTTTTTTTTTTTTTTTTTTCTTTTTTCAGGCATCATTTCTATACAGTAGACAAAGCCAGCTTATTACATTTGATTTACAGTTTTTAGCTTTTGCTGGTAAGCATTTCAGCTCTCGGGCAGTTTTACCGACAGGTTTGAAGAGCTGAAATGGACCAGCCTGGACACGATGGTCTGTTTTTGGTGGTGTAATGAATTTCTGAAGTTAAACTGATAGACCCTGTAAGGTTTTACAGTGTATGACTCACGTCTGGCAGAGCTATCACTGCAAGGAGTGTTTATGTATTTAGCATTTGGGGAGGCAAATGGTTGGGGATACTCTTTCATTTGCTTGCGTCTCAGAGTGAATCACCAGTATGTGAACCATCCTTCATCTCCTTTGTATTGCTTTTGTGTGTGTCTGTGTGTGGTTTCCCCTGTGAATTTCATCCTTTCCAGTTATATGGAAGTTCTCATTTGAGCAGTGAAATTAGATGTTCCATCAGCAGTCATAATGGTAAAGCTGAGTTGCCACGTTATCTGTGTCCTTTCTGTCTGGCGTCTCAATAACTGCTGCCCCACCACAATATCTGCCTAATACTTCAGCTCCATGGATGCCTCCTTGTGCAAACTGAGAGCCTGGATTTGGTGTGCATAGATCTGGGCTTACATCTGTGCTGGTAAATGCACTAGTGCATGGGCTAAGCAGTCCTGCCTCCTGTGCTGTGGGCATTGAGATGGGGCTCCTACAAGCTGCCCATTGCAAGATATTTAGAAACTAATTTCTGCGGAGGTTTCCATCCTCTTTTCAGACTAACTAAAATTTGGTTAGTGGGATCAAAACAGAAGGGGCAGGGAGGGAGAGCTGACCAAGGACTACTGATGGAACAACTATGAATCCTTGGTTCCTCAGGATTCCCTGCATCAGCAGTTGGCAACAGGAGTAAGGGGGCTCAGGAGGACACTGTAGAGTAGTGTGAAAAATGAGCGAAGGGAGTTACTAATTGATGCCTCTTGGAAAGCAGTCCAAGAGTGGTCCTCTTCCTAAACTCTCCCCTTGTGTGTGGTTTTATCTTTATGAGGTGTTCATAACGAGTGATGTGTAGATCTCCCTTATCTCATAATGTCTTTGCCTGCCTGCAGTGAATATGCAGGATACAGGATCATATACGAGCTTCTTTGAATTACTGCTCATGTCAGGAGATAAAATCTGCCTATTCTTTGAACTAACACTGGCGAGGGTTAGTTATTCTGGCTACCAAGAGAATGACACAGCAGACTAAACTTTTTCTTTTCCTTCTTTGTCAAATGCCTTTTCATCCAACGACGTGTCCCATAGAAATTCAGAGCAGTGTTGGCTGAGGGAAGTGGAAATATTTATCTCCTGCGTGTATCTGCCACCCTATTTAGACATGTCCCTCCTGGCAGAGCACAGAGATTGGAGGAGTTGTATTAGGCACAGGAAAAGAGCACAGGGTTGTATTTTTTTAATATATACAATGTTAGGGTATATATATGATGTTAAGTGTGATGAAGAAAAGGGAGACATTTGAGTTAGCACACTACTCAAGAGTTCAGTCCCCAGCTTTGCCACTTCACTGCTGTACAGTGCTGAGAAAATTACTCCTTACCTCTGAAATTTAGCCATCCAAGTGGTAAAATAGGGATAACAGGTCTTCTTTTAATTAGCTCTTTATTTGCTGTGCGTTAGATCAAGTGCTTAACAAAGCGTCACCATCTAAGTAATCATTCATAGAAGAACTATCACTACTGAGTTAGCCTCTCTCACAGAAACTGTGCTGATCATTATATATATATATAACATATATATATATATAAAATATATTGATCAATATATATATAGATAATATACATATGTATATATATACATATGTATATATAATGTGTATATATACGTATGTATATATATAATGTGTGTATATACATACATACATACATACATACACACATATATTTGTTTGTTTGTTTTCCTCTTTTTAGAGCTGCCTGAGAGAACTGTGAAGCCTCTGCAAGATAAGATTGCACTTGAAAAGCATCGGGGATTCCTGGAGTGCCAGGTGTCTCGTGCCAATGCTAAAGTGAAGTGGTACAAAAAGGATCTTGAAATTCATCCCAGTGACAAATATGAAATTTTGAGCGATGGCGTGTATCAGAAACTCATCATCAACGATGCGAATTATGAAGATGAGGATACATACACTTGTGATGTTTTTGATGATAAAAGCAGTGCTCATTTCTTTGTTGAAGGTAAAAATAGTAATAATAATAAAATAAAATAAAGGCAGTGGAATGCAGATAGATTTATACAAAAGCCATTCTCGCTTACTTTGAAAACAAAATGCAAATTAAATGAATATTTAAATTCAGAGGGTTTTTTGTTTTCCCAAAGTCCACCGATATTTTTCTTGTTACAATTATAAGGGCAAGAACATCCTGGAAAATGAATTTATCCTAAGTAGAGCCATTACATTTGAGCTACAGAGACCTTTACTAGGAGAAAACTTGTTGTTCAGAGCTAAGTTGCTGTATTTAACCAAAGTAATTATCAATGTCCGTGTTTCATTGAACCTCTATTCCACTTTGTAATGTGAGGAGTTTGATATCGGGATGGGAAGGTCATGGTTTGATTTGGATGTTGGACTGGGAATCAGAAGATCTGGGCTCTCTTCAGGTTGTCAGTCTTATTGTCTGACTTTATAACAACATTCCTTTGTTTCTACTATTTTTTTAATGATGTTTTAAGGCATTTTGAGGTGATAGGTGTAGTGTTCATGTGCAGTAATGCTGACGTGAGTAAGTAGGGTGATAATGTAAGGGTTTTTTACATTCCTTCTAAATCTCTGCTTTCTCTTGTTCCATCCTTCTTAAAGAGCAATCCATTAATCTAGTAAAGGAGCTGTGTGATGAGGATGTGACTGAGCCTGAAGAAGCCAAATTTGAATGCGAGATATCCATTCCTTCTGTGAAACTTCCCAAGTGGTATCTGCGTGGGGAAGTCTTACAGGCTGGCATAACCTTTATTATGCAGCAAGAAGGCACCATCCACCAGCTGACCATACCGAAAACCACCACTGATATGACAGGCACCATTCAGTTCTCAATTGGCAAATCCAAATCCACAGCCAATCTGCTCGTCAGAGGTAACATATCCTGGCTTGGTTTACATCATGAAGATGAAGAATTAATTAACATACAGTCTTCCTTCACTGGGGTCGTTGAAATATTGTGTGTGTGTCTGGAGGGTCTGCTCCATTTCCAGTTCAAAGTTGTTGGACACTAAATGAGACAGCTGCATCTCAGTAAAATATGTGTTTGAATAGTTGTGATGTGCTTACTATTCAGATCTAAAGAGCTGTGGTTTTGTCCTTGGCTATTCCAAAGAAGTCATATCAGGTGAAATTAATTGTATTTCTGAAGTAGACAAGTTTAAGTTTGGTAGCACCTAAATTTGATGCAGTTTGTCATTGATTTCATCTGAAAGAAACTTCCAGGCTTTTTATCAGCTGTTTTCCCGTTGCAGCGTAAGAGTCTCCATTCACATCCTAAAGAACTTATTATATTTTCAACTCACTCTTATTTGAATAAAAGCCTTAACTGGGAGAAGTTTAATAAGCACAGAACAAGAGCTGGACCTTGCATTTGGTAGATAATATACAGTATTACTTTATAGAAATGTAGTCAATGGCATTCCCTATAGGCAATCGTTTGTTTTATCTTTAGAGTGGATCAAACAACCATTGTGAAGATGAAATTAATTGGGATGGAATACACACAAGAGACTTTCCTCTTCTTCCAATTTTCCTCATCCTTTCTTCTCTTCCACCCCTGCTTTGCAGATTACCATATACAAATCACCAGGAAGTTGGAGGACAAGACAGCTTTGGAACATCATTCTGTCATCCTGTCCTGTGACTTCAGGCCTTCTCAAAGGTTGTGAAATGTTTCAAGGGCCACACACCCATCGAGCCCTCTGAGAAGTACAAGATCAAGAGGGATAAGCATTCAGCAGAGCTCAAGATTCTGAAGCTGAAGCCCGATGATGCTGGTGTGTACAAGTGCAAGGCGGGAATTGCAGAGACTGAGGCCACGCTGACAGCTGAAGGTATGAGCAGGGAGGGTGGCCTCTTCCGTGTCCTATTTCACCTCAGATTTCTCTTCTTGAGGTTGATTTCTGCCGTTCTCTCCTGCTAACTTTATAAATGTATAATCTTCACTGAGAAGATTACACAAAGATCATCTAGTCTAACCATTCTACCACATCCCAGTATGCGTTAGTAGTGTCACATACATAGTGACAGCGCTGCTTCTAGCCTCAAAATACGAAGAGATGTACTCTCCTGATGTAGCAGACTTTGTTTATATTACTGATAATACCTAAAACAGTGCTGATGTTAGAGAAATGGAGATCACGATTCTGAAAGAACTGAACTTTGATTTGGGACGGCCTCTTCCACTTCACTTCTTAAGAAGAGCATCAAAAGCTGGGGAGGCGGATGCTGAGCAACATACACTAGCAAAATACCTCATGGAACTGACGCTGATAGACTAGTGGTAACAGTTCACCTTGTTTCCCCACAGCCCGCAATGTAGAAGTAACGAAGCACCTGCAAGATGTGGAAATTGAAGAAGAGAGCTCTGCTGTCTTCTCCTGCGAGCTGTCCCATGATGACGAGGACGTGGAATGGTTCCTGAATGGCAACCACCTTTACACCAACAATTACAATGAAATCAAGAACGCTGGCAATTGCTGCACACTGACAGTGAAGCAGGTTAAGCCTGAGGATGCTGGCCCAGTGACAGTGAAGTCAGACAAGGTGTCAGAAAGCGCGCGCCTGAAGGTGAGAGGTGGGTCTGATCACAGCCCTCCTGGATGCAAGAGATGCTAAGGAGCTCCAGTTCATTCTGTTGTGCAGCAGTCCTGCTTCTAAAGCTCACCTCTCTGGGGTGACAAGTCATCAGGGGCTTTCTTCCAGTGGAAGGTTCCATTGCAGCAGATATCAACGAAGGAGGATGGTTTTGGTGTCCTGCCAAAGCATTCCATTGCTTTTTATCATCATTTTACTTAACACAAGGAGAGTTACAAGAGCAATTTCTTTTACTGCTTCAGTAACATGCAGTGTCAATGCTGTTGCCCCAAGGATTTATGACTGCAGGGAGAGATCATTCAGTGTGTGTTTTGCCTCTGGAATGACTAATGACCAGGCTGTGAGCAACCCGATCTAGCTGTGAATGTCCCTGTTTATTGCAGGGGAGCTGGGCTAGATGGCCTTTAAGGGTCTCTTCCAATTCTAAGGATACTGTGATTCTAATCTGCTCTCCCCAGCAATTAAGCTCTTTTATTCTATGCGCTCAGAGTTTGAAGGATTTCCTCTTTCTCCTTTCCTTTGCATTTGGTGGATGTTTTTTCCCCAGTATAAACATCTGATGTGTGAAATAGAAGATAGATAAAAGGAGTCAATAAAAGAGGAAAATCAAAAGTGTTCAGCAGCTTATCCTCTTAATCCTGTGGCCTGCTGTATGAGCTCTGCTCCATGTGAGGGCAATGCCAGCTCTCCAGCTTTAGAAGAGCTGCATCCCAATAACTTCATATGATATCAGTCCCACCCACAGCAATGCAGGCTGTCCCTCCTGTTCCCTGTATTCTCCTACTGATTAGTTCAGAATTCCTTAAAGCGCATTCTGTCAAGAGACATGAAACCGCTTTAGGTTCTATATTGGTGTTGTCAGTACTGGTAAAGATTTATTGATCTCTCCTTAAAAAGCTGAAAGCAACTGGAAATGTCTCAACTTCTGTATCACGTTGTTCTGTTTTGCCTGTTTAATTGCAGAGAAGCCTGCTGTCTTCATGAAGTCCTTGGATGATGTTTTTGGTGAGGAGCGGGGTGTGATTAAATTGGAATGTGAAGTCTCTAAAGAGAAGGTCAAACCAGTGAGGAAAAAGGACGATGATGTGCTCACTTCTGGCAACAAGTCTGAGCTGCTACAGTCTGGGAAGACCCTATGTCTCCTTCTCCATGACCTCGAGAAGCCAGATGCAGGTTTCTATACCTGTGATATTGGCACTGATGTTGCCAAGTCAAAGGTCAGCGTTCAGGGTAAGTACTGTGGAAAGTAAAGGAGTGCTAAAAGCACATTCAGTGTGGTCACTATGTCTTACACCTATTCCCCCACGAGCCTTAATAGTTTCTACAATAGAAGTGTATTACTGCAATGTAGCGCAGTGATGTCTGGAAAATTCCCATTGCTTTTGATGTAAATGTATCTCCTTTTGCCATGAAAATCACCAAACATGTCAAGAATGTCCTGGAAATGTTTCCTTTCTAAACATCCCTAAAATGGAGAAATGGTTTGAACACCAGTAGGGGTAGGATGGTAACAAATTAGCTAATAGAAACATTTAATGTCTTGCCGTAGGCAAAACCCTTTTTCTCACACAGCATCCTAGAGCTGTCCTCTCTGTTAGGTTTTTCCCTCTGTAGCTCATTGAATCTTCATTGTGCTCTATGGACTGAGCTGCTCTAATTGTAGTTCTTCCAGAGCAAAGCCAAGAGATTCACGTCTCTTTTTTTTATAGCTTTCTGGTAATTCTGAGTGGAGAATGTCTTAGAGAATACATCAGTGAGGAACGCAGCCATGTTCTGCAAATCCTGAGTTAAAACACCAGTCCTGCTACTCACGTCAGTCACAAATGCCTTTTCTCCATCTAAACCTCATACTAACCTATCTCTTACCTTCCAGAGCTGAATAGTGGCATTACCAAACAGCTGAAAACCACTGAAATCCAGGAGGGAGAAGATTGTACTTTTGAATGCATTCTGTCCCATGAAAGCATTGATGAGTTCAACTGGACACTGAATGGAAGCAGAGTGGAAAGCGGTGGGCGATTTAAAGCTTCTAACTTGGGTTGGAAATATACTCTCCTTATCAAAAGTGTGACTCCTACTGACGCTGGGGAAGTCATTTTTACTGCCCGTGGTCTAACCTCCAAAGCCTCTCAGTCTGTGAAAGGTAATGAGATGGGAGAGATTCTGGGGTCTGATTCCTTCAACTGTCTTCTGATAAGATTGTCATGAGAGCTAACTCATAATATGGTTAAAGTGAATAGCAACCTTCTACTTGAACCTTGAAGCACTGAGAATTTCTCTTAAAAATAAGTAAAAGGAGGAACCATTTGACACAAATGTGAGAACTACCCAAAGCGCTGGGGTAGTGTTGGAAATGGGCATCTCACTCCAGCTTGTTCCATTACCAGTAAATCAGGAATGATCTGTTGAGGGAACTGTGGGAGCAAATATCCTCTAAGTATAAACTGAAGGGATGGCCTTCACATCATCTAGCTGTACAACAAATTCCTATCTAGAACATGTGCATCTGAGAGCATCATCCGAGGCTCCCAGTGTGATGAGTGGAGAGAAGAAAGAGGCAGTTTTCAGTCATGGTTCATCATCCTCAATTGGGTAGATTTAAGAGAGAATAAATGGTGCCTTGAATTCTATTGTCTGTACTTTGCAGATTACTGCTGGCTGTAGGATGGCCTCTGTTGCAAATGCCTCTCTAGCTTATCTCCAGCATGTAGATGCGTGTATTTTGAGAGAGGCATCCTACCGTGTGTGTGTTACTTAAAAAGCATGTTTTCTTCCAGAAAAAGCTACTGAGGTTACAAAACAGCTGGAGGATACGACAGCAGCAGCAGGGCAGGACATCAGCCTAACCGTGAGCTGTCAAAACAGATGTGAACATCAGTTGGTACAAGGATGGCAAAGCAATCAGAAAAAGCCAGAAGTACGACTTGCAGCAGGAGGGAACTGGGGCCATTCTGATCATCCATGATTCTACTGCCAAGGACAGCAGGGAGTACACCTGTGAGACAGAGGACTCTGAAACAAAAGCCAGGGTTACTGCAAGGTGAGTTGAAAAGCACACTGGGGATGGCATGTAGAGAAGTCGAGGTAAATATCTGCAGCCTGTGGGTGATGTTTTTCTCTTCTGTTTCCTTGAGCGGGATCAGTTCTTAGTTTTCAGAAAATATGATGGATTAAAGTCTTTTCCTTAAAATAATCTGGAAACTGAATGATTCTCCAGTCTGATGTGGATCTGGGCAGCCTGGTCTGGTGGTTGGTGACCCCTTGGCAGGGGCTTTAAAACTAGATGATCTTTGAGGTCCTTTTCAACCCAGGCCATTCTATGATTCTGTGATCATTCTATGATTCTATGATCTTGGGTGTTAGTGAGCCAAGAAAATATGGCAATCTGAATTAGTCTATATTGAATATGTGTAATCTAAACTATATGCAGTTGATCAGATGAGATCCTACCAGCGCATGTATAATGGTATTAAACTTTCCAGATATCTTCTGGAATGATCAAGCCTATGTAAATGGGTGGACTCTGTGGACTTCTTAGATTCTTTGCATCTCTATGTGATGTTCTAGAAGTGAGGGCAAAGGAGATTCAGGACACCTCTGTATGCTTGAGACTTGTTCGGGTAACAAATCCCTTTGTTCCACACCCTCATCCCCCTCTTTTCCTTCCAGAAAAACCTAATTACTTTATCAAGGAACTTTCAGATCTGAAAACTGAAGAAAGTGGAACTACAATTTTTTCATTTCAGTGCGAGAAATGCTCATACACCGTCATATGGAGGAAAGGCATTGCTGAGCTCAGGCCTGGCAGGAAATACGAGATGGCACAGAAAGGACGAGACCTGCAGCTGAGCATAAGAAATCTGGAGAAAAGTGACAGTGACGTGTACACCTGTGACATTGGTGATGCCCAGTCCAGAGCCAAGCTGGTTGTACAAGGTATGTGTGAGAGCCATATGACTGCGCATCCTGTTTCTCCACTCCCAAGACATTATCCTGGTAGAATTTGTACATTTATGGCAGGTCTTTGGGGCTGCAGCTGTCTGGCCTGAATAGCAGTTCACAAGCCATGCACAGAGTGAGCTGCATGGAAAGGGAAAGAACTACCGACTAGAGCAGTGCCATTGAGAACTTTATGTATCATTTAAAAACCAAAAATGCTGATGTACGGTGAGGCTGGTGACCCAGAAATCAGTGTGAACTTTCTATCTCTGACCTTTCTGAGTTAAAAATAGTTCTCTAAAGTTCTAGGCAAAAATTCCCTGATGCAGCATTCTGGGTAGTTGTCACGGTTTAAACAAAAATTTACCTGTGTTCGTGACAGGGGGGCCACAGGCAAGCGAGGTGCTAGAAGGAGCTGAACCTCAGTCCCAGCTACTTCAGAAGCAGCCCGAACCCCCTCATACACGGCTAAGATCTCCTTCTCAGTTTAAGCATAGCGCTCCTCAGACCCTTTATATGCTCGACTCCAAAATCCCAGGGGTCGGCCTTGGGTCTCTCCTGAAGCTCTTTGCCACAAACTCCAAGTGGGACCTTTTTCTCCAGCAGCAGTGTAGATTATGTTTTTCACATCCTGTCCCGTCCGTACTGGCCCCAAGGCCACAGCATGGGCTATCTCTTGTTTTACCTGCTCAAAAGCCTGCTGCTGCTTAGGACCCCATGAGAAATTATTCTTCTTCCACGTTACCTGATAGAGGGGGCTCACTATGTGGCTGTAGTTTGGGACATGCATTCTCCAAAAGCCCACTACTCCCAGAAAAGATTGGGTCTCTGTCTTCTTGGTGGGCGGAGACATAGCAGTGATTTTGTCAGTCACATCTGCTGGGATGTGTCGATGCCCATCTTGCCGTTTTACACCTAAAAACTGGATTTCCTGGGCAGGCCCCTTCACCTTGCTGCGCTTAATGGGAAAACCAGCTTGCAAAAGAATTTGGATTATCTGTTTTCCTTTCTTGAAAACCTCTGCTGCTGTATGGCCCCACACGACAATATCATGAATATACTGCAAGTGTTCGGGAGCATTACCCTGTTCCAAGACAGCTTGGATCAACCAATGGAAATGGTTGGGCTGTGCTTCCACCCTTGAGGTAAACAGTTCCAGGTATACTGAACAGCTCTCCAGGTAAAAGCAAACTGTGACCTACATTTTGCAGCCAATGGGATGGAAAAGTAGGCATTAGCAATGTCAATGATGGCAAACCACCTTGCTTCTTTTGACTCCAGTTCATACTGGAGTTCTATCATGTCTGGTACAGCAGCACTCAATGGAGGTGTGAATTCATTCAGGCCACGGTAATCCAGCGTCAGCCTCCATTCTCCATTGGCTTTACGCACTGGCCATATGGGGCTGTTAAAAGGCGAGTGAGTTTTGCTAATCAATCCCTGATTCTCTAATTGGCGAATTAGCTTGTGAATGAGGAGCAATGAGTCCCTATTGGTGCGGAACTGCTGTCTTGTACCACTTTGGTGGCAATTGGTACCACTTGGTCTTTTACCTGGAGCAACCCCACAGCAGAAGGATCATCTGACAGACCAGGTAAAGCTGACAGCTGCTTAACACAGTTTGTGTTAACAGCAGCTATCCCAAAGGCCCATCGATAGCCCTTGGGATCCTTAAAATATCTCATCCTAAGGTCATCAATACCCAAAATACATGGAGCCTCTGGACCAGTCACAGTAGGGTGTTTTTGCCAGTTTTTACCATTGAGGCTTATTTCGGCCTCCAACATAGTCAATTCTTGGGAACCCCCAGTCACTCCATGGATCTATATTGGTTGTGTCCCTTGGTGACTTGAGGGCATTAGGGTGCATTGTGCGCCAGTGTCCACCAAGGCTTTATATTTCTGTGGTTGAGATGTGCCAGGCCACCTAATCCACACAGCCCAGTATACTCTATTGTCCCTTTCCCCGCCCAGGCTGTAGTCAGGGCCCCTCTATTGGTTACCTCGATGGCTTGCAGCAACTGGAACTTCCCCCCTTTTGGGGCATGTAGCCCTGTCTTTCATGTCTCATGTCCAGTTCCACATGTTGTTTGAAGCACCATCTTAGAGGCAGCCTTTATTTCTCCAGCCCACCACTCTCTTGTACCACGAGAGCTCTCCTGCTTCTCACTGTGATGTGAGACCAAATGGAAGGCCCTGCAGAAGTCTGGGTAGGTGATGTCAGTTGCTGTTCCTTTCCCCAACTGGTGCTGGGAAAAGCAGGGAATGGGACTGGGAGACATCCCGGCGGTGGGATCCTGCCTAAGCAGAACTGAATGGCTGTTCTGATCCATGTATTTTAACCTGAGTGAATCTGACACTAATGAGGGAGGTGAGGGACCTGTGGGAAGAAAATGTATGTGCCGCAGTTTGTGGTGCAAGGTGTTCTAGGAGCTGCTGGTAACAGTGCCCAGAAGTCTTCCTTTTTTGACGGGGAGAGGATTAACAAGGTTATTTTAATGAATCTATTTCCTTTCTGTTCATCTTTCATACTACCTCTCAAAAAACTGTCTGTGGATTCTGTCATAGTTTTGTGCTGTTGCTGTCAATATTCTACATCATAACATCATGTGCAGTATGAATCATTAATTGAGGGTATAAATAGTGGAATCATGTACAAAGGAAAAAGGGTTAAAGAGAAAGTAAATTTATGTGTGGATTCTATGCATTCTCAAGTAGTAGTTCTTGCTAAAGAGAATTCGTGTGCACTCTGTGCTTTCATCTGCACAAAGGATCTTGTAATCATCTCTGTCTGTGTTTCTTTTAGACCCAGAGATGGAGCAGAGAGGAACACAGACTTGGGTGGATCTTCATTCAGGAGCAGGGACACGTCATGCTCATCTGAGGTGTCTGGCTGACAGCAAGAGCAGAGAGGTAAGTTTCATAGGGTCGCGTGCCCATTTTATTTTATTTTTCATTCATGATGCATAGAGGCGTTCCCCAGACAAAGTGAGCATTTCTCAACTGGACTTTCTAGAAATGAGCTAGGCAGTGAAAATGGGTTTGAAGCATTCCTAAGAGCCCCGCAAGAGAATGCTGAGAGTTAATCTGGCACCCTCCTTTGGAAACGTCCGTTGTCTGTCAGCTCTTCAGCTGTGCCCTAACACCTCCCATTGCGCTGCCACACCAGGATAGAATTCCAAGCCCACACTGAGTCCTGGAATGTTGTGGTGCCGTGTTGGAATCAGATGTGACCACGTGGTCTTGGCTCCCCGCCTTGTGGGGGGTCATGGTGGACCAGGCTGTTGGCCGTTGGTGATGTCATAAGCGTCTGGAATGAGGGGAGGAGCGGTGCGTTCTGTGTTCCTTTGTGGGTGAGCTAGTGGTCGGAGTGGTTGCTTGATTTGTTGTTCTTGTGCGTTTAGTGTCGTTAGTGCCGTTAGTTAGTGTTGTTAGTGTTGTTAGTTAGTGTTGTTAGTTAGTGTTGTTAGTTAGTGTTGTTAGTGTTGTTAGTTAGTGTTGTTAGTGTTGTTAGTGTTGATAGTTAGTGCCTTTAGTTAGTGCCTTTAGTTAGTGCCGTTAGTGCCTTTAGTTAGTGCTTTTAGTTAGTACTTTTAGTTAGTGCCGTTAGTTAGTGCCTTTAGTTAGTGCTTTTAGTTAGTATTTTTAGTTAGTGCCTTTAGTTAGTTCCTTTAGTTAGTGCCTTTATTGCCTTTTTCTTCTCACCGTCGTGTGCAGCAGCTTGTAGGTAAGCTGAGCTGGCGTGGGATGGATGGGTGGGCAGTGAGGTGTTGAGAACTGCTGGCTGTCGGAGCTCACAGCACCGTATTGCTTACTCTTGACCATCAGACATGATTTTCCCCTGGTACACACGTTCCAAAGGGGGTATCCATAAAGTTGGCACCTGTCCCGTGCTTCTTCCATTGTCTTTGCTCAGTAGTGGAAGCATTGTAAAGTTGCTGGGCGGACAGGCATCACGTAGCCTGAGACTCAGCATGTCTTGCAGCAAGTGGGTGGGACAGTTGTGCTGTGTGTGTTATTCCATGGATGTCTTAGCCCTGCTCACTGACCTGCTCTTTCTCTCTCCTCTCCTCACCCTCTGCCCACTGCCTCGGTGCAGCTTTTGCTCTCATTTCATCCGAGCAAAGCGACAAGGAACTGCTGCAGATAGCTTGAGGTGATCTCACTGCCAGGTACGTGCCATGATTTGTCCCCCCGCATGGTTTTGCCGCATGGTATGTGAATGTAGTTCTGAAGAAGTCTGTCCATACTGTGCTGTGTGAATAGAGAAAACAGAAGTGTGTTTCTGCTCTGTTCCAGCTCTTCACACTTGCTGTTATGGGTGCTGCGTGCAGTGAGATCAGCCGTGAGCCTGAGGTGGCGGCGACGGAGGTACAGTATGAAGCTCTGGCCGGTCTTTTTTCCCTGTGTTGAGCCATTAGAAGGAGCTGCAGGTGTACTCTCCTGCAGGAAAGAATGGGCCAAAAAGGGCCTGGCCACCTGTCTGTGCCAGTGCCATTGCTGATTAGTCTGGGTAGAGAGAGATGCATCTTTGCATGGCCTGGCAATGCACGCCAGAAAGGGAAATAACTGTGATGAGACGTGCAGCTCCTTCTGAAGTGCTCCTGATAAGGATAGAGCGCATTTGCTGCAGCTTTCTTTGCAGATGTGCTCCTCACCTTGAAATCCTCCTGGTTTGTCCTCATCTCCTGACAACGGCCTGTGCTCTGTTTTGCAGGCTGATAACATGCGGGAGCCGCAGCTGGTGCGTGCTATTTCATCTTTAAACGTACCAGCGATTGCGGCAGCCCATGTTATTAGGAGCCACGTCGCCCAGGGGCCGGATGAGCTCTCTCTGGAGGTAAGCAGTTCCAGGCGTTCCTTGTTGTTGTGCACAGAGAGTAGTATAGAGTGTGAACGCCTCGGGAATACTCTCATATTTTGTGTCGTAGAAGAAGGCTTTTGTTTTAGCTGTGCTGAAGCTGGGATTGATGTTTCAATCTTTTGCAGGTTGGAGACATCGTGTGCATTGTTGATATGCCACCAAAGGAGATGAGCCCCTGGTGGAGAGGCAAGCGTGGCTTTGAGGTAGGCACACATTTTTGACTAGAGAGCACAGCTTCAGCAGTGTCTAGAATCTCCGGTTGGAGCTGCTCTGCCTGCACAGGATGGCTTCTGGATGCAAACAGTTGCCCTGTGTCGGTGTCAGAGGACCTTCCCTTTGGCTCTGGGCTTGGGCTAATGCCCACCTGTCTTTTTGTTCTTATTACAGGTTGGTTTTTTCCCTGGTGAGTGCGTGGAACTCATCAGGGGAAAACTGCCCGAGTCCATCCTACATTCATTGCCAAAGCCAGGTGCGTATTTTACATTTGACAATGCGGGTTAGTAAAATGGGGTCTGAACGTGGCTTTCAGGGGGTTCATTAATGCCCGAGTTGAGCAAGCTTAGAAAGAGAACTGCATTAAGCTCCTTGGGCACCTTCAGGGATGGGGAAAATCCGTTCTTGTGTGTCCTTGTTGGGAACATGCTTTCTGTTGTTACGTGTTCTGTTGAATGCGTTGCACTCGGCCTCGTCCAAACGAGCCAAGCCTGAAATGAACTTGTTTTTTTGTTTTGTTGCACAGAGCCAAAGAAACGGGGCAAGTTCATCTCCTGCCTTCGTTGCCCGTTGAAGGCCTGCCCCAGGAGAGCGAAGCAGCCTGAGCCTCCAACATTCTCGGGATCCATGTCCCTGCTTGACATCGTTGAGAGGTATTTAGCCAACAGGACTTGAGGGCTGAGCTGTAGGAATGGAAGCATCCTTTGCTGTTTGAAACAGAGGGCTTTTCTAAGCTGTGTTTCAGCAGAAACCAGGCATTGACAGGAACAGGCAACTATTGGCAAGGGTTCGGTGCAGCTCTTCCCTCACCCTGCACCATGACTGACAGCATGCTCTGTTTTCTCTGCAGAATGAGTTCTCCCAGTAAGAGGGCAGAGTCAGCAGCTTGCAGTTGGCGTTCCTGCTTCTGCCTGGGCAAACCTTCCCCTGTGGCCAAACACCAACTGCAGAGCAGTGCCAGGGAGCCCTCTGAAGCTGAAGTCTTGGTCCTGGCAGGTAAGCATGCAAATCCAGCTTTCAAATCACTGCTTGTCAGCAACACAGGTAGAATTCATGCTTTCAGTGGGCTTGTACATCCTTCTGGCATTCAAGCCTGTGCCTGACATCTTCAGTTGACTCCTGTCTTTCCCAAATGAGTCTCTTGTCAACACAAGAGCTGGACCTGCACGAGGATCACTTTCAAGGCAGTGACACTGTTGCTAGAAGCCTATTTGCTTCTGCCCACCATCACTGCATAGCCAAATGTCAAGAACCTGTTTCATGATTCATCTTGTGAAACTTTGACACTAACTGCTGTGCATCTACTCCTTCCTAGGTGACCCAAGCCCTTGTATATCTCCAAGACGCCGGGCATGTTACGATGCAGCATCCTGTGATTCCATCAATGAAGAACTGTTACTAAGCACAGGATGCTGCAGTTCAGATGAAAGCCTTCCGTATAACATCAGTTATAAAGAGAAGAATGCCATCATCGTTGAAGCTCTCGTTCATCCCATACCTGCTGAAGCTGCTGACCTGAGCCTGCCAGACTCCTCAGGCACCAGCCTGGACCCAGTTCTTTTCGAGGATAGCCCAGCCCAAGCACAGCACGAGTGCCCCGACAGCAGCACAACCATGCAGGCTCAGGTCAGCATTACAGAGGAGAAGCCAAACATCTTGGAGGGGGAGGTAGAATCAGGCCAAGAGTCCCAGGCTCCGGGCAACAGCACGACTTCTGAGACACTCTCGTCAGACAACAGAGAATGAGTCCCATCTTTCCTCCAGACCTCACACCCCCTCCTTTTTCCTATTGAATAAAGGCACGCTCGTGCTCAATCAACGCCTTGACTGAATTCTGAGTTTTCATTCGCAGAGATTGGGATGAGTACAAGAAACAGCAAGACAGCTCAGCTTGCAACGCTCTGGCTGTGGGGTGCGTGCAGGGACACTGTAACCATACAGGGAAAGGCTTCCACTGCTTCCTCAAGCTGTAGTCCAGCCCTGCTACTGCTCTGTGGCACAAAGCCCTGAGGGATGTTCCATATTGTTAACCTAAGTGAAGCCAGCTTCATGCACTGTGTTTTGTTGTTGCTGGGTGAGAGGGGGATGCACGTTGGTGAGAAGATGAGCATTGCTGGATCTGCCACGAGTGTCCCTTCTGCCTCTAAGAATATGTCCTAAGTAGGATGTGAACACTGCTGGCACTTCCTCATTGCACGTGCTTGGAGGATCTTCAGTTCTTGCACATTCAGGATGTCTGTCAGTGACTACGAGGAAATTCTCAAGTACTAGGAATTCCATGAAACAGTTGGAACGGGTAAGTGTCATCTTTGTACAGAAACAGCACGCCTAACAGTCTGTCTCACCACTCTAGATTAAATCTGAGAATAGATTAACAGCTCTTGTCAGTTCTCTAAGTCAGGTTTCATTTGTATAAATTTGAAATTCGTTTTTTAAACCAGTTGGAAATTGTAATGTTATATTAGAGAAGAATTCACACTCAACTTTAAGCATCTGTGTTTTGATTTGTAGGTGGTTTTGCCAAGGTAAAACTCGGGCGGCATCTTCTGTCTGGTGAAAAAGTTGCACTAAAAATCATGGAGAAAGTTACTGTAGGGGTAAGCCAAAAGGCATTTAAATATGATAATATCTTCTGTTGGAGTTGTGGAGTTCTCAAGAACACGGGGGCAGGTGGGATGGTACATACGAATGCAGCCTACTGGTCCCATTGCCTTTTGAAAGATGCTGTAGAGCTGGAAAAAGTTTAACAGAGCACCACAAATCTTCTTCCTCGTTGTTCAGAGGGCAGTATTCTCTGGCTGTAAAATGGAGGAAGTTATTACGTTATTACATTACATTACATTATTGTTACATTATTACAGCAACTTTACCAAAATACCAATGAAAATGCTGAATGTTTTGTTTTTCAGTTTTCACAGCTCTGTTTCAGAATTTCTATGGGAGTGATGTCAGTCATTGCTGAGTTGATGTTGAATTGTGTACTGTCCCATATGTGCTTGTTATGTTTCACAGCAGTCAGATGTGGTACCTGGTATGTCACAGTAGTTAGCGATTTCATCGCTTGCTTTTATGGTCTCTTAAGGATGACTTGCCTCATGCTAAAACAGAAATTGATGCCATGAAGAACTGAAGTCATCAACATGTTTGCCCATTGGATCACGTAAGAGAGACATCAAAGAAATATTTATAGTCATAGAGGTAAGAAATAGTTTCTGCTTTCTGTGCTGTCATTGTTACTTACCTTTCTCTGATACTCTCTAAATGCATTTTCAGATAACCTTATCTTACAGGGAAGCTGTTTGATTGCATTGTTTCTAAGGACCGCCTTTTGGAAGAGGAAGCTCCAGTCTTTTTTTGACATATTGTTTCAGCAATTGCTTATGTTCACAGTCAGGGTTATGCCCAGAGACCTCAAACCAGTGAGCCTGAACTGTAGTCAGTCTTCCATAAATAATAATGAATGTGTTTTTATTTTTCTGTTGGGAGAGAAAGTTACAGTACTCCACTCCATTCCAGTGGATTGCAGGAGAGAACTTAAGGCGGGAGAAGTAACACAAAGTAGAACTAATGGGTTGATTGAATTGATAGAATTATTTACTGAGATAAAGGATAATAGTTATGATGAATGCAAAAGCAATTGCTCACCACCTACCAATCAGTGTCCAGTTACCCTCCTAGTAGTGGAAGAGATTTACATGAAGTTCTACCCCCTTCAAAACTCCTTCCACAATATGTCATATAGTATGGAATATCCTTTGGCCAGTTTAAGTCAGCTGTCCTAGTTCTGTTCCTTCTCACTTCCTTGGGCTCTCAGCTGAGATTGACTGTGGCTCTGTACAACGCTGCCTGGCAGCAACTGTAAGCATCACTGCGCTATCTCCATTGTTTCTCTAGAATGAAAACGTAGTATTATATCAGACACTGAAGAAGATAATTCAGTCCCAGCTGAAACTCAGACAATAACTTGTGCTTAGGATTCTTTCCCTACAGGAAATGTTAGATATTTATTGCTATGTGGTACTGTGTTGTGTAGCTGAGCTGGATTTTGTTATCCTTGAAGAAGTATCTTCCTCTGAAAGGGGAGTAAAACATGATGCTCCTAATGAGCGGAGCAGAGACACAGATCTGATCTGAGTGTTGGTTTCACATTTTTGTGATGCTCTTTGCTGCAGTTTGTATCTCGAGAGAAGCCCTTGTGGTGTCAGTCTGTTTTGTGCCTCAAGGAAGAGTGATCCTTTAAACAAATGGTGGCTGTACAGAGGGTATGGGGTGAGATGCATTCCTCTGGCCCCATCCAATGAATTTTCTGTCACAAAGATCATTCTCCCCCGCTTCTCTTCTCTGAGTGGGAGCTTCAGCCCCCTGCACAGGCTGGAGGTCATCCATAGAACTTGCTTCAGAGTTTGTTTCAGGTTGTTATCCTTCCTGGCCAAAAACCAGATACAGTATTGTAGATGTGGTGCAATGAGTGTTGAAGCAGGAATGACTTGTCCTGGTCTGGTTGTGCTGCTTTTTAATGCAGCTGATGATCTTGTTGTACTTCTTTTCTGTCAGAGCACACTGCTGGCTTGCATTCAGCCTGTGGTCTCTCACCACTTGTCCTCCTAGTCCCCAGGTCCTTTCCAACAGATACAAGCTAGTATTTCCCACCTGGGATATTGGAAGATGGGAACTTGCCAGCAGTCAGTGAAGATCTCTGAGACAGCGAGAGCGAGCGAGCTTTGAGTAGACTGGGAACCACTGTCCACAGCAGGAAAGAAGAGAAGAGAAAAGATGTTTCCTTGGGCACATGGGTGGAAATCATTCCTGACTGCTTTCTCATCCACCGGGAAAATCTGCTGATTGACAATTTGAAGCTGATAGACTTTGGACTCTGTGCAAAGCCAGAGGTAAGAGTATCTGTTAAATCAAATACAATGTGCCCCCAAGTAATGCATGTTTGACCACCGTATGCAACAGGGGCTTGTCCAAACAAACACCCTAAAATCAAGCTGTTTCTGTGGCTGATATGTCATAGCATCTTGTTTGGATTGGCCTGAACTGTGTGAGAGTGGTTAACAGATTGCTCAGAAGCACAGGTAGATTATTTTCTCTAGCTAGACTCCCTGTTTTCATAGTCTAAGCTGTAGATAATCTTGTAGGTATATCACCTGTCTTATGAAAGGGTCTGTAATAGGAGCATGGGGTTGGTGTGCCTAAGGAACCCTCTAAGGAACTGCATGTAGGATGAGATTGTGGATAGAATAAAATGACTTTTGCAGGTGACGTACGGATCCTATCATTGCATATGCTTGAACTGAATTGTTTCTTGATCTTCAAACTGATTTCCAGAATCCTTTATTAACATGTAAGATGGGTGCTGGTAAGAAAGAATGGGAAGACTGCCTTACTGATTCCAAGAGAATTACTTATCCTCAAATGATTTTTCCTGGCCAAAGTTAGAGCCTCTCACAGGTAATCGAGACCAACAGGCTGTTGTTGCACAATCAACAGGCACAATCTAGAGGATCAGCTGAGGAAAATAAAGCATCATGCCAAGGGTACTAGATAAGTGAGCAGCTTGAGATCTGCACATTTATGTGATACTCATGGTCTTAGACAATATTTGTTTAGTGAGGTCACATTGAATGAAAACAAAATCTAAGATTAATGAAAATATACAAAGGAGAAGAAGCCTCTGAAGCTTCTGAAGTGTTATGACCAGAAGACATAAACTCTGTTTTTGAAAGAGCAATTTGCTCTGTTAATTATCCATCATTTTTGTGCAGTCTGTTTTGTCAGACTTGTCTTTAGCTTCCAAGTTGTATGTGAAGACTTGTTTGCACTGTAATGCACAATGTACGAAAAATTGAGAGATGAAAATGTGAAGAGTTTTTCTATCTTTGATTTCATGTCTGGAATTTTGGAACCCACTACTTGCAGTTGTTAATCTGTCCAAACTGGTCTGGTTTGCAATGCCCTCATACTTCTTGAAAAGCTCTGCTGTTAAAGGCAGAACAATTCCTACAAGTGCCATGGCCCCACTGTTGTTCTAATTCTTGTTTCTTTGTTTTCCACACGCTGCTTTTCAAGCCTCCTTTTTCTTTACAGTCCAAGTGAGAATTGCACTGTGAGGTGTCTGAACCTTGTTGTGCCTCTACATAAATAGAACAGCAGCAAATCCTGGTTTTAGTACTACACTAAGCTTAGTGGAAGAACAATTGAATGAGGGTCATATGCTTTCTCTGGGACGATAAGTTTTTTTTCCTGAGGGAAAGAGCCAGCTTTTCATGGGCTATATGTGGGCTTTGGCAAGGGCAGACAATCCAGTCTGTCAGGAAGCCATTTGAGGTGCTTCAGGTTTGTAAGCTTGTCTTTTTGTTTTTCAGGTGGATATTTGGAGCATGGGTGTACTGCTGTATGCTCTGCTGTGTGGGTTTTCCCTTTGGATGATGACAATATGATGGGACTCTACAGGAGGATACCAGTGGGTATCAGTGGTGCTAGAATACACTGAGAAGGGAAATAGCTGAGCTTGACAAGAGGCCTTGCTTTTCGGATGGCAGAACATGCTGAGCTGTGGGTAGAAAGGCCTGTCTGCTGAATATTGTCCCTGTTTTTGCTGCTTTGTCTGCCAGTATTTTGTGGATTTGGTTCTACGCTTGGTTGGCCTATGTGGCACTGTAGCCTGATTCTATACCATGATAGCATACAGAATTTAAGGAGAAGTATTTTCTTGCCAGTGGGCTGGATTTTTTGTATCTGGTTCTTCAACTGGCTGCTCCCTATACTACCTGTAGTAAAAATAGAGACACATCATTTGATTTCCCAGAAATGAATGTTCCTAAATGCCAGCCCTTCTCATGTCTACGAAGAGCAAAGTTCTGCATTTGCTATTAGAATTTCCTCTTCCAGAATCAGGAGGTAATGTAGGACCCCACAGATTGCCTTCAGAATCCAACAGTTAGTTCTGTTTCCTTTCTGAGTGCATAACAACCTGAGCACATGAACTGAATGTCGTGGCTTTTTAGCCTGGTACAAACTCTGCTGTACACTGAAACTTGGTCCATTTGTAAGCAGGACTTTGTCCATCTCTGCAGGACAGCAGAAAACCCTTTGTGCTAATCATGATGCCAAGAAGCATAATGCGGCAAATGGCAGATGATCCAACTGCTTCAGGTGTTCATTTCCTTAAAACTGAGAATAGTTTTGGACTGAGAGTTTGTAAGCAGAACGGAGCTCTTAAAGCTGTCAGAGATTATTTCTGCACTGCTCAGTTCTATCTGCCTAACATACACAGGATCTCAGAACTGCGTTGCGTGAACTGGTGGAACTTGTTGAAGTGAAATGGGATGAGCAAGTTTTAGAACTTAGTCAGAATGCAGTAAAAAATGGATAATCTCATGGGTATTAAGTTACAGGCTTGCTATTTCTGCACTGAATTTGTTTCTATTTTACATGGCTGTGATCTAAACGTTGCTTGAAATGCCGTCACCTAGGCACTGTTGTGTAACTGAATTTCACACATTATAGAACCTCAAATATCCTGGAATCTAAAACTCTGACTTGTTTTAAGTCTGCTGCTTGAGTCTATTCAGGGTCATAGTGTCTGTGTGCAGTGGAGTGTGTGGGGAGATTGTTGCTGCAGATCCTGGGAAGTTGCTGTGTATTTGCAGACAATGGCTGCTGTTGGTCACTGGGTGCCACTGTTGCTCTGAAGAACAGCTGTGCTGTGCATGCAGCACAGCATGCTGTGCACGCCATGGAACTAGGAATCAAGAAGAGATAGAAGCGTCACTTCTGCTCTAGTAAAAGGTCTCATCTGCTGACAGGCTTTTGTACTTGAATTCAGAACTCAGGACCTGTTGCCACAGAGGGACTAGTTGCTGAAGTTGGACGACTCTTTCTGTTTACTCCTTGTAATATGTAGCCATAACACTAACTATTTAAAACAGAATCTGAAATCATGGCTAATTATTGACTGCTGCACAGCAGAACACTACCACGGTGAGATTGGGCTGTGAGATGACTTGAAAGCTGTTTCCTCAGTATAGGTCTTATTCTTGCAGCTGGGACACCTTGATGAAGACTGTGTAACAGCTTTCTGTGTTTCACAACAAGAGAAGAGAGAGTAGATCAGCATTAACGTCAGAGGTAATAAACGTATGTCAGTAATTCTCTGTATTTAAGCCCGCTACTACAGTAAATAACCTTACTGTATGAACAGACTCTAACACTCACTTATTCTCAAACATGAAATATTTCACACCTTTCAGAGGTAAGGTACCACTGCAGAACTTCATAGTCTACCTAATAACTACATTTCTGAAGTTCACATTTATTCATTTTTTTCTCCTTTAATTGTATTTTCTCAGCCTTTCTGTTATATTTTTCCATGCTGAAATCCTAGGTACAGGGAATAAAGCGGACAGTCGACCTACAAGGGAAAAAGTTCTTCAGTTCAAGTCTGTGATATTTTCACAGTCTTAATTCAAAGGACTTCTAATGCCTGATAAGTAATTCAAGCTTATTATACTACACTGAGTCTGTCAAGCATTGTACCCACGGTTCTCATACTAGTCAAAAAGCTGCTGAAAATCCAGCTGAATGTCGATGCTCCTTGGAGCTGGGCTGGAACTTGGCACACAGAAATGGGAGTCCAGCTGAAATGCTGCACAAACTGAATTAGTAGGAGCTTTGCCATTCACTTCAGTAGAGAGATTCTGGCACCAGCTTTAGTTTTCACTTCCAGCAATTGTACAATACACTAACTTTCAAGCAAAAATGAGTGTAGTCTGCTTCTTGATCTCAGACATATTGTGTGAATTAGCTGAGGCCTGAAACTATTCTAATGTGATCAGACGTGAAGGTTGCACATCAAGGGGAAAATATGGCAGACATGCAGAAATTTTCTTTGTACTGACAATGTTTCTGAAGAGATCTACATCCTCTTGTTTTCTAGCAGAATTACGACCAGTTGTGGCAACCTATCTCTTGCTTCAGTCTAAGAAGGCTCGTGGCAAGCACATTCCCTTGAGAATTCCATCCCAAACAGGACGTGCCAGTACCACAGAGTCAGGAAGCCTGGGGGTAAGTTTTAGAGTTCAGCACAAGGTTCTGGTCAAAATGCCTCTGTGTGCTGAAGCTCTGCCCGGGTAAACAGTCTGGTGGCCTAAACATCGGTGAGGGAGCATGTGTGCAACCAGTCTTGGTCATCAAATCTTGTTCTATGATAAGGCCACCCACTCAGTGTATGAAGGCAAAGGATGTAATCTTTCTAGATTTCAGGGAGGCCTTTGATCCTGTCCCTTTGGCTGCATGTTCCCAACCTCTCGCTCAGCCACGTAGACCAATAGTACTATTGAGGTTTGAGATCTTTCTGCTCTGGATGGGTTCCTTTTGTTATCTCTTGGTGGGCTGTTTTCTCCAGTCTTCAGGACTGTAAGATGTGTCAATGCTTGCAGAGTCTGTCCATTTCCTCTTTCTGACTTCCTTCTCTTGCAGTTAGAGTAAGCTCTGTGGCCTTCCTTACTTGCAGCTGGGCTAAAGTCCAGCAGTCTGTGGCCTTAGGCTTCAGCTACTTTAACTGCATCTTCTAGGCAAGTTCTGGGCAAGATTATTCTACTCAGGAAGCACAACAAATCAGAGAACAAAAATAGCCTCATGAAAATAGAAGCATAGAATGGTTTGGATTGGAAGGGTCCTTGAAGATGACGTGGTCCCACACCCAAGCTATAGGCAGGGATACCTCGCTGTAGACCAGGTTGCTGGAATGTCCTACCCAGCCTGGCTTTGAATGCTTCCAGGGAGGAGGCATTCACAACCTTGCTGGGCAACCTGCTCCGGTGTCTCACCACACCCACAGTAAAGAATTTCTTCCTAATATCCAATCCAAATCTACCTTCTTCCCATTTAAAGCCATTTCCCCTCATTCTGTTTCTACCTGCCCTTATAAAAAGTCCCTTCCCAGCCTTCCCTGTAGGCCCTCTTCAGATACTGGAACACCACTCTAAGGTCTCCTTGGAGTCTTCTCCAGGCTGCAGAGCCCCATCTCTCTCAGCCTGTGCACATAGCAGAGGTGCTTTCAGCCCTCTCTGATCACCTTCATGGCCCTCCTCTGGACCTGCCTGAACAACTCCAAGTCCTTCTTGTGTTGAGGGCTCCAGAACTGCATGCAGTGCTCCAGATGGGGTTTCAATGAGAGGAGTCCACGTGGAGGGGCAGCACCACCTCCCTCGACCTGCTGGTCATGCTTCTATGCTTTAAGGCTTATGCTTTAAGGTCCTATATGCTTTAAGGTTTAGATAGTGCAGTCGCCTCACCTCTTCAGGTTTATCTATGAAGGTCCCTTTCATGTGAACCGTGCTGTTCCATACAGTTCGGTCTGTTCATTAAAATGTTTCAGTAAGTTGGGCTGGTCCTACGAAGCAGTATGACTGCAGTAAGCAGTGTACATGGTGCGCTGTGAGTACTGCACACATTCCTCTTGGCAGCTTGTGGAACAGAAATTGTGCATTGTTTGGATTGTGTAAGCATTCCTGTTGGTCTCTTGTGATGCTTACCTTCTTAGAGCACCTTTCCTCGTTTGGCTCTACATATTTTGGTACCTTACTTGTTCTGTTTGGCTTAGCAGGGAAGGTCTTCTTCTGAAGCATCCTCAGTCTTGGTCTGGGCAGCATACTTAGAAATGACATGGACGTTACATGAGTGGGTGATCAAAGGGGGGAAGAACTCACCTTTCTGATCTGTTTCCTTTTAGAACACAGTCCTGGAGAGGATTTGCTTTCCTTGTTTCCTGGAGACTTGGATTCTTAGATGGTTTTGGCTGCAGCTATTTCTGATGTTAATTCCTTTTTCTGTACTTTAGTAGCCAAGAGCAAGTGGAGTGCTTTGCAGTTGTCTGAAGTTGCCAGGTTGCTTGTGATCACATATGTAACGTGGAGTTATGTGTGGTGCCAGTGATAATTCAGTGTGATGAACTTGAAGGCTTTCAGTAGAATTGCAGCCCTAATGTAAACAATGACTTGAACTCTGGAATTCTGTGTAAAATCATTAGCTAGCTTGTGGTCCGTGTCTTCAAATGAAAGGCTATGAGGTGCTGCTCTTGTTGACACAGGCTGTGAAAGATGACTTGAGCTCTAAGAGTAATTTCCCTTCTGCTCTTGATATGAACGTCAAATCCACAATTACAGTATTAAGAACATAATATAAAAGTTGGTGCTGCTGGCCTGTGGGCTTCCATTAGCTGTTAGCCATAGTTTGGAACTTGCAAAGCAATCTTATTTAGATGTTAGTGATGAAATCTTCTGATGAAATCTTCCTTTTAATTCTGCAAAAGAATCTCAATGGAACATTTCAGTCTGAAAAGGCTCTGGCATATGAAGATGTGCCAGACTGCAGCCATGTGCCAGATGCGTTTGGATCCATGGAATTTTCTGTTGTAGCTTCAGTGTTTGAAGAATCTCCGCTCGATCTAAATACTCAGAGAACAAAGCAGGTGTGTGAAGATGTAGTGCTAGTTTCCTACAGAAAAAATACAGCACTTAATCCACAAATCTACATCTCATTGTATATAGTGCTTACTCCATATGTAAGTATCTGGTGGACCTTGACCAAAGGGAGATACAGATTGAGCAAAGAAGTATGTTAAGCATAAATTTCGGTGCCTTCTACCTGTAGGCCATGGTGGGTTTGACAAGAACCCTAACTCCAGTGTTTGGTTTGCACAGAAACAGCAAGCAAGGGAAGAAGTAAAGGAGTCAGTGAGGATTTTAAAACACAATGGGAAACGATAAGGCACAGTTAATAAGATTCTGGAGTTAGGCTGGAGGTAGACAGAGCTTTAAAGGTACCAAAAGAACTTCAGTCTTACTGTGTTGGAGATTCTTCTTTTCCAATTGCTCGGGAGTATTGTTCAGAAATGCTGTATCTTTGAAGGCTAATGTGTTATTAGGGGTTACTGAACAGATCACTTTTCCTTTGTTAAGTGTTCAACAAAGTGTGGTACAAGGGCTAGTTGTTCACACAGGTTTCATTTTTGTCTTAAGACTGCATGTGGTAACTTGTGATGTTTTTCTTATGGTAAGTTTAAAAAGTAAAAGTAGGTATTTCTTAAAGGAGAAGTGCAGTAGTGTGATTTCTGCTCCTTTTTGTTAGATATTCCTGAGAGTTAAACAAAATATTTTTGTTGTCCAATTGGAAATTCTGACATTCAGGGCAGGCTGAAGCATTCCTTAGAGATAATGAATGGTGGAAGTATCGCTTGGTAATGTTGAGAACATCATTGTCTGGGGACAACTGCAGCTATGTAAAGCTGAATCTTTGAGCTTTTAGACTGAGTTGTCTCCACAAACTCAAAACTGTTCCACGTAACTCTTTTTCAGCATGTATCCGCAGAACTTGTTAGGCTGCTACTTAACACGTAGTATTAACTGTGGGTGTGTAATTCACACTTTTCATCTAAAGGAAAGTACTTGATGTGGAATGGAACTTTTTGACACAGTAAATTCCTCAGTGTTTGTCCTGAGACCAGTGCCAGAGCAAGAAAGCAGTTCTGTCTAATTCTCATCCCTTCCAAACCTGTAATACTGAACTGCACCGGTCCCTCAAAGACTTGACTTACAGAGCTCTGGGGAAATCAGTCTTAAGTTTCTTTTCTAGTCTTCTCATTGTAGTTAAAACCTATTTTATCACTCTGAAGATGCAGACTAGAGATAGGTAGGAGGCTGGCTTAAAAAAGTTAATTGCTAATCATGAGAAGTCCTGACTGAAGAAAAATAAATCCTCTACTTCAACAATGCACCTGCTTTGGTTTGTATACTTTCTCTCAGAGAGCCAATTCACAACAGTCACCCCAGTTAAGAAGCCCAAAACACCAATAAATACATATGAACTGACAGCAACTGAGGCGCTTCCTGAGAGGAGGTAAGTGTCCAGTTATCTGTATGTGGTTTTGGTTTAGAGCTGTGATTCCTTAATCGATGAACAGCCGAGGAAGCACTGTTCACAGCAGTAAGCTGTCTTTCCTTTTGCTTGGTCAGAGTTTCCTAAAACCTCTTTTTGTATTCACTGGGAAACACTGAAAGCAGAAAAAATATTAAAACTAGAAGTCACTCATCTTCAGAATGCATTCCTATTTTCCATAACATAAATCCCATCTTGTTGCATTTCCAACATCCCCTGCTAGTTGTTTTCCATAGCTCAAGAGTTCTAGGATCTTGTCTGGAATTCAGTATGGATTCAGTGGAATTCCGTCTTACCTGTGGTTTTCCCTTGCAGGGCACAGTTCTCTGGCCGGGCCCAAGTCTGTGTGGGTGTCTCCTCCATCCACGAAGCTGCTCACCCTGCAGGAGGCACAGGCTGAGAGAAGAGGCCAGAGCAGCTCTCCCACTCTGTCACAGAGCAGTGAGGTACAAGTGGAGTAAGGTCCTGCCGCTGTACTGAGGAACTTCCACTCAGTCATTGATTTTCCGTCTGAAATGTAAAGAAAGAGGACTTCCCTTTCCAGGCCCCATCATCATTGGTCGGGTGATTTTTACTGGATTATTTTATGTCCATTATATCTCTGAGGACTCAACTAACACACAGTTGCCCGACAGGCTCAGTGGAGCCACACAAGGTGCCTTTCCTTCCTGGTTGGGCAGGCAGTCACAAGATGCAGAAAGCCACGCTGGCGTCTATCCTGGTCTGTGCTGGCTGTTCCTGGAAACGTTGGGGTTTTCCAGATTTCAGGGCCACGTGCCTGAAACCAATTGTGCTTCTCCTGTAAGCAGAGCTGTTGGTCGGACTTGCTGGCAATAGAAATTAAAGATGACAGTGAGCTGAGGCCAAGGAGGTGTTAGCATAAGAGTCAGAGATGCTTTTGAGCTTCCCTTATAACTGTACGGTTCCTCAGAAAGCAGTTACGCCTGCCAGCTTCTGTCCTGTCCGGCTGTGGAGCCTTTGCTCACATGCTCCGAATCTTGCTTGAAATTATTGAGAGGAATGTAGCCAGCAGGACTTGAGGGCTGAGCTGTAGGAATGGAAGCATCCTCTGCTGTTTGAATCAGAGCGCGTTTCTAAGCTGTGTTTCAGCAGAAACCAGGTAGTGCTGGGAACAGGCAACTATTGGCAAGGGCTCGGTGCAGCTCTTCCCTCACCCTGCACCACGACTGACAGCATGCTCTGTTTTCTCTCCAGACTGAGTTCTCCCAGTAAGAGGGCAGAGTCAGCAGCTGGCAGTTGGCGTTCCTGCTTCTGCCTGGGCAAACCATCCCCTGTGGCTGAACACCAACTGCAGAGCAGTGCCAGGGAGCCCTCTGAAGCAGAAGTCGTGGTCCTGGCAGGTAAGGGTGCAAATCCAGCTTTCAAAACACTGCTTGTCAGCAACACAGGTAGAATTCATGCTTTTAGTGGGCTTGTACCTCATCCTGTATTCCTGCGTTCGAGCCCGTGCCTGACATCTTTGGTTGACTCCTGTCTTTCCCAAATGAGTCTCGCAAGCTGCTTGAAACCTGCTTGACAGGCAGCACCAAGCCTTTGCCTCCTTGGATAGTGAAAGTTTACACTAACTGCTGTGTATCTACTCTTTCCAGGTGAATCCATCCCTTGCCAGTGCAGGAACACCCCGGCAAGTAGCGATGATGCCTGGTGTGCTTCCATCAATGGAGTGCAGTTAGGATGCATGAGTCACTGCAGTTCCAAGGACAGCCTTCCACATGACAGCAATGATGGAGAGGAGGAGGTCTGACCTATTCAGTTTTGAGCCTCTCCATGCAGGAAAACCTTGCGGTTCTGGAATGTCTTCACCTACGAAGGTAGTGAGGGGTCTGGAGCACAGGCCTTACAAGGAACAGCTGAAGGTGTTGGGATTGTTCAGCCTGTAGAAGAGGAGGCTCAGGGGAGACCTTATAACTCTCTATAACTTCCTGAAGGTAGGTTGTAGTGAGCTGGGGGTTGGCCTCTTCTCTCGAGTAATCAGTGATAGAACTAGAGGGAATGGTTTTAAGCTGCGCCAGGGAAGATTCAGGCTGGACATTAGGAAATATTACTTCTCAGAAAGGGTAGTCAGGCACTGGAATGAACTGCCCAGAGAGGTGGTGGAGTCACCGACCATGGGAGTGTTCAAGAAACGTTTGGATGTGATGTATGGAATATGATTTATCCGGGAAGTATTGGCAATGGTTGGACCAGATGATCTTCTAGGTCTTTTCCAACCTTGATAATTCTGTGATTCTGAGCTGAGAAGCTTTTCTTGCTCAAGTCCTGCTTCCAAGTTTAACCACCTATGGGGAAGTAGATGTCACTTTTCTAGTGTCCTTCAAATCCGTGTCCGCATTTTCCTAAAAGTAAAAGAATTTGGAGGTAACCAGCTGCAGTGAAGTGAGCGATTTCAGTGCCTGTTTCTGATGGTGGCAATGAGTTCAGAGGTCACACTTAACTGACGATTCCTGTTTCCATTCTGACAAAGGCTGTAGTTGCAGCTGACTTCCCGAGGCTGCCATACGTGGTGGTGATGCAGCCTTGGGCTTCTTGGGGATTTGCATGACTCCCACCTTTCCTTTCTGTGTCTTGCAGGTCAGCTGGTGCTGGAAGCGGCCGGTATCTGAGCAGGAATGAAGGTGAGTGCAGGAGCAGCTGCTGAGGGGAGGAAGGAAGTCCATGCTAATGAGCTCTGAAGCATCTGCAGGTACGGTACCAAAGGAGGCAGCAGTGATGCAGGGGGCTCCCCAGCAGGAAGCTGGCTGATCCAAATGCTTGCTGAGAGTTTGGAAGCCCAAACCCTTATGGTCTCTGTAAGGGTGGCTAATAAAAAGATGTTAACCAAGATGGTGGTAAATAGTCAAAGGTTGTTAGCAAAGGAAAACTCACCAATGTCGATGTTTTGACCAGAAAGCTGAGGCAGTCTCAACTGGGGAGCAATCTCCAAGAGATTTAAAGTGGTGGTCAGCCTTTAAATGAGGTCTCAGAGGAGGTGGAGTCGAGGTCCACCCCTTACTGGAGCACAGCTAGATTACTCTCACCTGTGCTCCCGCAGCTGACCCAACACTTGCCTCAGCTGATTAATCAGAGGTTCAAGCTGTGATTTCCCATACAGTCTCTAAGCTGAAGGCAGCATCTCCTTGATCTGATGGTGGTGTGCCTGAGTGAGGGAGTGATCCAAGCTGGATGCAGAAGAGTCATCTTAATTTCTCTGCTATTTTACTTCAGATGACACCTATTGGGTGTTGGTTTCTTAAAATTTGGATCTAGGAGGTGGCCTCTCCCTTTGCTTCTGGTGAAAGCACAGAAGTGCAGCAGGAGTAGAAGACAAAGAGGTTTTCTTTGTGACAGCAACACCAATTATTTGATTCAAATGTAGAACTGTGATGAAGATAGTGAAGAACAGATCTGCCTCAAAGACATGCTTGATCTCATAAGGAATGAGCATGTGATCCAAGACAGTCAGCATGGCTTTAGCAGGGGAAGGCCATGCCTAACTAATCTGGTGGTCTTCTATGATGGAGTGACAGCATTTGTGGACAAAAGGAAGGAAACTGATGTCATTGACCTGGACTTGAGCAAGATCTTTGACATGGCCCTCCACCACATCCTTATCTCTAAACTGGAGGGATGTGGATTTGACAGGTGGACCACCTGGTGGATAAGGGATTGGTTGAAAGGCCACAGACAGAGGGTGGTGATTCATGGTTCTGTGTCCAGGTGAAGGCTGATAACAAATGGTGTCATCCAGGAGTCTGTCTTGGGACCAGTGCTTTTTAACATGGTTATCAGTGACACCAATGATGCAATGGAGTGCACCCTCTGCTGTTTGCTGAGTGGTGCGGCTGATGCAGTGGAAGGAAGGGATGCCATTCAGAGGGAGCTCAACCGAGAGGTTGGCCTAGGTGAATCTAATGAGGTTCAACACAGCAAAGTGCAAGTTTTGCACTTGGGCTGGAGGAATCCCAGGCATTTCTACAGCCTGGGAGGAGCAGTCCTTAAGAGAAGCCCCGCAGAGAAGGACCTGGGGGTCCTGGTGGATGAAAAACAGAATGTGAGCCATCAGCGTGCTCTTGCAGCTCAGAGAGCAAATGGTCCCCTGGGCTCCATCAGAAGAGGGGATGGCCAGCAGGGACAGGGAGGTGATTGATCTTCATGATCCTTGAGGTCCCTTCCAGCCCGGGCCATTCTATGATTCTGTGATTACACTCGCTGTCAGAAATAACGGCAGCTGTACAGAAGCTGGATATATTTGGGGACAGTTCTTGTAACCAGCTGATTTTAAGACCTTGCCAGAGTTGAGAGTCTAAATTGCATGTCAGAAGAAAACTGGGAAAGTGGATATTGCTCATTCTTTTTCATTTGCTGATTCTTTCTTTAGTGTTCATTTTCCAAAGGATATTCTGGTGATGGAAGCAGTTGAAGAAAGAACCAAAGCAGCTCTTGCCAAGAGTGCTTGAAGTCCCTGTGGAGAGAAGCAAAGAACTTGGGCTTCCTCTGGGATGCTCCCCACCATGTCTCAGGAAGGAGACAACTGCTGTTCCACTTTCTGCTTTGTGTGTGGAAAGGTACGTCTGGGTTTCTTCTGCTTGTTTTTTCTTTCTTTTTCTGGCTTTGAAGGAGAAGGGGTGGAGCAAGGGGAGACCCACTGGTCATTTGTTACCTCAAGAGCAGGATGGATTCTGCATTGACTGTGAAAAACCTGGGCTAGTAGCATGGGCATGTTTCAGGCTGGACTCTTCTTTTGCTGCTTGGTTTCCTTTTGGCTACAGGGAGACAGCTGTCTAAAGGTGTGTTTTCAGACCCACTCTCCAAAACCATGTTTCATTGTTGCAGGTGGTTCAGTGTGCTCTTGCAGTGCAGATGCTGTAGTTTGCTGTAGAATCTGAATGGTTTCTGTTCCTAGGGAAGGACTGGGAGGAGGTAGTGAGAAGAGAATTCAATGCCTGAGGTGTATCTTAGTGAGAAATGTTGGCATGAGGTGCTGAAATTCTTGAGCTGTCAAAGGCCAGTGAGGCTCAGACTCCTTAACCTGCTGGAGCAGGGTGGAAGCAAGGAGTGGGCACTGCCATCCCACCAGCTGCACTTGGTTCTGGTCTGCCAGGTCTGTGCTGGCCTGGATTTCTTCTGAGAAGTTTGTTGGAGCTGCTTGGAGTAGTGAAGGGTGGGGAAGAAGTGCTGCTCAAGAGCTAAGGCTCCGCTTGATCATTTTGGATGGATTTAACCATGATATCTGAAGACATAGTTTCCATCAGAATGGTCCCAGCATTGTGCAAGTGTCTCAGCTGAAGCCCCTGAGCAGATGTGTGAGAGCACCCTCCTACTCCAGCTGAGCCATAGGAAAGCTGACTGTGCCAAGTAATTACAGCTTCTGCAGATTGAATGTGCTTCCAAGTGTTTTCCTTAGTGATCAATCATGTCCCAGCACTCTGAGATTCCATCTCTGTCACAATCTGGAGCATCTCTGCAATCCTTGGGTGCCCATTCCCACCAGAGTTTCTTCCTTTCTCTCTTTAGAATCAGTGTGGTGCAGTTCCCTGTGTTTGTGAGCAGCAGCCAGCAGGCTGCAAGAGATCCAATGGCAGCTTTCAGCACACAGAGGGATGTGATGGGGACAGACTGTCCTTAGTGCCATGCAGAAGGGAGTTTTTACCGTCCTCTATCAAGAAGTATGAAAGAATAGAGTTTGAATGATACTTGTGAGCAGGTGCTGTGCTGTAGGGGATGTCAGGTAACCATTAATTTGGGGGTGCAGGAAGGAGCAGTGAAAGTGATGTATTAGTTTGTGTTTTGACTGTTGGAGTGCAGTTCCATTTTTGGGAGCAAAACTATGGGCTAAGATGGAAAACAGAAGGGAGAAGGCTGATACCTGGATAGTGGGCTGAGCTTTGGTGACTGCATCCATCTGCAGTAGAAGTTTTGCTGTTTTGCACAGTGGGGTTCATAATGGGAGCTGATGATGAATGGGAGCTGCTCAAGGGACAGACTTCCACATACAAGTTCCAGTGCCTCAATGACTTTCTTGTAGCAAGGAGCCCAAAACTGAACATAAGACTTGAGGCATAGCCTCCCCAGTGTTGAGTCCAAGGGGATGATTACCTCTCTGCTCCTGCTGGCCACACTATTTCTTATACAGGCCAGGATGCCGTTGGCCTTCTTGGCCACCAGGGCACACTGTTGGCTCATGTTCAGCTGAGCATCGACCAACACCCCCAGGTCCATTTCCTCTGCACAGCCCTGCAGCCACTCAGCCCCAAGCCTATAGAGCTGCATGGGGTTATTGTGGCCAAAGTGCAGGACCTGGCATTTGGCCTCACTGAACCTCATCCCATTCACCTCAGCCCAGTGAGGTTGATCCAGCTTATCTAGATCCCTCTGAAGGGGCCTCCCTTCCCTCAGGCAGATTGACACCAGCTCCCAGACAAAAGACAAAAAGAGAAGAAAGCAGAAATGAAGAAGGCTTCTCTGAGAGCTGCCCCTGCACCTGCAGACGTGAGTCCTTGTTATGGACAGACACAGCTCTTGTTGTCAGGGCCTCCATCTGTGAGACATGAATGAGACTGTAAAATCCTGAAAGAAGTGGCGTCCTGTTTCTGCACTTGCTTTGTTTCTTTGCAGTGTTTGAAGTGTTACACAAAATGAAGGATAAATCTCTAAAGCAGGTGGTCGGGATGCTGACATGATGATGTTTCTTATGTAATTAGTGCTATTATTTTGTAGTATGTTAATAGTTTGATAATAAAAAACAAGGGGGGGTTGGAGGGGTCGGTAACAGAGGAAGGGGTTCTGGTAACAGAGGATGCTGAGAAGGCGGAAATACTGTATGCTTTCTTTGCTTCTGTCTTTAGTGAAAAGGCATTCCCTGAGGAATCCCAGAACCTGGAGGTTAATGAGAGAGTCTGGGGAATGGGAGATTTCCCTTTAGTCAGGGAAGAGGTGGTCCGTGAGTGCCTAGGAAACATTAAGGTCCATAAATCCATGGGACCTGATGGGGTGCATCCACGGGTGCTGAGAGAGCTGGTGGAGGTCATTGCTGAGCCGCTCTCTGTAGTCATTCAGAGGCCTTGGAAACTGGGGAGGTGTCTGAAGACTGGAGGATGACCAGTGTCACTCCGGTCTTTAAAAAATGGCAAGAAGGAGGACCCAGGTAACTATAGGCCAGTCAGCCTCACCTCTGTCCCAGGGAATGTGATGGAACAGCTTGTGCTGGATGCCATCTCCAGAGAACTGGGAGTAAAGCAGGTTATCAGGAGTACTCAGCATGGGTTCACCAAGGGGAGGTCGTGCTTGACCAACCTGGTGGCCTTTTATGAAGATGTCACTGGCTGGGTGGATAGGGGGAGAGTGGCAGATGTAGTCTACCTTGATTTCAGAAAGGCTTTTGATATTGTCCCCCATGACATCCTTATAACAAAGCTGAGGAAGCATGGAATAGATGAGTGTACAGTGAATTGGGTCAAGAACTGTCTGACTGGCAGAGTGCAGAGGGTTGTCGTTGGCGGTGCTGAGAGGGGATTTGATCCAGGTTTATAAATACCTGAGGTGTGGGGGCCATAGTGGCACGGCTGGTCTCTTTTCAGTAGTGCGTGGGGACAGGACTAGGGGTAATGGGCTGAAACTTCTGCATAGGAAGTTCCACATGAATGTGCACTATAACTTCTTTATGGTGAGGGTGACGGAGCACTGGAACAGGCTGCCCAGGGAGGTGGTGGAGTCTCCTTCTCTGGAGATATTCAAGACCCGCCTGAACACCTATCTGTGCAACGTGGTGTAGGGAGCCTGCATTGGCAGGGGGGTTGGACTCGATGATCTCTAGAGGTCCCTTCCAACCCCTACAATTCTGTGATTCTGTTGGATTGTGGGAATGCAAGAAAGAATATTCTGAGCAAAAGCTGTGGAGTGAGATAAATGGCATGAGAAAGCAAAGCTGATAACCAAGGAGGGCTCCAGAAGAGAAAACGAAGCCCAGTAGGGCATATTTAGAGACAGGCGAAGAACCCTTGAGCGCACTGAGGAGTACTAGGATACTCTGGAATGTCTCTTGGGCTCCCTACAGCACACATACTTGCTTTGGGGCATGTCTGGATGTCTGTAGAGCTAATTGCTGGGCCCTGAGAAACCTCTGGGGCACATTAGGGGGCACTGGCTTCCATGTAAGTGTTCCCAGGTTCCCAGAAGTTAACAGGGAAGCCTTTGGAGACCCCTTGGGAAGACACAGTGGGGCCCTAGAGTGATGTAGCAGCTTGTGTTGGTTGCATCTGCTTGGCAGGGAAGCGATTTCCCTGGTGGGAGCTGACTGAATGGGAGGTGATTTCCATGGTTTAATTAATTTAATTACCTGGATTATAATTAAATAACACTGTTCAGCGTTCAATCAAGATTATATTTTTCCAAAGTACTTCAGTCATGCATCTGTAGCAGCTTTGCTAAAATATATCAAGTTTATTCAAAATTCCAGTGATGCTCCTAAAGCACTTGAAGTGCATTTGAGGGGGGGAGTGACAAAACAGCTCTGAGAGAATCATCATCAAATCAGAACATTGGAACGGTAACTAATAGCAGAGATTCTGATAAGAATATTTAAATTTTCAAATTACCTTTTTCTAAAGTTGTATTTCACCAAGTTTCATCAATGTGCACACTGAAAAGCTGACTTGCTAAGTTTCTTTTTATAAAAAATCATGTGTTACAATTGAGAAAAGAAGGTATAGCATGGAACATTCTCCAAGTAAAGTGCAAAAAACATTTCTTCACAGTTCCAATTAATGTCTTATGTTTTGTTCAGACTCACTAAATGATGTATTTCAGGGTACATCACATGGGAATATAAGAAGACTATTCAGAACAGGAGCTGCAGAGCAAGATGAACAGCATGTGAAGGTAAGGCCGGGAACCAAGGACACAGCTTTTGTGTCACTCAGCCACCTGTGGCAGAGGTCAGGATTTCAGCAGGGATTTCTGCAGACGTTCCTTGAACACCCCCAGGGTGGGTGACTCCACCACCTCCCTGGGCAGTCCATTCCAGTGCCTGGCCACCCTTTCTGAGAAGTAATATTTCCTAATGTCCAGCCTGAACCTCTCCTGCCGCAGCTTGAAAACATTCCCTCTAGTTCTATCAGTAATGACATGAGAGAAGAGGCCGACCCCCAGCTCACTGCAACCTCCCTTCAGGAAGTTATAGAGAGCAATGAGGTCTCCCCTGAGCCATCTCTTCTCCAGGCTGGACATTCCCATCTCCTGCAGCCTCTCCTCATATGGCCCCATTGTGCTCCAGACCCCTCACCAGCTTTGTTGCCCTTCTTTGAACACGTTCCAATGCCTCAGTGTCTTTTTCTCAGTGAGGGGCCACAAACTGGACACAGAATTAGAGTTGTGGCCTCACCAGTGCTGAGTACAGAGGGACAGTCACCTCTCTGCTCCTGCTGGCGTCACTGTTTCTGATGCAAAATGTATGTAAGTGTCACATGTGTGACATCCTTCTTGATGGAGTTCTGTGACTGGAGTTCAATGGATTTGAGAGCTGACTTGAAGCCTGTGGGCATCACCCAGGAGTTGGGGTGAGAGGATGAGGCGTAGGAACAGGAACCTCTTTGGTCGTTATTAACTCCCAACTTTTTGGTCAGGAATCTCTGTGTGTTTCTTTATCATGTAAAGAACAGAGTCATTGTGCAGCTTGTGAATGAATTGATTCACGCCTGCTGATTGGTGCTGTTCTCTACTGGGAGCTGCAATGGAAATGGACACTTGTGGTCCACTGTCCAGCCCCCTCCCATGCTGGATTTTCTGGGCTTTGAGACACGTCTTCCAGATGCACTTTGTGTTATTTCTGATGTGTTGACCTGTTGAGCTCCAGCCCCAAAGGAGGATTCAAGTACTACCATTGGGACTGTAGTATTTCTTGCTAAACAGAATTCGTGTGCACCCTTGTCTTTAGTCTGCACAAAGAATCTTGTAATCATCTCTGTCTGTGTTTCTTTTAGACCCAGAGATGGAGCAGAGAGGAACACAGACTTGGGTGAATCTTCATTCAGGAGCAGGGACACGTCATGCTCATCTGAGGTGTCTGGCTGACAGCAAGAGCAGAGAGGTAAGTTTCATAGGGTCGCGTGCCCATTTTATTTTATTTTTCATTCATGATGCATAGAGGCGTTCTCTAGACAAAGTGAGCATTTCTCAACTGGACTTTCTAGAAATGAGCTAGGCAGTGAAAATGGGTTTGAAGCATTCCTAAGAGCCCCGCAAGAGAATGCTGAGAGTTAATCTGGCACCCTCCTTTGGAAACGTCCGTTGTCTGTCAGCTCTTCAGCTGTGCCCTAACACCTCCCATTGCGCTGCCACACCAGGATAGAATTCCAAGCCCACACTGAGTCCTGGAATGTTGTGGTGCCGTGTTGGAATCAGATGTGACCACGTGGTCTTGGCTCCCCGCCTTGTGGGGGGTCATGGTGGACCAGGCTGTTGGCCGTTGGTGATGTCATAAGCGGCTGGAATGAGGGGAGGAGCGGTGCGTTCTGTGTTCCTTTGTGGGTGAGCTAGTGGTCGGAGTGGTTGTTGACTTGTTGTTCTTGTGCCTTTAGGGTCGTTAATTAGTTAGTGTCGTTAGTTAGTTAGTGTTTTTAGTTAGTTAGTATTGTTAGTTAGTTAGTGTTGTTAGTGTTGTTAGTTAGTTAGTGTCGTTAGTTAGTTAGAGTCGTTAGTGAGTTAGTGCCGTTAGTTAGTTAGTTAGTTAGTTAGTTAGTTAGTTAGTTAGTTAGTGACTTTATTGCCTTTTTCTTCACACCGTCGTGTGCAGCAGCTTGTAGGTAAGCTGAACCAGCATGGGATGGACGGGTGGGCAGTGAGGTGTTGAGAACTGCTGGCTGTCAGAGCTCACAGCACCGTATTGCTTACTCTTGACCATCAGATGTAATTTTCCCTCAGTACACACGTTCCAAAGGGGGTATCTGTAAAGGTGGCACCTGTCCCGTGCTTCTTCCATTGTCTTCTTTGCTCAATTTTGGAAGCATCGTAAAGTTGCTGGGCGGACAGGCATCACGTAGCCTGAAACTAAGCATGTCTTGCAGCAAGTGGATGGGACGGTTGTGCTGTGTGTGTTATTCCATGACTGTCTTAGCCCTGCTCACTGACCTGCTCTTTCTCTCTCCTCTCCTCGCCCTCCGCCCACTTCCTCGGTGCAGCTTTTGCTCTCATTCGATCTGAGCATAGCGACAAGGAACTGCTGCAGATAGCTTGAGGTGATCTCACTGCCAGGTACGTGCCATGTTTTGTCCCCCCGCATGGTTTTGCCGCAGGGTATGCGCGGGTAGCTCTGAGGAAGTCTGTCCATACTGTGCTGTGTGAATAGAGAAAACAGAAGTGTGTTTCTGCTCTGTTCCAGCTCTTCACACTTGCTGTTATGGGCGTCGCGTGCAGTGGGATCAGCCGTGAGCCCGAGGTGGTGGCGACGGAGGTACAGTATGAAGCTCTGGCTGTTCTTTTTTCCGTGTTGAGCCATTAGAAGGAGCTGCAGGTGTACTCTCCTGCAGGAAAGAATGGGCCAAAAAGGGCCTGGCTAACTTTCTGCGCCAATGCCATTGCTGATTAGTCTGGGTAGAGAGAGATGCATCCTTGCATGGCCTGGGAATGCACGCCAGGAAGAGAAACGATTGTTGAGACGTGCAGCTCCTTCTGAAGTGCTCCTGATAAGGACGGAGCGCATTTGCTGCAGCTTTCTCTGCAGATGTGCTCCTCACCTTGAAATCCTCCTGGTTTGTCCTCATCTCCTGACCACGGCCTGTGCTCTGTTTTGCAGGCTGATAACATGCGGGAGCCGCAGCTGGTGCGTGCTATTTCATCTGTTAACGTACCAGCGATTGCGGCAGGCCATGTTATCAAGAGCCACGTCGCCCAGGGGCCGGATGAGCTCTCTCTGGAGGTAAGCAGTTCCAAGCGTTCCTTGTTGTCATGCATGGGAAAGTAGCATAAGCTGTGAACACAGCAGGAATAGTCTCAGACACCTTTAGTATATCTTGCGAGATGAAGATTCGAAGGTTCTGTTGCAGCTTAGACTTGTTCTGGGTTGGGAGGAGTTTGCTGTCAAGCTTGAGGATATTCTGCAGCACACAAGAAGGCAGTTATTTGAGCTGTTCTTTCCTGCCAGCTGTGCTGAAGCTGGGATTGATGTTTCATCTTTTGCAGGTTGGAGACATCGTGTGCATTGTTGATATGCCACCAAAGGAGATGAGCCCCTGGTGGAGAGGCAAGCGTGGCTTTGAGGTAGGCACACGCTTCCGACTATAATTTCAACTTCAGCAGAATCGGGAATCTCAAGTTGGAGCTGCTCTGCCTGCACAGGATGGCTTCTTGCCACAAACAGTTGCCCTGTGCCGATGTCAGAGGACCTTCCCTTTGGCTCTGGGCTTGCGCTAATGCCCACCTGTCTTTTTGTTCTTATTACAGGTTGGTTTTTTCCCTGGTGAGTGCGTGGAACTCATCAGGGGAAAACTTCCCGAGTCACTGGTGAATTCCTTGCCAATTCCAGGTACGTATTTTACATTTGACAACGCGGGTTAGTAAAATGTAGACAGAATGTGGCTTTCAGGGGGGTTGTAAATGCCCAAGTTCAGCAAGCTTAGCAAGAGAACTGCATTAAGCTCCTTGGGCACCTCCAGGGATGAGGAAAATCCGTTCTTGTGTGTCCTTGTTGGGAATGTAATTCCTGTTGTTACGTGCTCTGTCGAATGCATTGCACTCAGCCACGTCCAACTGAGCCAAGCCTGAAATGAACTGGTTTCTTTGTTTTGTTGCTCAGTGGCAAGGAAACGGGGCAAACTCATCACCCGCCTTCGTTCCCTGGTGAAGGCCCACCCCAGGAGAGCAAAGCAGCCGGAACCAACGACATTCTCTGGATCCATGTCCTTGCTTGACATCGTTGAGAGGTATTTAGCCAACACGACTTGAGGGCTGAGCTGTAGGAATGGAAGCATCCTCTGCTGTTTGAAACAGAGTGTGTTTCTAAGCTGTGTTTCAGCAGAAAGCAGGCAATGCCGGGAACAGGCAGCAATTGGCAAGGGCTCTGTGCAGCTCTTCCCTCGCCCTGCACCACGACTGACAGCATGCTCTGTTTTCTCTGCAGAATGAGTTCTCCCAGTAAGAGGGCAGAGTCAGCAGCTGGCAGTTGGCGTTCCTGCTTCTGCCTGGGCAAACCATCCCCTGTGGCCAAACGCCGACTGCAGAGCAGTGCCAGGGAGCCCTCCGAAGCAGAAGTCTTGGTTCTGGCAGGTAAGGGTGTGAATCCAGCTTTCAAAACACTGCTTGTCAGCAACACAGGTAGAATTCATGCTTTCAGTGGGCTTGTACCTCCTTCTGGCGTTCAAGCCCATGCCTGACATCTTTGGTTGACCCCTGTCTTTCCCAAATGAGTCTCTTGTCAACACAAGAGCTGGGCCTGCATGAGGATCACTTTCAAGACAGTGACACTGTTGCTAGAAGCTTATTGGCTTCTGCCCACCACCACTACATAGCCAAATGTCAAGAACCTCTTTAATGGTTCATCTTGTGAACGTTCGACACTAACCGTTGTGCATCTACTCCTTCCTAGGTGACCCGAGCCCTTGTATATCCCCAAGACGCAGGGCATGTTACGATAATGCATCCAGTGATTCCATCAATGAAGAGCTGTTGAGAAGCACAGGATGCTGCAGTTCTGATGAAAGCCTTCCATATAACGTCAGTTATGCAGAGAAGAATGTCATCATTGTTGAAGCCCTCATTCATCCTATCCCTCCAGAAGCTCCTGACCTGAGCCTACCAGATGCCACAGTTACAAGCCTGGACTGTGGCCTGGTGCCTTTCCAGGACAGCCCAGCCCAAGCGCAGCCTGACTGCCTCGACAGCAACACCTCCAAGCAGGACCAGGACAGCGTTACTGAAGAGCAGCCGAGCCTCTTGGAGGGGGACTTGAAGTCAGGCCTCCAGTCCCAGGCACCAGGCAGCAGCTCAAGCTCTGAGCCACTTTCCCCTTAACATCAGAGGATGAGTCCCATCTTTACCCCAGACCTTTCATTCCCTCCTTTCTCCTATTGAATAAAGGCACGCTCGTGCTCAATCAACGCCTTGACTGCATTCCGAGTCTTCATTCGCAGAGATTGGGATGAGTGCAAGAAACATCAAGGCAGCTCAGCTTGCAATGCTCTGGCTGTGGGGTGCGTGCAGGGACACTGTAACCATACAGGGAAAGGCTTCCACTGCTTCCTCAAGCTGTAGTCCAGCCCTGCTACTGCTCTGTGGCACAAAGCCCTGAGGGATGTTCCATATTGTTAACCTAAGTGAAGCCAGCTTCATGCACTGTGTTTTGTTGTTGCTGGGTGAGAGGGGGATGCACGTTGGTGAGAAGATGAGCATTGCTGGATCTGCCACGAGTGTCCCTTCTGCCTCTAAGAATATGTCCTAAGTAGGATGTGAACACTGCTGGCACTTCCTCATTGCACGTGCTTGGAGGATCTTCAGTTCTTGCACATTCAGGATGTCTGTCAGTGACTACGAGGAAATTCTCAAGTACTAGGAATTCCATGAAACAGTTGGAACGGGTAAGTGTCATCTTTGTACAGAAACAGCACGCCTAACAGTCTGTCTCAGCACTCTAGAATTAATCTGAGAATAGATTAACAGCTCTTGTCAGTTCTCTAAGTCAGGTTTCATTTGGATAAACTTGAAATGGAATTTCTGAAACCAGTTGGAAATTGATGGTGCTGATTACCTCTTCATCTAATTAAAGCATTACGCACTTTCTGTTGGGAGAGAAAGTTACAGTACTCCACTCCATTCCAGTGGATTGCAGGAGAGAATTGAAGGGGGAAAAAAAACAAAAGTAGAACTCATGTGTTGAGATAGAATTATTTACTGAGATAGAGAAAAGGATAATAGTTATGATGAATGCAAAAGCAATTGCTCGCCACCTACCAATCAGTGTCCAGTTAGCCTCCTAGTAGTGGAAGAGATTTACATGAAGTTCTACCCCCTTCAAAACTCCTTCCACAATATGTCATATAGTATGGAATATCCTTTGGCCAGTTTAAGTCAGCTGTCCTAGTTCTGTTCCTTCTCACTTCCTTGGGCTCTCAGCTGAGATTGACTGTGGCTCTGTACAACGCTGCCTGGCAGCAACTGTAAGCATCACTGCGCTATCTCCATTGTTTCTCTAAAATGAAAACGTAGTATTAAATCAGACACTGAAGAAAATAATTCAGTTCCAGCCGAAACTCAGACAATAACTTGTGCTTAGGATTGTTTCCCTACAGGAAATGTTAGATAATTACTGCTACTTGGTACTGTGTCCTGTAGCTGAGCTGGATTATGTTATCCTTGAAGAAGTGTCTTCCTCTGAAATGGGAGTAAAACATGATGCTCCTAATGAGCGGAGCAGGGACACAGATCTGATCTGAGTGTTGGTTTCACATTTTTGTGATGCTCTTTGCTGCAGTTTGTATCTCGAGAGAAGCCCTTGTGGTGTCAGTCTGTTGTGTAACCTGCTCTAGTTTTGTGCCTCAAGGAAGAGTGATCCTTTAAACAAATGGTGGCTGTACAGAGGGTATGGGGTGAGATGCATTCCTCTGGCCCCATCCAATGGATTTTCTGTCACTGAAGTCTTGAAGCACAGGTTAGGTACTGGAAGGCTTGAATATTTCCTCACCAATAGGTTAGAGCTTGGCATTTTGTAAGCTGCTGGTATCTCTCAGTAAAGCAAATCATTAAAGCACGAGCATTTTCCTAGGCATCTTACGAAATCCCTCTATCTAAGGCTACTGGAAGGCACTCTGAAGAAAAATCATTCTCCCCATCTTCTCTTCTCTGAGTGGGAGCTTCAGCCCCCTGCACAGGCTGGAGGTCATCCACAGAGTTTTTTTCAGGTTGTTATCCTTCCTGGCCAAAAACCAGATACAGTATTGTAGATGTGGTCCAGTGAGTGTTGAAGCAGGAATGACTTGTCCTTGTCTGGTTGTGCTGCTTTTTAATGCAGCTGATGATCTTGTTGTACTTCTTTTCTGTCAGAGCACACTGCTGGCTTGCATTCAGCCTGTGGTCTCTCACCACTTGTCCTCCTAGTCCCCAGGTCCTTTCCAACAGATACAAGCTAGTATTTCCCACCTGGGATATTGGAAGATGGGAACTTGCCAGCAGTCAGTGAAGATCTCTGAGACAGCGAGAGCGAGCGAGCTTTGAGTAGACAGGGAACCACTGTCCACAGCAGGAAATAAGAGAAGAGAAAAGATGTTTCCTTGGGCACATGGGTGGAAATCATACCTGACTGCTTTCTCATCTACCGGGAAAATCTGCTGATTGACAATTTGAAGCTGTTTTCATAGTCTGAGCTGTAGATAATCTTGTAGGTATATTACCTGTCTTATGCAAGGGTCTGTAATAGGAGCATGGGGTTGGTGTGCCTACGGAACCTTCTAAGGAACTGTATGTAGGATGAGATTGGAGATAGAGTAAAATGACGTTTGCACGTGACGTACGGATCCTGTGATTACATATGCTTGAACTGAATTGTTCCTTGATCTTAAAACTGATTTCCAGAAGCCTTTATTAACATGTAAGATGGGTGCTGGTAAGAAAGAATGGGAAGACTGCCTTACTGATTCCAAGAGAATTACTTATCCTCAAATGATTTTTCCTGGCCAAAGTTAGAGCCTCTCACAGGTAATCGAGACCAACAGGCTGTTGTTGCACAATCAACAGGCACAATCTAGATGATCAGCTGAGGAAAATAAAGCATCATGCCAAGGGTACTAGATAAGTGAGCAGCTTGAGATCTGCACATTTATGTGATACTCATGGTCTTAGACAATATTTGTTTAGTGTTTAGTGAGGTCACATTGAATGAAAGCAAAATCTAAGATGAATGAAAATATACACAGTAGAAGAAGCCTCTGAGGCTTCTGAAGTGATATGACCAGAAGACATAAACTCTGTTAAAGCAAACGTTTCTCTCTCTTTTTTGTGTTCTTCCAGGGAGGCCTTGATTACCGCCTGAACACATGCTGTGGAAGCCCAGCTTATGCAGCACCAGAGCTAATCCAGGGCAAAGCGTCTATTGGCTCAGAGGGATGTAGAGCGGTGTTTGTTTTCCCCTCTTTCCCTTCCCTCTCCACAGAGCATTTAAAGACAGTGGAGCTCAGGTAGGCTCTCTTGGTTTCCCTTCTGAATTCTGCTAGGTTGCATTGCTTGGTAGCTCTCAGAAGCTGTCAGTGGCCACAGACTAGAAAAGTGCAATTGGTCTCAGTTCACACAGCTGGCTGGTTTGTCTCTGGCTAATCCTGAACTGCCTCAAGCGACTGCTTTGGGGCTCTACAGAACAGCAGCTTCAGAGATCTCTTTCTATTACTAAGTTTTTGAAAGAGCAATTTGCTCTGTTAATTATCCATCATTTTTGTGCAGTCTGTTTTTCCTTTGTTGATGACAATATGATGGCACTCTACAGAAGTATAACAGTGGGTATCAGTGGTGCTAGAATACACTGAGACGGGAAATAGCTGAGCTTGAGAAGGGGGCTTGATTTTTGGATGGCAGAACATGCTGAGCTGTGGGTAGAAAGGCCTGTCTGCTGAATATTGTCCCTGTTTTTGCTGCTTTGTCTACCAGTATTTCGTGGATTTGGTTCTGCACTTGGTTGGCCTATGTGGCACTGTAGCCTGATTGTATACCATGATAGCATACAGACTTTAAGGAGAAGTATTTTCCTGCTTATTTGATTTCCCAGAAATGAATGTTCCTAAATGCCAGCTCTTCTCATGTCTACGAAGAGCAAAGTTCTGCATTTGCTATTAGAATTTCCTCTTCCAGAATCAGGAGGTAATGTAGGACCCCACAGATTGCCTTCAGAATCCAACAGTTAGTTCTGTTTCCTTTCTGAGTGCATAACAACCTGAGCACATGAACTGAATGTCGTGGCTTTTTAGCCTGGTACAAACTCTGCTGTACACTGAAACTTGGTCCATTTGTAAGCAGGACTTTGTCCATCTCTGCAGGACAGCAGAAAACCCTTTGTGCTAATCATGATGCCAAGAAGCATAATGCGGCAAATGGCAGATGATCCAACTGCTTCAGGTGTTCATTTCCTTAAAACTGAATAGTTTTGGACTGCGAGTTTGTAAGCAGAACGGAGCTCTTAAAGCTGTCAGAGATTATTTCTGCACTGCTCAATTCTATCTGCCTAACATACACAGGATCTCAGAACTGCGTTGCTTGAACTGGTGAACTGGGATGAGCAAGTTTTAGAACTTAATCAGAATGCAGTAAAAAATGGATAATCTCATGGGTATTAAGGTACAGGCTTGCTATTTCTGCACTGAATTTGTTTTTATTTTATGTGGCCGTAATCTGAAAGTTGCTTGAAACGCGGGCACCGAGGCACTGTTGTGTAACTGAAATTCACACATGATAGGTCCTGAAATATCCTGGAATCTAAAACTCTGACTTGTTTTAAGTCTGCTGCTTGAGTCTATTCAGGGTCATAGTGTCTGTGTGCAGTGGAGTGTGTGGGGAGATTGTTGCTGCAGATCCTGGGAAGTTGCTGTGTATTTGCAGACAATGGCTGCTGTTGGTCACTGGGTGCCACTGTTGCTCTGAAGAACAGCTGTGCTGTGCATGCAGCACAGCATGCTGTGCACGCCATGGAACTAGGAATCAAGAAGAGATAGAAGCGTCACTTCTGCTCTAGTAAAAGGTCTCATCTGCTGACAGGCTTTTGTACTTGAATTCAGAACTCAGGACCTGTTGCCACAGAGGGACTAGTTGCTGAATTTGGATGAGTCTTTGTGTTTTCTCCTTGTAATAAGTAGCCATAACTCTAACTATTTAAAAAAGAATCTGAAATCATGGCTAATTATTGACTGCTGCACAGCAGAACACTACCACGGTGAGATTGGGCTGTGAGATGACTCGAAAGCTGTTTCCTCAGTATAGGTCTTATTCTTGCAGCTGGGACACCTTGATGAAGACTGTGTAACAGCTTTCTGTGTTTCACAACAAGAGAAGAGAGAGTAGATCAGCATTAACGTCAGACGTAATAAACGTATGTCAGTAATTCTCTGTATTTAAGCCCGCTACTACAGTAAATAACCTTACTGTATGAACAGACTCTAACACTCACTTATTCTCAAACATGAAATATTTCACACCTTTCAGAGGTAAGGTACCACTGCAGAACTTCATAGTCTACCTAATAACTACATTTCTGAAGTTCACATTTATTCCTTTTTTCTCCTTTAATTGTGTTTTCTCAGCCTTTCTGTTATATTCTACCATGCTGAAATCCTTATGAATCTCTGGAAGTCCAGGCAGACTCAAAACAGAAACTGATGGATGAACAGCAGATGTCACATGCTGGCTTAACTCCCTGCTTTGAAATATTTCACTAATAGGTGGAAAATATCAACACGTCAGGTAGGACAACCAGGCAAATTTGGGGAATTACAGTTCACAAATACTTCAGAAAATGAATTAATTCCAGTAACTTTTGAAAATAAATGGGAAAAGCTGAACTGAGTGCTGCTAGAGATGCTGTATAAATGTCAATAATGACATTCCAAGGTGTAGAAGAGATTTAAAACATGATGGGTACTCTGGCATTAAACTGAATCTGAAAGTTGTCTCTTGCAATTGAGTTGTCTTTCTATTAAATAGAAAGTGGTAGAATTTGAAGGATTGTTAAGATTTCCATATAACCTTAGTAAGACTAGATATAAAATATAAGTTTTAATCTAGGCGAGATCGTTTGTGGAGTCACTGTTACTTCTTTTTTAGGTACAGGGAATAAAGAGAACAATCGACCTACAAGGGAAAAACGTTCTTCCGTTCACGTCTGTGATATTTTCACAGTCTTAACTCAAAGGACTTCTAATGCCTGATAAGTAATTCAAGCTTATTATACTACACTGAGTCTGTCAAGCATTGTACCCACGGTTCTCATAGTAGTCAAAAAGCTGCTGAAAATCCAGCTGAATGTCGATGCTCCTTGGAGCTGGGCTGGAACTTGCCCCCAGAAATGGGAGTCCAGCTGAAATGCTGTACAAACTGAATTAGTAGGAGCTTTGCCATTCACTTCAGTAGAGAGATTCTGGCACCAGCTTTAGTTTTCACTTCCAGCAATTGTACAATACACTAACTTTCAAGCAAAAATGAGAATAGTCTGCTTCTTTATCTCAGACATATTGTGTGAATCAGCTGAGGCCTGAAACTACCCTAATGTGATCAGACGTGAAGGTTGCACATCAAGGGGAAAATATGGCAGACATGCAGAAATTTTCTTTGTACTGACAATGTTTCTGAAGAGATCTACATCCTCTTGTTTTCTAGCAGAATTACGACCAGTTGTGGCAACCTATCTCTTGCTTCAGTCTAAGAAGGCTCGTGGCAAGCACATTCCCTTGAGAATTCCATCCCAAACAGGACGTGCCAGTACCACACAGTCAGGAAGCCTGGGGGTAAGTTTTAGAGTTCAGCACAAGGTTCTGGTCAAAATGCCTCTGTGTGCTGAAGCTCTGCCCGGGTAAACAGTCTGGTGGCCTAAACATCGGTGAGGGAGCATGTGTGCAACCGGTCTTGGTCATCAAATCTTGTTCTATGATAAGGCCACCGACTCAGTGTATGAAGGAAAAGGATGTAATCTTTCTAGATTTCAGGGAGGCCTTTGATCCTGTCCCTTTGGCTGCATGTTCCCAACCTTCCATCAGGAAGCCAGGAGTACTGTTCTGTGTCATGAAAAGGCAGCCAGTGGTTTGACTATCACATGTTTATGTGTTTTGATGTTTCACAGTGGGTCTTAAGTAAAAGGAACTCAGGTTTTGGTTGCCTGCAGGACAGATGTTCTTTTGGGTTCAATATGTTTGCATAGTGACTTGCAACCATGGGACTGGTGTTCAAGGACCCTCTTGGTTCCTTCAGTTCCTGAGTTCTTTCTTGCCTAGATTTGACACTTTGTTTCAACAGAAGAGCTGATATTCGCTTTGGGAGCACTAAGCAGCTGTTTATGTGGCTTAGAGGAAGACTGTCTGTCTTCTACCCTGTGGGCATGGAACAGCCACAGTTCCCCCTGGAACAACATCAATGACCCACACCACTAATTGGATTCTCCTTTTTAATGTAGTGGTAGCGAGGTGAAAATGTGGCTGTGGAATATTTTTACTAAGGAACTTCTATATAGATTTTGTTCATCTTTGCGCACCTCATCACCTGATCTGTGTCAGTGAGCAGAAGCTGAAAGCAGGCATGGGATGTTCTGAAGAGCAGAGAAAGAGATAGGGAGGAAGGTGATTAAGACAATCCCCTCTGCTGCTGTGTGTCCCAGAACTGCCCAGTTCTGTGGCAAAGTGTTGTACAAGATGAAGAGGCCAAGAGATTGGGAGTAGAATGAATAGAAAATATGCCTTACTTAGGCCATACTCAGCGTATTAATACTTCTCAGTTAGTTTTAGAATTCTAGAAGTGAAAGGTAAGGAGGTAGAAGCCTGCAAGTTGTGTCCTTTTTTACAGCTGCTCTTTTCTTATGGGAGGATGAAGTGATGAAGATTGGTCTATTCTACAAGCTGTTCCAACCTTTACTCTTAGTCTTAATGCCCCTTTGTGACGTCATAATGCCCTTTGTGACATCATAATGCCATTTGAGACATCATAATGCCCCTTTGTGACGTGATAATGCCCCATGGTGACGTGATAATGCCCCTTTGTGACGTCATAACACCCCTTTGTGATGTCATAACACCCCTTTCTGACGTCATAACAGCCCTTTCTGACGTCATAATGCCCCTTTCTGATGTCATAATGAGCCTTTCTGATGTCATAATTCCAAATTGTGATGTCATAATGCTTCTTTGTGACGTCATAATGCCCTTTGTGACGACGTAATGCCCTTTGTGACGTTGTAATGCCCTTTGTGACGTCGTAATGCCCTTTGTGATGTCACAATGCTCCTTTGTGATGTCATAATGCTCCTTTGTGATGTCATAATGCTCCTTTGTTATGTCATAATGCTCCTTTGTGATGTCATAATGCCCTTTCTGACGTCATAATGCCCCTTTGTGATGTCATAATGCTTCTTTGCGATGTCATAATGCTCCTTTGTGACGTCATAATGCCCCTTTGTGATGTCATAATGCTCCTTTGTGATGTCATAATGCCCTTTCTGACATCATAATGCCCCTTTGTGATGTCATAATGCTTCTTTGTGAGGTATCTGTGGTGCCATTGATAATGAAGTATGATGAACTGGAAGGCTTTCAGTAGAATTGCAGCCCTAACATAAACAATGACATGAACTCTGGAATTCTGTGTAAAATCATTACCTAGCTTGTGGTCCGGCTCTTCAAACCAAAGGCTATGAGGTGCTGCTCTTGTTGACACAGGCTGTGAAAGATGACTTGAGCTCTAAGAGTAATTTCCCTTCTGCTCTTGATATGAACGTCAAATCCACAATTAGAATATTAAGAACATAATATAAAAGTTTTTTCTGCTGGACTGAGGACTGGGCAGTAAGAAACCGGATGAGGTTTAACAAAAGCAAGTGTAGAGTCTTGCACCTGGGTAGAAATAATTGCATGCACCAGTACAGGCTGGGGGAAGAGCTGCTGGAGAGGAGCTCTGCTGAGAGGGACCTGGGCGTCCTGGTGGACAACAGATTAACCATGAGCCAGCAGTGTGCCCTTGTAGCCAAAAAAGCCAATGGCATACTGGGGTGTATTAAAAAGAGCGTGTCCAGCAGGTCGAAGGAGGTGATCCTCCCCCTCTACTCTGCCGTGGTGAGGCCTCATCTGGAATATTGTTTCCAGTTCTGGGCTTCCCAGTACAAAAAGACAGGGATCTCTTGGAAAGAGTCCAGCGGAGGGCCACTAAGATGGTGAAGGGCCTGGAGCATCTCCCCAATGAGGAGAGACTTAGGGAACTGCGTCTGTTTAGCCTTGAGAAAAGAAGGCTGAGAGGGGACTTGATCCAGGTTTATAAATACCTGAGGTGTGGGAGCCATAGTGGTGAGTCTGGTCTCTTTTCAGTAGTGCGTGGGGATAGGACTAGGGGTAATGGGATGAAAGTACAGCATAGGAAGTTCCGCACAAATGTGCGGAAGAACTTCTTTACAGTGAGGGTGACGGAGCACTGGAACAGGCTGCCCAGGGAGGTGGTGGAGTCTCCTTCTCTGGAGATATTTAAGACCCGCCTGGACACCTACCTGTGTGACATGGTGTAGGGAGCCTGCTTGGGCAGAGGGGTTGGACTCGATGATCTCTAGAGGTCCCTTCCAACCCCTACGATTCTGTGATTCTGTGACTTCCATTAGCTGTTAGCCATAGTTTGGAACTTGCAAAGCAATCATATTGGAGCCTTGCTGGGCAACCTGCTCCAGTGTCTCACCACACCCACAGTAAAGCATTTCTTCCTAATATCCAATCCTAATCTACCTTCTTCCCATGTAATGCCATTTCCCCTCATTCTGTTGCTACCTGCCCTTATAAAAAGTCCCTCCCCAGCCTTCCCTGTAGGCCCTCTTCAGATACTGGAAGGCCACTCTAAGTTCTCCTTGGAGTCTTCTCCAGGCTGAAGAGCCCCATCTCTCTCAGCCTGTGCACATAGCAGAGGTGCTTTCAGCCCTCTCTGATCACCTTCATGGCCCTCCTCTGGACCTGCCTGAACATCTCCAAGTCCTTCTTGTGTTGAGGGCTCCAGAACTGCATGCAGTGCTCCAGATGGGGTTTCAATGAGAGGAGTGTGGAGGGGCAGCACCACCTCCCTCGACCTGCTGGTCATGCTTCTATGCTTTAAGCTTATGCTTTAAGGTCCTATATGCTTTAAGGTTTAGATAGTGCAGTCGCCACACCTCTTCAGGTTTATCTATGAAGGTCCCTTCCAAGTGAACCGTGCTGATCCAGACAGTTCGGACTGCTCATTAAAATGTGTTAGTAAGTTGGGCTGGTCCTACGAAGTAGTTTGACTGCAGTAAGCAATGTACATGGTGCGCTGTGAGTACTGCACACATTCCTCTTGGCAGCTTGTGGAACAGAAACTGTGCATTGTTTGGATTGTGTAAGCATTCCTGTTGGTCTCTTGTGATGCTTACCTTCTTAGAGCACCTTTCCTCGTTTGGCTCTACATATTTTGGTACCTTACTTGTTCTGTTTGGCTTAGCAGGGAAGGTCTTCTTCTCAAGCATCCTCAGTCTTGGTCTGGGCAGCATACTTAGAAATGACATGGACGTTACATGAGTGGGTGGTCAAAGGGGGGAAGAACTCACCTTTCTGATCTGTTTCCTTTTAGAACACAGTCCTGGAGAGGATTTGCTTTCCTTGTTTCCTGGAGACTTGGATTCTTAGATGGTTTTGACTGCAGCTATTTCTGATGTTAATTCCTTTCTCTGTACTTTAGTAGCCAAGTACACGTGGAGTGCTTTGGAATTGTCTGAAGTTGCCAGGTTGCTTGTGATCACATATGTAACGTGGAGTTATGTGTTGTGCCAGTGATAATTCAGTGTGATGAAATTGAAGGCTTTCAGTAGAATTGCAGCCCTAAAGTAAACAATGACTTGAACTCTGGATTTCTGTGTAAAATCATTAGCTGCCTTGTGGTCTGGGTCATCAAACCAAAGGCTATGAGGTGCTGCTCTTGTTGACACAGGCTGTGAAAGATGACTTGAGCTCTAAGAGTAATTTCCCTTCTGCTCTTGATATGAATGTCAAACCCACAATTACAGTATTAAGAACATAATATAAAAGTTGGTGCTGCTGGCCTATTGGCTTCCATTAGCTGTTAGCCATAGTTTGGAACTTGCAAAGCAATCTTATTTAGATGTTAGTGATGAAATCTTCTGATGAAATCTTCCTTTTAATTCTGCAAAAGAATCTCAATGGAACATTTCAGTCTGAAAAGGCTCTGGCATATGAAGATGTGCCAGACTGCAGCCATGTGCCAGATGCGTTTGGATCCATGGAATTTTCTGATGTAGCTTCAGTGTTTGAAGAATCTCCGCTCGATCTAAATACTCAGAAAACAAAGCAGGTGTGTGAAGATGTAGTGCTAGTTTCTTACAGAAAAAATACAGCTCTTAATCTAGAAATCTGCTTCTCATTGTATCTAGTGCTTACTCCATATTTAAGTATCTAGTGGACCTTGACCAAAGGGAGATACAGATAGAGCAAAGAAGTATGTTAAGCATAAATTTTGTTGCCTTCTACCTGTAGGCCATGGTTGGTTTGACGTGATCCCTAACTCCAGTGTTTGGTTTGCACAGAAACAGCAAGCAAGGGAAGAAGTAAAGGAGTCAGTGAGGATTTTAAAACACAATGGGAAGCGATGAGGCACAGTTCATAAGATTCTGGAGTTAGGCTAAAGGTACACAGACCTTTAAAGGTACCGAAAGAAGTTCAGTCTTACTGTGTTGGACAAGAAAATCCACAGTGAAGTGATTGAAATTTTGCAGCCAAACCAAGTGATAATTCATAGTTATGTTTAGATAAGCTGGTGAGGGTTAATCGTAAATGGGGAATTGACATGAACAAATAAAAAATGGCATTTGAGAGTCTATAAGAAACGCACTTATTCTAGGAAAGAATCAGAGGTTTTAACTCTTTTGTTCAATAGACAAGTAGTGTATGATGTTTTTATAAGCATTGTGTCTGACCTTCTCAGCTGTTAGAATTTCTTTGACAGTAACTTCTCCGGCTGTGATCAGAAAACCTTTTGTTCCATCTCTGGCACCATTCGAGGCATGATACTCAACTGGGTGATATGGAATTCACACTGTCAACTCCAGTGACAAGAAAAGTGGCATCTAAGCAGTGTGCAAACACAGAGAATGTTGATGCAGAGTCAGCGTTAAGAAATGAGCTGCCCTTTGCATTTCCTGCTCCTGCTCTTTTCAAAGAGTCAGACAGAGAAGCAAGTAGAAGGCATACCCTTTCAGGCGCCTACTTCCAAAGGTATGTTGTATCTAACAAATGGAAACCTAGAACATGTGTAGCTTAGGAATTTTTTACTTTAAATATGAATGCAATCCTTGTAGGTCCTGATATTCTGAAAGATTTCTGTGTGGGGTTTATTTGGTCACAGCACATACAGCTGCCACCAGCCTGTACATCTAACAGTGCACTGCAAGCAGTTTAACCATCTATCAGGGCACGGTACTCGTCTATTAATGATAGAAGTTCTCACAGTTTCACAAGGATCATGCCTTGAGATGCATTCAGATAATGAGACAAGTGCTGTGCTCCTAAATCTAGCATGTGCTTCTACTTCCCATTGAGATCTAGTAGATAATTTCTTTAACATTCATGATGAGGGTTCTGTTTTTATTTTTTTCTGGTCTATTATTTTGAGTGAAAGAAAAGGGTATGCTTTTATTTAAGCGTGCTTTTGATTGCAACATGCTTCTATATTAAATGTAACCTACTGAATTCCTCATGATAGCATACCAGTACTTGTGTGTATCTGTTCTCCCTAACAGAGTAAGAAGAGACTCAGTGAACCTGGACAGTGTTACCCAGGGTTGTGAGAACAGCTGAATGATTGTTGAGAACTGGTCAACTCGTGAGCCTGAGACCTGGAATCCTCCATCCTAGGGTGGAACTTTACTGGAGCACGTGGGTGCCACAGCAACAAAAGGACTGTGTACAATAGACTGAGAGTTTGCTGAGTTTCTTGGTTGACAGAAAGCACAACTAACTCAGCAGCAAGTGACATATTTGGGATAGGAGATGACAGCTGGACTTTGAACCTTAAGGACTGCCAAGAAAGAAGCCATCTGCTCAACCCCTGAGCTGCAAACTGCCAAGGAACTCCATACGTTGCCAGGAATGACAGGAGGGTGCCGACCATGGATACACAGCTACGGACTGATGGTAAACTTCAAACAGCTTGAAGTGAGTAAGGGATAGCCAGGGTGCACTGGTGCTCAATATTCAGGAAGCCTATAAATCTACAGTGGGCCAAAGAATACCAGTTTTAATATCTCATGTAGTGTTTACTGTATTGGAGGCAAAAGGTGGACATTGGCTCTCACCCCAAAGATTCCCGAAATACCAGGCCATCCTGGTAGAGCAGGGTGATATAGAAATAATTGTAACTACTATTGCCAGCCCAGTATCTTTCCTTAGCAGAACTCCCCTGGTGGAGAACCAGGATGACATCACTGCTTTGAAACAACTGAAGCTGCACATTGCAGCCGGTCGGTCGGAGCTGAAGGACGAACCCTTAGAAGATGCAGAAGACGCCTGGTTTACCAGCAGCTGCAGTTTTGTGAGACAAGGAGGCTGTAAGGCAGGACATGCAGTAACTGCTACTGAGCAGGGAATGGAAGCACAACCATCAGCCGTGGGGACTTCACCTCAGAAGGCTGAAATAACTGCCTTGACAAGAGCCTTAATGATATGGACGGATGCTAACTATGTGTTTGGGATGCCACATGCTCATAGTACCATCTGAAAAGAGCAAGTATTGCTCACACACAAGGAAAAGAGCGTGATGTAAATCTACCAAGGGTAGAGTTTGATTTTGAGTTGGATTTTCTGGGCTTTGAGACACGTCTTCCAGATGCACACTGTGTTATTTCTGATGTGTTGACCTGTTGAGGTCCAGCCTTAAATGAGGATTCAAGTAATACCATAGCAGGAATGGTTTAGATTGGAATTGGAATGCAGAAGGTTGGAGCCCGCAGGAGCAGGGAATCAATCATCTCCCTATGCTTGGCACTGGTGAGTCCTCACCTTGAGTTTTGTGTTCAGTTCTTGGCCCCTCACTGCAAGAAGGACACTGAAATCCTGAGATGTGTCCAAAGAAGAACACTGAAGGTATGAGGTATCTAGAGCACAAGTCTCTTTGCAAGCACTATCTTAGAGGCAGCCTTGATTTCTCCTGCCCCAAGCTTTGTGCCACAAGAGCTCTCCTGCTTCTCACTGTGATGTGAGACCATATGGAAGGCTCTGCAGAGGTCCTTCCTTTTCTTGACTGTATTTTGTGTGGCTTTGGACTTGTTTTCATCTTTCCCAAAGCCCTCTGCCCAATTCTGTGTCCTTCTCTGCAGCCTTGAATTCGATTCAGAGCAGGTTCCCGAGCTCAGTGTCTGAGACATTCACAGCATGAGCTCCCTGTGCAAGATGTATTTCAGGGAGCTCCCGAGCCCTCTGCTGACTAAGCATCTCTATGCCAAATTCTCGGTAAGCTCAGGGCAGTGTCTTGGAAATGACACGTACCTGTTCCCTGGGCGTCCTGGCTAGTGGTTGCAGCATTGCCCCAGCTCTGAGGTCTTCTTTCTGTTAGCCCCATGAGGCATGTCTTTGCCACATCCTGCCTCTCACTTGATGGCACTTGTGGTGGTGCCAGGAGGTGCTTATTTAAGCTATTCACAATGGTTGTGAGAATTCCCTTTCCTTTGCTGTTCCCCTGCTATTGATAGTATGGGGTTAATAGCAAAGGGGACTTGGAGTCAAATGCCTGCTGCGAGGAGCTGCACTGCGCAATCAGGCTGTAAAGCCCCCCAGAGCTTGCACTGCTTGGCCTTGATGGCACAGGCTGTGTGTATAATCAGGAGGGGTGTTAACTCTTTGAAAGGGCTGATAATAGCAAGACAAGGGGAAATGGTTTTAATTTGAAAGACGGAAGATTTACGTTGGGTGGTAGGGGGAGATTCTTTACTAGGAGAGTGCTGAGGTCCTGGAACAGGCTGCCCAGGTACGTTGTGGATCCCCCATCTGTAGAGGTGTTCAAGGCCAGGTTAGATGTGGCCCTGGGCAGCCTAGTAAATGTGGAAGATAGGTGGCCCTGCCAGGCAGGGAGTGGAGCTTCATGATCCTTGAGGTCCCTTCCAACCCGGGTCATTCTGTGATTCTGTGTTCCCCAGATGCCTCTTGGAAGTCATCAAGTCTGCCTCAGTGCTGACCACCAGTGCACTGTCCCCATGGGACTTAATAAGACACTTGGTGTCTCTGGCTGGGATCTGCTCGGTGATAAACATGCACGTGAAGAACTTAGCGATAGAGTGGGCTCCAAACCTCTTAAGGTAAACTTCTTTTTCCATTTCAACACGATGCTTAGTTCTGCTCTCCCCCAACCCAAAGGGGCACAATTTCTAGATGACAGTTTCTACTCACTTGTTTAGCTGGGACAGCTGTGTCCCTGATGATCCAGGATAATTTCGTCAGTGGCATCGCTGTTTGCCCACTGCGGAAGTCTCCAGAGCCCAACCTGACAGTTTTTGGCTACAGAAATTCATACTTGGGGAAATGACCTTGGGGAAATGACTTGTAAGATCTGCCTTTTCTTCAGATCCCAGCAGAGCCAATCTTCCTGCGCCATTGAAGCTGCCTGCATGGAGCTGCAGACTCAGTCAGCTGTGGTGGAATTCCTCATCAGCCACACAGATGTCATCTTCTGCTCCGAATCCACACCAGTCGTGGGAGAGTGAGCAGGTGAGTGTCTTCCTCCATTAGCTTGATGTTGATCTGGCACCTTGATCCAATCCAGGTCTTCTCCAAGACCTTTGAAAATTCTATTACTGTCGAGGAGACAGCAGGCTTCTGGGCTTAGGTTAGAATATGGTGCCCCATTCCTGGATCCTTAGTGTGTCCAAACACAAGCCTTACTTGGAGAAAACCATCACTGCTGTTAAGATTTTTTGCCAGCAGGTGAAGCTTGATTGAAATGTGGCAGCAAAGCTTTCTGGAATCCCTCCCCCTAGTTTTTCTAGGATTTTTGTTTGCCTGTTTTTGATACAGTGAGCTGCTCTTAATTGTGGCTGTGTCCTTTGCCACGAGCATACCACTGAGCACACGGTTATTTTGAGCTCCTCTACTTCCAGTGGCTCGGATGAGCAATTCTGAGAGATATGCAGTACTGGGATGGCTGTGCTGTTGCTTCCTCCGCCGTCTCACCTGTGTTTTTCCCTTGCAGGGCACAGTTCTCTGCTTGGGCCCAAGTCTGTGTGGGTCTCTCCATCCACAAAGCTGCTCACACTGCAGGAGGCACAGGCTGAGAGGAGAGGTCAGAGCAGCTCTCCTGTTGCAACACGGAGCAGCAAGATACAAGTGGAGGAAGGGCCTGCAGCTGTACTGAGGAACTTCAACGCAATCATTGATTTTCCATCTGAAAGATAAAGAAAGAGGAATTCCCTTTCCAGCCCCTATCATCATTGTTCAGGTGATTTCTATTGGTTTATTTTTTGTCCATTGTATCTCCAAGCACTCAACTAAAAAAGCAGTTGCCCTACTGGCTCAGAGGAGCCACACAAGGGTGCATTTCCTTCCTGGTTGGGCAGGCAGTCACAAGATGCAGAAAGCCATGCTAGTGTCTATCTTGGTCTGTGCTGCCTGTACCTGGAAACGCTGGGGTTTTCCAGATTTCAGGGCCACGCAACTGAAACCAATTGCACTTCTCCTGTAAGAAGAGCTGTTGGTCAGACTTGCTGGCACTAGAAATTAAAGATGGCAGTGAGCTGAGGCCGAGGAGGTGTTAATGTAAGAGTCAGAGATGCTTTTGAGCTTCCCTTATGGCTGCCCAGTTCCTCAGAAAGCAGTTACGCCTGCCAGCTCCTGTCCTTTCCTGCTGCTGAGCCTTTGCTCACATGCTCTGCATCTTGCTCAAAATGGTTGAGAGGAATGTAGCCAGCAGGACTTTTGGGGGCTAAGCTGTAGGAATGGAAGCATCTCTGAATGAATCTTTGAAACAGAGGGCTTTTCTAAGCTGTGTTTCAGCAGAAACCAGGCATTGCCAGGAGCAGGCAACTGTCATCAAGGGCTCGGTGCAGCTTGTCACTCACCCTGCACCACGACTGACAACATGCTGTTTTCTCTCTCCAGACCATGTTCTCCCAGAAAGAGGAAGGAATCACCAGCTGGCAGTTGGCGTTCCTGCTTATTCCTGGGCAAACCATCCCCTGTGGCCAAATGCCAACTGCAGAGCAGTGCCAGGGAAGCAGAAGTCGTGGTCCTGACAGGTAAGGGTGAAAATCCAGCTTTCAAAAAGCTGCTTGTCAGCAACACAGGTAGAATTCATGCTTTCAGTGGGCTTGTACTTCTTTCTGTATTCTTGCATTCGAGCCCGTGCCTGAAATCTTTGGTTGACTCCTGTCTTTCCCAAATGAGTCTCGCAAGCTGCTTGAAGCCTGCTTGACAGGCAGCACCAAGCCTTTGCCTCCTTGGATAGTGAAAGTTTACACTAACTGCTGTGTATCTACTCTTTCAGGTGAATCTATCCCTTGCCAGCACAGGAACCCACCGGCAAGTAGCGATGATGCCTGGTGTGCTTCCATCAATGGAGTACAGTTAGGATGCATGAGTCACTGCAGTTTCAAGGACAGCCTTCCACGTGACAGCAATGATGGAGAGAAGGAGGTCTGACCTATTCAGTTTTGAGCCCCTCCATGCAAGAAAACCTTGCAGTTCTGGAACGTCTTCAGCTACGAAGGTAGTGAGTGGTCTGGAGCACAAAACTTACGAGGAGCAGCTGAGGGAACTAGGATTGTTCAGCATGGAGAAGAAAAGGCTCAGGTGAAACCTTATAACTCTCTATAACTTCCTGAAGGGAGGTTGTAGTGAGCTGGGGGTTGGCCTCTTCTCTCGAGTAATCAGTGATAGAACTAGAGGGAATGGTTTTAAGCTGCGCCAGGGAAGATTCAGGCTGGACATTAGGAAATATTACTTCTCAGAAAGGGTAGTCAGGCACTGGAATGAACTGCCCAGGGAGGTGGTGGAGTCACCGACAATGGGAGTGTTCAAGAAACGTTTGGATGTGATGTATGGAATATGATTTATCCGGGAAGTATTGGCAATGGTTGGACCAGATGATCTTCTAGGTCTTTTCCAACCTTGATAATTCTGTGATTCTGAGCTGAGAAGCTTTTCTTGCTCAAGTCCTGCTTCCAAGTTTAACCACCTATGGGGAAGTAGATGTCACTTTTCTAGTGTCCTTCAATTCCGTGTCCGCATTTTCCCAAAAGTAAAAGAATTTGGAGGTAACCAGCTGCAGTGAAGTGAGCGATTTCAGTGCCTGTTTCTGATGGTGGCAATGAGTTCAGAGGTCACACTTAACTGACGATTCCTGTTTCCATTCTGACAAAGGATGTAGTTGCAGCTGACTTCCCGAGGCTGCCATACGTGGTGGTGACGCAGCCTTGGGCTTCTGCGTTTGCATGACTCCCACCTTTCCTTTCTGTGTCTTGCAGGTCAGCTGGTGCTGGAAGCGGCCGGTATCTGAGCAGGAATGAAGGTGAGTGCAGGAGCAGCTGCTGAGGGGAGGAAGGAAGTCCATGCTAATGAGCTCTGAAGCATCTGCAGGTACGGTACCAAAAGAGGCAGCAGTGATGCAGGGGGCTCCCCAGCAGGAAGCTGGCTGATCCAAATGCTTGCTGAGAGTTTGGAAGCCCAAACCCTTATGGTCTCTGTAAGGGTGGCTAATAAAAAGATGTTAACCAAGATGGTGGTAAATAGTCAAAGGTTGTTAGCAAAGGAAAACTCACCAATGTCGATGTTTTGACCAGAAAGCTGAGGCAGTCTCAACTGGGGAGCAATCTCCAAGAGATTTAAAGTGGTGGTCAGCCTTTAAATGAGGTCTCAGAGGAGGTGGAGTCGAGGTCCACCCCTTACTGGAGCACAGCTAGATTACTCTCACCTGTGCTCCCGCAGCTGACCCAACACTTGCCTCAGCTGATTAATCAGAGGTTCAAGCTGTGATTTCCCATACAGTCTCTAAGCTGAAGGCAGCATCTCCTTGATCTGATGGTGGTGTGCCTGAGTGAGGGAGTGATCCAAGCTGGATGCAGAAGAGTCATCTTAATTTCTCTGCTATTTTACTTCAGATGACACCTATTGGGTGTTGGTTTCTTAAAATTTGGATCTAGGAGGTGGCCTCTCCCTTTGCTTCTGGTGAAAGCACAGAAGTGCAGCAGGAGTAGAAGACAAAGAGGTTTTCTTCGTGACAGGAACACCAATTATTTGATTCAAATGTAGAACTGTGATGAAGATGGTGAAGAACAGATCCGCCTCAAAGACATGCTTGATCACATAAGGAATGAGCATGTGATCCAAGACAGTCAGCGTGGCTTTAGCAGGGGAAGGCCATGCCGAACCAGTCTGGTGGCCTTCTATGATGGAGTGATGGCATTTGTGGACAAAAGGAAGGTAACAGATGTCATTGACCTGGACTTGAGCAAGATCTTTGACATGGCCCTCCACCACATCCTTATCTCTAAACTGGAGGGATGTGGATTTGACAGGTGGACCACCTGGTGGATAAGGGATTGGTTGAAAGGCCACAGACAGAGGGTGGTGATTCGTGGTTCGATGTCCAGGTGGAGGCCGATAACAAGTGGTGTCATCCAGGAATCTGTCTTGGGACCAGTGCTTTTTTACATGGTTATCAGTGATACCAATGATGCAATCGCGTGCACCCTCTGCTGTTTGCTGAGTGGTGCGGCTGACGCAGTGGAAGGAAGGGATGCCATTCAGAGGGAGCTCAACCGAGAGTTTGGCCTAGGTGAATCTAATGAGGTTGAACACAGCAAAGTGCAAGGTTTTGCACTTGGGCTGGAGGAATCCCAGGCATTTCTACAGCCTGGGAGGAGCATTCCTTAAGAGAAGCCCCGCAGAGAAGGACCTGGGGGTCCTGGTGGATGAAAAACAGAACGTGAGCCATCAGCGTGCTCTTGCAGCTCAGAGAGCGAATGGTCCCCTGGGCTCCATCAGAAGAGGGGATGGCCAGCAGGGACAGGGAGGTGATTGATCTTCATGATCCTTGAGGTCCCTTCCAACCCGGGCCATTCTATGATTCTGTGATTACACTTGCTGTCAGAAATAACGGCAGCTGTACAGAAGCTGGATATATTTTGGGACAGTTCTTGTAACCAGCTGATTTTAAGACCTTGCCCGAGTCAAGAGTCTTAATCGCATGTCAGAAGAAAGCTGGGAAAGTGGTTATTGCTCATTCTTTTTCATTTGCTGATTCTTTCTCTAGGGTTCCTTTTCCAAAGGAGATTCTGGTGATGGAAGCAGTTGAAGAAAGAACAAAAGCAGCTCTTGCCAAGAGTGCTTGAAGTCCCTGTGGAGAGAAGCAAAGAACTTGGGCTTCCTCTGGGATGCTCCCCACCATGTCTCAGGAAGGAGACAACTGCTGTTCCACTTTCTGCTTTGTGTGTGGAAAGGTACGTCTGGGTTTCTTCTGCTTGTTTTTTCTTTCTTTTTCTGGCTTTGAAGGAGAAGGGGTGGAGCAAGGGGAGACCCACTGGTCATTTGTTACCTCAAGAGCAGGATGGATTCTGCATTGACTGTGAAAAACCTGGGCTAGTAGCATGGGCATGTTTCAGGCTGGACTTTTCTTTTGCTGCTTGGTTTCCTTTTGGCTACAGGGAGACAGCTGTCTAAAGGTGTGTTTTCAAACCCACTCTCCAAAACCATGTTTCATTGTTGCAGGTGGTTCAGTGTGCTCTTGCAGGGTAGATGTGTTTGCTGTAGAATCTGAATGGTTTCTGTTCCTAGGGGAGGACTGGGAGGAGGTAGTGAGAAGAGAATTCAATGCCTTAGGTGTATCTTAGTGAGAAATGTTGGCATGAGGTGCTGGAAGTCTTGAGTTGTCAAAGGCCAGTGAGGCTCAGACTCCTTAACCTGCTGGAGCAGGGTGGAAGCAAGGAGTGGGCACTGCCGTCACACAAGCTGCACTTGGTTCTGGTCTGCCAGGTCTGTGCTGGCCTGGATTTCTTCTGAGAAGTTTGTTGGAGCTGCTTGGAGTAGTGAAGGGTGGGGAAGAAGTGCTGCTCAACAGCTATGAGACGTGCAGCTCCTTCTGAAGTGCTCTTGAGAAGGACGGAGCGCATTTGCTGCAGCTTTCTCTGCAGATGTGCTCCTCACCTTGAAATCCTCCTGGTTTGTCCTCAGCTCCTGACCACGGCCTGTGCTCTGTTTTGCAGGCTGATAACATGCAGAAGCCGCAGCTGGTGCGTGCTATGTCATCTTTAAACGTACCAGCGTTTGCGGCAGCCCATGTTATTAAGAGCCACGTCGCCCAGGGGCCAGATGAGCTCTCTCTGGAGGTAAGCAGTTCCAGGCGTTCCTTGTTGTCATGCATAGAGGAGGGCAGTCCTTTCTGCTTTGTTTTCCTACCAGATTTGCTGAATCTGGGATTGATGTTTCAATCTCTTGCAGGTCGGAGATCTGGTGAGCATTGTTGATATGAGGACATATCAACAGGCTGAGCCCCTGGTGGAGAGGCAAGCATGGCTTTGAGGTAGGCACACGTTTTTGACTAGAGAGCACAACTTCAGTAGAGCTGGGAATCTCAGCTTGGAGCTGCTCTGCCTGCACAGGATGGCTGCTGGATGCAAACAGTTGCCCTGTGTCACTGTCAGTGGACCTTCCCTTTGGCTCTGGGCTCGGGCTAATGCTCACCTGTCTTTTTGTTCTAATTACAGGTTGGGCTTTTCCCTGGTGAGTGCATGGAACTCATCAGCGGAAAAGTTCCCGATTCCCTCCTCAATTCATTGCCAAAGCCAGGTGCGTAATTTACATTTGACAATGCGAGTTAGTCAAATAGGGTCAGAACATTACTTTCAGGGGGTTTGTTTATGCCCAAGTTCAGCAAGCTTAGAAAGAGAACTACAGTAATCTCCTTGGGCACCTCCAGGGATGGGGAAAATCCATTCTTGCGTGTCCTTGTTGGGAATGTTCTTCCCGTTATTACATGCTCTGTCGAATGCGTTGCGCTCAGCTTCGTCCAACTGAGCCAGGCCTGAAATGAACTGGTTTCTTTGTTTTGTTGTGCAGAGCCAAAGAAATGGGGCAAGCTCATCAACCGCCTTCGTTCCCTGGTGAAGGCCAGCCCCGGGAGAGCGAAGCAGCCTGAGCCTCCGACATTCTCCGGATCCATGTCCTTGCTTGACATCGTTGAGAGGTATTTAGCCTTCAGAACTTGAGGGCTGAGCTGTAGGAATGGAAGCATCCTCTGCTGTTTGAAACAGAGGGCGTTTCTAAGCTGTGTTTCAGCAGAAAGCAGGCAGTGCCCAGAACAGGCAACTTTTGGCCAGGGCTCGGTGCAGCTCTTCCCTCACCCTGCACCACGTCTGACAGCATGCTCTGTTTTCTCTGCAGACTGAGTTCTCCCAGTAAGAGGGCAGAGTCAGCAGCTGGCAGTTGGTGTTCCTGCTTCTGCCTGGGCAAACCATCCCCTGTGGCCAAACGCCAACTGCAGAGCAGTGCCAGGGAGCCCTCTGAAGCAGAAGTCTTGGTCCTGGCAGGTAAGCATGCAAATCCAGCTTACAAAACACTGCTTGTCAGCAACACAGGTAGAATTCATGCTTTCAGTGGGCTTGTACCTCCTTCTGGCATTCAAGTCCGTGCCTGACATCTTCAGTTGACACCTGTCTTTCCCAAATGAGTCTCTTGTCAACACAAGAGCTGGACCTGCACGTGGATCACTTTCAAGACAGTGACACTATTGCTAGAAGCCTATTTGCTTCTGCCCACCACCACTACATAGCCAAATGGCAAGAATCTCCATGGTTCATCTTGTGAACGTTCGACACTAACCGCTGTACATCTACTCCTTCCTAGGTGACCCGAGCCCTTGTATATCCCCAAGACACAGGGCATGTTACGATGACGCATCTTCCATCAATTAAGAGTTGTTACTAAGCACAGGATGCTGCAGTTCAGATGAAAGCCTTCCGTATAACATCAGCTATCAAGAGAAGAATGTCATCATCGTTGAAGCCCTCATTCATCCCATCCCTACTGAAGCTGCTGACCTGAGCCTGCCAGACACCTCAGGCACCAGCCTGGACTCAATGTCTCTGCAGTGCAGCCCAGCCCAAGCACAGCCCGAGTGCCCCGACAGCAGCACCACCATGCAGGCTCAGGTCAGCATCACCGAGGAGAAGCCGAGCATCTCGCAGGGGGGCACAGAATCAGGACACGAGTCCCAGGCTCCGGGCAACAGCACGGTCTCTGAGCAGCTCTCATGATTACAAGAGAGGATGAGTCCCATCTTTCCTCCAGACCTCACACCCCCTCCTTTCTCCTATTGAATAAAGGCACGCTCGTGCTCAATCAACGCCTTGACTGAATTCCGAGTTTTCATTCGCAGAGATTGGGATGAGTGCAAGAAACATCAAGGCAGCTCAGCTTACAACACTCTGGCTGTGGGGTTTGTGCGGCCGAGCTCTGGGTGTGTTCCCATTTTGCCTGACTTTGGGATGCCTGCAGCAAGAGCTCTGCTGCCGTTGTGTATGGCAGCAAATAGTCTCTAGCATCCTGGATGCTGCTCATGAAAACCCCAAGCTTCCTGGCTGTGGCTCTGTGATGCTTTTCAGGGCCTTTTGATGCTCTTTGATGCCGTAGCTGCTCCCTAACACCTCTGTCCTCCCGCCGTGTCCATTCCTGGCTCCCACCTGTGAGCTGTCCCTGCAGATCATCTCCAGCCCTGCCATCATCGCTCTGCGGCAGGAGGAGCTCGCCCTGACCAACATCAGGCAGTGCTGCCTGCCTCTCACACTCTCTAGACCAAGTGTAACTACGCTGTCGTGGAGACAAATGCTTTCTGTCACATCCTCCATCCCTGCAGACATTTACCTGTAGGCAGCTCTTGTAGAAGAAGATTCAAGCAGCAGAACCTTTTGCTCAGCTACAGCACACAAATGCTACAAAAGCAGGAATAACCCGCAAGCTCTGGGTCTGTTTGTCTTGCACAGGCATGCACTAACTGCGTTTGATGGTACCCCCCATCCTTGATTTCCTTCCCTGCTCCTTGTCTGATGGCGCTGCTGAGCCAGGAACAAGCTGCCCAGTGTGGCAGAGCATGGTGCAGAGCTGTGCTGGGACCTCCTCCCCTTCATCTGCTGCACATCAGTGCCCCACACGTGCCATTGGGATGCTCTGGCATGGGATGTGCCTCCAACCCAAAGCTCCTTCCCACCTCCCAAGGAAAAACAAAGCAACCCAAGCATCTCCAGCAAAGCTGCCCAGCAGACAGCAGGGAATGCAAACAGCTTCTGGCTGCTCCCCTGCACTCCTGTCCTAAGTAAGAGACCCCATGAGGACTGGCTGGGAAATCAGTGCATGACACATGTGAGTGTGCACAGCATTGTGCAAAGCAGTGGGGTTCCATGAGTTTGTGTGTGTGTGTATCTCGGCTGTTATGAAAGCATGGGAAGACTGCCTTACTGAGTCCCAGATAATTACTTATCCTCAAATGATTTTTCCTGGCCAAATTTAGAGCCTCTCACAGGTAATCGAGACCAACAGGCTGTTGTTGCACAATCAACAGACACAATCTAGATGATCAGCTGAGGAAAATAAAGCATCATGCAAAGGGTACTAGATAAGTGAGCAGCTTGAGATCTGCACATTTATGTGATACTCATGGTCTTAGACAATATTTGCTTAGTGAGGTCACATAGAATGAAAGTAAAATAGAAGAAGTGCAATTGGTCTCAGTTCACACAGCTGGCTGGTTTGTCTCAGGCTAATCCTGAACTGCCTCAAGCGACTGCTTTGGTGCTCTACAGAACAGAAACTTCAGAGATCTCTTTCTATTACTAAGTGTTTGAAAGAGCAATTTGCTCTGTTAATTATCCATCATTTCTGTGCAGTCTGTTTTGTCAGACATGTCTTTAGCCTCCAAGTTGTATGTGAAGAATTGTTTCCGTCGTAATGCACAATGTACTAAAAATTGAGAGATGAAAATGTGAAGAGTTTTTCCAGCTTTGATTTCATGTCTGGAATTTTGGAACCCACTACTTGCAGTTGTTAATCTGTCCAAACTGGTCTGGTTTGGAATGCCCTCATCCTTCTTGAATCGCTGTTAAAGGCGGAGCAATTCCTACAAGTGCCATGGCCCCACTGTTGTTCTAATTCTTGTTTCTTTGTTTTCCACACACTGCTTTTCAAGCCTCCTTTTTCTTTACAGTCAAAGTGAGAACTGCACTGTGAGGTGTCTGAACCTTGTTGTGCCTCTACATAAATAGAACAGCAGCAAAGCCTGACAGGTGACTGTGCTGACAGCTCTCGTAGCCAGTAACATGTAACTGTGCTAAATCCCTTGTGACGGCTTTGATTTCATTTTTGCCAGTGAAATCCTTGTAAAAGGAACTGCAGCAGTGTGATGAGCTAAGGTGAAGATGCTGGTTTTAGTAGTGCTCTAAGCTGAGTGGAAGGGCAATTGAATGAGGGTTATATGCTTTCTCTGGGACAATAAGGTTTTATTTCCTGAGGGAAAGAGCCAGCTTTTCATGGGCTATATGTGGGCTTTGGCAAGGGCAGACAATCCAGTCTGTCAGGAAGCCATTTGAGGTGCTTCAGGTTTGTAAGCTTGTCTTTTTGTTTTTCAGGCGGATATTTGGAGCATGGGTGTAGTGCTGTATGCTCTGCTGTGTGGGTTTTCCCTTTGGATGATGACAATATGATGGCACTCTACAGGAGGATACCAGTGGGTATCAGTTGTGCTAGAATACACTGAGAAGGGAAATAGCTGAGCTTGACAAGAGGCCTTGCTTTTCAGATGGCAGAACATGCTGAGCTGTGGGTAGAAAGGCCTGTCTGCTGAATATTGTCCCTGTTTTTGCTGCTTTGTCTACCAGTATTTTGTGGATTTGGTTCTACGCTTGGTTGGCCTATGTGGCACTGTAGCCTAATTCTGTACCATGATAGCATACAGAATTTAAGGAGAAGTATTTTCCTGCCAATGGGCTGGATTTTTTTGTATCTGGTTCTTCAACTGGCTGCTCCCTATACTATCTGTAGTAAAAATATAGACACATCATTTGATTTCCCTGAAATGAATGTTCCTAAATGCCAGCTCTTCTCATGTCTACAAAGATCAAAGTTCTGCATTTGCTATTAGAATTTCCTCTTCCAGAATCAGGAGGTAATGTAGGACCCCACAGATTGCCTTCAGAATCCAACAGTTAGTTCTGTTTCCTTTCGGAGTGCATAACAACCTGAGCACATGAATTGAATGACGTGGCTTGTTAGTCTGGTACAAACTCTGCTGTACACTGAAACCTGGTCCATTTGTAAGCAGGACTTTGTCCATCTCTGCAGGACAGCAGAAAACCCTTTGTGCTAATCATGATGCCAAGAAGCAGAATGCGGCAGATGATCCAACTGCTTCAGGTGTTCATTTCCTTAAAACTGAATAGTTTTGGACTGAGAGTTTGTAAGCAGAACAGAGCTCTTAAAGCTGTCAGAGATTATTTCTGCACTGTTCAATTCTATCTGCCTAACATACACCGGATCTCAGAACTGCATTGCTTGAACTGGTGGAACTTGTTGAAGTGAACTGGGATGAGCAAGTTTTAGAACTTAGTCAGAATGCAGTAAAAAATGGATAATCTCATGAGTATTAAGGTACAGGCTTGCTATTTCTGCACTGAATTTGTTTTTATTTTACATGGCTGTGATCTGAAAGTTGCTTGAAACGCAGGCACCTAGGCACTGTTGTGTAGCTGAATTTCACACGATAGGTCCTGAAATATCCTGGAATCAAAAACTCTGACTTGTTTTAAGTCTGCTGCTTGAGTCTAATCAGGGTCATAGTGTCTGTGTGCAGTGTTTCTTTCCCTGTAATGCTCCACATCATTTCATTTTGGGAATATTGAAGGAAATGGACTATGTGCCATAACTGTTGTTAGAACAAAGTATGTCTGGTGTGATCTTATGCATAGGTTCTGTAACTGCTCTTCACAGCTCAGGTGTTTGACCTTCTTTTTGGTGAAGTGATGAAATACTGCTGGTTTCTATTTGTGCTTCTAGGCACCTTGAAGCTCTTAGGAATAGAACAATTGTCTCCAGTTCTTTTCAATGATATCAGTAACAGCTCGAGTGTTGCTGCCCACTAGGTAGACCCAAAGAAGCAGATTACAGTGAAACAACACACGAGCTGGACCTGAATGAGGATCACTTTCAAGACAGTGGCTATGCTGCTTCAAGCCTACTTGCTTCTTCCTGCCGCCACTCTATTACCAAGTATCAACAACCTTTCATGATTCAACTTGCAAATGTTTGAAACTAACCCTTGTGTTTCTATGCCTTCCTAGGTGATTCGAGCCCTTGTCAACCCCAAAGATCCAAACCAAGCAGTGTCTTTCCATCAATGGAGAGTTCTTATTAAGCATGAATCGCTGCAATTCGGATGACAGCCTTCCACATGGTAACAGTGATGGACACAAGGGGCTCATCCACGTTCATGCTCTCATATCTCCTGGCTCTGCTGAAGCTCCTGACCTGAGCCTGCCAGACACAGCAGTCACCTGCCTGGATTGTGACCCAGCGCCTTTGCAGTGCTGCCCATCCCAAGCGCAGCCCGAGTGTCCCAGCAGCAGCACCACCATGCAGGAGCAGGGCAGCATCAGTGAGGTGAAGCTGAGCATCTTAGATGGGGACTTAGAGTCAGGCTGCCAGTCCCAGGCACCAGGCAGCAGCACCAGCTCTGAGCCACTCTCATCTTGACAAGAGGAGTCCCATCTTCACCCTTGACCTCTCAAGCCCTCCTGTCTTTTATTGAATAAAGTCACTCTCATGCTCAGTCATCGCCTCGACTGCATTCTGAGTCTTCAATCACAGGGATTGGGATGAATGCAACAAACAGCAAGGCAGCTCAGCTTGCAATGCTATGGCTGTGGGGTTCGTGCAGGCAGAGCTCTGGGTTCCCATTTTGCCTGGCTTTGGGATGTCTGCAGCAAGATCTCTACCATTTTGTATGGGAGCAAATAATCTCTAGCATCCAGGTTGCTGCTCATGATATATCCCAGTCTTCCTGGCTGTCACTTTGTGATACTTTTCAAAGCCTTCTGATACTCTTTGATGCCTTGGCTGCTCCCTAACACCTCTGTCCTCCTGCCATGTTGACTCACGTCTCCCACTTTTAAGCTGGCTTTGCAGATCATCTCCAGCCCTGTCATCATCACGCTGCAGCAGGAGGTGCTCACCTGGCCCAATGTCTGGCAGTACTGCTTGTTCTGCAGATGAGCAGCTGCCTCCTCATCTCTTCAGCTACAGTAGTTTTTCTCAGGGCAGTTAGATGCAGTCATGCTCCTCTGGATTTGGTGTGTTAAATCCATGCTGCATGGCAGCAGTCAGTGCAATACAAAGGTGTTCTGTGTGCCACAGCATTTCTCCAGGGGCTGCCAAAGGTAGAAGCACAACACAGCACCATCCTTCTGACAGTAATGTCTGTGAGTGTTAGACATGTGAGCACTGCATCATCCCCAGCGTGTCAGTGCTTTTCCACACCAACCTGACTCTCACACTCTGCACTGAATGTAACTCTGCTCTTGTGGAGACAAATGCTTTCTGTCACATCCTCCATCCCTGCAACCATTTGCCGGTAGGCAGCTCTTGCAGAAGAATCAAGCAGCAGAACCTTGTGCTCACCCTACAGCATGCAAATGCTATGAAAGCAGAAATAACCTGGCATGCTCTGGGTCTGCAAGGCTGCACAGATGGGAGAGGTAGATTGTGTTTTTGCAGTGGAAGTTTCCAGTATTTTCAGTACATAGTGTAGGCCCTAACTGAATGTATAACCCTCTTGTAAAACAGCTGTATAAGTAGTTTTTCCACCAAGAAAGTTGCTGAACAGAATTAAGTTCAGACTGGGGGCATTCTGACATGGGGAGAATTGAGACAAGCACAAGATAAATACAGGGTGGGTAGAGCCCAGCACAGGACAGAATGAATGTACTGACTTTTGGAAACATTGCCCTTCTCTGTCCGCAGAAAAGTACAAGGCAGACCTAAAAACAAGAGGTTGGTAATTGACCTTCTATGGAAATGAATCCTAGCCATAGTCTCGAGGAGTCTGTGAGCCTGAGATGCTCAACCAATGAGAGCCATGAGAGCATCACCTGCAGTGGGTTTAGGGCACAGAACAGAATTGATTTCACTGACTGGTGTGCAGTTTCTCCCTTGCCAATAGGGGATGTGCGCGCAGTATTGCAATAATGAATAAGCACTGCTGCTATCGCTGCCATCTTTGCCTAACTAGAAATCTTTGACTTTGAGAGTTTCTCACACAAGGGGAGAGGGTAAGAAAGTAAAGAGGCACAGAAAACTAAGGGAAACTGCTCTTCTTTATCTTATCTATAAAAATTGATACGATGCTGTTGTGCATTTTTTTTAATTTTATTTTTAATTTTTTGCTAATGTCAGTTAGATTGTTTTAAAATATCCACACACCAAAATCTGACTACCAAGCAAATGTAATGAAAATGAAATGAAGGTGAGTTAGTGGAAAGCACAAGGCCATATTATATTAGGCTCCAGCAAATTTACAGGCAGTCACTGCACGAAGAGGTAGATCTGAGTTGCACATTATATGATTCCCACAAAGATTAAGGAAATCTGAAGCTTTCAATATATTTTTTTAATTCTTTTTTCATTTCATTTTTAAACACCTTACCCAGACCCCAACCCTCACAGGAGCTGTAAAGATAACAGCATTAACCAGCAATGTAACTCTAATCCTAACCCTTACCCTGATTCTAAAATCGTCCCTAACTCCAAATGCAACAACAAAAATGATGCTAGAAGTTTGTAGCAAAAGGAACCTTAACCCTGATCATAATCCAAAAAAAAACCCATTATGGTAACAATAATCTTTACCTTAAGAGTAATATTAATCAGAGCCCAGATGATGCCTGCATCCAATCAGAAGCATGCTTTGCATTATTTAAGAGTTGTATTTTTTCCAATGAACTCTCTCTATTATCACGTTTATAAAGTAACAGAGTCTGTTCTTTTTCTCCTGACACTGTGCCTTACTCCTGACATCCCCTGGAAATGACCCAGATAGGGCACCATCAAAGTAATGCTAATAGTAATGTCAATCCTAAGGGTATCTCTAGCCTCAGTGTTAATGGGACGCTAACAACAATCCCAACAGCCTTAAACATTCTGGTGGTGTGAAAGAGGTGCTGCCTTGCACATGCTGGGCAGTCCCATTGCCTGTTAAATGCAGGCGGCAGCGTAGAAACATGATGCCCGTGGTCAGAATGCCCTGTGGCAGATCCTGGCACCGGAGAACTGACCGGAGAACCATGAGAGAACTGACAACAAATCACGCGACATCAGAACCGACCCAGTGGTTATTTAAAAGCCTTGGGAGACCCAGACAGGATCTCAGAGTGGTGAATGTAGGTACAGAAGTTGTTACTACTCTGTTTTCTTCTAAAATAAGTGGTTTTTTTTCATCTCAGAAGTTGGGGGGGGGGGGGGGGGGGGCGGGAAAGGGATATCAATTTAATTACTCATTAATTTATTGACAGACATTCACGTTTGCTACGTTTGGAGAAGTTTTTATTTGTTTGCTGTGGTTTGATTTTTTTTTTTTCTTTTTTTTTTCCCCCTTCCCTCCTCTTCCATCTTTGTGTTCTTCCCCTATAATCAAAAGAACGGATCCCCAGGGTTTGTCCCGCAGACGTTCTTTCCGTGGTCTCTGCTGCCACCTGCTGGCCAATACACGGAACTGCCACTGTTGGGCGTTTGGTGCCGCAGGAAGCACAACGCAGATCTGAGTTCTGACCGGTCTACGCAGCAAATCCGCCAATCTTTATTGCGATAAGCCCTCCAGACAAGAGCATAAAGTCTTTGCCTGAGGGCAGGGTTAGTAGTAATGGATGTCAGTTTTGAAATTTCCAGTCCATTCACCATAGCACTTTCTGCCTCCATGTCCCATAACCAGAGCAGCTATGCTGGCATGCTCTCTTGGTTTCTGTCTAAACCACTGTACTATATCCATCAGTTCAGCTGCTGTATTATGGGCAGCAGGGTTTGGGGGGTGGACACTGGTCAGGGCACTCCCACCAGCCTATCCTGCATTTTTTTTTTTTTTTTTTTTTTCATTTTTGGGTTACAATCAGTCAGATCTCAAATAGATCTAGTCCAAATGGAACCTCAAAATCTGACCTTTTAGTGCCTTCATTTACAGAGTCCATTTTATACAGATTCCCTTGTACAGGGCCCCCATGGTCCTCCAGACAGTTGTTACTGATCTTCCATAGGAGAATGATTGAATTAGGTTTTTTCCCATCAAAACTGCCACCTGTCTTTCCAATTTTTCAACACTATCATTCAATAGCTGATTTGCATCAGCCTGAGCCTCTTCAGTTATGTTCAGACAGTTCAAGGCCATTAAAAGTGGCCATGCCACCATGAACACAGCTAACTGTCATTCTCAAGTTGTAAGTATGTCTTTGCTAAGACCATGGAAATACTCAGTCAGGTGGGCCAGGGACTCATGGACCCTCCCTCCGTCCCACACAGGGCCCCATTTTTCAGTGACAGAAGCAGTGCTGCATTTTGAGGATCCTAGGAATCCCAGGACATGCCCTGACAAAAGGTCATTCAAAGGGGTAGTCTTTCCCCATCCAAACAACTCCATGATATTCACAGAATCACAGAATTGTAGGGGTTGGAAGGGACCTCCAGAGACCACTGAGTCCAGTCCCCCTGCCAAAGCAGGTTCCCTACACCACAAAAGAGGTACGAAGAGGTAGATCTGAGTTGCACATTATATGATTCCCACAAAGATTAAGGAAATCTGAAGCTTTCAATATATTTTTTTAATTCTTTTTTCATTTCATTTTTTAAACACTTGACCCAGACCCCAACCCTCACAGGAGCTGTAAAGATAACAGCATTAACCTGCAATGTAACTCTAATCCTAACCCTTACCCTGATTCTACAGGGGACTGTCTGAAACGGACATCAATTCAATTACTCATTAATTTATTGACAGACATTCAAGTTTGCTACGTTTGGAGAAGTTTTTATTTGTTTGCTGTGGTTTGGTTTTTTCTTTTTTCTTTTTTTTTTCCCCCTTCCCTCCTCTTCCATCTTTGTGTTCTTCCCCTATAATCAAAAGAGAACGGATCCCCAGGGTCTGTCCCGCAGACGTTCTTTCCGTGGTCTCTGCTGCCACCTGCTGGCCAATACATGGAACTGTCACTGTTGGGCGTTTGGTGCCACAGGAAGCACAACGCAGATCTGAGTTCTGACCGGTCTACGCAGCAAATCCGCCAATCTTTATTGTGATAAGCCCTCCACATGGCATTGCGCATGCACTCGAACACGCAACAGGCATAGATTTCTCTTAACTCCTTGAGGAGCAGGCAAGCAGAACAACTGAGCGCACCACTGCTTGTGATTGGGCCACCCCCATCATAGAGATGTGTGTTAGATCTTTTACCCACCCCTGGACTGGCCTTGATGTTTAACGATAACCTCTGAAATCTGAGCTACTGCCAATAAATGCTTTTCAACTGTGATGTATCTTTATTCTGCTCCATGCCAAACCTGTGGCCAAAACCTCATAGGGGTTCACAAAGAACTCTGGCTCTGCCAGAGCCCCCATCCAGACCCTTCTTGAGTTACATTCACATCTAGTTTGGCTGAAAAGGTTGGTCTATAAATACTCAGTGCTTGGGCCTGTTTAACAGATATTTTTTCCTGATTATGCTGTCCATCGATCTTTTTAAACTGAACTCCTGCTCTAATCTGGTCTTTAAACATTTGTTGTCTCAAGACCCTAATGGGTCCAGACTGGATTACCTTAGGGGCTGGACGCCTAAGTCATGGCAGCAGATGGTTCTCTGACCTTTCCACCACCATTCAGAGCCTGCATCTGGCCGTAGGCACTCTTGTCTCCCCATCAATTGGGCAGCCTGTTGTATTACAGCACCTGAGGGCCACTGGGGGGTTCAGTATGGATAACATAGACCCATACTGATGTAAAGGTGATGGCTGTAGGATGAGATCCCTCGTTCCTGATGAAAAATTTATTGACTGGGCTCTCAAAATCATCTTCATAGATTGCCTCTTTCATGCCTAATTCTCTAATATAATTTTGTTAGTCCTCCATAGAGGACCACAGGCTGATATTTAATGGTATGTCATTCTTATTTGGCCATGTTATATGACACACAGCCATAAATCATTCACTGATCAAATGGCTATCCTCATTATGTTGGACAGAGCATACAGTCTTTGCCTGAGGGCAGGGTGAGTAGTAATGGATGTCAGTTTTGAAATTTCCAGTCCATTCACCACAGCGCTTTCTGCCTCCATGTCCCATAACCAGAGCAGCTATGCTGGCATGCTCTCTTGGTTTCTGTCTAAACCACTGTACTATATCCATCAGTTCAGCTGCTGTATTATGGGCAGCAGGGTTTGGGGGGGTGGACACTGGTCAGGGCACTCCCACCAGCCTACCCTGCATTTTTTTTTTCATTTTTTGGTTACAATCAGTCAGATCTCAAATAGATCTAGTCCAAAGGGAACCTCAAAATCTGACCTTTTAGTGCCTTCATTTACAGAGTCCATTTTATACAGATTCCCTTGTACAGGGTCCCCATGGTCTTCCAGAGAGATGTCCCTGATCTTCCATAGGAGAATGATTGAATTAGGTTTTTTCCCCATCAAAACTGCCACCTGTCTTTCCAGTTTTTCAACACTGTCATTCAATAGCTGATTTGCATCAGCCTGAGCCTCTTCAGTTATGTTCAGACAGTTCAAGGCCATCAGCAGTGGCCATGCCACCATGAACGCAGCTAACTGTCATTCTCAAGTTGTAAGTATGTCTTTGCTAAGACCATGGAAATACTCAGTCAGGTGGGCCAGGGACTCATGGACCCTCCCTCCGTCCCACACAGGGCCCCATTTTTCAGTGACAGAAGCAGTGCTGCATTTTGAGGATCCTAGGAATCCCAGGACATGCCCTGAAAAAAGGTCATTCAAAGGGGTAGTCTTTCCCCATCCAAACCACCCCATGATATTCACAGAATCACAGAATTGTAGGGGTTGGAAGGGACCTCCAGAGACCATTGAGTTTAGCCCCCTGCCAAAGCAGGTTCCCTACACCACGTCGCACAGCTCGGCATCCAGGCAGGTCTTGAATATCTCCAGAGAAGGAGATTCCACAACCACCCTGGGCAGCCTGTTCCAGTGCTCTGTCACTCTCACCATAAAGAAGTTATTGCACACATTAGTGCAGAACTTCCTATGGTCCAGTTTCTGTCTGTTTCCCCTTGTCCCGTCTCCACACACTGCTGAAAAGAGTCTGGCCTCACCACTTTGCCCCCCACACCTCAAATATTTATAGACCTGGATCAAGTCATCTCTCAGCCTTCTTTTCTCAAGGCTAAACAGACCCAGTTCCCTAAGTCTCTCCTCATAGGGGAGATGCTCCAGGCCCTTCACCATCTTTGTGGCCCTCCGCTGGACTCTTTCCAAGAGATCCCTGTCTTTTTTGTACTGGGGAGCCCAGAACTGGACACAATATTCCAGATGAGGCCTCACCAGGGCAGAGTAGAGGGGGAGGATCACCTCCTTCGACCTGCTGGACACGCTCTTTTTAATGCACCCCAGTATGCCATTGGCTTTTTTGGCTACAAGGGCACACTGCTGGCTCATGGCCAATGCGTCGTCCACCAGGACGCCCAGGTCCCTCTCGACCCACTTCACTATCCGCTCATCTATCCCATACTTCCTCAACTTTGGTATAAGTATGTCATGGGAGACTGTATCAGTTATAGAGGTTATAGAGTTCAATTCCTGTAGTCAATTTGGCGGCCCAAGTGGGACCAGCTCTGTTCGCTGCAGGACCAGCTGAGAGGGAGACACTTTTGGCGCACCCTGAGATTTCTCTGAAGGACTCCCTTCCTCACCTGATCACTGCAGGGACAGACAAGGACCACCCATAGGTGGACCAGGTATGTGTATGGTAAGTGGAGCCCATATGTCTTGAGGAGACATCCTACACAGTTTACAGCCATACGTGCTGCTCCCAGGGAGGTGAGCTCATGGCTTTGGTTGCCAGCTGGGTAGGAAGACTCCTTGGGTGAGTTCCTATGAAAGGGAACTGTATGTCATATGAATGGAAACAAGAACAAATACTCTCTCCCAGGTAGTTGATAATAGGAGGGACCTAGGTTGGTCTCTCCTACGGGTATGGGATATAGTGGATAGCCTGTCAAATGGTAGCCTGGGTTCTCCAAGTTGTAATCACGGGGGTTATAGGTTGTATGTTCAATATTATCATCTGCTTTAAGTGTTTGGTACCGTGTGTCAAGCCGACTCTGGGAAAAACATTAACGTTTGCAACTGGTCGACCAGAGTATGAGTGTTATTAAGATTCCAGCTAGAAAACGTTGTCAGCATTGTGTAGTATGAATAAACCATGGTTTTTGATCTAAATGTCAGAGTGAGTGTGGTGTGAGTGAGACACAGAACAGCTGCAGGGTGAGTGCCGAGTCCCAATCCATGTTTCCTTCCTCCTGTGAGGGAAATGGCCAGACACGGACAAAGTGAAAGACTGTGTTGTGTGTCCACTCATAAGTACTTTCTGCTTGTATGTAAGAAGACAGGAGTTTGTACTCTGTAGATTAGTAAGATTGTCCTGAGGAGAGGTGTACATTCCACCCGACCAATGAATGTCAACCCATTTATGTAATACTATGTACTGCTTGCGAGGAAGTGTGTGAGGGAGGTGGTTCAATCAGTGCTGGTTCTGTGGCACAGTGTTTATAACTGAAGAATACAGACTGTATTAAGGGAGTTTATGTGAACTGAAGAACTGTACTGTTTGACAAACTGTTTTGATGGTATAAGGAAGTGTAATTGTTAATGATATATGGAAGTGTACTTGAGGGAATGTGGAAGTGTATCTGAGCATACAAACAGAGGAAGCATTTACAGAAGAAAAAAGGTTAAAGTGAGTTTACCTGCACTGACATGAGAGCAACACCCTGAACCTCTGCCCTGTGAGCTGAGCAGAGAATAGTGGAGACACAGTCCTCATGTATCAGGTAGTGTTATTCTGCTTACCAAATGAATGAGTTCACTACAGAAGAGGCAAATCTTCCCCTCTGCTCCATTTGTGGCATACTCTGGAGTTCAAGACATTGCAAAGCTATGGCACATCTACTTTCTTTCAATGATGAAAACTTAGTGTGCTCTGGGCTCTCATTTCAATTGCATCTAAAGAAGTCTAGGGTCATGCCAGCTGACAGGAAGCTGGCAAATGTTGTCTCATTGTAAGGAAGAGCAAGAAAGATGACATGGGCAATTATGGACCTGTCAGTCCAGAGCCTGGTAAAATTATGGAGAAAATGATGGTGGGAGTTATGGAAAAACAGCTGAAGGACAATTCTGTCATTGGTTGCAGCCAACACAAGTTTGTGAGGCGAAGGTCCTGTTTAATTTAAGCTCATTCTGTGACACAGTTATCCGTTTAGTTGACCAAGGGAAGCCAGTTGATGTAATCCTTGAGGATTTCAGTGGAGATTTTGATACTGTTTCTCACAACAACCTTCTGGACAGAATGTTCTGCATATGGCTAGACAGAAACACAATGTGGTGGGTGAGCAGTTGGCCAGTAGGTCAGTCCCAAAGGATTATAGTCAGTGGGTTCCATCAGGCTGGTAGATGGTCACTGTCGGGGTCCCCAGGGTTCCATTTTGGGGCCACTTTCCTTTCATGTTTATGCAGATGACTTGAATGCAGGACTAGAAGACGTTCTGAGCAAGTTTGCTGATGAGACCAGATGAGGAGGTGCTGTTGCCTCCACTGAGGGTGGAGAGGACTTGCAGAGAGATGTGGACAAGTCAGAGAAGTGGGTACCAGTTGGTACTAAGCACCAAGTGCATAACGTATAACAAGAACAAGTGCCTGATTGTGCACCGCAGAACATAAAGGACTTCAAACTCTGGGAGAATGTGCAAACGAGGGCACTGGAACTGAGAGATCTGAAGTTCAGAGTTTCACAGGGATTGACTGCTTGTTCAGACTGGGCCCTTCTCACATCCCTTCTCACATCCTGCAATGAAACATAGGTCTCATATGGGACATGAACCTCACAGCGTCCTTGCACCACATGTAGAGCCTGGGATCTTCTGTCCCCATGTCTTTCATTTAACATCATACGGACCTCCAACCCATTGCCCCAGGAAATGCCAGGAGCCAACATGAGAGACAGGATCTCTCTACCACTGGTCTTGCAATCAGGGCTTGACCTGTCTGCTTCGTAAGGCAAAGGAGAGGTTTCTTAGCATGCCAGTGCCTTTGCCTGCCTGTAGTCATGGCTTCCAGTTATCTTCTCTAACAAGTCCCTTGGGAAGCTTACTTGGTAATGGCCCTCAGTGGGCCCATTAATACTCCAAGAAACTTCACTGTTACTTCCGACTTTGTCTTGTTGAGCACTTTGTGCAAACTTCTCTCTGCACTAGAGGCTGATGAACTCAGCATCAAATGCACCCTGGGGCCCATTATAACCTAAAGAATCTCCTGTGCCTTATGCCATCTTGTTATCTTCTTCAGGTTATCAGAACTTGTTCAGCAAAAAGGAGGGATATCTGGAGAGAGCTTAAAGAATCCAGTATAAATTTATTGTCTATTTATTTATAGTTGGGTTTAAAGAAGACATTAAAGCAGCACTGTGCAACTGATACCAATCCAGGATGTCCCAATGAGTTCTGTACTGTTACTGTGTTGACAAAGGTCCTTCTCAACCTCCCCACCCAATTTCTGCTCACAATGGACCTATGGGACTTGCATCACTTTTCTTCACATCACTCTTCTCCTCTGCATTCATCCGCTCAGTGTTAAAACTGCTTTGCACCAACTCCCACTGGCTTTCCTCAGAGAACCAGCTGCACATGGAAAAGGAAAGATTTCTCTTTTTTATCTGGCCAGCAAATGGAAAGAAAGGTGATGCAATTGAATGAACAGTAAAACACAGTGATCAACTGCATGCCATGTTCAAGCGGCATCTATTGAAGTTTGTCTTTCATATGGAATATTTTTAAAAGAAATGATTTATTCTGAGGTAGGATAGGATAGATTGAATCACAGTGAAGTAGTTGACAACAGAGGCCATCAGACTCTGAGAGATGGAGCAAATTCCAGTAATCTTCCTGGGATAGATCAGCCAGGTAGTTGAGAGGTATCAACTTAAAACTGATCAGGACTTGTGAGTATTTCACACATTGAGATGGGTTAACACATTCTCATTGATTTATATCTTTGTCTCCAACTCTGTTTTTCACTTTTACTGACATTAATGAACATCTTTCAGACTTCGTGCCTTAATAAAAAAAGAGACAGTGATTGAGAAAAAGAAAAAGTATAAGAAGAAAAAGAAAAAGAATAGATAGGAAGGGATAGATCAAATCACAGTGAAGGAGTTGACAACACATTCCATCAGACTTTGGGGAGATGGAACAAATTCCAGTAATCCCCCTGAAAGTCAGAAATCAGACAGATAATTGGGAGGTATCTGACTGAACAAAGAGCAAGGGATGGAGAAATCTGGAGGGCAGTGGGAGTAGTGTGTGCCCAAATGGCCTGCTGAAAACATGCCCTTAACCATGGCCATTTCTTTAGGAGAGCTGAAAAAACTTGGAGGATGAGGCACATCAAATAGGCAGCAGGGAAGAGTAGTGCTGGGCACCAGGCTACAGTCACAGGGCATTGGCACTGGCACCGCTGTCTGTGTCTCTGAACCTGAAGGCATTTGTGTCCAGCGAACACAGTTCTGGAAAACATTGTAGTTTCAGTAAAAGAAAAAAAAAGACATCAAATCACCTCAAAGATTCATATTTACAACTTAAAATGGAACAAGACTCATGAGAATTTTTCATGTTGAGAAGGGTTAACACATTTTCATTGATTTCCATCTTTGTCTTCAATTATTTGTTTCAGTTTTATTGACATTTATGATCAACTATTAAGCTTACAGCCTCAAAATAAATAAATAAATTAAAAGAGATACATTTGCATCTTGCACGTGGCCTGATGCCCCTTTCACCTTCACAGTTCCCACAAGTCCTTCCATTCCGAAGAGTATGAGATCCAGCAGAGCACCTCTCCTCTTTGGTTCCTCCACTGCTTGGTCAAGAAGCTGCCATCTGTGCTCTCCATGGATCTGCTGGATGCCACATGCCCTGCTGTGCTGTCCCTGCCACAGATAATGGAGTGACAAAGGCCACCAAATGGGACAAGGGACAGACAACATCAGATTCCCATCTGTCTGCAGAGGGCACCTTCCATTTACTCTCCCTGATCAGGAAGACAGGAAAAGACACTGATGGTCTCCTCTGTTTGCCATTTCCATTAGCTCTGACCTGTCTGCTCTTCCATCCCCAGGCAGAGCTCAGTGCACTCTCACAGAGGGCAGTCGCCCTTCTTTGTCTCCTCGCCCATCCATCCTAAAGACTCGGTATCCCCCTTGTGCTACAGTGCAGTTGTGGAAACCATTAAACTGTGTCCCCATGGTCCAAACAGGAGCTCAGGCCTGCAGCTCTACCAAGATTTCTAGCTTCTTGTGTGTTGGTGTTTGCATTAGTGCAAAAGCACAGAAGTAAACATCCTAATTGAAAAGCATCACTGGACATAGCCTGACTGGATAGCTCATCTATAGAATCAGTGTGCAGAAGGTGGCACACAAACATTAGACCGATCGTGGGTCTTGGAGGTGACGTAGCAGCACGGACACACCATGGGCATGGCTTTCCTGAAGGCCCTGTGCTGCTCTTGTAGCTGTGAGTGAATTCACCGGACAGCCGGTGCTATCCCCTCTCTGGCCCTCAGCTGATGCCCAGGAAGGAGGTGTCTATCTCAGGGATTTCCCACACGGTTTACAAGCACTTGCAAACATCAGGAGCAGCCCAGGCACCTTGGGCATCACCCAGTGTCTGTGTGTGAGCTGCTGCCTCCCAGCTGAAGGACCGAGGACTCAGAGCAGGAGCTCACATGCAGGCAACTCCTTGTGCACTTCTGAACTGAACCAGAGAAATCCCAGCTCCTGTGGTTCTGTGGGGAGCCGAATCCCATTTCAGCTCCAGGATTTCTGTCAAGGGATGAGACTCCTGCGCTGCCTCAGCTGGATCACTGCCCTGCACAGGGAAAGTCCAAACCTCGCCTTCCTTGTCTGGTTGCCCTTATTGTTTCATCAAACGATCTCTGGGAGCACTCCCCATATGTCTCCAATCAGTCACTGACCACTGGACATGTGGTGGTTAATTGAGTGGATTTCAAAGCACAGTCATGATGCTGTTGTCTTTCAGGAGCTGTTGGCCATGAGGACCCAGGGACATGTCAGGGGAAATGAGTGGGAAGGATAAAAATGACATAATCCGCTGCTTGCTTGTCCAGGTTCCTGGGACACAGGGAGCTCATAAAAGTGGGCAGAGCTGCAGAGAGACAGCTGTGCCCAGGAGCAGATCTCGTGCACAGCACAGCCTGCAGGTGACAGAAGGAGAGGAGAGAAATTGGAGAGAGCTTGCAGGATGTGTGTGGTGTGAGCGGGCTGTGAACTCACTGCAGGAGCATTGCTCACAGACCATGACAAGGTAAGTCTCACAGCTGACCATGAGCTGCTTTTAATTAAGGGGTAACTATAACTGGGACATCCCATAGGAGATCTGACTGCAGGCACTGCATGTTTCTTTACTGTGGAAAAAGCTTTCTGCTCCAGCTGAGACGGGTGCCCAGGGCTGTCCTGCAGAGCAGGGTCCCTGCTGTGCCCCAGGGGCTGTGTGCCGGGTATGGGACTCTGCCGCCTGCCAGGCTCAGCACTCAGCCTGCCCGGGGAGCTGCCCAGGGCGCTGCGGGGAGACGTGTGGGGTAAGGAGCCCCCGCAGGGTTTGTGCTGCCACAGCTGCTGCCTGGGGCAGGGGATCACAGCTCCACTGCACAACTGAATGTTTCTGAGGGCACTTTGCAAGAGGAGAGCCAAGGCAGGGGGTTTCCATTTCCTGTTCTGAGGCAAAGAGGTTTGGAGTCAGAAATCTAAAAGGGGCAATAAGAGTTCTGAGAATTTTTCATCAATCAATTGCTTGTTTTGTGAACACTCACACATGATGTGCTTTCAGTCTCCCCTTTCTCGAAGGATGGAATTATCTTCATTTTCTGTAGGCATGAATAATTCACTTATCCTACAAACAGGCAGCATTTTCTAACTGAAACTGAATGCCACAGAAGCTCGGGTAGGGGGCTCTAAGAGCACTTGGGGTAAAGATATGAGACATGAAACAGATGAAAATATCCAGGGAGAAGGGATAAGAAAATAAGAGGAAGGTTAGAGCTCCATATGCTGCTTCTGCTTAAGGAATGCTGATCTACATGAAATTAAATGCAAGTAATGGTGCTAAATGTACACTGTTGTAGGAGAATTAAAACATTTCATATTATAGCAGGAGGAGTGCCTCTGAGAATGGTCTGGACTTGTCATTATCTTCTGCACTCTGAGTAGGACTCCAAGCCCAACAACAGCAGATGCCCAACAGCAGCTCCATCAGTGAGTTCCTCCTGCTGCCGTTGGCAGACACGCGGCAGCTGCAGCTCCTGCACTTCTGGCTCTTCCTGGGCATCTACCTGGCTGCCCTCCTGGGCAACGGCCTCATCAGCACAGCCGTAGCCTGCGACCGCCGCCTGCACACCCCCATGTACTTCTTCCTCCTCAACCTGGCCCTCCTCGACCTGGGCAGCATCTCCACCACTCTCCCCAAAGCCATGCCCAATGCCCTCTGGGACAACAGGGCCATCTCCTACACAGGATGTGCTGCACAGCTCTTTTTCTTTACCTTCTTCATGTCAGCAGAGTATTCCCTTCTCACCATCATGTCCTATGACCGCTACGTTGCCATCTGCAAGCCCCTGCACTACGGGACCTTGATGGACAGCAGAGCTTGTGCCACCATGGCAGCAGCTGCCTGGGGCACTGGGGTTCTCAATTCCCTGCTGCACACTGCCAGTACGTTTTCACTGCCTCTCTGCCAAGGCAATGTTGTGAACCAGTTTTTCTGTGAAATCCCCCAGATCCTCAAGCTCTCCTGCTCAGAATCAAATCTCAGGTAAGTTGTGTTTCTCATTTTTACTATCAGTTTAGACGTAGGCTGCTATGTTTTCATAGTTGTGTCCTATGTGCAGATCTTCGTGGCTGTGCTGAGGATGCCCTCTGAGCAGGGACGGCGCAAAGCCTTCTCCACGTGCCTCCCTCACCTGGCCGTGGTCTCCCTGTTTCTCAGCACTGGTGCTTTTGCCTACCTGAAGCCCCCCTCCATTCCCTCCCCACTCCTGGATCTGACAGTGGCACTTCTGTACTCAGTGGTTCCTCCAACACTGAACCCTATTATCTACAGCATGAGGAACAGGGAGATCAAGCACGCTCTCAGGAAGGTGTTGCAATACTCACTATTCCCGCTTCAATAAAGTGCACATCTTCATCGCATGATTCCCAGTGATGGTTCTTCATCTTTTATGCATCTTTGATTGATTGATTATGTGAGATATAGCAACGTGCAAAAAAATGTTATTGAACTTATAAATAAAAATTTGTTTCACTTCTTTCACACCTACTATCCATTTTCTCACTCCAAGAGCTCATGTAAACATGGAACCAGATTCCCCGAATAGGTTAAGAGATAAATAAATAGCATTCAAAATACGCTTTTCCTTAGCTCTTCTCTTATCCAACTTTGTCTGGATTTGGGGAAGGTACAGCCACAGATAGAAGCACAACTAGTTCTTTTCATTCCTCCTCTCTTTACACTGATACAGTGCACAGAGGATTCGAGTCCTCTCATTTCTACAGGCCTGAAGGTCTTGTGTGTCTCACAGCAGTCCCGTCGTCTCTACAGCAGCACTCAGTGGTTTGCTTAATTTTCTTATCTCAATACTTGGAACAGCTACAGGACCTGTAGCATAAGTGACCGCAGAGCTCCTTATGAGGGGTGGAGTGACAGTGGGATCTGTCCAGAGCTTGGAGCAACTGCAGGATGTGTAGCAAAAACTTGGAGCTATTGCAGGGACTGTGCCAGGAGTTGCAGAGGCTGCAGCAATGTCAGCAGATCCAGCTCTCTTCCCCTTGAAGATGCTGAATAGTGTTGAACACAGCTCAGTAGGTGTGGGCCAGGCCCTGGCACACTGCAGTCATTTGGGCCTTTTTAGGATTACCAGTGCCACAGCAGACCTGTCTCCAATATTCTACCAGTTTCTCAGGATCCTGCAGTTGCTCGGAGATGAAGTTCCAAAGCCCTGGGGGTGCCCACCACTCCAGGCAGCTGCCCAGACTGTCCCACACCCCCTGCCATGCAGAGCCTTCTCACCTTGGGGCAGATCTCTCACTGATATTCCTGAATAATTGTTTAACCTCAATCCTAGAATCATAGAATCACCAAGGCTGGAAAAGGCCTGAAAGATCATCCAATCCAACCGTTCACCTATTACCAATAGCTCCCACTTAACCATGTCCCTCAACACAATATCCAGTCTCTCCTTGAATACCCCTGGTCTCCCAGAGACGACAGTGTAAAATGTGTAATTCCTAATCATACCAACAATATTACTTCCAAAACCCAAAGATGTCCAAAGAGCTGAATGTGCACAAAACTTCACTTTGCCAATTTTATCGTGGTACAAACCAAGGTCAAACAGCATAGCAAAATAAATACCCTAATCCAGCATCCAGAGTTGACAAATGATGCAGCAGGGAAAACAAGCAGCAAGCAAGGAGCTGTGAAATGCAGCTTCATGAGAAGACTCAGCAAGCTTCACAAATAGGGAAACTATCAGCACCATGGCCTGCACATCTCCAACTCCCACAAAGCCCTGTCCACTCTGGACAGATGTGCTGTTACCACAACCCTTGGAGCCTCACATCAGGCACCAAAATGACTGTGGTTGTTGAACCCAACATGTGGCTCAGCAGCTCACAGTGCTTTGTGCACTGCCCAATTCCCAGTGGGATGGGGATGAGAACTGGGAAAAAGAGTACAACTTCTGGGTTGTAACAAAGCAGTTTACTAAGAGAGATAAAAGAAGAGGAGTAATAGTTATCACTATATATCCGTTGATATAGAATCGTATGTAACAACTGATGCACAAGCACTTGCTCAGCACCACCAGACTGATGCTCAGCTGGGCCCTGAGCAGTGAAGAGACTGAGATGAACTCCCACCCCTTTCAATACAATTTCTGCTTGCTGTCAGCTGATAGACAACGTCTCTTTGGCCACTTTCAGTCAGCTGTCCTCACTCTGTTCCCTCCCAGCTCCATGTGCCCTTTACTGACCATGGCCTTGGCTCCGTACAACACTGCTTAGCAGCAGCTGTAAACATCAGAGTGTTATCAATGGTTTTCTCCTAGAACCAAAACACTGCACCATAGCAGGCAGTCTGAAGAAAAAAAATTCATCTGAGCTGTAACTCAGATTCCTGCCTGTCCCCCTCCTCTTGTTCTTCCTGATCAGGAAGCAAGGAACAGAATATGCTGCTCTTCTTTTTGAAACCTTTCCATCAGTATTCAGGTGGCTCCTCTGCCATCCCCGGGCAGAGCTCAGTGCACTCTCACAGATGGCAGCAGCCTTTCTTCATCTTCATTGCCTAATCGTAATGAAGAGTCTGTACCTACTTTGCTACAGTTCAGAGGTGGGAACCATCCCACCATGTCTCTGTGAGACAAACAAGGCCCTAGGCCTGCAAAGGCACAGAGATTTGGAGTTCACTGAGTGAATGTTTGTGGTCCTCTCATTAGTGTAGGGATTCTTCAGAAAGCATCCCCTTCCAGAAGCATGCTTTGATTTAGCCTGTCTGGGTCTCGCATCTACACTGTGGTACTGATGTTCAGGGCCTTGCTCAGAATCAGCAGCCTGCATGAAAGGAAAAGCTCTGTGGTTTTCTCTTGATTTGTCCCGTTTATTTCTCATGCTACCCGCACTGGTCTACAGGCACTTTAGGGCAGCAGTAGGTTGGGGTTACCCCCAGAGGGTACACAGTAAGATTTAGGACGGGGTATTGGCAACAAGACTTTCTCTGAGGAATCCTCACACAATCCTATAGAACAACTCAGAGGCTTTCCATTCAATCTCCAACAGCAACAATATCCCTCAGCCCTTCTCTGTCACATCCAATTCCCCACCCTTCCCCATTTGGACCTGGTTTAAAGCCCTATAATCAATCAGTGCAGGAGCATTTCAGATGGGGTCATGGAGGAGGCAGACTGCCATTCTTGGGGTGGCCATTTTCCCAGGAGGGCATGGTGGGAGGGCTTTGTCCCATCTGGTTCCACCAACACTTGCATCCCCCCAGCAGAAGGCTGTGCCCTCTGTGTCCCACTTGAACTCTGCATGGAGCTTACAGTTGGCAGTGACATGGCTGAGAAGCTCTGGGCATGGATTAAGGGACAGGGAAGTAATGTGCCTTCCTAACTTCCTCCCTGCATGCCTTAGCAACTTCCTTGTAATCTCCCCAAGTACCCAGCCCCTTCTTCCAGAGGACGGAGATTCTCTTTTTCTTCCTGAGTCTCAATAGTTTTTCCCAGTTCATCTGCACTGGTCTTCTTCCCCTATGGCTCACCTTATGGCATTCAGGGACAGCCTGATCTCGTGCCTTTAAGATTTCCATCTTGAGGAGTGTCCAGGCTTCCTGGACCCCTTTACCCATAAGGAGCGACTCCCAAGGGACCTGTGCTACAAGTGTCCTGAACAGGTCAAAGTCCGCCCTCTAGAAGTTCAGGATAGTAGTTTTGCTAGTCACCCTTCTGACATCTCCAAGAATAGAGAATTCTACCATTTCATGGCCACTCTGCCCAAGACAGTCCCCAACCTTCTCAACTCCTACCAGTCCTTCACTGTTAGTGAAGAGCAGGTCTAGCAAGGAACCACCCCTGGTAGGACTTCATACCAGCTGTGTAAGGAAGCTGTCTTGCATGCAATCTATAAACCTCTTGGACTGATTCCTCTGCTATTTATTATATTCCCAGCATATATCAGAGAAGTTGTAGTCTCCCAAGAAAATGAGTGCTGGCAATCTTGCGACTTCAGTAAGCTGCTCATAGAATGCCTCACCCATCAATTAGGCGGTCTATAAGAAACCTTTAGCAAGATGTCACACTTACAGGCCTTTCCCCCGATCCTTACAAACATGCACTTCATTCTGAAGCCCAAGCTCTTCAACATCAAAACTCTCTTTAATATAAAGGGCCACACCACCACCCTTCCTTCCTCCTCTATCCCTTCTGAAGAGCTTGTAACCATCCATCACAGCACTCCAGTCATGGCAGTGGTCCCACCATGGGTCGGTAATAGCAACTAGGTCATGGTTTGTCAGATGCACAGTTGCTTCCAGCTCCTCTTGCTTGTTGACCAAGCTGCGTGCGTTGGTGTAGACGCACTTCAGCTGAGGCATCTGCCTCTCTCCCAACTCAAACAGCATTTCCCTAGGCTTATCTCTGGTAAGCCCTGTTTTGTCCACTCCCCCATCGTAGCTAGTTTAAAGCTCTTTCGATAAGCCCCGCTACCGTCTATGCTAGGATTCACTTCCCCCTTTGAGACAGTTGGGTTCCATTCATGGATAACAGACCATGGGCCAAGTAAACTGTCCTGTGATCAAAGAACTCAAAGTTTCTGGCTCAGTACCAACCTCTGAGACAACTGTTCATTGCTTTGCTTTCCAAGCCTGCTCTGTGTCCCTCACTGCCACTGAAGGTATAGAACAAAAAATCACTTGATCTCCCACTTTGTGAACTAAATGGCCTAAATTCCTGAAATCTCTTTTTATAGTTTGTAGTCTTATCTAAGAAATTTCATCACTGCCCACCTAAACTATGAGTAGTGGAAAATAATCAGTGGACCTAACCAGCATTGGGAGTTTCCTCATTATGTCCCTGACCTGAAACCAAGAAGGCAGCAGACTTACTGACAACTGGGGTCCAGTCTGCAAATGGGGCCCTCTATTCCTCTGAGAAGGGAGTCACCCACCACGGCCACCCTTCTTTCTTTCATGGCAGAGGAAGTCACAAGGCTTGGTAGTGACTGCCTTGCATTAGGTTTCCTCCTAGGCAGATCCTCCATTGCCTCCCCATTCTTATCTCCTTCAGATTTCAGAGTGTCAAACCTGTTGCTTAGATGGATCAGGGGTCGAGGGCTAGGCAGGCATGGGGGGGCTCCTGTGATGTTGAGTTGGGACTCTCTTCCAACCCTTCTCATCAGTCAGGTCTGTCTGACTGTGACAGGGCAGGGAGTCAACCACTTTTCTGGGGGTATTTGCCTGGCAGCCTTCCCTCGGGGATGCCAGCAAGTCACTCCACCAGCCCATCTCCCGATCACACTCCCTGATGGTAAACTGTGAGTAAAACCTTGAGTAAAGTGAGAGTTCACCTAGACAAAAGTATGAGTAGAAACATGGACTGACGTGAGGGTAAACCCAGAGTAAACCCAGGATCCCATCCATTGGGCATGCACAGCCTCTGAGGGCAACTTTTTCCAGTGTTGCTGTGTAAAAATATAGGTTCCTCACATCTAACCTATGTCTCCCCTTTTTAATTTAAATCCGTTTCCATTTGTCCTGTTATCAACAGACCATCCCATCCTTATTCTAGCGTTAGGCATCTCATCCTCAGATGGAAACCCTGGGGCTGAATTGGGATCAGTTTTTCAAAGAACCACAGGAGCTACAAGTTCACCTAGCTGAGTTCAGATGTGCACAGTGAGGTGTCTGTGTGTGAGTCCCTCATCTGAATCCTTGGTTTTTATTCCACAGGGACTGCACTACTCATACACAGTCTCTCAGTGATGCCCAAGGTGCCTTGGGTGATCCTAGTTTTGTGCTAGTGCTTGTAAACTGTGACGGAAAATCTATGAGATAGACACCTCCTTCTGGAGCATCAGCTGAGGGCCAGAAGGGAGGTATTCTTGGCCATCCTAAATACCACCTCAGCCACGTGCTTAGGGCACCCATTGTGTCTTTTGCACCTGACCCCACGGAGTATGTAGTGATATTCAGCTTATCAAAAGGATGAGCTCAGAACAGAAGAGGCAGATCTTCCTCTCTGCTCCATCTGTGGCATAGTCTGGATTTCAAGGCATTGCAAAGCTATGGCACATCTACGTTCTTGCACTGATGACACTTTAGCATGCTCTGGGCTCGCATTTCAATGGCATCTAATAAATCTAGGGTCATACCTGTTGACAGGAAGCTGGCAAATGTTGTCTCATTGTAAGGAAGAGCAAGAAAGATGACACGGGCAACTATGGACCTGTCAGTCTCACTACAGTGCTTGGTAAAATTATGGAGAAAATGATGGTGGGAGTTATGGAAAAACAACTGAAGGACAGGTCACAGACAACACAAGATACAGAGGGGAAGGTCCTATTTAATTTCAGGTCTTTTTATGACACCTTTATCCATTGAGCTGAACAAGGGAAGGCAGTTGATGTAATCCTTGAGGATTTCAGTAGAGCTTTTGATACTGTTTCTCCAGCACCCTTCTGGACAGAAATTCCTGCATACAGCTAGACAGAAACAGAACGTGGTGTGTTGTAATACAAGAAGAATTTTACAGAGCAGCAGCCATGGATTGAGATAAGGAGTTCACAGAGCAGCAGCTGCGGAGCAGGATAAACAGCATGAGAACAAAGGACATCTCTAGGAAAAGAATGAATGGCTCGTGGCTTTGAAGGGGGGTTATAGGGTTGTTATTGCAGTAGCTTTCCTCCAATTAGCGTGTGTGATTTTTGGACACCCTTGTCTGTCTCCTATAAAAGTCTGGCTTTCGGGCAATAAATTGATGCAGCTATATGTAACTATATTGGTGTTTCTCTGTTTGACCCAGCACGCTGACATTTTGCCTTTCAGGTTCACCAGCAGTGGTGGGTGAGCAGTTGGCCAGTAGTTCTGTCCCAAAGGATTATAGTCAGTGGGTTCCATTGGGCTGGTAGATGGTCACTGTCAGAGCTCCCCAGGGTTCCATTTTAGGGCCACTTTCCTTTCATGTTTATGCAGATGACTTGCATGCAGGACTAGAAGATGTTCTGAGCAAGTTTGCTGATGAGACCAGATGAGGAGGTGTTGTTGCCTCCACTTAGAGTGGAGAGGACTTGCAGAGAGATGTGGACAAGTCAGAGAAGTGGGTACCAGTTGGTACTAAGCACCAAGTGCATAAAGTATAACAAGAACAAGTGCCTGATTGTGCACCTGGGTATGGGCAACCCTGGACATAAACACTGTCTGTATATTGGACACATGAGAGACGTCTGACTGAAAAGGATTGGGGGTCCTGCTCAACATAAAATTTTAAGTGAGTCAGCAGTGTGCCCAGCCAGCCAAGAAGGCCAACAGTCCCCTAAAGTGCATCAAGCAATTTATTGCCAGCTGGGTGGGAGAAAGGTTTGTCCCTCTTTGCTCTGCATTGCTACTGCCTCACCTGGAGCACTGGGTGCACTTCTGGGCAATGCAGAACATAAAGAACATCAAACTATGGGAGAGTGTGCACAGGAAGGCACTGGAACTGAGAGATCTGAAGTTCAGAGTTTCACTGGGATTGACTGCTTGTTCAGACTGGGCCCTTCTCACACCCCACATCCTGTGATGAGACACAGGGCACATGTGGGATATGAACTTTAACAGCATCCTTGCACCACATGCAAATGCTTTTCCCAGTGCTTCAGTGTTCCACCACCCATTGCTTTCAACATAGTTTTCAACACCCCATTGTATCTTTTAATTTTACCAGAAGCTGGTGCATGGTAGGGGATATGATAAATCCACTCAATGCCATGAACTTTGGCCCAAGTATTTATTAAGGGAATTTTTGAAATGTGTCCCATTATGAGACTCAGTTCTTTCTGAGGTGTCATGTCTCTATAGGACTTGTTTCTAACAACCCAATATTGTGTTTCTGGCAGTAGCATGGGGTACTGCGTATGTTTCAAGCCACCCAGTGGTTGCTTCCACCATGGTAAGCACAAAACGCTTATCATTATGAGATCCTGGCAAGGTGACATCATTCACCTGTCACTCCTCCCCATATTTATACTTTTGCCTTGGCCTTCCCCCCAGAGAGGCTTCATATTCTTGGCTTGTTTAATTATGGCACATGATTCACAGTCATGAATAACCAGTGCAATAGCATCCATAGTTAAGTCCACCCCTCAGTCTCTAGCCCAATTATATGTTATGTCCATTCCTTGATGGCCTGAGGTCTCATGGAACCATCAAGCTTGAAATAATTCACTCTTGTTCTGCCAGTCCAAGTCTATTTGAGCCACCTCAATTCTGGCAGCTCGACCTACCTGATGGTTGTTTTGTTGTTCTGCAATAGCCCGACTCTTGGGCAAGTGTGCATCCACGTGACACACCTTTACAATCATATCTTTTTTTTGAGCAGTTATGTTTTTCTACAGTTCAGCAGCCCAAATAGGTTTACACCTCCATTGCCAGTTATTTTGTTCCCACTGCTGTAACAACCCCCATAAGGCATTTGCCACCATCCATGAGTCAGTATAAAGATAAAGCATTGGCCACCTCTCCCGTTCAGCCACATCTAAGGTCAGCTGGACAGCTTTTACCTCTGCAAACTGACTTGATTCTCCTTTACCTTCAGTGGCCTCTGCGACCTGTCGTGTGGGGCTCCAAACAGCAGCTTTCCATCTCCGATGCTTCCCTACAATATGAAATGATCCATCAGTGAAAAGAGCATATTTCTTTTCATTTTCTGGTAGTTCGATGTATGGTGGGGCCGCTTTAGCACATGACACCTCTTCTCCTGGTGATGTTCCAAACTTTTTATCTTCAGTCCAGTTCATGATCACTTCTAAAATTCCTGGACGATTGAGGTTCCCCATCCGCGCTTGTTGTCTAATCAGTGCAATCCACTTGCTCCAGGTGGCATCGGTAGCATGATGGGTGGAGAGAACCTCCCCTTTCAACATCCGGTTCATCATTGACAGTCGAGGTGCCAGAAAGAGCTGCATTTCAGTACCAGCTACTTCGGAAGCAGCCCGAGCCCCCTCATACGCGGCTAAGATCTCCTTCTCAGTTGGAGTGTAGCACTCTTCAGACCCCTTGTACGCTCAGCTCCAGAATCCCAGGGGTCGGCCTTGGGTCCCTCCTGAGGCTCTTTGCCACAAACTCCAAGTGGGACCTTTCTCTCCAGCAGCAGTATAGAGGATGTTCTTTACATCCTGTCCAGTCCGTACTGGCCCCAGGTCCATGGCACAGGCTATCTCCTGTTTAATCTGTTCAAAAGCCTGCTGCTGCTCTGGGCCCTATGCAAAATCATTCTTCTTCTGCATCACCTGATAAAGGGGGCTTACAATGAGGCTGTAGTTTGGAATGTGCATCCTCCAAAAGCCCACTGCACCCAGGAAAGATTGTGTCTCTTTCTTGCTAGTTGGTGGAGACATGGCAGTGATTTTGTCAATCACTGTTGGGATGTGATGACATCCATCCTGCCACTTTATACCTAAGAACTGAATTTCCTGGGCAGGCCCTTTTACTTTGCTTCACTTAATAGCAAAACTGGCTCATAGAAGAATTTGAATTATTTGCTCTCCAGCACAGCAGCACTCAGTGGGGGTGTGACCTCATTCAGGCCACGGTAGTCTACTGTCAGCCTCCATTCTCCACTGGCTTTACGCACTGGCCATATGGAGCTGTTAAAAGGTGAGTGAGTTTTACTGATCACTCCCTGATTCTCCAACTGGCGAATCAAATCATGAATGGGGAGCAAGGAATCCCTGTTGGTGCGATACTGCCGTCTGTGCACTGTCTTTGTAGCAATCGGTACCTGCTGCTCTTTTATTTTTACTCGTAGCAGCCTCACAACAGACGGGTCCTCTGACAGGCCAGGCAAAACAGACAGCTGCTTAATGTTGTCCATATCTACAGCAGCGATTCCAAAGGCCCAGTGATACCCCTTAGTATCCTTGAAATGCCCTCTTCTGAGGTATCCTCAATACCAAGTATGAACGGAAACCCTGGACCACTCACATAGGATGTTTTTTCCAGTCTTTACCAGTGAGGCTTATTTCAGCCTCCAACACAGTCAATTCTTGAGAGATATCCAGAAATATGGATTGATTCTGTCCCTTCATGACTGGAGGGCATTAGGGTGCACTGTGCACCAGTATCCACCAGTGCCTTATATTTCTGTGGTTCTGATGTGCTAGGCCATCAAATCCACACAGTCCAATAAACTCTATTATCCCTTCCACTCCCTTGAATGAGGGCAGGGCCCCTCTATTGGTTACCTGTGATAACTGGAGCAGCCGTACTGGTGGTTGGACTGTTTTGTAGTTCCCTCACCCGTGCTCATAGTACAGGAGTAGGCTGGTCATGCCACTTCCTCGTGTCTTCTCTGTGGTCACGTAGGTAACACCACAAGGAAACACACAGTGCAATTTACTGTTGTTCCTTGCTCAATCTGGAAAGCGCTTGTGTCTAATAGCTGAGAATTTTAATGATACACATGAAGGCTTTATGGTCGTTAATTTCTTTACGATCTCTCGCCTTCAACTGAAGCAGCAGCTAGGCCAATTACCAAGTGACACCAAGGAGATGAAGTGGCAAAATGGCGATTTATTGAAACAGACACATCCTTATATAACCTACGCCTTTTTGTCTACACCCACTGTATTACACTAAGATTCTTCCAGAATATGGGGAAGGGCCTGTCACATCACAACAAGCTACCGTCCCAGCTGTCCCAACAGCGAAGCAACCAGGTAACAAGAGATTCCTTCTGGTGCCGTGTGAACTCCTTTCTTACGCCTTCGATTTCAGTCATCTTCAGGGATCGACAAACAGTAACAGAGATTTCCTCCTCATCACTCTCTTCTTCATGACACTTTTCCTTTTTCCTTTCTCGGTACTTATCCAGACCTGTCACCTGGATCTTCTGTTGCCTCCTCCTCCACTTCTTTTTTCCGTTCTAGACGTGAGGACACCCATTTCCATTTCTTGCCTTCCACAAGGGCAACTGATATTGTTACTGGTGCCTCCTGTGACTGATCAAAATTGACTTGGGGATTTCCCTTTTTGGCTAGAACCTCAGCTCGGAAATTCTCTCTTTTCGGAACAGTGTTATATAGAGCACGGTAAGCACAAGCCAAGCCCCAAATAAGTCATACCCCCTTAGATCTATCTAGGCTGCGCCATCCCTGACTCAAATACTGGCTTAGTTTCTCGGGATCCCACAGGTGTTCAAGAGTTAAATCCCATGACATTGCGGGCCCCCATGTGTTGGCGAACCTGAAGGCAAAAGTCAGCGTTCTAGGACAAACAACCACACACCAATATAGTTAAATATAGCTGTGTCCATCTATTGCCTGAAGAGCCGTACTTTTATAGCAAACAAGCAAGGGTGTTCAAAAATCACACGTACTAATTGGAAGAAAGCTTCTGCAATAAGAACCCTAAAACCCCGCTTCAAAGCCACGAGCCTTTCACTCTTTTGCTAGAGGTGTCCTTGGTTCTCATGCTGTTTATCCTGCTCTGCAGCTGCTGCTCTGTAAAGTGCTTATCTTGATCCATGGCTGCTGCTCTGTAAAATTCTTCTTGTATTACAACAGAATGGCAGTTCCATGGGGTCTCCAGCACACCCCCAGCCAGCTGGCAAATGCCACTGAGGACCTTTAGGAAAGACATGCCCTGGGTAGTGACAATGTTCACTGGACAACTGTGAGCCCCACAATGGGTCTCGTACCTGTGTGCCATCTTCTGAACACCAGTAGCACGGTGTAGATGCAAGGCCCAGCCAGGCAAAATCAAAACATGCTTCTGGAAGGGGATCCTTTCTGAAGAGTCGTTACACTAATGAGAGGACCACAAACATTCACTCAGCGAACTCCAAATCTCTGTGCCTTTGCAGGCCTAGGGTCTTGTTTGGTTCACAGAGACATGGTGGGTTGATTCTCAGCTCTGTACTGTAGCAAATGGGGTACAGATTCTGCATGACGGATGGGCAAGGAAGAAGAGAAAAGGCTGCTGCCATCCATGAGAGGGCACTGAGCTCTGCCTGGGGATGGCAGAGGAGCCAGCTGAGAACTGATGGAAAGGGCTCAGAGAGGAGAGCGGCAGATTCTGTTCCTTGCTTCCTGATCAGGAAGAACAAGAAGAGGGGACAGGCAGGAATCTGAGTTACAGCTGGAATGGAATTGTTTTCTTCAGACTGTCTGCTGTGGTGCAGTGTTTTGGTTCTAGGAGAAAACCATTGATAACACTCTGATGTTTACAGCTGCTGCTAAGCAGTGTTGTACAGAGCCAAGGCCATGGTCAGTGGAGGGCACATGGAGCTGGGAGGGAACAGAGTGAGGACAGCTGACTGATAGTGGCCAAAGGGACGTTCTCTATCAGCTGACAGCAAGCAGAAATTGTATTGAAAGGGGTGGGAGTTCATCTCAGTCTCTTCACTGCCCAGGGTCCAGCTGAGCATCAGTCTGGTGGTGCTGAGCAAGTGCTTGTGCATCAGTTGTTACATACAATTCCATATCAACGGATATATAGTGATAACTATTACTCCACTTCTTTTATCTCTCTTAGTAAACTGCTTTGTTACATCCCAGAAGTTGTACTCTTTTTCCCAGTTCTCATCCCCATCCCACTGGGAATTGGGCAGTGCACAAAGCACTGTGTGCTGCTGAGCCACATGTTGGGTTCAACAACCACTGTCATTTTGGTGCCTGATGTGAGGCTCCAAGGGTTGAGATAGCAGCACATCTGTCCAGAGCGGACAGGGCTTTGTGGGAGCTGGAGAAGTGCAGGCCATGGTGCTGATATGTGTGGATGTGCTCCCTATGTGTGGAGCTTGTTGAGTCTTCTCATGAAGCTTCACTGCACAGCTCCTTACTTGGTGCTTGGATGCTGCATTAGGGTATTTATTTTGCTATGCTGTTTGACCTCAGTTTGTACCACGATAAAATTGGCAGCTGACAAAGTGAAGTTTTGTGCACATTCAGCTCTGCGGTCATCTTTGGGTTTTGGAAGTAATATTGTCCATATGATTAGGAATTACACAATTTACATTGTCGCCTCTGTGAGTCCGGGGGTGTACTGGATATTGTGTTGAGGGACATGGTTTAGTGGGAGCTATAGGTAATAGGTGAACGGTTGGACTGGATGATCTTTTAGGCCTTTTCCAACCTTGGTGATTCTATGAATCTATGATTGAGGTTAAACAATTATTCAGGAATATCAGTGAGAGATCTGCCCCAAGGTGAGAAGGCTCTGCATGGCAGAGGGTGTGGGACGGTCTGGGCAGCTGCCTGGAGTGGTGGGCACCCCCAGGGCTTTGGAACTTCATCTCCGAGCAACTGCAGGATCCTGATAAACTGGTAGAATATTGGGGGCAGGTCTGCTGTGGCACTGGTAACCCCCAAGAGGCACAAATGACTGCAGTGTGCCAGATCCAGAGAGCTGGATCTGCTGACAGTGCTGCAGCCTCTGCAACTCCTGGCACAGACCATGCAGCAGCTCCAAGGTTTTGCTACACGTCCTGCAGTTGCTCCAAGCTCTGGGCAGATCCCTCTGTCACTCCACCCCTCATAATGAGCTCTGCAGTTACTCCTGCTACGGGTCCTGTAGCTGTTCCAAGTATGGTAATAAGAAAATGCTACAAATTCCTCCCAAGGGAGGAAGTACAGCCCTGCGGTGGCTCCAACCCCTCCAATGAGCCCAGTGGCTGCTCCAACATAGTCACAGGTCCTGTGGTGGTTCCAGCTCTGGCAATGAACTCTGAGGTCACTTCAACTCCTGCAACAGCCCAACAGCCACTTCAGCTCCTACAGTGAACCCTGTGGCTGTTAAAACCCCTGCAACTAATCCTGGACTTGCAGACAGATGCGCATAGGGATTAGTTCATATATGTTTGCAACTGCATATGTTGTATATGTGTGAAAATACACTAAATATATTATATATGTATAAATACATTTGTCATAATTATTATCCTTTTCTTTTTCTCTTTGTCTCAACCCATAAACCTTAAACCACAGCACTGCCTTGAGATGCTTACGGATCTCCTTGGGACTATTCAATCTGATCTGGTCACACAGTGAAGAGCACCTGAAGATCTCAAGGTTTTCTCAGGGAGCAGCTCCTGAGGTATATTCCTTACACCAGCTTTGGAAGAGGCCTCCCTCCAGTTCTCTGGTCCTGCTCTAAAGGGGCCCTCTTGTTATAGCAGTGCCAGCAAGGAGACCAGCTCTGACAGACCTGTTCATATTGCCGGCTACTGACTGCAGCCCTGGATTGCTGCTGTAGAGGCAACAGGACTGTTGTGAGACACACAAGACCTTCAGGACTGCACAAATGAGAGGACTCAAGAGCACTGCAGCACTGGTAAGAGCACATGAATGAAAAGAGCACGTTGAGCTGCTGTCTGTGGCTGTACCTCCCCAAATCCAGGCAAAGTAGGAAGAAAGAAAATCTAAGTAAGTCTATTTTGAAAGCTTTTTAGGTATCTTATAACATATTCAGGGAATCTGGTTCCATGTTTACATGAGTTCTTGGAGTGAGAAAATGGAAATTAGGTAGGAAAGAATTTAAATACATTTTTATTTATAAGTTCAATAACATTTTTTTTTTGCACATTCCTATATCTCACATAATCAAACAGACAAAGATGCATAAAACATAAAGAACCACCACTGGGAATCCTATTGAGGAAGTTGTGCATTTTATTGTAGCTGGAATAGTGCTTATTGCAACACCTTCCTGAAAGCGTGCTTGATCTCCCTGTTCCTCATGCTGTAGATAATAGGGTTCAGGGTTGGAGGAACCACTGCATACAGAAGTGCCACTGTCAGATCCAGGAATGAGGAGGAAGTGGATGGGGGCTTCAGGTAGGCAAAAAAACCCATGCTGAGAAACAGGGAGACCACGGCCAGGTGAGGGAGGCATGTGGAGAAGGCTTTGTGCCGTCCCTGCTCAGAGGGCATCCTCAGCACAGCAAGGAAGATGTGCACATAGGACACAACTACAAAAACAAAGCAGCCAAAGAATAAACTGGCACCAAAAAATAGAAGCACAACTTCCCTGAGGTAGGAGGTTGAGCAGGAGAGCTTGAGGATCTGTGGGATTTCACAGAAAAACTGGTTCACAACATTGCCTTGGCAGAGAGGCAGTGAAAATGTACTGGCAGTGTGCAGCAGGGAATAGAGAACCCCAGTGCCCCAGGCAGCTGCTGCCATGGTGGCACAAGCTCTGCTGTCCATCAAGGTCCCGTAGTGCAGGGGCTTGCAGATGGCAACGTAGCGGTCATAGGACATGATGGTGAGAAGGGAATACTCTGCTGAGAGGAAGAAGGAAAAGAAAAAGAGCTGTGCAGCACATCCTGTGTAGGAGATGGCCCTGGTGTCCCAGAGGGCGTTGGCCATGGCTTTGGGGAGAGTGGTGGAGATGCTGCCCAGGTTGAGGAGGGCCAGGTTGAGGAGGAAGAAGTACATGGGGGTGTGCAGGCGGCGGTCGCAGGCTACGGCTGTGCTGATGAGGCCGTTGCCCAGGAGGGCAGCCAGGTAGATGCCCAGGAAGAGCCAGAAGTGCAGGAGCTGCAGCTGCCGCGTGTCTGCCAACGGCAGCAGGAGGAACTCACTGATGGAGCTGCTGTTGGGCATCTGCTGTTGTTGGGCTTGGAGTCCTGCTCAGAGTGCAGAAGATAATGACAAGTCCAGACCATTCTCAGACACACTCCTCCTGCTATAATATGAAATGTTTTTATTCTCTTACGACAGTGTACATTTAGCACCATTACTTGCATTTAATTTCATGTATTTCAGCATTCCTTAAGCAGAAGCAGCATATGGAGCTCTAACCTTCCTTTTATTTTCTTATGCCTTCTCCCTGGATATTTTCATCTGTTTCATGTCTCATATCTTTACCCCAAGTGCTCTTAGAGCCCCCTACCCGAGCTTCTGTGGCATTCAGTTTCAGTTAGAAAATGCTGCCTGTTTGTAGGATAAGTGAATTATTCATGCCTACAGAAAATGAAGATAATTCCATCCTTCGAGAAAGGGGAGACTGAAAGCACATCATGTGTGAGTGTTCACAAAACAAGCAATTGATTGATGAAAAATTCTCAGAACTCTTATTGCCCCTTTTAGATTTCTGACTCCAAACCTCTTTGCCTCAGAACAGGAAATGGAAACCCCCTGCCTTGGCTCTCCTCTTGCAAAGTGCCCTCAGAAACATTCCGTTGTGCAGTGGAGTTGTGATCCCCTGACCCAGGCAGCAGCTGTGGCAGCACAAGCCCTGCCGGGGGGCTCCTTCCCCCCACCCGTCTCCCTGCAGCACCCTGGGCAGCTCCCCGGGCAGGCTGAGTGCTGAGCCTGGCAGGCGGCAGAGTCCCATACCCGGCACACAGCCCCTGGGGCACAGCAGGGACCCTGCTCTGCAGGACAGCCCTGGGCACCCGCCTGCAGCCCCGGCTGCACAGCCTGCAGCCGTGCTGGGACATGCAGCCCTCAGGGCTGTGATTTCATACTGCAGTATGGAAGCCCTCAGCTGGAGCAGAAGGCTTTTTCCACAGTAAAGAAACATGCAGTGCCTGCATCCAGATCTCCTATGGGATGTCCCAAATTAAGTTGACCCTCTATGAAAAGCAGCTCATGGTCTGCAGTGAGACTTACCCTGTCATGGTCTGTGAGCAATGCTCCTGCAGTGAGCTCACAGCCCGCTCACACCACACACATCCTGCAAGCTCTCTTCAGTTTCTCTCCTCTCCTTCTGTCACCTGCAGGCTGTGCTGTGCACAAGAGCTGCTCCTGGGCACAGCTGTCTCTCTGCAGCCCTGCACACTTTTATGAGCTCCCTGTGTCCCAGGAGCCTGGACAGGCAAGCAGCAGATTATGTCATTTTTATCTTTCCGACTTGTCTCCCCTGACATGTCCCTGGGTCCTCATGGCCAACAGCTCCTGAAAGACAACAGCATCATGACTGTGCTTTGAAATTCGCTCAATTAACCACCACATGTCCAGTGGTCAGTGACTGATTGGAGACATATGGGGAGTGCTCCCAGAGATCGTTTGATGAAACAATAAGGGCAACCAGACAAGGAAGGCAAGGTTTGGACTTTCCCTGTGCAGGGCAGTGATCCAGCTGAGGCACTGCAGGAGTCTCATCCCTTGACAGAAATCCTGGAGCTGAAATGGGATTCAGCTCCCTACACACTCACAGGAGCTGGGATTCCTCTGGTTCAGTTCAGAAGAGCACAAGGAGTTGCCTGCATGTGAGCTCCTGCTCTGAGTCCTCGGACCTTCAGCTGGGAGGCAGCTGCTCACACACAGACACTGGGTGATGCCCAAGGTGCCTGGGCTGCTCCTGATGTGTGCCAGTGCTTGTAAACCATGTGGGAAATCCCTGAGATAGACAGCTCCTTCCTGGGCATCAGCCGAGGGCCAGAGAGGGGATAGCACTGGCTGTCTGGTGAATTCACTCACAGCTGCAAGAGCAGCACAGGGCCTTCAGCAAAGCCATGCCCATGGTGTGACCATGTTGCTGTGTCAACTCCAAGGCCCACGATCAGTCTAATGTTTGTGTGCCACCTTCTGCACACTGATACCATAGATTAGCTATCCAGTCAGGCTATGTCCAGTGATGCTTTCCAATTAGGATGTTTACTTCTGTGGTTTTGCACTAATGCAAACACCAACACACAAGAAGCTAGAAATCTTGATAGAGCTGCAGGCCTGAGCTCCTGTTTGGACCATGGGGACACAGTTTAATGGTTTCCACAACTGCACTGTAGCACAAGGGGGATACCGAGTCTTTAGGATGGATGGGCGAGGAGATAAAGAAGGGTGAATGCCCTCTGTGAGAGTGCACTGAGCTCTGCCTGGGGATGGAAGAGCAGACAGGTCAGAGCTAATGGAAATGGCAAACAGAGGAGACCATCAGTGTCTTTTCCTGTCTTCCTGATCAGGGAGAGTAAATGGAAGGTGCCCTCTGCAGACAGATGGGAATCTGATGTTGTCTGTCCCTTGTCCCATTTGGTGGCCTTTGTCACTCCATTATCTGCAGCAGGGACAGCACAGCAGGGCATGTGGCATCCAGCAGATCCCTGGAGAGCACAGATGGCAGCTTCTTGACCAAGCAGTGGAGGAACCAAAGAGGAGAGGTGCTCTGCTGGATCTCATACTCTCCGGCATGGAAGGACTTGTGGGAACTGCGAAGGTGAAAGGGGCATCGGGCCACGTGCAAGATGCAAATGTATCTCTTTTTATTTATTTTGAGGCTGTAAGCTTAATAGTTGATCATAAATGTCAATAAAACTGAAACAAATAATTGAAGACAAAGATGGAAATCATTGAAATTGTGTTAACCCTTCTCAACATGAAAAATTCTCATGAGTCTTGTTCCATTTTAAGTTGTAAATATGAATCTTTGAGGTGATTTGATGTCTTTTTTTTTCTTTTACTGAAACTACAATGTTTTCCAGAACTGTGTTCGCTGGACACAAATGTCTTCAGATTCAGAGACACAGACAGTGGTGCCAGTGCCAATGCCCTGTGACTGTAGCCTGGTGCCCAGCACTACTCTTTCCTGCTGCCTATTTGATGTGTCTCATCCTCCAAGTTTTTTCAGCTCTCCTAAATAAATGGCCATGGTTAAGGGCATGTTTTCAGCAGGCCATTTGTGCACACACTACTCCCACTGCCCTCCAGATTTCTCCATCCCTTGCTCTTTGTTCAGTCAGATACCTCCCAATTATCTGTCTGATTTCTGACTTTCAGGGGGATTACTGGAATTTGTTCCATCTCCCCAAAGTCTGAGAATCAGTGAGAATGTGTTAACCCGTCTCAATGTGTGAAATACTCACAAGTCCTGATCAATTTTAAGTTGATACCTCTCAACTACCTGGCTGATCTATCCCAGGAAGATTACTGGAATTTGCTCTATCTACCAGAGTCTGATGGCCTCTGTTGTCAACTACTTCACTGTGATTCAATCTATCCTATCCTACCTCAGAATAAATCATTTCTTTTAAAAGTATTCCATATGAAAGACAAACTTCAATAGATGCAGCTTGAACATGGCATGCAGTTGATCACTGTGTTTTACTGTTCATTCAATTGCATCACCTTTCTTTCCATTTGCTGGCCAGATAAAAAAGAGAAATCTTTCCTTTTCCATGTGTAGCTGGTTCTCTGAGGAAAGCCAGTGGGAGTTGGTGCAAAGCAGTTTTAACACTGAGCGGATGAATGCAGAGGAGAAGAGTGATGTGAAGAAAAGTGATGCAAGTCCCATAGGTCCATTGTGAGCAGAAATTGGGTGGGGAGGTTGAGAAGGACCTTTGTCAACACAGTAACAGTACAGAACTCATTGGGACATCCTGGATTGGTATCAGTTGCACAGTGCTGCTTTAATGTCTTCTTTAAACCCAACTATAAATAAATAGACAATAAATTTATACTGGATTCTTTAAGCTCTCTCCAGATATCCCTCCTTTTTGCTGAACAAGTTCTGATAACCTGAAGAAGATAACAAGATGGCATAAGGCACAGGAGATTCTTTAGGTTATAATGGGCCCCAGGGTGCATTTGATGCTGAGTTCATCAGCCTCTAGTGCAGAGAGAAGTTTGCACAAAGTGCTCAACAAGACAAAGTCAGAAGTAACAGTGAAGTTTCTTGGAGTATTAATGGGCCCGCTGAGGAACATTACCAAGTAAGCTTCCCAAGGGACTTGTTAGAGAAGATAACTGGAAGCCATGACTACAGGCAGGCAAAGGCACTGGCATGCTAAGAAACCTCTCCTTTGCCTTACAAAGCAGACAGGTCAAGCCCTGATTGCAAGACCAGTGGTAGAGAGGTCCTGTATGTCATGTTGGCTCTGGGCATTTCCTGGGGCAATGTGTTGGAATTTTGTATGATGTTAAATGAAAGACATGGGGACAGAAGATCCCAGGCTCTACATGTGGTGCAAGGACGCTGTGAGGTTCATGTCCCATATGAGACCTATGTTTCATTGCAGGATGTGAGCAGGGATGTGAGAAGGGCCCAGTCTGAACAAGCAGCCAATCCCTGTGAAACTCTGAACTTCAGATCTCTCGGTTTCAGTGCCCTCGTTTGCACATTCTCCCAGAGTTTGAAGTCCTTTATGTTCTGTGGTGCCCAGAACATAGTGAGGCAGTAGCAATGCAGAGCAGAGGGACAACCCTTTCCCTCACCCAGCTGGCAATAAGTTGCTTCATGCACTCCAGGGGACTGTTGTCTTTCCTGGCTGCCTTGGCACACTGCTGACTCACATTCAGTGTGATGCTGACCAGCACCCCAACCCTTTCCAGTCAGAATCCTCTCCAGTGTCCCATATCCAGTCAGTGTGTATGTCCAGCATTGCCCCTACCCAGGTGCACAATCAGGCACTTGTTCTTGTTATACTTTATGCACTTGGTGCTTAGTACCAACTGGTACCCACTTCTCTGACTTGTCCACATCTCTCTGCAAGTCCTCTCCACCCTCAGTGGAGGCAACAGCACCTCCTCATCTGGTCTCATCAGCAAACTTGCTCAGAACGTCTTCTAGTCCTGCATTCAAGTCATCTGCATAAACATGAAAGGAAAGTGGCCCCAAAATGGAACCCTGGGGACCCCGACAGTGACCATCTACCAGCCTGATGGAAAAAACTGACTATAATCCTTTGGGACTGACCTACTGGCCAACTGCTCACCCACCACATTGTGTTTCTGTCTAGCCATATGCAGAACATTCTGTCCAGAAGGTTGTTGTGAGAAACAGTATCAAAATCTCCACTGAAATCCTCAAGGATTACATCAACTGGCTTCCCTTGGTCAACTAAACGGATAACTGTGTCACAAAATGAGCTTAAATTAAACAGGACCTTTGCCTCACAAACTTGTGTTGGCTGCGACCAATGACAGAATTGTCCTTCAGCTGTTTTTCCATAACTCCCACCATCATTTTCTCCATAATTTTACCAGGCTCTGGACTGACAGGTCCATAATTGCCCATGTCATCTTTCTTGCTCTTCCTTACAATGAGACAACATTTGCCAGCTTCCTGTCAGCTGGCATGACCCTAGACTTCTTTAGATGCAATTGAAATGAGAGCCCAGAGCACACTAAGTTTTCATCATTGAAAGAAAGTAGATGTGCCATAGCTTTGCAATGCCTTGAACTCCAGAGTATGCCACAGATGGAGCAGAGGGGAAGATTTGCCTCTTCTGTAGTGAACTCATTCTTTTGGTAAGCAGAATAACACTACCTGATACATGGGGACTGTGTCTCTGCTCTGCTCTGCTCAGCTCACAGGGCAGCGGTCTGGCAGGGTGTTGCTCTCATGTCAATGCAGGTAAACTCACTTTAATCCTTTTTCCTCTGTAAATGCTTCCTCTATTTCTATGCTCAGATACACTTCCACATTCCCTCAACTACACTTTCATATATCATTAACAATTACACTTTCTTATACCATCAAAACAGTTTGTCAAAACGTACAGTTCTTCAGTTCACATAAACTCCCTTAATACAGTCTGTATTCTTCAGTTATAAACACTGTGCCACAGAACCAGCACTGATTGAACCACCTCCCTCACACACTTCCTCGCAAGCAGTACATAGTATTACATAAATGGGTTGACACTCATTGGTCGGGTGGAATGTACACCTCTCCTCAGGACAATCTTACTAATCTACAGAGTACAAACTCCTGTCTTCTTACATACAAGCAGAAAGTACTTATGAGTGGACACACAACACAGTCTTTCACTTTGTCCGTGTCTGGCCATTTCCCTCACAGGAGGAAGGAAACATGGATCGGGACTCGGCACTCACCCTGCAGCTGTTCTGTGTCTCACTCACACCACACTCACTCTGACATTTAGATCAAAAACCATGGTTTATTCATACTACACAATGCTGACAACGTTTTCTAGCTGGAATCTTAATAACACTCATACTCTGGTCGACCAGTTGCAAACGTTAATGTTTTTCCCAGAGTCGGCTTGACACACGGTACCAAACACTTAAAGCAGATGATAATATTGAACATACAACCTATAACCCCCGTGATTACAACTTGGAGAACCCAGGCTACCATTTGACAGGCTATCCACTATATCCCATACCCGTAGGAGAGACCAACCTAGGTCCCTCCTATTGTCACCCACCTGGGAGAGAGTACTTGTTCTTGTTTCCATTCGTATGACATACAGTTCCCTTTCATAGGAACTCACCCAAGGAGTCTTCCTACCCCAGCTGGCAACCAAAGCCATGAGCTCACCTCCCTGGGAGCAGCACGTATGGCTGTAAACTGTGTAGGATGTCTCCTCAAGACATATGGGCTCCACTTACCATACACATACCTGGTCCACCTATGGGTGGTCCTTGTCTGTCCCTGCAGTGATCAGGTGAGGAAGGGAGTCCTTCAGAGAAATCTCAGGGTGCGCCAAAAGTGTCTCCCTCTCAGCTGGTCCTGCAGCGAACAGAGCTGGTCCCACCTGGGCCGCCAAACTGACTACAGGAATTGAACTCTATAACCTCTATAACTGATACAGTCTCCCATGACATCCTTATAACAAAGCTGAGGAAGTATGGGATAGGTGATTGGACAGTGAAGTGGGTCGAGAATTGGCTGACTGGCAGAGTGCAGAGTGTTGTCGTTGGCGGTGCAGTGTCTGGCTGCAGGGCTGTAACGAGCGGCGTCCCCCAGGGGTCTGTGCTCAGTCCGGTCTTGTTCAACATCTTCATCAATGACCACCCTCAGCAAGTTTGCTGATGACACGAAGTTGGGAGGATTGGCTGACACACCTGAAGGCTGTGCTGCCATTCAGCGAGACCTGGACAGGCTGGAGAGCCGGGCAGTAAGAAACCGGATGAGGTTTAACAAAAGCAAGTGTAGAGTCTTGCACCTAGGGAGAAATAATTGCATGCACCGGTACAGGCGGGGGGAAGAGCTGCTGGGGAGGAGCTCTGCTGAGAGGGACCTGGGCGTCCTGGTGGACGACAGATTAACCATGAGCCAGCAGTGTGCCCTTGTAGCCAAAAAAGCCAATGGCATCCTGGGGTGCATTAAAAAGAGCGTGTCCAGCAGGTCGAAGGAGGTGATCCTCCCCCTCTACTCTGCCCTGGTGAGGCCTCATCTGGAATATTGTGTCCAGTTCTGGGCTCCCCAGTAAAAAAAAGACAGGGATCTCTTAGAAAGAGTCCAGCAGAGGGCCACTAAGATGGTGAAGGGCCTGGAGCATCTCCCCAATGAGGAGAGACTGAGGGAACTGGGTCTGTTTAGCCTTGAGAAAAGAAGGCTGAGAGGGGACAGGATCCAGGTTCTATAAATATTTGAGGTGTGGGGGGCAAAGTGTTGAGGCCAGACTCTTTTCAGCAGTGTGTGGAGACGGGACAAGGGGAAACAGACAGAAACTGCACCATAGGAAGTTCTGCACTAATGTGTGCAATAACTTCTTTACGGTGAGAGTGACAGAGCACTGGAACAGGCTGCCTAGGGTGGTTGTGGAATCTCCTTCTCTGGAGATATTCAAGACCTGCCTGGATGCCGAGCTGTGCAACGTGGTGTAGGGAACCTGCTTTGGCAGGGGGCTGGACTCAGTGGTCTCTGGAGGTCCCTTCCAACCCCTACAATTCTGTGATTCTGTGAATATCATGGAGTTGTTTGGATGGGGAAAGACTACCCCTTTGAATGACCTTTTTTCAGGGCATGTCCTGGGATTCCTAGGATCCTCAAAATGCAGCACTGCTTCTGTCACTGAAAAATGGGGCCCTGTGTGGGACGGAGGGAGGGTCCATGAGTCCCTGGCCCACCTGACTGAGTATTTCCATGGTCTTAGCAAAGACATACTTACAACTTGAGAATGACAGTTAGCTGTGTTCATGGTGGCATGGCCACTTTTAATGGCCTTGAACTGTCTGAACATAATTGAAGAGGCTCAGGCTGATGCAAATCAGCTATTGAATGATAGTGTTGAAAAACTGGAAAGACAGGTGGCAGTTTTGATGGGGAAAAAACCTAATTCAATCATTCTCCTATGGAAGATCAGTAACAACTGTCTGGAAGACCATGGGGACCCTGTACAAGGGAATCTGTATAAAATGGACTCTGTAAATGAAGGCACTAAAAGGTCAGATTTTGAGGTTCCATTTGGACTAGATCTATTTGAGATCTGACTGATTGTAACCCAAAAATGAAAAAAAAAAAAAAAAAAAAAATGCAGGATAGGCTGGTGGGAGTGCCCTGACCAGTATCCAACCCCCCAAACCCTGCTGCCCATAATACAGCAGCTGAACTGATGGATATAGTACAGTGGTTTAGACAGAAACCAAGAGAGCATGCCAGCATAGCTGCTCTTGTTATGGGACATGGAGGCAGAAAGCGCTGTGGTGAATGGACTGGAAATTTCAAAACTGACATCCATTACTACTCACCCTGCCCTCAGGCAAAGACTGTATGCTCTGTCCAACATAATGAGGATAGCCATTTGATCAGTGAATGATTTATGGCTGTGTGTCATATAACATGGCCAAATAAGAATGACATACCATTAAATATCAGCCTGTGGTCCTCTATGGAGGACTAACAAAATTATATTAGAGAATTAGGCATGAAAGAGGCAATCTATGAAGATGATTTTGAGAGCCCAGTCAATAAATTTTTCATCAGGAACGAGGGATCTCATCCTACAGCCATCACCTTTACATCAGTATGGGTCTATGTTATCCATACTGAACCCCCCAGTGGCCCTCAGGTGCTGTAATACAACAGGCTGCCCAATTGATGGGGAGACAAGAGTGCCTACGGCCAGATGCAGGCTCTGAATGGTGGTGGAAAGGTCTGAGAAAGGCAGAGAACCATCTGCTGCCATGACTTAGGCGTCCAGCCCCTAAGGTAATCCAGTCTGGACCCATTAGGGTCTTGAGACAACAAATGTTTAAAGACCAGATTAGAGCAGGAGTTCAGTTTAAAAAGATCGATGGACAGCATAATCAGGAAAAAATATCTGTTAAACAGGCCCAAGCACTGAGTATTTATAGTCCAACCTTTTCAGCCAAACTAGATGTGAATGTAACTCAAGAAGGGTCTGGATGGGGGCTCTGGCAGAGCCAGAGTTCTTTGTGAACCCCTATGAGGTTTTGGCCACAGGTTTGGCATGGAGCAGAATAAAGATACATCACAGTTGAAAAGCATTTATTGGCAGTAGCTCAGATTTCAGAGGTTATCGTTAAACATCAAGGCCAGTCCAGGGGTGGGTAAAAGATCTAACACACATCTCTATGATGGGGGTGGCCCAATCACAAGCAGTGGTGCGCTCAGTTGTTCTGCTTGCCTGCTCCTCAAGGAGTTAAGAGAAATCTATGCCTGTTGCGTGTTCGAGTGCATGCGCAATGCCATGTGGAGGGCTTATCACAATAAAGATTGGCGGATTTGCTGCGTAGACCGGTCAGAACTCAGATCTGCGTTGTGCTTCCTGTGGCACCAAACGCCCAACAGTGACAGTTCCATGTATTGGCCAGCAGGTGGCAGCAGAGACCACGGAAAGAACGTCTGCGGGACAGACCCTGGGGATCCGTTCTCTTTTGATTATAGGGGAAGAACACAAAGATGGAAGAGGAGGGAAGGGGGAAAAAAAAAAGAAAAAAGAAAAAACCAAACCACAGCAAACAAATAAAAACTTCTCCAAACGTAGCAAACTTGAATGTCTGTCAATAAATTAATGAGTAATTGAATTGATGTCCGTTTCAGACAGTCCCCTGTAGAATCAGGGTAAGGGTTAGGATTAGAGTTACATTGCAGGTTAATGCTGTTATCTTTACAGCTCCTGTGAGGGTTGGGGTCTGGGTCAAGTGTTTAAAAAATGAAATGAAAAAAGAATTAAAAAAATATATTGAAAGCTTCAGATTTCCTTAATCTTTGTGGGAATCATATAATGTGCAACTCAGATCTACCTCTTCGTACCTCTTTTGTGGTGTAGGGAACCTGCTTTGGCAGGGGGACTGGACTCAGTGGTCTCTGGAGGTCCCTTCCAACCCCTACAATTCTGTGATTCTGTGAATATCATGGAGTTGTTTGGATGGGGAAAGACTACCCCTTTGAATGACCTTTTGTCAGGGCATGTCCTGGGATTCCTAGGATCCTCAAAATGCAGCACTGCTTCTGTCACTGAAAAATGGGGCCCTGTGTGGGACGGAGGGAGGGTCCATGAGTCCCTGGCCCACCTGACTGAGTATTTCCATGGTCTTAGCAAAGACATACTTACAACTTGAGAATGACAGTTAGCTGTGTTCATGGTGGCATGGCCACTTTTAATGGCCTTGAACTGTCTGAACATAACTGAAGAGGCTCAGGCTGATGCAAATCAGCTATTGAATGATAGTGTTGAAAAATTGGAAAGACAGGTGGCAGTTTTGATGGGAAAAAACCTAATTCAATCATTCTCCTATGGAAGATCAGTAACAACTGTCTGGAGGACCATGGGGGCCCTGTACAAGGGAATCTGTATAAAATGGACTCTGTAAATGAAGGCACTAAAAGGTCAGATTTTGAGGTTCCATTTGGACTAGATCTATTTGAGATCTGACTGATTGTAACCCAAAAATGAAAAAAAAAAAAAAAAAAAAAATGCAGGATAGGCTGGTGGGAGTGCCCTGACCAGTGTCCACCCCCCAAACCCTGCTGCCCATAATACAGCAGCTGAACTGATGGATATAGTACAGTGGTTTAGACAGAAACCAAGAGAGCATGCCAGCATAGCTGCTCTGGTTATGGGACATGGAGGCAGAAAGTGCTATGGTGAATGGACTGGAAATTTCAAAACTGACATCCATTACTACTAACCCTGCCCTCAGGCAAAGACTTTATGCTCTTGTCTGGAGGGCTTATCGCAATAAAGATTGGCGGATTTGCTGCGTAGACCGGTCAGAACTCAGATCTGCGTTGTGCTTCCTGCGGCACCAAACGCCCAACAGTGGCAGTTCCGTGTATTGGCCAGCAGGTGGCAGCAGAGACCACGGAAAGAACGTCTGCGGGACAAACCCTGGGGATCCGTTCTTTTGATTATAGGGGAAGAACACAAAGATGGAAGAGGAGGGAAGGGGGAAAAAAAAAAGAAAAAAAAAAAATCAAACCACAGCAAACAAATAAAAACTTCTCCAAACGTAGCAAACGTGAATGTCTGTCAATAAATTAATGAGTAATTAAATTGATATCCCTTTCCCGCCCCCCCCCCCCCCCCCCCCCAACTTCTGAGATGAAAAAAAACCACTTATTTTAGAAGAAAACAGAGTAGTAACAACTTCTGTACCTACATTCACCACTCTGAGATCCTGTCTGGGTCTCCCAAGGCTTTTAAATAACCACTGGGTCGGTTCTGATGTCGCGTGATTTGTTGTCAGTTCTCTCATGGTTCTCCGGTCAGTTCTCCGGTGCCAGGATCTGCCACAGGGCATTCTGACCACGGGCATCATGTTTCTACGCTGCCGCCTGCATTTAACAGGCAATGGGACTGCCCAGCATGTGCAAGGCAGCACCTCTTTCACACCACCAGAATGTTTAAGGCTGTTGGGATTGTTGTTAGCGTCCCATTAACACTGAGGCTAGAGATACCCTTAGGATTGACATTACTATTAGCATTACTTTGATGGTGCCCTATCTGGGTCATTTCCAGGGGATGTCAGGAGTAAGGCACAGTGTCAGGAGAAAAAGAACAGACTCTGTTACTTTATAAACGTGATAATAGAGAGAGTTCATTGGAAAAAATACAACTCTTAAATAATGCAAAGCATGCTTCTGATTGGATGCAGGCATCATCTGGGCTCTGATTAATATTACTCTTAAGGTAAAGATTATTGTTACCATAATGGGTTTTTTTTTGGATTATGATCAGGGTTAAGGTTCCTTTTGCTACAAACTTCTAGCATCATTTTTGTTGTTGCATTTGGAGTTAGGGACGATTTTAGAATCAGGGTAAGGGTTAGGATTAGAGTTACATTGCTGGTTAATGCTGTTATCTTTACAGCTCCTGTGAGGGTTGGGGTCTGGGTAAGGTGTTTAAAAATGAAATGAAAAAAGAATTAAAAAAATATATTGAAAGCTTCAGATTTCCTTAATCTTTGTGGGAATCATATAATGTGCAACTCAGATCTACCTCTTCGTGCAGTGACTGCCTGTAAATTTGCTGGAGCCTAATATAATATGGCCTTGTGCTTTCCACTAACTCACCTTCATTTCATTTTCATTACATTTGCTTGGTAGTCAGATTTTGGTGTGTGGATATTTTAAAACAATCTAACTGACATTAGCAAAAAATTAAAAATAAAATTAAAAAAAATGCACAACAGCATCGTATCAATTTTTATAGATAAGATAAAGAAGAGCAGTTTCCCTTAGTTTTCTGTGCCTCTTTACTTTCTTACCCTCTCCCCTTGTGTGAGAAACTCTCAAAGTCAAAGATTTCTAGTTAGGCAAAGATGGCAGCGATAGCAGCAGTGCTTATTCATTATTGCAATACTGCGCGCACATCCCCTATTGGCAAGGGAGAAACTGCACACCAGTCAGTGAAATCAATTCTGTTCTGTGCCCTAAACCCACTGCAGGTGATGCTCTCATGGCTCTCATTGGTTGAGCATCTCAGGCTCACAGACTCCTCGAGACTATGGCTAGGATTCATTTCCATAGAAGGTCAATTACCAACCTCTTGTTTTTAGGTCTGCCTTGTACTTTTCTGCGGACAGAGAAGGGCAATGTTTCCAAAAGTCAGTACATTCATTCTGTCCTGTGCTGGGCTCTACCCACCCTGTATTTATCTTGTGCTTGTCTCAATTCTCCCCATGTCAGAATGCCCCCAGTCTGAACTTAATTCTGTTCAGCAACTTTCTTGGTGGAAAAACTACTTATACAGCTGTTTTACAAGAGGGTTATACATTCAGTTAGGGCCTACACTATGTACTGAAAATACTGGAAACTTCCACTGCAAAAACACAATCTACCTCTCCCATCTGTGCAGCCTTGCAGACCCAGAGCATGCCAGGTTATTTCTGCTTTCATAGCATTTGCATGCTGTAGGGTGAGCACAAGGTTCTGCTGCTTGATTCTTCTGCAAGAGCTGCCTACCGGCAAATGGTTGCAGGGATGGAGGATGTGACAGAAAGCATTTGTCTCCACAAGAGCAGAGTTACATTCAGTGCAGAGTGTGAGAGTCAGGTTGGTGTGGAAAAGCACTGACACGCTGGGGATGATGCAGTGCTCACATGTCTAACACTCACAGACATTACTGTCAGAAGGATGGTGCTGTGTTGTGCTTCTACCTTTGGCAGCCCCTGGAGAAATGCTGTGGCACACAGAACACCTTTGTATTGCACTGACTGCTGCCATGCAGCATGGATTTAACACACCAAATCCAGAGGAGCATGACTGCATCTAACTGCCCTGAGAAAAACTACTGTAGCTGAAGAGATGAGGAGGCAGCTGCTCATCTGCAGAACAAGCAGTACTGCCAGACATTGGGCCAGGTGAGCACCTCCTGCTGCAGCGTGATGATGACAGGGCTGGAGATGATCTGCAAAGCCAGCTTAAAAGTGGGAGACGTGAGTCAACATGGCAGGAGGACAGAGGTGTTAGGGAGCAGCCAAGGCATCAAAGAGTATCAGAAGGCTTTGAAAAGTATCACAAAGTGACAGCCAGGAAGACTGGGATATATCATGAGCAGCAACCTGGATGCTAGAGATTATTTGCTCCCATACAAAATGGTAGAGATCTTGCTGCAGACATCCCAAAGCCAGGCAAAATGGGAACCCAGAGCTCTGCCTGCACGAACCCCACAGCCATAGCATTGCAAGCTGAGCTGCCTTGCTGTTTGTTGCATTCATCCCAATCCCTGTGATTGAAGACTCAGAATGCAGTCGAGGCGATGACTGAGCATGAGAGTGACTTTATTCAATAAAAGACAGGAGGGCTTGAGAGGTCAAGGGTGAAGATGGGACTCCTCTTGTCAAGATGAGAGTGGCTCAGAGCTGGTGCTGCTGCCTGGTGCCTGGGACTGGCAGCCTGACTCTAAGTCCCCATCTAAGATGCTCAGCTTCACCTCACTGATGCTGCCCTGCTCCTGCATGGTGGTGCTGCTGCTGGGACACTCGGGCTGCGCTTGGGATGGGCAGCACTGCAAAGGCGCTGGGTCACAATCCAGGCAGGTGACTGCTGTGTCTGGCAGGCTCAGGTCAGGAGCTTCAGCAGAGCCAGGAGATATGAGAGCATGAACGTGGATGAGCCCCTTGTGTCCATCACTGTTACCATGTGGAAGGCTGTCATCCGAATTGCAGCGATTCATGCTTAATAAGAACTCTCCATTGATGGAAAGACACTGCTTGGTTTGGATCTTTGGGGTTGACAAGGGCTCGAATCACCTAGGAAGGCATAGAAACACAAGGGTTAGTTTCAAACATTTGCAAGTTGAATCATGAAAGGTTGTTGATACTTGGTAATAGAGTGGCGGCAGGAAGAAGCAAGTAGGCTTGAAGCAGCATAGCCACTGTCTTGAAAGTGATCCTCATTCAGGTCCAGCTCGTGTGTTGTTTCACTGTAATCTGCTTCTTTGGGTCTACCTAGTGGGCAGCAACACTCGAGCTGTTACTGATATCATTGAAAAGAACTGGAGACAATTGTTCTATTCCTAAGAGCTTCAAGGTGCCTAGAAGCACAAATAGAAACCAGCAGTATTTCATCACTTCACCAAAAAGAAGGTCAAACACCTGAGCTGTGAAGAGCAGTTACAGAACCTATGCATAAGATCACACCAGACATACTTTGTTCTAACAACAGTTATGGCACATAGTCCATTTCCTTCAATATTCCCAAAATGAAATGATGTGGAGCATTACAGGGAAAGAAACACTGCACACAGACACTATGACCCTGATTAGACTCAAGCAGCAGACTTAAAACAAGTCAGAGTTTTTGATTCCAGGATATTTCAGGACCTATCGTGTGAAATTCAGCTACACAACAGTGCCTAGGTGCCTGCGTTTCAAGCAACTTTCAGATCACAGCCATGTAAAATAAAAACAAATTCAGTGCAGAAATAGCAAGCCTGTACCTTAATACTCATGAGATTATCCATTTTTTACTGCATTCTGACTAAGTTCTAAAACTTGCTCATCCCAGTTCACTTCAACAAGTTCCACCAGTTCAAGCAATGCAGTTCTGAGATCCGGTGTATGTTAGGCAGATAGAATTGAACAGTGCAGAAATAATCTCTGACAGCTTTAAGAGCTCTGTTCTGCTTACAAACTCTCAGTCCAAAACTATTCAGTTTTAAGGAAATGAACACCTGAAGCAGTTGGATCATCTGCCGCATTCTGCTTCTTGGCATCATGATTAGCACAAAGGGTTTTCTGCTGTCCTGCAGAGATGGACAAAGTCCTGCTTACAAATGGACCAGGTTTCAGTGTACAGCAGAGTTTGTACCAGACTAACAAGCCACGTCATTCAATTCATGTGCTCAGGTTGTTATGCACTCCGAAAGGAAACAGAACTAACTGTTGGATTCTGAAGGCAATCTGTGGGGTCCTACATTACCTCCTGATTCTGGAAGAGGAAATTCTAATAGCAAATGCAGAACTTTGATCTTTGTAGACATGAGAAGAGCTGGCATTTAGGAACATTCATTTCAGGGAAATCAAATGATGTGTCTATATTTTTACTACAGATAGTATAGGGAGCAGCCAGTTGAAGAACCAGATACAAAAAAATCCAGCCCATTGGCAGGAAAATACTTCTCCTTAAATTCTGTATGCTATCATGGTACAGAATTAGGCTACAGTGCCACATAGGCCAACCAAGCGTAGAACCAAATCCACAAAATACTGGTAGACAAAGCAGCAAAAACAGGGACAATATTCAGCAGACAGGCCTTTCTACCCACAGCTCAGCATGTTCTGCCATCTGAAAAGCAAGGCCTCTTGTCAAGCTCAGCTATTTCCCTTCTCAGTGTATTCTAGCACAACTGATACCCACTGGTATCCTCCTGTAGAGTGCCATCATATTGTCATCATCCAAAGGGAAAACCCACACAGCAGAGCATACAGCACTACACCCATGCTCCAAATATCCGCCTGAAAAACAAAAAGACAAGCTTACAAACCTGAAGCACCTCAAATGGCTTCCTGACAGACTGGATTGTCTGCCCTTGCCAAAGCCCACATATAGCCCATGAAAAGCTGGCTCTTTCCCTCAGGAAATAAAACCTTATTGTCCCAGAGAAAGCATATAACCCTCATTCAATTGCCCTTCCACTCAGCTTAGAGCACTACTAAAACCAGCATCTTCACCTTAGCTCATCACACTGCTGCAGTTCCTTTTACAAGGATTTCACTGGCAAAAATGAAATCAAAGCCGTCACAAGGGATTTAGCACAGTTACATGTTACTGGCTACGAGAGCTGTCAGCACAGTCACCTGTCAGGCTTTGCTGCTGTTCTATTTATGTAGAGGCACAACAAGGTTCAGACACCTCACAGTGCAGTTCTCACTTTGACTGTAAAGAAAAAGGAGGCTTGAAAAGCAGTGTGTGGAAAACAAAGAAACAAGAATTAGAACAACAGTGGGGCCATGGCACTTGTAGGAATTGCTCCGCCTTTAACAGCGATTCAAGAAGGATGAGGGCATTCCAAACCAGACCAGTTTGGACAGATTAACAACTGCAAGTAGTGGGTTCCAAAATTCCAGACATGAAATCAAAGCTGGAAAAACTCTTCACATTTTCATCTCTCAATTTTTAGTACATTGTGCATTACGACGGAAACAATTCTTCACATACAACTTGGAGGCTAAAGACACGTCTGACAAAACAGACTGCACAGAAATGATGGATAATTAACAGAGCAAATTGCTCTTTCAAACACTTAGTAATAGAAAGAGATCTCTGAAGTTTCTGTTCTGTAGAGCACCAAAGCAGTCGCTTGAGGCAGTTCAGGATTAGCCTGAGACAAACCAGCCAGCTGTGTGAACTGAGACCAATTGCACTTCTTCTATTTTACTTTCATTCTATGTGACCTCACTAAGCAAATATTGTCTAAGACCATGAGTATCACATAAATGTGCAGATCTCAAGCTGCTCACTTATCTAGTACCCTTTGCATGATGCTTTATTTTCCTCAGCTGATCATCTAGATTGTGTCTGTTGATTGTGCAACAACAGCCTGTTGGTCTCGATTACCTGTGAGAGGCTCTAAATTTGGCCAGGAAAAATCATTTGAGGATAAGTAATTATCTGGGACTCAGTAAGGCAGTCTTCCCATGCTTTCATAACAGCCGAGATACACACACACACAAACTCATGGAACCCCACTGCTTTGCACAATGCTGTGCACACTCACATGTGTCATGCACTGATTTCCCAGCCAGTCCTCATGGGGTCTCTTACTTAGGACAGGAGTGCAGGGGAGCAGCCAGAAGCTGTTTGCATTCCCTGCTGTCTGCTGGGCAGCTTTGCTGGAGATGCTTGGGTTGCTTTGTTTTTCCTTGGGAGGTGGGAAGGAGCTTTGGGTTGGAGGCACATCCCATGCCAGAGCATCCCAATGGCACGTGTGGGGCACTGATGTGCAGCAGATGAAGGGGAGGAGGTCCCAGCACAGCTCTGCACCATGCTCTGCCACACTGGGCAGCTTGTTCCTGGCTCAGCAGCGCCATCAGACAAGGAGCAGGGAAGGAAATCAAGGATGGGGGGTACCATCAAACGCAGTTAGTGCATGCCTGTGCAAGACAAACAGACCCAGAGCTTGCGGGTTATTCCTGCTTTTGTAGCATTTGTGTGCTGTAGCTGAGCAAAAGGTTCTGCTGCTTGAATCTTCTTCTACAAGAGCTGCCTACAGGTAAATGTCTGCAGGGATGGAGGATGTGACAGAAAGCATTTGTCTCCACGACAGCGTAGTTACACTTGGTCTAGAGAGTGTGAGAGGCAGGCAGCACTGCCTGATGTTGGTCAGGGCGAGCTCCTCCTGCCGCAGAGCGATGATGGCAGGGCTGGAGATGATCTGCAGGGACAGCTCACAGGTGGGAGCCAGGAATGGACACGGCGGGAGGACAGAGGTGTTAGGGAGCAGCTACGGCATCAAAGAGCATCAAAAGGCCCTGAAAAGCATCACAGAGCCACAGCCAGGAAGCTTGGGGTTTTCATGAGCAGCATCCAGGATGCTAGAGACTATTTGCTGCCATACACAACGGCAGCAGAGCTCTTGCTGCAGGCATCCCAAAGTCAGGCAAAATGGGAACACACCCAGAGCTCGGCCGCACAAACCCCACAGCCAGAGTGTTGTAAGCTGAGCTGCCTTGATGTTTCTTGCACTCATCCCAATCTCTGCGAATGAAAACTCGGAATTCAGTCAAGGCGTTGATTGAGCACGAGCGTGCCTTTATTCAATAGGAGAAAGGAGGGGGTGTGAGGTCTGGAGGAAAGATGGGACTCATCCTCTCTTGTAATCATGAGAGCTGCTCAGAGACCGTGCTGTTGCCCGGAGCCTGGGACTCGTGTCCTGATTCTGTGCCCCCCTGCGAGATGCTCGGCTTCTCCTCGGTGATGCTGACCTGAGCCTGCATGGTGGTGCTGCTGTCGGGGCACTCGGGCTGTGCTTGGGCTGGGCTGCACTGCAGAGACATTGAGTCCAGGCTGGTGCCTGAGGTGTCTGGCAGGCTCAGGTCAGCAGCTTCAGTAGGGATGGGATGAATGAGGGCTTCAACGATGATGACATTCTTCTCTTGATAGCTGATGTTATACGGAAGGCTTTCATCTGAACTGCAGCATCCTGTGCTTAGTAACAACTCTTAATTGATGGAAGATGCGTCATCGTAACATGCCCTGTGTCTTGGGGATATACAAGGGCTCGGGTCACCTAGGAAGGAGTAGATGTACAGCGGTTAGTGTCGAACGTTCACAAGATGAACCATGGAGATTCTTGCCATTTGGCTATGTAGTGGTGGTGGGCAGAAGCAAATAGGCTTCTAGCAATAGTGTCACTGTCTTGAAAGTGATCCACGTGCAGGTCCAGCTCTTGTGTTGACAAGAGACTCATTTGGGAAAGACAGGTGTCAACTGAAGATGTCAGGCACGGACTTGAATGCCAGAAGGAGGTACAAGCCCACTGAAAGCATGAATTCTACCTGTGTTGCTGACAAGCAGTGTTTTGTAAGCTGGATTTGCATGCTTACCTGCCAGGACCAAGACTTCTGCTTCAGAGGGCTCCCTGGCACTGCTCTGCAGTTGGCGTTTGGCCACAGGGGATGGTTTGCCCAGGCAGAAGCAGGAACACCAACTGCCAGCTGCTGACTCTGCCCTCTTACTGGGAGAACTCAGTCTGCAGAGAAAACAGAGCATGCTGTCAGACGTGGTGCAGGGTGAGGGAAGAGCTGCACCGAGCCCTGGCCAAAAGTTGCCTGTTCTGGGCACTGCCTGCTTTCTGCTGAAACACAGCTTAGAAACGCCCTCTGTTTCAAACAGCAGAGGATGCTTCCATTCCTACAGCTCAGCCCTCAAGTTCTGAAGGCTAAATACCTCTCAACGATGTCAAGCAAGGACATGGATCCGGAGAATGTCGGAGGCTCAGGCTGCTTCGCTCTCCCGGGGCTGGCCTTCACCAGGGAACGAAGGCGGTTGATGAGCTTGCCCCATTTCTTTGGCTCTGCACAACAAAACAAAGAAACCAGTTCATTTCAGGCCTGGCTCAGTTGGACGAAGCTGAGCGCAACGCATTCGACAGAGCATGTAATAACGGGAAGAACATTCCCAACAAGGACACGCAAGAATGGATTTTCCCCATCCCTGGAGGTGCCCAAGGAGATTACTGTAGTTCTCTTTCTAAGCTTGCTGAACTTGGGCATAAACAAACCCCCTGAAAGTAATGTTCTGACCCTATTTGACTAACTCGCATTGTCAAATGTAAATTACGCACCTGGCTTTGGCAATGAATTGAGGAGGGAATCGGGAACTTTTCCGCTGATGAGTTCCATGCACTCACCAGGGAAAAGCCCAACCTGTAATTAGAACAAAAAGACAGGTGAGCATTAGCCCGAGCCCAGAGCCAAAGGGAAGGTCCACTGACAGTGACACAGGGCAACTGTTTGCATCCAGCAGCCATCCTGTGCAGGCAGAGCAGCTCCAAGCTGAGATTCCCAGCTCTACTGAAGTTGTGCTCTCTAGTCAAAAACGTGTGCCTACCTCAAAGCCATGCTTGCCTCTCCACCAGGGGCTCAGCCTGTTGATATGTCCTCATATCAACAATGCTCACCAGATCTCCGACCTGCAAGAGATTGAAACATCAATCCCAGATTCAGCAAATCTGGTAGGAAAACAAAGCAGAAAGGACTGCCCTCCTCTATGCATGACAACAAGGAACGCCTGGAACTGCTTACCTCCAGAGAGAGCTCATCTGGCCCCTGGGCGACGTGGCTCTTAATAACATGGGCTGCCGCAAACGCTGGTACGTTTAAAGATGACATAGCACGCACCAGCTGCGGCTTCTGCATGTTATCAGCCTGCAAAACAGAGCACAGGCCGTGGTCAGGAGCTGAGGACAAACCAGGAGGATTTCAAGGTGAGGAGCACATCTGCAGAGAAAGCTGCAGCAAATGCGCTCCGTCCTTCTCAAGAGCACTTCAGAAGGAGCTGCACGTCTCATAGCTGTTGAGCAGCACTTCTTCCCCACCCTTCACTACTCCAAGCAGCTCCAACAAACTTCTCAGAAGAAATCCAGGCCAGCACAGACCTGGCAGACCAGAACCAAGTGCAGCTTGTGTGACGGCAGTGCCCACTCCTTGCTTCCACCCTGCTCCAGCAGGTTAAGGAGTCTGAGCCTCACTGGCCTTTGACAACTCAAGACTTCCAGCACCTCATGCCAACATTTCTCACTAAGATACACCTAAGGCATTGAATTCTCTTCTCACTACCTCCTCCCAGTCCTCCCCTAGGAACAGAAACCATTCAGATTCTACAGCAAACACATCTACCCTGCAAGAGCACACTGAACCACCTGCAACAATGAAACATGGTTTTGGAGAGTGGGTTTGAAAACACACCTTTAGACAGCTGTCTCCCTGTAGCCAAAAGGAAACCAAGCAGCAAAAGAAAAGTCCAGCCTGAAACATGCCCATGCTACTAGCCCAGGTTTTTCACAGTCAATGCAGAATCCATCCTGCTCTTGAGGTAACAAATGACCAGTGGGTCTCCCCTTGCTCCACCCCTTCTCCTTCAAAGCCAGAAAAAGAAAGAAAAAACAAGCAGAAGAAACCCAGACGTACCTTTCCACACACAAAGCAGAAAGTGGAACAGCAGTTGTCTCCTTCCTGAGACATGGTGGGGAGCATCCCAGAGGAAGCCCAAGTTCTTTGCTTCTCTCCACAGGGACTTCAAGCACTCTTGGCAAGAGCTGCTTTGGTTCTTTCTTCAATTGCTTCCATCACCAGAATCTCCTTTGGAAAAGGAACCCGAATGAAAGAATCAGCAAATGAAAAAGAATGAGCAATAGCCACTTTACCAGCTTTCTTCTGACACTCAATTTAGACTCTTGACTCAGGCAAGGTCTTAAAATCAGCTGGTTACAAGAACTGTCCCAAAATATATCCAGCTTCTGTACAGCTGCCGTTATTTCTAACAGCAAGTGTAATCACAGAATCATAGATTGGCCTGGGTTGGAAGGGACCTCAAGGATCATGAAGATCAATCACCTCCCTGTACCTGCTGGCCATCCCTTCTTCTGATGGAGCCCAGGGGACCATTTGCTCTCTGAGCTGCAAGAGCACGCTGATGGCTCACGTTCTGTTTTTCATCCACCAGGACCCCCAGGTCCTTCTCTGCGGGGCTTCTCTTAAGGACTGCTCCTCCCAGGCTGTAGAAATGCCTGGGATTCCTCCAGCCCAAGTGCAAAACCTTGCACTTTGCTGTCTTGAACCTCATTAAATTCACCTAGGCCAACCTCTCGGTTGAGCTCCCTCTGAATGGCATCCCTTCCTTCCACTGCATCAGCCGCACCACTCAGCAAACAGCAGAGGGTGCACTCCATTGCATCATTGGTGTCTCTGATAACCATGTAAAAAAGCACTGGTCCCAAGACAGACTCCTGGATGACACCACTTGTTATCGGCCTCCACCTGGACATCAAACCATGAGTCACCACCCTCTGTCCTCTACAAAACCTCTTTGTCTTCTACTCCTGCTGCAGCTGCAATGGCTGCACCAGCATGACTCACGTGTTTGACAATCCTCCAGCTCTGGCCTAGCCATGCACAGCAGCAGTCCGTCTCCCTCCCAGCTCACTCACCAGTGTGCTGCTGTGCCCCAAATTCAGTGCAGCAGCATTGAGAGCAGGCAGCACCCATCACCCTCCTCTAACTCTCTCTGCCAGCTGCGATGAGGACTGACACAGCACGCCCACCCCAGCCCAGCTTTTCTGCTGAGACACCTCCCAGCAACCACCCAGCACCAATCCCAGTTGCTGCAAGCTGTCTGAGAGCCTGCTGGAGTGCACTGACAATAACTTTGTGGGCCAAGCATTAAGCACACCAAGCAGAAGGGAAGCATTACTGGACATGCTGAACAGCAGGGGTTAAGACTGGAGGTGGTCAGGGCTGTAGTGACCATGCCCTCCTAGAGTTCCTCATCTCAAGGAATGTGTGCCTGGCAAAAAGCAAAGTCAGGACCCTGAGCTTCAGGAGAGTCAGCTGCAGGCTGTTCAAAGAATTCTTGCATGAGAGACACTGGAAAACTGTTTTTAGGGGTAAAGGAATGGAAAAGAGATGGTAACTTTCTCAGAAAACCTTTCTCAGAGCTGGAGCTCTGAGCTCCATCCCGACCACATGAAACACAGCAGAGGAGGCAGGAAAGCAGCATGGCTGAACCTGCTGGTTACAGGGAGCAACAAGAAGGAAATGGAGAAACAGCAGAAACGGAGACATGCAGCCTGGTCGCTTTGGTGGCCTTCTACAGTGGAGTGACAGCATCAGTAGGGAAAGGAAAAGCAACTGACATCACTCAGCCAGACTTTTGCAAGGCCTTCGATGTTGAGCAAGTTTCCTGTTAGAACTCAGTGTGAACAAATCTACCACTGAGCAACACCCTGAGCCCCCACTCACCTCAGCAGAGGTCAGCCTGCACCCCAGCCTTCCGCCTATTCTGCTCCATTGATGGAAGCACACCGGGCATCATTGCTACTCACCCGACCAATGATGATAGGGGCAGAAAAGAGAATTCCTCTTTACCTTTCAGATGAAAAATTGATGACTGTGTGGAATCTTCCCAGTACCGCTGCGGGGCCTTCCTTTACTTGTATCCTGCTGCTCCGTGTCACAGTGGGAGAGCTGCTCTGGCCTCTCCTCTCAGCCTGTGCCTCCTGCAGTGTGAGCAGCTTTGTGGATAGAGGAGACACCCACACAGACTTGGGCCTGAATAGAGAACTGTGCCCTACAACATAGGTACATTTACATCATGCTCTTTTCCTTGTGTGTGAGCAATCCTTGCTCTTTTCAGATGGTACTATGAGCGTGTGACACCCCAAACACATAGTTAGCATCTGTCCATATCATTAAGGCTCTCGTCAAGGCAGTTATTTCAGCCTTCTGAGGTGAAGTCCCCACGGCTGATGGTTGTGCTTCCATTCCCTGCTCAGTAGCAGTTACTGCATGTCCTGCGTTACAGCCTCCTTGTCTCACAAAACTGCAGCTGCTGGTAAACCAGGCGTCTTCTGCATCTTCTAAGGGTTCGTCCTTCAGCTCCGACCGACTGGATGTAATGTGCAGCATCAGTTGTTTCAAAGCAGTGATGTCATCCTGGTTCTCCACCAGGGGAGTTCCGCTAAGGAAAGATACTGGGTTGGCAATAGTAGTTACAATTATTTCTATATCACCCTGCTCTACCAGGATGGCCTGGTATTTCGGGAATCTTTGGGGTGAAAGCCAATGTCCCCCTTTTGCCTCCAATACAGTAAACACTGCATGAGATATTAAAACTGGTATCCTTTGGCCCAGTGTAGATTGATGGGCTTCTTGAATATTGAGCACCAGTGCATCCTGGATATCCCTTACTCACTTCAAGCTGTTTCAAGTTTACCATCAGTCCGTAGCTGTGTATCCATGGTCGGCACCCTCCTGTCATTCCTGGCAACGTATGCAGTTCCTTGGCAGTTTGCAGCTCAGGGGTTGAGCAGATGGCTTCTTTCTTGGCAGTCCTTAAGGTTCAAAGTCCAGCTGTCATCTCCTATCCCAAATACGTCACTTGCTGCTGAGTTAGTTGTGCTTTCTGTCAACCAAGAAACTCAGCAAACTCTCAGTCTATTGTACACAGTCCTTTTGTTGCTGTGGCACCCACGTGCTCCAGTAAAGTTCCATCCTAGGATGGAGGATGCCAGGTCTCAGGCTCACGAGTTGACCAGTTCTCAACAATCATTCAGCTGTTCTCACAACCCTGGGTAACACTGTCCAGGTTCACTGAGTCTCTTCTCCCTCTATTAGGGAGAACAGATACACGCAAGTACTCGTATGCTATCATGAGGAATCCAGTAGGTTACATTTAATTTAGAAGCATGATGCAATCAAAAGCTCGCTTAAATAAAAGCATACCCTTTTTTTTCACTCAAAATAATAGCCCAGAAAAAAATAAAAACAAAACAAAACCCTCATCATAATTGTTAAAGAAATTATCTACTAGATCTCAATGGAGAGTGGAGACACATGCTAGTTTTAGGAACACAGCGCTTATCTCATTATCTGAATGCATCTCAAGGCATGCTCCTTGTGAAACTGTGAGAACTTCTATCATTAACAGACGTGTACCGTGCCCTGATATATGGTTAAACCGCTTGCAGTGCACTGTCAGATGTACAGGCTGGCAGCTGTATGTGCTGTGACCAAATAAACCCCACACTGAAACCTTTCAGAATTTTAGGACCTACAAGTACTGCATTCATATTAAAAGTAAAAAATTCCTAAGCTACACATGTTCTAGGTTTCCATTTGTTAGATACAACATACCTTTGGAAGTAGGCGCCTGAAAGGATATGCCTTCTACTTGCTTCTCTGTCTGGCTCTTCGAAAAGAAGGCCTTTGGAGCAGGAAATGCAAAGGGCAGCTCATTTCTTAATGCTGACTCTGCATCAACATTCTCTGTGTTTGCACGCTTCTTAGATGCCACTTTTCTTGTCACTGGAGTTGACAGTGTGAATTCCATATCACCCAGTTGAGTATCATGCCTCGAATGGTGCCAGAGATGGAACAAAAGGTTTTCTGATCACAGCCGGAGAAGTTACTGTCAAAGAAATTCTAACAGCTGAGAAGGTCAGACACAATGCTTATAAAAACATCATACATTATTTGGCTATTGAACAAAACAGTTGAAAACTGATTCTCTCCTAGAATAAGTTCGTTTCTTATAGACTGTCAAACGCCATTTTTTGATTTGTTCATCTCAATTCTCCATTGAGGATTAACCCTCACCAGCTTATCTAAACATAAATATGAATTATCACTTGGTTTAGTTAAAAATTTGAATAATATCACAGTGGATTTTTTTGTCCAACACAGTAAGATTGAATTTCTTTCGGTACCTTTCAACCTCTGCCTACCTCCAGCCTAACTCCAGAATCTTATTAACTGTGCCTTATCTCTTCCCATTGTGTTTTAAAATCCTCACTGACTCCTTTACTTGTTCCCTTGCTTGCTGTTTCTGTGCAAACCAAACACTGGAGTTAGGGATCACGTCAAACCAACCATGGCCTACAGGTAGAAGGCAACAAAATTTATGCTTAACATACTTCTTTGCTCTATCTTTATCTTCCTTTGGTCAAGGTCCACTAGATACTTAAATATGGAGTAAGCACTAGATACAATGAGAAGCAGATTTCTAGATTAAGAGCTGTATTTTTTCTGTAAGAAACTAGCTGTACATCTTCACACACCTGCTTTGTTTTCTGAGTATTTAGATCGAGTGGAGATTCTTCAAACACTGAAGCTACATCAGAAAATTCCATGGATCCAAACGCATCTGGCACATGGCTGCAGTCTGGCACATCTTCATATGCCAGAGCCTTTTCAGACAGAAATGTTCCATTGAGATTCTTTTGCAGAATTAGAAGGAGGATTTCATCAGAAGATTTCATCACTGAAGTCTAAATAAGACTGGTTTGCAAGTTCCAAACTATGGCTAACAGCTAATGGAAGTCCACAGGCTAGCAGCACAAACTTTTATATTATGTTCTTAATATTCTAATTGTTGATATGACGTTCCTATCAAGAGCAGAAGGGAAATTACTCTTAGAGCTCAAGTCATCTTTCACAGCCTGTGTCAACAAGAGCAGCACCTCATAGCCTTTGGTTTCAAGACCCGGACCACAAGCTAGCTAATGATTTTACACAGAATTCCAGAGTTCAAGTCATTGTTTACTTTAGGGCTGCAATTCTACTGAAAGCCTTCAAGTTCATCACACTGAATTATCACTGGCACCACACATAACTCCACGTTACATATGTGATCACACGCAACCTGGCAACTTCAGACAATTCCCAAAGCACTCCACTTGCACTTGGCTACTAAAGTACAGAAAAAGGAATTAACATCAGAAATAGCTGCAGTCAAATCCATCTAAGAATCCAAGTCTCCAGGAAACAAGGAAAGCAAATCCTCTCCAGGACTGTGTTCTAAAAAGAAACAGATCAGAAAGGTGATTTCTTCCCCGCTTTGACCACCCACTCATGTAACGTCCATGTCATTTCTAAGTATGCTGCCCAGACCAAGACTGAGGATGCTTGAGAAGAAGACCTTCCCTGCTAAGCCAAACAGAACAAGTAAGGTAGCAAAATATGTAGAGCCAAACGAGGAAAGGTGCTCTAAGAAGGTAAGCATCACAAGAGACCAACAGGAATACTTACACAATCCAAACAATGCACAATTTCTGTTCCACAAGCTGCCAAGAGGAATGTGTGCAGTACTCACAGCGCACAATGTACATTGCTTACTGCAGTCATACTGCTTCGTAGGACCAGCCCAACTTACTAAAACATTTTAATGAGCAGTCCGAACTGTCTGGATCAGCACGGTTCACTTGGAAGGGACCTTCACAGATAAACCTGAAGAGGTGAGGCGACTGCACTATCTAAACCTTAAAGCATATAGGACCTTAAAGCATAAGCTTAAAGCACAGAAGCATGACCAGCAGGTCAAGGGAGGTGGTGCTGCCCCTCCACACTCCTCTCATTGAAACCCCATCTGGAGCACTGCACGCAGTTCTGGAGCCCTCAACACAAGAAGGACTTGGAGATGTTCAGGCAGGTCCAGAGGAGGGCCATGAAGGTGATCAGAGAGGGCTGAAAGCACCTCTGCTATGTGCACAGGCTGAGAGAGATGGGGCTCTTCAGCCTGGAGAAGACTCCAAGGAGACCTTAGAGTGGCCTTCCAGTATCTGAAGAGGGCCTACAGGGAAGGCTGGGGAGGGACTTTTCATAAGGGCAGGTAGCAACAGAATGAGGGGAAATGGCTTTACATGGGAAGAAGGTAGATTAGGATTGGATATTAGGAAGAAATGCTTTACTGTGGGTGTGGTGAGACACTGGAGCAGGTTGCCCAGCAAGGCTCCAATATGATTGCTTTGCAAGTTCCAAACTATGGCTAACAGCTAATGGAAGTCCTCAGTCCAGCAGCACAAACTTTTATATTATCTTCTTAATATTCTAATTGTGGATTTGACGTTCATATCAAGAGCAGAAGGGAAATTACTCTTAGAGCTCAAGTCATCTTTCACAGCCTGTGTCAACAAGAGCAGCACCTCACAGCCTTTGGTTTGAAGACCCGGACCACAAGCTAGCTAATGATTTTACACAGAATTCCAGGGTTCAAGTCATTGTTTATGTTAGGGCTGCAATTCTACTGAAAGCCTTCCAGTTCATCACACTTCATTATCAATGGCACCACAGATACCTCACAAAGAAGCATTATGACACCACAAAGGGGCATTATGACGTCAGAAAGGGCATTATGACATCACAAAGGGCATTATGAATCACAAAGGAGCATTATGACATCACAAAGGAGCATTATGACGTCTCAAAGAGCATTATGACGTCGCAAAGGACGTTATGACGTCACAAAGTAGCATTATGACATCACAAAGAAGCATTATGACATCACAAAGAAGCATTATGACATCACAAAGAAGCATTATGACATCACAAAGGGGAATTATGACGTCAAAAAGGGTCATTATGACGTCTGAAAGGGGCATTATGACGTCACAAAGGGGTGTTATAACATCACAAAGGGGTATTGTGACATCACAAAAGAGCATTAAGACATCACAAAGGGGCATTAAGATGTCACAAAGGGCATTATGACGTCCCAAAGAGGCATTATCACGTCACAAAGAGGCATTATGACATCACAAAGGAGCCTTATGACGTCTCAAATGGCATTATGACATCACAAAGGGCATTATGACGTCACAAAGAGGCATTAAGACATCACAATGGGTCATTATGACGTCAGAAAGGGGCATTATGACATCAGAAAGGTGCATTATGATGTCACAAGGGGGTGTTATGATGTCACAAAGGGGCATTATGATGTCACAAAGGGGTGCTGGGAAAAGATCTCTGTGTGGAGATTGCTTCTACTAGAGGTAGTTCTATAAGACTGTTATATAGAGCTGTGCAGGGGCTGTAAATCTGTCTGCAGAGGGTGATGATCAGTTCCAAGTGTCTGCAGTCAATGCTCATGGACAGAGCCCATCCAACCTGGCCTTGAATGCCTGCAGGCCTTGAATGGGGCATCCACAGCCTCCTTGGGCAACCTGTTCCAGTGCGTCACCACCCTCTGAGCAAAAAACATCTACCTAAGATCCAACCTATACCTCCCCAGTCTCAGTTTTAAACCATTCCCCCTTGTCCTATCATTATCCACCCTCATAAACAGCCATTCCCCCTCCTGTTTATACGCTCCCTTCAAGTACTCAAAGGCCACAATGAGGTCTCCCCACAGCCTTCCATTCTCCAGGCTAAACAAGCCCAGATCCCTCCACCTTTCCTCATAGGAGAGCTGCTCCAGCCCTCTGATCATCACAGTGGCCCTCCTCTGGACCCCCCCCAACAGCTCCACATCCTTCCCAGGCCTGGACACAGTGCTGCAAATAGGGCCTCACAAGAGCTGAGCAGGAGTGGACAATCACCTCCCTCTCCTGCTGGCCACCCCTTTTTCAGTGCAGCCCAGAACACACATGGATCTATCTTTTCCATACGGTTATTCCCATCTGTGTACATATATATACCACACCTACACCCCCACAATCTGCTACAACTCCATAGAATTTTCAAGGTTGGAAAAGACCTGGATGATCTTATGATCTTATGATCTCAGATCTTATGATCTGGATGATCTTATGATCATCCAGTCCAACCATCACCAATACTTCCCAGTTAAATCACATCCCTCAACACAACACCCAAACTTTTTGTGAACTTCCCAGGGTCGGTGACTCTACATGAGAGAAAAGGGCACTCAGATAAGGGATTCTGCATTTGCTATTAGCAGAGGTGGGATGAGACCGAGCACTGCCCCAGCTCCTGGGATAACGCAGAAGGGCTGAGACCTTCCAGCTGCTTCCACCCAGGGTCACACAGCAAAGCCGACCCTGCAGGAGTCTGCATCATTCTTTGCATGGCATTGCTAAGAGGAAGATCCCCCCCCTACCCTTGGCTCTACACTCCAGCTGCTGTCTGCCATCTGTAAAGCCACCACAGCTCTCCTACTGGAGTTCCCATCTGCACAGTGACAGCTTGGTTTCTTCTTACTGTCCAAACAGCCACAGCCTCAGTGCTTCTAAAATCTCCCCTTTTCAGCTGATTTCCTCTTTCTAGTGGCTGGGCAATTCCTCCCTCTCACAGTCATCCCTCTGCCCCACTCTGTGCCCACAGACCCAGAGAGGGCACACAGAGCCAGCCCTGTCCCAGCTGTTGCTGCTTCACATCTGACAGTCTCAGGAGCTGAGATCCAGGCCGAGACAGCACTGCCCAGACATGGTTTGTAGGACGTTTGTGATAGGAAATAGGGAGGTTTGTGATTAAACCTGCCCCCTAAGGAGGAAGGCAATGCTGCCTGCAGCCCCAGCAGGCATTACAAAACATCCCCATTTACAGGAGGGTTTTAAATAACACAATTCAGGAACTACAACTGCACAAATTCCCGCATGCCCTGCAATAACTTTGGGAATGGACAAGGTTCTACCACCTGTGCAATGCCATCGAAATAACAACCATCCACCTGTAAACCTCCATCCTCTCCCCTGCTGCACAAAGGGAAGCTCAACAGCAGTGCACAAATGTCCCAGCAATGTCTGAGCACTGCTCTGTGCATCCCAACCTGCTCATCCCATCCACTCCTGGCTGGGCAGCAGGATTGGGGTGGCACACTGCAATGGGCACAGAGGAACATGGAAGCCCCACACATGTGAGGAAGGGGCTGGCTGTGCTCCACACTCACGTTATCAGACGTGATTTGCCCTTCTGTGGGGAGCCTCTGCTCTTTCCCAGCTCATCCTCCAGCGTCTGGGACTCCAGGATCTCATTCAGGCTGTTGTTGGCTGCGGGGCAGCTCCATGAAGAGCCACCCCTCCACCGACCGGCACACAACAGCCGCTCCCGCGCACTGCGGCTCAGCCAATCGGAGCCGGCGGAGCTGCCGCTGCCCGATGGGACCCCCCCCCACATATTGACCCCCAGACGAGGAAGAGGAGGAGGAGGAGAGCGACGAGGAGCTGCCGCAGGAGCTGACGTTGGGGCGGGGGGGCAACGCGGGGGGGGGTCGGCAGTGGGGGGTGGGGGAGGGGGTGGGGCAGCATTACCCCCGGATCCCGTGGACCCCCCCCCCCCAGCAAAAGTGCTGCTCTCCGACCCCCGCGGGCTCTTTGTGCAGCCGCTGCCCTCCAGTTATAGGACACCCCCCCCCCATATTGCGCTTTGCTCACCCCCACCCCCCAACTCCAGAACCCCCCCCCCACTCACCACATCGCCCCCTCCCCCCCCGGGTGGGGTTATGGGGGATGCGGGTGGGGTCGACGATTTGCCGTAAGCCGCGCCGGGATCGTGTGACAAACCCCCCCCCCCATCAAGCTGTCGGGGGGGGGGGCTCAGCCGTAAGGATAAAGCGGGGGGGTTAATGACGGGGGGGGGGCAGCGCTATAGGGAACGCAACTAATCTAAGCCCCCCCCCCCCCCCCATTAACACCCCATTGTGTGTGGGGGTGGTGGGGGTGGGGCACACAATAACCCCCCCAAAGGCCAAACAGCCCCAACCCCCCCCCTCAAAGCCGCTGCCTTACGCTGTGCCCCCCCTGCATGAAGGGGCCCCCCCATCGATTGAGCCCCCCCAATCCCATCTATAGTTGAGAGCTATGCTTTTTGTAACCCCCCCCTTTTAAAGCCCCCCCCCCCAATGTTGTGCACGTTGTGCTGCCCCCCATGAGCCCCTGACCCCCCCCCTTAAAAGATGGGGTGTGGGGGGGTGGTCTCGGACCCCCCCTCCTTTAAACGATGGGGTGGGGGGGGGATTGTCACTGCCCCCCCCCACTAAAAATGGACACCCCCCTTTTAAGGGATGGGGGGGGGGGTGAAGGTGGTCTTGCCCCCCCCCCATTAAAACGGACCCCCCACCCCTTTAAAGGATGGGTGGGGGTCGGTTACGGGCCCCCCCTGGCGCTGTGTGTGTATGTGGCCCCCTCCCTGTTTTGCCCCCTCCCGTGTCGGAGTGTGCTGGGAAAGGATCTCTGTGTGGAGATTGCTTCTACTAGAGGTAGTTCTATAAGACTGTTATATAGAGCTGTGCAGGGGCTGTAAATCTGTCTGCAGAGGCTGATGATCAGTTCCAAGTGTCTGCAGTCAATGCGCATGGACAGAGCCCGTCTCTGGAATTCCCAGGGAGCGTGAACCTTGGTAAGCACAAAAACCCCATGAGCAGCTGTGTTAGTTCCCTAAAGATGTTTCCTTTGACTTTAAGGATAGTAGTGCATTAACACACCAAAGGCTTTCCTTTATTCTTAGTTCTCCTATCTCCTATCAACCTCCAGCTACCACTAAAGTGATACAAGTTCTGTTTCTGTGACAGAGACATGAATATCCTTATCTTTTGATATCTCACATGTGCAAGAGGCAGAACTTTCTGTAACAGATCTTAAGCATAGAAGTGCTTCTTCCAGCACTCATGCAGAAGGAGAAGTAGAAATGTCCCTATGATTTAATCTTCCATCTCTAAATGAGATACCAGACTTGCATCTCAAGAGCATTAAGACATCCGTGTTGTTCTTCCTCAGACCCAGTCCTGGCTGTGAAATCCACCCTAACAACTGGTGAAGCTGTACCTGGAGGGGATGCCATGTTTACTATTGACCTTACAACAATGTGTTGCGGCACTTGGTATCTCAATGGTAAAGTCTTACAGGAAAGCGAGACCTGGATCATCAAGAGAACCCAAACTACTCCCAGCCTAATCATAAAGAACGTCACCAAGAACGATGATGGAGCAGAAGTGAAATTTGTTGCCAAAAATGTTGATGTCAGCACCAAGATGAGAGTGAGAGGTATTTGCTTTGATCCTTCTCCTTTCCTCTTCCCGTCAAGGCATAGTTGCTGTGATCTGCTGATTAGAACTGGGGCTGCAGGCATTCACTGACTGTACCAAATACCTGAAATTGCATCCCATGGACTGACGTGAGTCCGGGTAATGACCTAAACATGATAGCACTGAGTGTAGGGTAAGCCAATCTACCCAGCTGCTTGGTATCTGAACCAGATTGCTTCATGCCAGCTGATGAATGTCTGCAGTTCACAGCTATTGGCCAGTGCATTCAGTCAGCAAGTTTACCACTGCATCACCATAGAGCAGTACTTTCAGCTCCAGGTTCAGACAGCCTTTCTGATTGCACTGGAATAGTTTAGAAGTAGGGGAGCAATCATTCCAATAATATCTCTATCAATCAGCTTTGCATGACAAAATAGAACAAATAAACATTCATTATGGGAAGAGCTTTTTGTCATTGGGTGGAAACCTCTGCAGAAGCATGTTTAGAGCATTATTAATCAGTAGAAGGAAATGTTTGGTTGATTTTTACTTAGTAAATCTGGCAAGAAGACCAAATGAAATATCTTGAATTGCTCAGCACTGACACAATGATGAGTGCAGGAACAGAAGGTGATACTTTTTCAGAGATGTTGCAGCAAACATTGACCACGTTAGCCTGATATCAATTGAAATAACGAGGCCTTTGCTCCTGACAGGTGCTGCAGTGAGATTTACCAATAAGAGCAAAGATGTAGAAAAGATCTGCGCTTGGCTGCGTGAGGAAGCCAAACTGCAGGCTGAGCTTTCAGACACAGGTGCTACTGTGGAGTGGATGAAGGATGGGAAGGAGCTCAAGGCCAGTGAAAAATAGGAACTGCAAATTGTGGGGAAGAAACACACCCTGAAAATTCACAGCGTCTCAATGGATGATGCTGGAAGATGTCAGTGCATCTGTGAGGGGGATAAAATGCTCTATCAGCTTTCAGTGAAAGGTATGTGACAGTCTGGGCTGTCCTCTTCCTGCCCAGGGCCAGCAGACTGCATTCACCTGACTCCCCGACAGTCCAGCTGTTGTCAGACAGCATGTGGGGTGTTTTCAGTGGCTGTTTTGACTTGAACTGGCCAATCTGCTTTGTAGAGCCATTTGATTTCTGTGTTCTGTCCTGTGATTCGTCCCTAAGATATAGAGGAAATGAAGGGAAAGATAGGAAAAAGAACATCCCAGCCTTCCTGCTCTTCTCTCAGGGTGGCCACGAGAGATGATGTAAACAGCTCTTTTTGTAGCAGTGATCCCAAACGTAGAAGAGACCTGTGAAGAGTCACAGGGATGTTTACTTAGCTGTCCATGGTGGGCTTTTTCTGACACAGATGGAGAGAGAAACTGAACTTTCCCACACAGGTCTCTGTTTTGCTGCAGGGTGTAGGTCTGATCTCTGAGATCCACACGCTGGGCCTTGATTGCAATAAATGAGAGCCCTTTGTTTGCTCCAGTGGAAGACTTTCCATTTCTGCAGTACCCTCTGCAGATGACACAAATGCAAATGCACCTTCTTCCCAGCAACAATTGCCTTTTTTTTTTCACACTGAGTATGCATGAGGCTCTTCATCATATTCTGCTGGCTTGTCACCCTTGTTGATCCATGGAGAAACAACAAAGCCCTAGAGTAGTGTATGCACTTTGGCATTGGAGAGCTTACTTAATTGCTTCTTCTCAAAGAACAAACTCCAGAGAGACATGGAGACAGCTCCCAACAGAATTGAATAATGGGACTAAATTGATGGAGAGCAGAACTTCCTGGCAAGGCTTGTCAGCTAGTCTTAATTTTGCTTTTCTTCTCTCAGTCATGTTAGCATAATATTTCATACTGGCAGGTCTGCCCCCAGAATTAATTGAATTAGCTGATGGACATTTCCATGTGCTTTGCACTGTAATGTGACTATCAAATGAGTAATCAATGCTGTTATTTTAAAACCTGTGTTGGCAAGCTGTAAGACAAACAACTGCTGTTGCTAGCTTGGTTACTGCAGAATCAGCTTTCGTGTATCTCATAGATAAGGAAGAGACCCTTAAGGGTCAGCTAGTTGGACTCCCCTGCAATGAACAGGGGCACCGCAGCTCCATCAGGTGCTCTGAGCCCTGTCCAGCCTGACTTTGAACATCCTCAGGCTCACCAATCTTATACCCATGCCACACACTCGCAGTATTTCACCATTCAGCATCGCCACTTGTATCTTCTCTTCCTGTAAACCAGAGCGAGCTGGTAAATCATCTGCTGTGCGGGTCAGCTGTGTCTCTCCCATGGGCATCACGTGGCTGCTGGGAGGCTCTGAAGAGCTGCATCCAGAGGTGTGTCACCCGCTGGGCCTCGTGCCCAAAGGAGCCCACAGGAAAGTGTTGTTGCAGTTTGTCATGCACTGCACTGCCATGAGACTTGACGTGCCAGACATCCTCTGACACGTGAGCTCCTGCATCCAGGCAGGACATCTGAGACGTCTCCTTCAGCCTGACGTGGCTGCAGTTTCACACTGGTTTTACTAAGGAAGGAGAAGGCACGTGGATGAAACTCTTTTCCTTCTCTTCCTGGCATTAGCTCATAGTACAAGTCAAGCACTGTCAGGTCAAGCCTGGAGGAGTAATGCTTGTCACTGACATGTTCCTGTTCAGGGTGGAGCTGGAGGGTAAAATAACACAAGAAATTGTCATTGAAATTCAATATCTGTGAAATTCAGCTGGCTGCATTCACAGAACCTGGCGTTAAGATCTGTTTTCTGGTTTCTATCTTGAGCCTATTTTCCATAACCCAGTCCTCATTTATGAACTGAAGCTGTACTGAAAGCCTTTCGCTGTGTATGCTCATGCTGCAGTGCAGCTCTTGTGACCTTTAACAGCACATTCACATTCCTCTGATCACAGGATCCTTAAGGTTGATTAAGACCCTCTAGTCTGACTGCTCACCCATCACCACCATGATGCTCACCATCAGCTAGCTAAAAACTCAGCAGAGATGATAGATGAAGCACAACACTGGATTTGGGATGGCTAGAGATTCCTAAGATATTGAAGGATTGCTTGCAGGTGGTGTTGGCTCAGGTATTCACCCTGCATCCCACCTCCTGTTCTGTTTGGTTGAGAATCATGCATTCTGCAATTTCACTTTGTAATTCAAAGACTCTGGCTTTATCTGTCGAAAAACTGATCTAAAACAAGCCAAAAAGACTCCGTTGGAACTGGTTGATGCAGAACAAAGGCATCCCCAAAGGACAAGTTGCACTGTTTGATGAACATTATTGGATGAGAGCTAAGCTAAGATTTAAAAAGTTCTGGGGCTGTCTCTGAGCATCAAATACAGAGGAAGCCTGCATGATTCCCTGAGAATGGATACCTCCTACTTTGGTGTAGGGTTAAGGGAACACTAGCAGTAACTCCTATCACAAAATGTCACATGGCTCAGACAAAAAAGCCATCAAGAGGGCTTAATTAGGAGCACCAAATGGTCACAAGATGGTTTAGGGCAGGGAAGTAATCTATCTATGTGATATTGGTTGGTGCTATTAGTTCTTAACAGCTTGACTCTAGAGGGACTGTTCTTCTTTGGTCACCTAGTTTTAGAAGAATAGATGGCTCCTGTCTATTACAATTTTTAACGAATTATTTGTTCACTGATGCCATAAATGTGCCTGGCATAGCAATTGACCTTGGTATATTCAGTGACTGAAAGCAACAGTTGTTGCTCTAAGAAATGCAATGCTAAGCTAGGTCTGCCTGTAGCTGACAGCCACCAGCTTGCTCCTCAGGCAGGTTCTGTGTGGATGGAATGAAGGGCATGAAATACTGATGTGCTCATCAAATGCTTCTTGTTAGCTTAGAGACAAGGTGTTGAATAGGTTTGTTCATGTATTGCAAACACGTTACTTATCTGCCTTCATTTTAGCTTCAGAAGAACATGTGCAGAATACAGAATTGATTAAAAGAAATAAGAACTGTCTGCATAGAACTTACTCTTTCCTTACACAGGAGAATCAAGCACACGTTTGTATGTGAGTACCTCCAGAGGTGAAACTCGATCCCCCAGATGTAATGAGCATAGACATTACAATCAGTTCTAACTGTATCTTCATGCTGTGCTGAATAAGCCTGAGTCAGGATGTAAACCACTTTCTCTTCTTTTCTTCAGATGAAGCCATTAATTTTGTCAGCAAGTCCAAAACGACTCCAGAAATATCAGTCAGTCCTTCTGAAGACCTGGAGCTGGTGTGTGAGGTGTCAGCTGCAAGTGGAGCTGTCGTATGGAAGAAAGATCAAACAGAGGTGAAGCAGGACCAGAGGACAACCATCATCTCCCAGGGGACGCACCGCAAGCTCATGGTCAAAAATGTGACCCTGAAAGACCAAGGGAGCTACAGCTGTGAAACAAAAGATGACAAAGCAACATTCCAAGTGAAAGTCAGAGGTGAGAAAATGCTTGAAATCCCAGAGATAAAGGAATGCTTCATTTTGTGTGTCTTACATTTGGAGGATCAACTGACAGCCTCTCTGGTGCAAAACATTTTGGCTATAGGACTTTCTTTGTCATCTAGTGTTATAGCTACACTTTTCTACATGTGCTTTTCCATCCAGGAATGAATTACTGCAACAAACAATAGGCAAGGAGGGTAACTTGTGCAGCTCTTGTAGTCAGCTGGTGTCTGCAGGGTTACAGTGCAAGAGCACACCAGGCATGCAAGGAGTGAGAAAAGGGGAGGTGTTTGAAGAGATCTGGTTACAAAATTTGAATGACACAATTAGGTGGAAAATGCCAATAATCAGACTCATAAATGGCCTGGGTTGCAAAGCCCCACAGTGCTCATCCAGTTCCAACCCCCTTCTTCCTATGTGCAGGGTTGCCAAGCAGCAGCCCAGGCTGCCCAGAACCACATCCAGCCTGGCCTTGAATGCCTGCAGGGATGGAGCATCCACAGTCTCCTTGGGCAACCTGTTCTAGAGGGCCGTTCCCTTCTGATTTACTGGAAATGTAGAGAGACATCAGAAGAAAAAAAGATAAGGGAGGAGGTTCAGCAGTGCATGCAGGTGTTCTAAATCTCATGTCCAAATCTGCTATCAGACTGAGAAATGTTTAGCTTTGTGATATGATGTGATATGATGTGATATGAAATGATATGCTTATCATTTCCCAAGGCAAAATAGAGGGGAAAGTATTTTCCTGTCTTAATGAGGCATCACGATGCTCTCTGTGAAGGGCAAGTATAGTGAAAACGGGGAACTGGAGTTAGCTCTGCAGCAGACTACAGCAAAACGGTGTGACTGTTGTGATGTCCCTGCAGAGAAAGAAGATGTGTTTACAAACAAGGACAAGGTACAAAAAGAAGTCAAGGCTGTACTGACTCAAAATGCCACGCTGAGCTGCGAGGTGGCCCAGGAGAAGTCGGAGGTGAAGTGGTACAAGGAGGGGAAACTGATCACCTCGAGCAAGAAGTTCATGGTGGAGTCAGTGGGCAAACAGCGTCGGCTGGTGGTGAGCCAGGTGGAGAAGAAAGATGCAGGGGAGTACAGCTGCGAGGCTGCTGGCCAGAAACTCACCTTCAAGATTCATGTAACTGGTTGGAAACACATTTTGGTTGATATTCTTTGATTATTCCATAGTCTGGCTGTGGAAACGTCTGTCATGAATCCATTGATACCTTTCTAATTGTACGTTTCTCATTAGTCTCAGAGTTTAGCATGGAGGCAGATCTCTCACTCCAGCTGCAGTAGAGATTGCTCTGGTGTCAGTATATTTTGCACATGATCCGGTAAATTTTAACTTAGACTCCAGATAGCCATGGGCACATCAGCTGCATTCTGAGTGACCATTAGTGAGCTGGCTGATGACGAGGGTTTGTCTTCTGTTTTATTTGTAGCTGCACTCTGCTGGTTTTTGCTCGTAAGTCAGCTTGTTCTCTGTTAATTTTACAGTTCTTGTCTTGTATTCTGAGCTGATCAGGACAGGGAATCTGTTTTCTCATCTTCTTTCTTATGGCAGTGAACACATTGGAGCTTAATCCTGGTCAAGGTTTGGCATTTGATCAGCTATGTGGAGGAGCAGCTGTACTGGGAGTCTACTGCCTTTCTGCTCACACAGACCTGGTGTCCTTGCAGGGCATAGCTTGCGTTCTGTTCCCTTGTCAAGGTTGCAGTCTTTGCTCTCTCCATCTTGGGGCATTCTGCTCCTTCAGTCCCTGGTGTGCAATATATCTCTGCTCCTGTAGTAGACAGTTTTGCTGCTGCCTGTGGTGTAGACTCTAAACCATCAGCTCTTACTATTCCCACACCACGTGGATGTGATTCTGGGGCCTTTGGATCTGTTCCGTGAGTTGTGTCGCTCATGCTTTTGGCTCAGGAAACTGGCAGTTTCAGCAAAGAGTGGATTACAGACAGGGTAGATTTGGGAGGTATCTGTCAGAGAAAATGAAATATGAACAATGACAGAAAGACTATGGCAACAGCTGGAATCAACCAAGTTAATCCTCAGCAGCCAAAGCCAGCCCACGTCTTATTGCAGAGGTGTAGGGAGAAAACACAGCAATGTAGTGCTTTTACACTTGAATTTTGCTAGCTGAGGGCTATTATTAGCTGTTTGCCTCAGAAACCAAAGGTTTTCTGTTCTCTTTCAGACCGGATGAGCTCATGGCTGCACAGGGTAATGTAATACCTCCTCCTCTGCCATACATGGAGAGTGCTTGCCTAGCTACTGTTGCTGTATTTCTTATGTATTTCTCACTGTAACATGATGTGCAAGTCTAGCCCTCACTGCAAAATGATGTGGTGTGAAAGTCAGGAGGGATTATGAGTACTCTTGGAGTGGTTGGCTCTTTCACTACAGAAATCCTCATCTTACTAGCTTCTCCCAAAGTGCAATGGCTTTCTGAGTCTTAATTTGTCCTCTTACCATTGCACTCAGAAAGATTTTCAGGGTTCCTCTACCCCAGGGTTCCACTGGTAGCACAGAACAATCCCATTTTAAGGACATGTTGAATGTTAGGTGCTGAGTGTTGAGCATTATGGGACGCAGATTAGACCTTCTTGCTTAAAAGAAACAAGTGCTGCACACCTTGGAAACCTATAGAAAACTAGAGTAAAAAGGGCTGATTCTGCCATCTAATTATCTCAGTATTTGTGGTGCACGCTGAAATCCTTATTTGAAGTGGGCCAAAGCTCCATTGCATTTGTGAGAAGTTTTGCATCACCTGGTTGGTCTAGGCCATGTTTGTTGTCTTGCTAATAAGCAACCCTTCTGATCTTCATCAAATCATTGTGGTTGGAAAAGACCACAAAGATCCCCACATCCAGCCTCAACCCATCCCACCATGCACACTGCCCACGTCCCTCAGTGCCACATCTCCATGGTTATTGAACAGTTCCAGAGATGGTGACAACACCACCTCCCTGCAAAGCTGTGCCACCACATCACCATTCCTCTTCAGAAGAAGTTTTTCTTAACATCCAACTTGAACCTCCCCTGAAAATCATCAGTCAAAACAGGGGCTGTTGAAGATGGGCGGAGATGGGCTTCTGCAGTCAATACAAGCAGGGAGATCAAATGTAGAGTGTGTCAACTGCATTCTTGCATTGGCTTGCTGCCCTGCTCCCTCGCCTTCAGTGGACTGCAGTGCTGGTGGTAGAGCTGTGGTGTGAATCCTGGGATTGCACGTACTGCAACGGTCAGCAGCACAGGAACTTGAGCTGAACTTACCCTCCTGGGCAGCTGCTGCCACTCAGAATTCAGACAGCATGCAGAGGAGAAAGTCATGAAGGAAGGGAAAGGGATGGCAGCAGAAGGCTTCACAGAGTGACAGCGGGGAGGAAGGAGATAGGGGACAGGTCATGGAAGGGTTTGCCATGACTGCTGGGGAGCAGGAGCCTTCCCAGTCACCTGAGCTGGGTATGCCTGAATATGCTTGCATGAATGATCTGAATGAGTGGTCTTCCATGTCTCCACTGCAAATAAAAGGCAATGTCAATCCCCCTCACACCTGCTAGTCCTGCATTCATGCTTGGAGCCTCTGTCTTGGTATCAACATCAGGACCCTGGGATCTTTCCTGGGACCCAAACAAGCATAGGAAGCTTATTCAAAATTGCTCTGTTGTTACAAGCTGGCTAGCACTAGAGAAGTCCATGATGTAAGTGCGTCAGAAATATTCTGCACTTCTACAGCCTTTTGTAGGGCAAACCATGGAATAGAAATGGAAGCCCATTTATTTAGGGTTTATCTGTTCTCCCACGCCTCAAATAGGAACTAGCATGAACGCTCTCAGCAACCAGTTGTTGGTAAAAGGAGAATCAGATAAAACAGTCATTAAAGTAATCAATAAAAGATTCAATGTATCAATCGATCCCACTTAGCAAAGTGATTAACTGAATCACCTTAACTGAAGTGTGTATGCCTAACTTGATATCTTTCTGATGCTAACTCCATTTGTTGACACAAAGGGTAAGGTGGGCTTTAAACACTTTCTTCTTTATGTGTTAGGTATTAAGAGGAGATTACCTCAGCCAGTTCTCTGAAGAATCAGAGGTTGCTGAGAGTAGAAAACCATGCTTTATGCATAAAACCGAGCTACAAAACCTAATGTAGGCCAAATATTCACCATATTAATGGGTTTTATCATTACCATAGTGTAGAGTCAAAAGATGGTTTTCTGCTCTTAAATTTCTATGGTTTCCTGATTTTGAGGTCTTCATAACTGAGCTGTACTTGGCTGATATCCAGTGTAGAGTGCAGCAATATCAAAAAGACAGACAGATGAAGATCTGTCATTGTCTTCATTAGAAGAAAACTGAAAATTAGGAGTCCTAGCTGATAGTAAAGACTACCCAGAGGGATGGGATGACCATAGGGACTGTGCTGAGGATGCATTATAATGTGTGATAAACACTGTGAAGCAGTGTTGCTCCAGGAAATGGTCCAATACAACATAGAAGCAACTTTTAATGTCTTCTAGTCACAAGCTGTTCATATCTAATGTATATTTTACCCAATGTTTTCCAGTTCCAGAAGCAGAGGATGCCTTTATCAACAAGCAGAAGGTGCAGAAGGAGGTGAAGGCTGCACCAACAGAAAATGCCACACTGAGCTGCGAGGTGGCCCAGGAGAAGACGGAGGTGAAGTGGTACAAGGAGGGGAAACTGATCACCTCGAGCAAGAAGTTCAGGGTGGAGTCAGAGGGCAAACAGCGTCGGCTGGTGGTGAGCCAGGTGGAGAAGAAAGATGCAGGGGAGTACAGCTGCGAGGCTGCTGGCCAGAAACTCACCTTCAAGATTCATGTAACAGGTGAGAGAAATTGTTTTGACTGTATTGAACCCCCCAACAAAGAAGGAGGGGAAATTTAAGTGGTTTGACACATTCAACCCCAGCATTCAGTGATGTAGACCGTGCTTAAATTCTGTTTCATTCATGTGCTTTTCTGTTTGCCTTCCGAAGCTATGCACACTTAGGACTTGGGTAGCCTCAGCTTAAGACAGGCTGGAAATAATTTGGGAATTTCCCTGGGGATCTCAAGTAGATGCAATGATAGCAAAATGAGAAGTCAATAATTTCAGGGGAAATTAAAGAATAATAAAGATATCTTCAGGGCACAAGCACACCCCTGCAAATGCTTCTTCCTAAATAGTCTCAGAGACAGCATTTGGTCACAATGCTAGAAGGCGGCTCTGGTGGTTTCTATTAAATTAAAGAAACCTTCAACTAAAAAGGTTTTCCCGTATTTTCTTTTGTTTTCTTCTCTATAGCAGGTACAAAAGAAATGCTTAAAAATAGAAAGGCTTCAAGCTGGTGCTTTTCTTTCCAGAAATGGAGGAAGACAGGCGTTCATTTATTAGGAGAGTCTGATAAGAAAGTGGAACAAGGCTTTTTACCAGGGTCTATAGCAACATAAGAAGGGGCAATGGTTTCAAAAGTGAAGAGGGTAGACTCAGTTTGGACATGAGAAAAGTTCTTTATGATGACGGTGGTGATACACTGGAACAGATTGTCCAGTGAAGGTTGTGGGTGACTCATCATTGGAGTGTCCAAGGCCAGGCTGGATGGGGACCCTGGGCAGCCTCATTTAGTGAATGATGTCCCTGACCACGGCAAGAAGTTGGACTGGATGATCTTTAAAGCTTCCTTCTATACCCAAACCGTTCTATGATTCCATAGGGGAAACCATTTTATTACTGCCTCTGAAAACTCAGGAGATATTAGAACTGTTTTCAGAAATAAGTAGGTGAGAAAAATACATTTCCTCACTATGACTTAATCACAAACAGAATTTAACCTTGACCCTCACCTGGCTTTTGCTGGCAAAGCAACTGTATGGGAGATCACAGTGTGAACCACTGATTGATCAGCTGAGGCAAGTGTGGGGTCAGCTGTGGGAGCACAGGTGAAAGTTATGTAGCTGTGCTCCCTGGAGGGGTGGAGTTCGACTCCACCTCCTCTGAGACCTCATTTAAGGGCTGACCCTCACTGAGGCAGCATCTCTTGGAGATCGGTCACCAGGGAGGATCGCCTCAGCTCTGGTGAGTTCCCTTTTCCTTATATCTTCTGTATTTCTACCATTTTGCTTGTAATTGCTATCCTTGCTAGTACCAGCATAGTTACTGCCAATACATTTGGCGAGCCAGGCAGGAGCCACTGACTTGGCATCTAGAAATATAAGGAAAAAGAATGTCCTTTGTGTGGAAAATCTTTAATTGGTACAAGGGGGAGAAGATCACCCCCTTAGGGACATGCCTTCCTGGACAAATTCCAGGTTTTGAGGCGTCCCCATATTACCAATTAGCAACAATTATTGAACAATGGGGCCCTTTAAGAGTACAAAATAACATGGACGCCTATTGTCTAACTGATTACTTTCTAGGACTACAAAAAGATATCTTAATTACGAAAGAAAAGCGAATGGCTGCATCTATGGCAGCCTGGCCATTATTAAATGCCTTAAACCGGGCAGAGATAAAATCAAACAACATTGCACATGAAAATGAATTGTTAAAGGCCCGTATTGAAAAATTGGAGGGTAAGATCAATCTATTGACAGGAAAAAAACCGTCATTTTCTTCCTCCAACCCTCAAATTAGATACATTTCATTTAATGACGATCAGGATCCTGAAGAAATGAATCAAAATAAGATCACTAAATCTGATCTAGAAAAACCATCTGAGACGGACTCACTAGAAGTCCGTCCAGTAGTAACTCAAAAAACAAAGAAAATTCAAGATCGACCAGCAGGAGTGCCTCCTGATCAATGGCCCCCTGCCGAATCTGTTTTACATGTAACAGCCCGTCCATATACGCCTACTGAACTCATGGACCTAGTGCAACGATTTAGGCAAAGGCCAAGGGGAAGTGTTCCGGCTTGGTTATTACGGTTATGGGATTCAGGGGCAGATAGTGTACTGGTTAGTGGCCCCGAAGTATCTAAGTTGGCCACAATAACAATACATCCTGCCCTTCGGCAGAGACTGTATGCTGGGACTCAGTTCCCTGAAGAAAACCATTCAATTGTCGAATGGATAATGGCTGCTTGCCGCATGGTGTGGACAAATAAAACTGACATGCCAGTAAACACAGGAATGTGGTCTTCTATGGAAGACCTTCAAAATTATATACGCGAATTAGGTATGAGAGAGGCTATCTACGAAGACACATTCGATAGCCCTGATATGGTTAAATTTTCTGCGGGAATGAGGGACCTAATTTTACAGCAAGCACCCTCTCATATGTATGGAACCTTGGTTTCCATACTTAATCCATTAGTATCCGCAGAGGCAGTAGTCCAACAAGCCGCCCAATTGGTAGCAGACCTCGGAGAAACTGAGCGTTTACGAGCTAAGCGCAATATCAGGGTGATTGAGGATGCCGAGGCTTTTCCAATAGTGCGAGCCAGAAGATCGGCCCCGTGAACTTCTCGGGCAGGACCTGTTAGGGTATCCCGGAAACAAATGTTTAATGATCTGCTCCGGGCAGGCGTTCAGTTTTCAAAAATTGATGGGCAGCCCAATCAGGTTCTCCTTCAGTTGTGGAAGCAACTGAAGGATGAACAAAAATTTCAGAATAAACCCAAAAGGCCAGGGATAAGATTTATAGAGCGGCGACCAACAACAACATGGAATTTAGAAGATTTTATAGTTCCAAATAGGAAAAAGAAGCCACCTCAGGTGCCTCGGGTTACGACACCGGAGGTATCGGAGGTAAAAGACTTGAATCTGGCTCAGTTCATGGCTTGACGAGGGATGTCAGTCCTCCTAGGGCCTCTAGACGGGACCGGAGGCCCTATGTGGAACTGACGATATACTGGTCCCGAAAGAATATACAGAAGGTTATGGCCCTAGTTGATACCGGGGCAGAGACATCTATAATATATGGAGACCCAACTAAATTTAAAGGTAATAGAGTGATGATTGGAGGTTTTGGGGGACAAACCATTCCGGTCACCCAAACCTGGGTAAAATTGGGGGTCGGGCGTCTTCCACCACGGGAGTACAAGGTATCCATTGCCCCAATTCCAGAGTATATATTAGGAATTGATATCCTGTGGGGTCTGGCTCTCCATACAACAGTGGGAGAGTTCCGGTTGCGGCAGAGATGCATTAGTATCCGGGCAATCCAGACAATATTGAGAGGCCATGCAAAACATGAGCCTATTTGTTTGCCGAAGCCACGCCGGATTACTAATGTGAAACAGTACAGACTCCCGGGTGGGCAGGATGAAATAACAAAGACGGTGCAGGAATTAGAAAGAGTGGGTATTATAAGGCCTGCACATAGCCCATATAACTCCCCAATATGGCCAGTGCGAAAACCGGATGGAACATGGAGGATGACAGTAGACTATAGGGAATTAAATAAGGTCACGCCACCTGTTCATGCGGCTGTACCCAATATTGCCTCCCTAATGGACACACTAAGCAGGGAAATCAAAACATATCACTGTGTCTTGGATTTGGCGAATGCATTCTTCAGTATTCCAATCAGTGAAGAATCGCAAGATCAGTTTGCATTTACATGGGAAGGGAGGCAATGGACTTTCCAGGTCCTACCCCAAGGGTACGTACATTCGCCCACTTTTTGTCATAATTTAGTGGCACGTGATCTGGCTAAGTGGGAAAAGCCAAATAATGTCAATTTATATCATTATATTGATGACCTCCTGTTAACATCCGATTCGTCAGAGGCGGTGAGACAAGCAGCAGATTTGTTGATAGCTTATCTGCAGAAAAGAGGGTGGGCTATAAACCCACAGAAGGTGCAAGGTCCGGGGCTATCTGTAAAATTCCTGGGAGTAATTTGGTCCGGGAAAACCAAAGTGCTACCCAGTGCGGTAGTAGATAAAGTCCAAGCGTTTCCAGTCCCTACAACATCAAAACAATTGCAAGAATTTTTGGGTATATTGGGGTATTGGCGCTCCTTTATACCTCATTTAGCTCAGCTATTAAGGCCATTATATAAGCTTACAAAGAAGGGTCAATCATGGAATTGGGGAAAGATAGAACAGGATGCTTTCCAACAGGCAAAACTGGCAGTTAAACAAGCTCAGGCGTTGGGTATATTTGATCCGACCCTCCCAGCTGAACTAGATGTTCATGTTACTCAAGATGGTTTTGGCTGGGGCCTGTGGCAACGCCAGAGTTCTGTTTGAACCCCCATTGGATTCTGGTCTCAGGTTTGGCACGGAGCAGAAGAACGATATAGCATGATTGAGAAACAGTTATTGGCTGCCTATTCGGCATTACAAGCAGTAGAGCCGATAACGCAAACAGCAGAGGTCATAGTTAAGACTTCATTACCAATCCAGGGGTGGGTGAGAGATTTGACTCACCTTCCTAAGACGGGGGTGGCCCAAGCACAAACGGTGGCACGATGGGTCGCCTATCTAAGCCAGAGAAGCAGTCTGTCTTCATCTCCACTTAAAGAAGAACTACAGAAGATCCTAGGCCCAGTGACGTATCACAGTGATACATCAAAAGAACCGATGGTTGCTCCACCAGAGAAGAGTCCCGTTCAGGAAGGAAGATATCCTATTCCTGAAGATGCCTGGTATACGGATGGGTCCAGCAGAGGCAACCCGAGCAAGTGGCGAGCAATAGCATACCATCCCTCTACTGAGACCATCTGGTTTGATGAGGGGGATGGTCAAAGCAGCCAATGGGCAGAATTGCGAGCCGTGTGGATGGTTATAACTAAAGAACCTGGTGACGGCGTCCTGAACATCTGTACAGATAGTTGGGCTGTGTACCGGGGGCTCACTCTGTGGATTACGTAATGGGCTACCCAGGAATGGACTATCCTCGCCCGACCAATTTGGGGTAAAGACATGTGGGTAGACATTTGGAATACGGTCAAACACAGGACAGTATGTGTCTACCATGTCTCTGGTCATCAACCCTTGCAGTCACCAGGAAATGATGAAGCTGACACACTGGCCCGATTCCGATGGATTGAGAATTCACAATCTGAAAATATTGCCCGTTGGTTACATCAGAAGCTACGGCATGCTGGACAGAAGATAATGTGGGCAGCCGCTAAAGCATGGGGGCTGCCTGTACAACTATCTGATATCATTCAAGCATGTCAGGATTGCGATGCTTGCTCAAAGATGAGACCGAGACCGTTGCCTGAAACAACATCCCACATTGCTATAGGATATAGTCCTCTTCAGAGATGGCAGGTCGACTACATTGGGCCCCTCCCTCGGTCTGAGGGGGCGAGATATGCCCTGACCTGCGTTGACACTGTAAGTGGACTGCTGCAAGCCTATCCTGTACCAAAGGCAAATCAAGCATACACAATTAAGGCACTTACTAAACTGATGTCTGCATACGGGACACCTCAAGTTATCGAGAGTGACCAAGGGACTCACTTCACTGGAGCGATGATACAGCGCTGGGCAGAAGTAAACAACATTGAATGGCGATTCCACCTGCCATATAACCCAACAGGGGCAGGCCTTATTGAACGTTATAATGGTATCCTTAAGGCTGCTTTGAAGACAGACTCTCAGTCCCTGCAGGGGTGGACAAAAAGATTATATGAAACCGTGCGGGACCTGAATGAAAGACCTCGGGATGGCAGACCCAGTGCCCTGAAAATGTTACAAACTATATGGGCCTCCCCTCTTAGGATCCAAATTACAGGCACCGATAATAAGGTAAAACCGCAGGTTGGTACTGAAAATAATCTTCTGCTCCCTGCCCCTGAGAATTTAGAACCGGGAATCCATAAGATAAATTGGCCTTGGAAGGTGCAGGTAGGACCCAAATGGTGTGGCCTACTTGCACCTTGGGGGAGATTATTGGAGGTGGGAGGTTCAGTCACCCCCTCGGTGATAGGTACATGGCCTACTGACATCGTGGTCAATACTCCGGCCTTTATTGCTAAAGGAACACCTATTATGTCCCTATGGCAGATCAAGACTCCTCCTCTGGTGCCAGATATAGTTATACAGCCACAGATATCTGGCCAGAGGGTATGGTATCGGAGGCCGGGACATAATCCAGTACAAGCAGAAGTATTGACCCAAGATAAGAATATGGCCTGTATCTTGCCCTGGAGGGCGGATCTTCCCCTCCTAGTACCCTTGAAACATCTATATTACTCCCCTTAAGATTGATTCTAAGCCTCTAGGACCATTACTCTGGACTGATGAAACGCAGACGGACCTGCACTTCAAGATGATTTGTCTCCGGTAACATCTATCAAGCACTGGCCCATGGAAGATCATAAACACCCATCCAATCATCATCATTTGAATAATATCAACATCTAATGCGACGGGAGATTGTATCAGCGTTGTGATTGGGTCTCTGTAGTAAGGGGAACTCACCTAATCATTGGTTCACGTTGTGAAGGGGTGGAGTGTATGGGAGATCACAATGTGAACCACTGATTGATCAGCTGAGGCAAGTGTGGGGTCAGCTGTGGGAGCACAGGTGAAAGTTATGTAGCTGTGCTCCCTGGAGGGGTGGAGTTCAACTCCACCTCCTCTGAGACCTCATTTAAGGGCTGACCCTCACTGAGGCAGCATCTCTTGGAGATTGCTTGCCAGGGAGGATTGCCTCAGCTCTGGTGAGTTCCCTTTTCCTTATATCTTCTGTATTTCTACCATTTTGCTTGTAATTGCTATCCTTGTTAGTACCAGCATAGTTACTGCCAATACAAGTTCATAGCACTGTCAGGAAATGTGAGTGGGAAAGCTGTCCTCAACGGTACAGTCCAAAGACTAATTTGGGCATTTGGGGAAGGCTGTGTAGAAAAGATTCATGTCTTAAATGTGCCCATTTGCCTTCAATTCCAGAAGCAGAAGATGCTTTTATCAACAAGGAGAAGGTGCAGAAGGAGGTGAAGGCTGAACCAACAGAAAATGCCACACTGAGCTGCGAGGTGGCCCAGGAGAAGACGGAGGTGAAGTGGTACAAGGAGGGGAAACTGATCACCTCAAGCAAGAAGTTCAGGGTGGAGTCAGAGGGCAAACAGTGTCGGCTGGTGGTGAGCCAGGTGGAGAAGAAAGATGCAGGGGAGTACAGCTGCGAGGCTGCTGGCCAGAAACTCACCTTCAAGATTCATGTCACAGGTAAGACAGGTGTTGTCTGAAATACAGCAGAGAACAGTAAAGTAAAATCTAGTTTCTATTATACAGTGATCCAGATGCAGTAGTCTGTGCTGAGGTTTTTTCCCTATACTTGATTGCCTGGGTTTGTAGAAAGTATTTGGTTTTAGTATGGCACAAAGACCTGTTTCAGTCTGTCTGTAGAATAATAATTACTGATATTTGTACAATGGAAACAATATTCAAGTTATTATTCAAATCTCTCCTGTGCCTGAGATCCCAAACTGTAATTCTTGTTCACCAAAACATTTGACTAAGATAAGTATGTGCAGTGAGGCTGGAGTGCATGTTGTACGTGCAGCCTTTCATGGCAGGAGAAGCAGGAACTTCTCCTAGTAGTACACTGCCTTTTTACTATGCCTTTATGTTGGAGGCTGCATCTGGATAGGTGAGTCTGCTACTCACAGTAAGAGACCTGGTAGAGCTGACTATTGCCAGAGCTCAAAGTAAGATAGATATCTGCAAATCACACACAAAGAACAAAGGACTGCGTTGGTGAGCATATTTCCTTTGTGCCTTTGACAGTCACAGTTGTGGCAATGGTAGAGGCCATGAGGAGTCTGTTCAGGAAGCCAGGAGTACTGTTCTGGGTCATGAAAAGGCAGCCAGTGGTTTGACTATCGCATGTTTATGTGTTTTGATGTTTCACAGTGGGTCTTAAGCAAAAGGAACTCAGGTTTTGGTTGCCTGCAGGACAGATGTTCTTTTGGGTTCAATATGTTTGCATAGTGACTTGCAACCATGGGACTGGTGTTCAAGGACCCTCTTGGTTCCTTCAGTTCCTAGGTTCTTTCTTGCCTAGATTTGACACTTTGTTTCAACAGAAGAGCTGATATTCTCTAGTGAAGGCTATTAGTTTGGGCACAAGTGGTAACCTAAACCTGTTCCAAGCTGTACATACAAACCTGCAAGATGGTCTCATTTCAGTCCCTCAGTCAATACTTTTTCTTTTCTTCCCTCAGAGCCAAAACCTGTGTTTATAAACCAGGAGCAGGTGCAGAAAGAGGTGAGTGCTGCCCTGGCAGCAAGTGCCTCCCTGAGCTGTGAAGTAGCACAGGATCCAACCGAAGTAAAATGGTACAAGGATGGAAGACTGCTTGCCTCCTCCAGAAAGTTCAGAATGGAATCTGTGGGCAAAACACGGCGTCTGGTTGTGGAGCAGCTGGAGAAGAAAGATGCTGGAGAATACATCTGCGAGGCTGCTGGCCAGAAGATGACCTTCAAGTTGGAAACAACTGGTGAGCATTCGCTTTGGGAGCACTAAGCAGCTGTTTATGTGGCTTAGAGGAAGACTGGCTGTCTTCTACCCTGTGGGCATGCAACAGCCACAGTTCCCCCTGGAACAATATCAATGACCCACACCACTAATTGGATTCTCCTTTTTAATGTAGTGGTAGCGAGCTGAAAACCTGGCTGTGGAATACTTCTGACTAAGGAACTTCTACTTTAATTTCTAGGTGCACTGAATTACCCTCTAGAGTATCTTTCTGAATATATAAGCAACCACGGGTGACTATGATCCTGATTTATATCTAGGTTCAGGCTTACTTTTTCAGTTAGGTTAGATGAATAGCTCCAGAGAAGATAGGGAAATACAGCAGTTCACTGATACCACGTGTCAGAAGAATGCAGCTCAGTGCTGGGCAGTTTGCTGCTTCATTCCCTCTTACAAGTTGGACCCAAGGCTGGAAAAGACCACTGAGATAGCTGAGTCCAACCCAGCCCACCCTCACTGGACTTACTAACCACGTCCCCAGTGCCACATACCCGTGGCTCTTGAGCACCTCCAGTGACTGCGGTATATCAGCGTGGTTGCTTCAGCTGTGTGAGTTTTCACCACTGGATGTTGTTCTAGCGAGGCAAAAAACCCAAACTGATGGAAAAGTGTCTATACAGGATGCAACTGGCTGTCCTGATGGCTGCCAACAGTTTTGCACAAGGTGTGTCATGCAAGCTTGCATGAGTCTGGTTTAAAAACTTGCTGTTCTGATGGAAGGAGAGGATGTTGGTGCAGGATAACTGCGGGATTTGTGCTCTCCTGACATCCAGTTGCAATCCCAGCTTATTGTTGCTATAGAAAACAGCTTCTCTGTAGACAAACTGAGTTAGTACCATTAAGTGGCTGAATCCCAAAGTGATCCAAGGTGAAGCATGATCCAAACTGGAATTTAGCTAATTGTAGTAGGAAATCCAAGCCTTAATGAGCTGAGTTATTTAAAGTATGAGTCTTCCATCTAAAACAGCATTGAACTGTTACCCTGGTTGATGATAGAAGTGAGAGTTTAACAGCAGAAGTCTGAAGTTATGCTCCATATTTCTCATCACTCAAGAGAATATTTGAATATGTGAATTCCTTTGGCTATGTTAGAGCTCATAATGAGGTAAGCTGATGTTCTTTAAATGCTCGGAGTCTAGCAATGTGGGGAAGTGGACTGCTATTTGCTGTTGAGCTTTAGGCTAAGAAGCCTGATTTTAGAGGACAGTGGACTTCCCCTTTCCCTTCCCCTCTCCTCCCCTTCTCCCTGGACTGATCCCGCATGGTTTGTGAATGATTTCAGAGCAAGGTAAATGAGGAATAGCCATGTGAAAACCTGTTGTTTTACTGCACTGTAAGAGACACTTAGTCAAAAGACAAGTCTGTGTTCCAAGCTTAAGATTGCAGGAGATCCTAGAAACAACTCAGCTGCTCAAACCTGTAGTCTGGCTGAATATTTTATTGTCAGTTTTGGTCAGGAGGAGATGCTTGAGTAAGACAAATAAAAGGTCATGGGTAAGTTGGTCCTTCTTGTGATATACTTTTAGGCTTTCATCAGGGAAAAGCTTAATTAGTCCAAATAATTATAGCAGAAACATCACACCAAGAACATGTGAGTGATATTTCAAATTTCTTGACGTGAAGGTAAATTTTACCCCATTCTGCCATTCCCCAAATGTTTGTTTCCTTATGACAAGAAGAACTTTGCAAAAGTAATTTATTTTCAGTCTTGTGTGCAACACAAAAAGGGGTAAAATCTAGGAGGCCACCTGAAATGTTTTTTCCATCTGGAAGAATCCATTTAAGAGCACCCATGGACCTGGTTATGAACAAGATTTCTTCTTTGCAAAGGCTGTTGCTTAATTGGCAGATACTGTACCTGGGAGAGGAAGAGGGAAGTAACTTGTTTTGGAAGTCCTGATGCTATTCAAGCATTCAAGGCCAGGCTGGATGGGGCTTTGTGCAATCTGGTGTAGAGGGAAGCATCCCTGCCTAAAGCAGGGGGGGGTTGGATCTGGATGATCTCAAAGGTCCCTTCCAACCTACACCTTTCTCTGATTCCTTTGATGATTCTATTTCTCAGCTGCTGGTGTGAGATCTCCAACCTGTCCCCATTGTCTTTCAGTGCGGCAGATGAAGCTGGTGAAAGGTCTGCAGCCCCTGGAATTCCCTGAGAAGGGAACTGTCACCTTTTCGGTGGAGGTGTCCCATGAGGATGTGGAAGGGACTTGGCAGAAGGACGGCGTGCGGCTGAAGCCTGCACCAAATATCACGATGGGTGTCCAGGGGAAGAAACATTCCTTGACACTTTCTTCTGTGACCCTTGAAGATGCAGGACTCATTTCCTTTAAAGCAGAAGGCATTAATTCATCGGGGAGGCTCACTGTGACCGGTATTGGTTGGTGCAAGGTGTCATTATCTGCTCCTGTCCCAGATTACTTGAACAGCAGAACCAGCTTTCCTTCCAGCTGCAAAGAATGTTATGCACTGGGCCATTGCCACCAGAATATCCCTCCAATATGAAGAGGATTGTTGTAACATGATTGTCCCTAGCACAAGTAATGATAATGGGCTCAAAACTGCAGGTTTTATTGTTGTTAATTACAAGTTCTAGTAAGCATGGAGAGTAGGCACTGCCTTTCATTATTCTTTATGCCAGATGCTCCTAGAGACCTCATTCCCAACTAAATACACATCCTTCTTTCTACTTCTCAGAATTGCCTTTGTAAATCAGCAGACCATTGGCAGACATTAGCATCACTCAGAAGGACAAGGTCACATTTGAGTGTGAACTGTCCAGGCCCAAGGTGGACATCAAGTGGTTCAAGGTATGACATGTAATGGAATTTTCCTTTCTGACTTCTCTGGAAATGAATGAGAGCCTTTAATTTCACTTCCAAGGGATGCGAGTCTGAGCTTTTGCCTGATAGCTTTTGCATTGCTCTCTTTTCTCTATGGTCTTTTACTTGCCCAGATCAGCACTCTTTGTTATTATGTCCTGAGTTCATTTATCAAGTTGAAATTGAAGTTTGTTTTTGGTTTCTTGTGAACTCCTGAGGTCTTGCTGTACAAAATATTGTTGGTTGGAGTACAGTCTTGAGCTTCATCTCTAACACAGAAATTGTCAGCCAGGATTTTGTAGCCTTGTTGTGAACTGGGTTTTAGGGTGAAATCTCAGTTTTCTTTGCACCTGACAGTGTGAGAATTTGCTCTGGCACTTTGTGTACCTCCCCGGTGCTCAGCTGTTCCTTCCCTTACTTGGGGATAACGTCATTTATTCAAGATGATGTCCAAACGAGTTTGTTAACAGTCCTCCGCAGTGCTTTAAGCTGTCATAGGTCAGCCAGAATTTCTGCATGTTCTATAGCCATTCCTACATGTTGAAAACACTGCACTGTGCTTAAGCTTCAGCATATGTGCCAGTAAGCACAGTTCCATTAATTCTAGGGGAGTGGGTGAATTAAGCATAGATCTGAAGGCTGCCTTTGCTCAGTGCAGAGATGGAAGGACTCATGGAGATCTGACTTGATATTTACCCTTCTAGGATAGGAAAGAGCTCCATCAAAGTAAAAAAGGGGGCATTACTTCCCAGGGAAATAAGAGAAGTCTCATTATTCACAAGTGGTGAACTCTCATTTTCTCTCTCAGTCTGCAACCAGGTTGGGTTGCTGTTTCAGTACTGGCTGTTTTATGCAGGAACTCTGCTCCTGAGGTTAATCCAAGTTGTATCCAGGCCCTTCAGAATGAAAGGGAAATAGCAGCACAGAAATATGGTCTGATTCTGACATAAATAAGTGCAGACCTGGAGATTTAAAATGGATTGTGTGATGTTCAAGGGATTTTGAAGCAAAGACGTCCCCTAGGTAAGATTTGTGGCTGACATTCCCCATACATTGTGGGCACACAAGCTAAGGAGAGACTAATGATGAGCATGCAGAGAAGCCATTGGTTCAGACAGGTTTGTTGTTTGGAAAATAAAGATGAGGTGATTGGTGGTAACCAATATGGCTTCATCGAGGTCAAGCCATGCCTGACAAACTTGGTGGCCTTTCATGATGGAGTAACAGCATCAGTGGATAATGGGAGAGCAACTGACATCATCTACTTGGACTTGTGCAGAGCATTTGATCCCGTCCTGCATGACATCCTGGTCACCAAACTGGAGAAAAATGGTTTTGATGGATGGACCAGTTGCAGGATAGGGAACTGTCTGGATGGTCACATTCAGAGAGCAGCAGTCAATAGCTCAGTGTCCAGGTGGAGGGTGGTGTTGGGACCAGTGTTATTTAACATTTTTGTAGGCAACATGGCCAGTGGAATCAAATGCAGCCTCAGCAAGTTTGCAGATGACACCAAGCTGAGCGGTGCTGTTGATGTGCTAGAGGGAAGGGATGCTGCCCAGAGGGACCTGGACAGGCTGGAGAGGTGGGCCCTTGGCAGCCTCATGAACTTGAGTGTGGCCAAGTACAAGGCCCTGCACCTGGGTCAGGGCAATCCCAAGCACAGGCACAGGCTTAGAGGAGAATGATTTGAGAGAAGCCTTGACCCTGAGGAGAAGAGTTGGTCTGGAGGGAGGTGTCCCTGCCTATAGCAGGGGCATTGGAACTAAATGACCTTAAAGATTCATTCCATCCTATTGTTTTTCTAACCTTAATTTTGCTTGAAGAGTTTTAGAATAAATGAGATTCTGGTTTCCGTGAAAAGTGTTTGCAGGGAGCTCCATTGTAGCTAGTAAGTCTATCTTTAAGTTCAAAGGCAATAATGCATTTACCGTGTTGAAGAGAGAAATGAATCAGGAATGGATGATGGTTTATAATAAAACATAATCCTACTTATTTTCCAAGCAAATATGTGTAAGGAAAAGATGCTGCACTCAGTTCTGGAAATACCCTGACAAATATATCTCTAGTGTTTCACAGCTGGAGATATCAAGATTGTTAAACCACTGGAAGATGTGGAAGTGAATGAATATGGGAGTGAATCTTTTGTCTGTGAGATTTCACACGATGAGGTTCAGAGCCAGTGGTACAAAGATGACGACAAGCTGAAGGCTGATGACAACATCAGAATGCGGCAAGATGGTAGGGTGTAAGCGGGGGATCTTTCTCCTGAGTGGGGGGTGGGTTGGAGATCAAGGAGAAAGGACATCTGAAATGAAGTGAAGAAAGTTCAGAAGGGAGTTCCCCTTTTGTTTTGGGACTGAGGTTATGGTGGAACAAGTGACATGGTGGGAAGCTTAGTGTGGGGAAGTGTGATGCTATCCCACCATCCCACACTGCCAGGAGCAGGTAGGAAATGAGTGCAGTTCTTTCCAAAGTGGGGGTGACCAGGGCAGTCAGTTCACCTCTCCAAAGGGATTTTGTCTGACAGTGAGTGTGATCCTTCTGTCTCAGGTACTTTAATGGTGACAGTGGCCGCATTCAGTCAGTCCTTGTAGAAGCCATGTTTAGATTACACTTTGGTGGGGATGTGGATGTGGGGGAATGGGTGGTTTCATTGACATGAGAGAACAGGCAGTGATGCTGTGAAACCAGATGGGTGATGCTCAGCCTGGCCATGTGCCTCAGAACTCTTTGCTCAAGGAAGCCAAGTATAGTTGTGGGTTTGCTCTCAAGAGCACAGTTTGGTAGGGATGAGTTGGAGGTTGGACTAGATGACCTTAGTGGTCTTTTCCAGCCTTAGTGACTCTGTGGTTCTCTGCTTCAGGAAAGACCTACTTGCTGACTTACACACGTGCCCAAGTCAATGATGCAGCAGAAATCGAATTTGTAGCATAAAGGGCAGAATCTCGTGCCCATCTTACAGTTAAAGGTAACTATGCTTCTGATGATGATTTCGCTTAAATTATGTTATAAACCAGCTAACATCCTTTGCTTTAATGTCAAGGAAGTTAAACACCACCAGGACCTTTGACAGAAATAAAAACTCCTACCTACCTTCCTTTGTGCCCACAAAATCTCCAGCTTGTCTTTTGGGATTTACTTTTGCTAAGTAAAACAGATTATTTTCTTAGGAGGTTGATTTTCTACCTTTAGTCTTCAGATTTGTGTTTGAACGTTGAGGGATAAAAAACATAGCTTGACTTTTTCTTCATTTTCTCTGTCTGTTTCAGAAGAGCACAGGTTTTGGGTTTTTTTTAATATATACAATGTTAGGGTATATATATGATGTGAAGTGTGATAAAGAAAATGGAGACATTTGAGTTAGCACACTACTCAAGAGTTCAGTCCCCAGCTTTGCCACTGTTAGAATGATAAGGGCAAGAACATCCTGGAAAAGGAATTTCTCCTAAGTTGAGTCATTACATTTGAGCTACAGAGACCTTTACTAGGTGAAAACTTGTTGTTCAGAGCTAAGTTGCTGTATTTAACCAAAGTATTTATCAGTGTTCGTGTTTCATTGAACCTCTTTTCCATTTTGTAATGCGAGGAGTTTGATATCGGGATGGGAAGGTCATGGTTTGATTTGGATGTTGAACTGGGAATCAGAAGATCTGGGCTCTCTTCAGGTTGTCAGTCTTATTGTCTGACTTCTTAACAACATTCCTTTCTTTCTATTATTTTTTAATGATGTTTTAAGGCATTTTGAGGTGATAGGTGTAGTGTTCATGTGCAGTAATGCTGACGTGAGTAAGTAGGGTGATAATGTAAGGGTTTTTTACATTCCTTCTACATCTCTGCTTTCTCTTGTTCCATCCTTCTTAAAGAGCAATCCATTAATCTAGTAAAGTAGCTGTGTGATGAGGATGTGACTGAGCCTGAAGAAGCCAAATTTGAATGCGAGATATCCATTCCTTCTGTGAAACCTCCCAAGTGGTATCTACGTGGGGAAGTCTTACAGGCTGGCAGAAACTTGATTATGCAGCAAGAAGGACAGCCCTCCCGCCCACGTGACCGCTACTATCCAATCACCGTCTCCGCCGCCCCCGCCCCTCGTGGTGCTGTGCTGTCCCGTGGTGCATTGCGCGGTGTCGGTAAGATGGCGGCCGTGAGTCTGAGGCTCGGAGACCTGGTGTGGTGAGTTCAGTGCGCTGCGCTGCAGGCGGAGCGCGGTCCGATCCGATGGAGTAGAAGGACGCTAAAGCCAAACATGGGGCAAAGCAATGGCAATGGCACCTGCAGCACGGACACCCCGCAGCCCTGCCCGGCCCCGCACCTTCATAGATGATCCCGCATCCTCCCCGCTGGGTGGGCGGGGAGGAACGAAAAGGGACGGGATGGGGATGGGATGGGGTGGGATGGGATGGGATGGGGAACGGGAGGGAATGGAAAGGAACGTAAGGGCTGTGCCAGCAATGCCGCCGCCAGAGGCCGCCCAGGCCCCGACCACCGGGGTACCACGAAGCCACGGCGGCTGCTGGGGCCGCTCCCTGCACAGCGGCTTTGCCCCCAGCTCCTGAATCCCCCGTCGTTGTGTTCCCCCATGAGCCCCTGCCCTGAGTGCTGTGCTTCAGCCTCAGTTATTGAGCCCACTGTTACTGCCTTCTCAAAGGGTTGCCCAAGGAATCAGAACAGCAGAGCTCCCATTGGGCCCAAGGCAGAGTTTTGCTGAGGGTGAAGGAAGGAGGAAGTTTCAGCCCTGGATGGACGCCGTTCTGTGCCCACAGAGGAGCTTTGTGCCCTCGATGCTGAAGCAGCACCCAGAGCTGGCGGCGGGTGCAGGACCTGAACTCAGAGCCACAAGGAAATCAGAACAGGATGCAGTCTGTGCTGATTGTCACTGCTTTGACTCAGCTTTAAGACTCTGTGCAGAGTCTCAGAAATACCCACAGAGTAACAACAAAAAGGAGCAGGGCTGGAAAGGAACAGGGCTGGTTTTAATTGTTGTTGTTTTAAACTGTCCAATCAGGCGATGGTGTTAAGCCGTCATGTCGGACAGGTCCAGAAGGAGCTCATCCACATCCTCAACGTCACATCAGTTTCTCCATCCAGTTCTTCTGTGAGCTCCATCAGAAGCTCCTCAAGGTTGTTGTCTTCAGTGATGGCTGCTTTCCCCCGCCCCTGTGCAGCTCAGCTGCTAGTTTTCTGCCCCTTGTGAGGAACATGATGTAGTGTTGGATTCCTCTGGCTGTGCCATGGGGTCTGCGTGGCTTCCTGGGAGCAGCTCCAGACTTGTGGGAAGGAAAAGAACAATCTACGTGACATTTCTGAGATGTGCTTTCAGCTCTGAGGTCTGTAGTTGACCCTCACACCCACATAGGGATGGTGATTTGATTAACCTGCGGCTGCCTTTGGAGTTAAGGAAACCAGCAGGTGCCTTTTTCATCTGTTCAAGTAGAGCAGGTTGAGTCTGGCAATCAGGGGCTGGGCTTTGTAGCAGAAACACATTGTCACCCTCACTGCTTTGTCTGTAAACATGTCAAGAAATCATCCTCTGCAAAATCCTGCTTGCTGGCTGAGGTACTTTTCCCCATGAACTCAGCAGAGGTTTTGACAAAGCAGTTTCAATGATCTCAGATGACCTCTTCCTTTGTTGCATTATGCCATGACACATCTCAAACACCCCATTTTCCCCCAGTGTGAAAGAACTTCTGTCTGATGGGAAAAGGGCATTAAGGAAGAACAAGTTGTGGTCATCACCTGCTTGGGAGCTTTATGACTTCGGTGCTGAGCACGGTGTATTCGGGCGGGACTGAAGCAAGAGTCTCCTAGGAAGAAAAAAGACAGAGTATGAAGCACGAGTCAGAGTTTCTACAAGTACCTTGTGAGACATCTGCTGCCTTCAAGGGAAACAGAAGAGCTGTAGAACACTTGGAATTTCTTCCTTTTCTTCAAGGGCAATGTAAACCTTTCATATCCACTACTGCTTTTGCCACTGCTCTTACCATTGGTAGTTTTTTAGCTGGGGGCTCATCCGCGTCCTCAGCAGCAGATGGATGAATTTCTGCTGCTTTTCGTTTCTGTCTCCGCGTTGGGGGGAAGGTGTTTTTCCAATCAATGGGCCTCACAGAGACCCTGCGCCCACCTAAAGTAAAAGGAAGAGAGAGCTGGTACTGTCTTGCTGCGCCTCAAGAGAGATCAAGTTCTCTTATCAGTCCCACCACCCTTCCACAAAGTTAAATACATTTGGCCAGTGGAATTGCATTGCCCTGTCCGGGATTCTCAGCCATGTTTTGCACACGGTCATCTCTGTGTACCAACAACGCATACAAAGGAACAAAGAAACCCAATAGCTGCACTCAGTAATAATCCAGAGCAAGGAAAAGTCTGACAGAGAGCAATGCAAAATGACAGCACTGCTTTTCTGAGGCACCGTAACGAGCTCCTCGTGCTCACCTTTAACTCTTTTCTTGCAGGGTGATTCCCCTGCTTTTCCCTTCTCCTCCTCCGACCGTTTGCGTTTTAGTCCAGCTGGGCCATGGGAGGAAACTGGGATGTCAACTGCAGAGAAGAGTCCCAGGAAAGAACAGTCAGATCTCAGTAGAAAAACAGTGCATCAAACCCAGGAGCCTGTTGAGTATCTGTACCTCTCTCTGGTGCCTTGTCAACCTCTGTCTGGTTCCCCAGACTTTTTGCAAGGCCTGTCTTTGGAGGAAGGCCACTGGTGTCAACTTCTGGCAGAAAAGAAACAAGGAATGATTGATGAGCGTCTCTTTGGGGGCAGGTTTGAGCACAGTCAACCACAAGCTTCACATTTTCAAGCACTGTTTGTTACATTTGCCTTCCGCTGCCCAAATGCTGTGCAGTCAGCACAGACCTGCAGTGCATCTTCCTCACTCCAGAAAAAGCCCAGCGCTGCTCTGACAGCCAAAGCACAGACGGATATTTCACTATCACGACTCTCCCCTGCCTCCCCAATGAATGGTGACATGCATCCTGCACCCGCTCAGAACTGACATTCAGAATTGAGCCTTTCATGCTTCACGCCATCGGACACTCACTGTGGCTCAGCAGCGCAGTCGGTCTGTTCCCACCGCGTTCCTTCAGGTGGCGAAAGGCGCAGTGTGGTTTCTGGCAGCCTCCGGGCTGGTTCTCCCAGAAGCAGGGAATCAAACTGCGCTGCTTCTGCAGAGAGAAGGAAAGGAAGGGCCATGGAAACAGGCACATCAGGTCTGCAGGGAGATGCCGCGCTCCAACAGCCATCAGAACCCATTGTGTGGAGCCTTAGCTCTGTACCCTCATTTCCTGCCCCTCCTTTCACTACTCCAAGCAGCCAGAACGAACTGCTCTGGAGAAATCCAGGACGGAGAAGGCCCGATAGGGCACAACCGAGCCCTACTGGCAGGAGGGGAGTGCCACTCTCTCCTACCACCCAGCTCCAGCAGCTTTAGGAGGCTGAGCAATGCGAGCTTTTTGCATCTGGGGAGAAAATGCTTTTGGCTCCTAATGCAAACATCTCCCGCTGTGATATACCTAAGGCACTGAATTCTCTGCCACCTTTACCTCCTCCCAGTCCCCTCTAGAAACAGAAACCAGTAAGATTTTCACAGCAAACATATCCAGCCTGCAGAAGTGCATTCAGCCCAACCACAGCCATGAAAAGTGGTGTTGTAGACTAAGCTGGAAAGCACATCTTTAGGCAAACACTCACATCAATCCTCATGTGACGGAACTTGCAGTTTCTATTTGAGCAGCCGCCCTCCATCCACAGTCTGCAGACTCGTTCGCTCCCCAGAGCCGCTTCACAGTGGCGGAAGGGGCAGCTGTCTCCCTGCAAGCACAAGGAAACCACAGGAAAATAAGAGCACAGCCTGAAACGTGTCCATGCCATTAGCCCAGGCTGTTAGCAGCGCTATGAGGGTAACATCACCAGCAGGTCTCCCCTGCTCCACCCCTTTCTCTTCAACATGAGGAAATGGAAGAAAACCCAGGCAGAAGAAAGTCAACCGTACCTTAGTGCAGGTGGAGTAGAAGTAGAAGTAGCAGTCGCCTCTTTGCTGAGACATGGTGAAATTCTTAGAGCCCGTCTGGGTTATCTCCAGAGGAATTTCCTGCTCTTGCAAAGAGACGGTTGTGCTCGAACTGCTTGGATCCCCAAAGAGTCCTCTCGGACCGGAACCCTACAGGAAGTGCCTACAAGGGAAGAATCATGAGGAATAAGCATTTTCCCAGCTTTCTTTTGATGCAGTTTGGGCTCTCGAGGAGGGCAATGCCTTGGAAGCAGCTGGTTGCAAGAACTGTGCCAGCTCTGGAACCAATGTGTGTCTAAGTGCCATGACTTCCCCAGCAAGTGCTGTTCTCCATCCCACCAGCAGTTATATACCTTGCAGCATACATTTTGTGTTCCTGCCATGAGAAGGACTCCATCATCTACCCTTGCTGCAGCTGCAGTGGATGCAGTGCTACCACTCACACGTTTGAGAAACCTCCAGTTCTGGCTTACCCGGGCACAGCTGCAGTTCTCCTCCCTTCCAGCTAACACACCAGTGCAATGGCTGGGCAACACCGTCAGTGAGAGCAGGTAGCACCAGCAGCCACCACCACCGTCACTGCCAGCCGGGACGAGGGCTGACACAGCGTGTCCACACTCTGCGCAGCACTCACAGCTCTGGCACTCACTGGTGGCAGCCGCGGCCCCAGGCAGCGCTTGTGAGCTCACTGTGCTTGTGATGTCACTGCACAGCCCACGGCCCAGCTCAGCACCTGGATCTCACCAGGACTTCAGGGGGTTCTGTTAAAAATGTGCTGGATCCGGGGGTCAATAAAGCACAAGTTGCACTCCATGAAGTCTGTGCTCTCCTTCCCTTCTAATGTCTAAAACAAAGGCTGGGGACCAGCAGCAATTCTGCAGGGCTGTAGCAGCGATGCTCAGTCACGGCTTGAAGCAGAGATTGAGCACCTGGTGGGATGGCAGGGCCAACCCAGGGCAGCTCAGGCACATGCAAACCCCTCCCAGACATCACTGAAGGGTTGGCAGTGCAGGTGAGGGTGTCTGACTGGAGATCACTGCCTGCCTGAGCCCTTCCAATGGTCAGCAGTTTTTTCCTTCCTTTCTGTGCCCACAGCTGCTGCACTTGGGCTTATCCTCACCTGCTGCAGCCCAGGACTTTGATACCCCATTATCACTGCTGTGCTTTCCATTGCACTGCAGCATCACACAGGGCAGTAATGGCAGTTCATCATCCTCACCAAAACGTGTGACAGAATCTCACAAGGAATCAATTTCCCCTGCAAACAGCCACTCGGAAGGGCCTCCATTGAGCTGGGAGCTCCTCCCCAGCCCAGCTGTTCTGCTCAGACTCCTTCCAGCAGCCGCCCAGCACCAAACCCAGCTCACCTTATTGGCCTGGTCAGTCCGGGCTGTGCCCAGCTCACACACACGCCGCAGCGGTGCCTGCAGTGGGCTCGCAAAGGATGATCTCCAACAAGGAACGCTCAGAGCTCAGTGTCTGTGTGCAGCATGCTCACCAGAGCACCAGCTCTGCTCGACAGCTGGGGGCCAAACCCTCCCAACCCAGCAATGACTGTGACCTCACACAGACCCACATCACTGCTGCTCTTTCATCATAAACACAGGCAGCCAGCACCTCCTAGATCCAATTGTAAGAGACCAACACAAGGGTCACCCAGTGGGGTTATCTGAAGTAAAGTAACAGAGAACTGAGGTGACTCTTGTCACAACACTGGGAATGGGGACCAAACCTTCAGGCCAGGTTTCTTGCAGTTAAGATTCCTCAGAGGGAGGTTTGCAGTCCCAGAGAAGCCCATGAGCTCCTCTGCACGATGCTCGGAGCAGAGCTGCCTCGTGATTCATCAGTGCTCCATTCCATAACTAAGTACATCTCAGATGAAATAATAATATTTCATGGTCACTTCTTCCTTTCTGTGAGACAAGCCTTAAATGTGTCTTTTTAAAGTCGTCGTGCACCGAATCTACAGCATGCTAGCAATATAGGTAGGTATAATGACATCACATAGAATGGAGTGTTTGCAGGGCTTAAGGCCGTGAATCACGGGTGAGATGTGATATTCCCACTGCAATGATGCTTTTAGGGCAGGTTTAAGTGCCTTCCGCTTTGTGTAACGTGGAGTCTGTAGGATGACAATAATGATTGTGGAATCACAGTCATCTTTGAGCTCTAACTCACATCCACGTCAGGAGCCTTCCCAAAGATCAGGCCCTGGTTTGCCTGCCCTGCTGGGCCCAGCTCAGTGCAGGACAGGAGATGGATTTCTGCTGTCCCTGTGCTCAGACTCCACAGCCCAAGATAAGCTGCAGCTGAGATCTCACAGAGCACTCTGAGGTTTCTCTGCAGCTGTTTTCTGCTGCTGTTACACAGCACAGAATAGCTGGGATCCCCCAGGCACTGCCCTTGCACCAATAACTCCATTGTGCTCAGGATGTGCCAATGTGCTGAAGTCAAACTGTGCCATGTGGGTTTCACACAGATCAAACGCAGGCTGCAGATCTGCTGGCAGCCCTCAGGAGCTCCCCTGCCCTAATCCCACTCTTGCACTCCTTCCCTTCGTGCTCTTGTGGCCTTTAATAACACCGTGACACCTGACAGCCTCCTCCTGTCTGTAAGCTGTCATTTTATGCAGCCGTTTCTCTTCCGTTTACCCCCCAAACTGAAGATGTTTCCCTGCAGTGAATAAGCGATGAGGTTCTTTTCACCTCTCCTTGGACAACTTCCTTTATTGTTTTTTCGGAGCATTAGGGACTCTGAGACCCTGGAGTGTGTCCAGAGAGGAGCAATGGAGCTGAGAAGGGCCTGGAGCTCAGTGGGGTCCTATGGGGGTGACCAAGGGGACGGCAGGCAGCCAGTTTTCCCTGTTTTTCTCTCTGGATCCATCCCCGCCTCAATGGGGCCATCAAACCCTTTTGCTGCAGAACCCGCAGGCACTTCACCTTGAAGGATCATTACCTACATTGAAACTACTGTTACATGCAGGCGCACAGGAGTGCCCTGGTTTTCACAGGCTCTGGGCAGAGACGTTCAGGTCTGGAGGCGTTTGGGGCATCACTAATTGAGCTGCAAAATGAGCTTATAGCTCCTGACTCCTCCCATCCAGAAATATCGCTCCTATATCGGCCCGCGCTGCCGGAGCTCACGGGACTCGGCTCCCCGCCGCCGGGATCGGGTGGTGCGTGCGGGGCCGGGGGTCGGGCTGTGTTGTGCTGTTGTGTTGTGTTGTTGTGTTATGTTGTGTGTTCCTGGTGTTCCCCTGCCGCTCTCCAGCTCGGCTCGTTCCGGCCCCGCATCGTTCTGTGACTCCCCCCCCCCCGCCCCTTGGCGGCTCCATACATGCACACGGCGGCAGCGCGGCCCGCGCGGCACACACAGGGATGCCGCAGCTCCGCCCCGCCCCGCCCGGCTGCAGCTTCGTCCGCTCAGCGCCGCGTCTCGGTGTCGGGGCGGCGCCGCGCGGCTCATTGGGTCCCGTTGGCGGGCGGAGCGCGGTGGGTCTTGGCAGCAGCGGATTGGAACGGAGCGGATCGGAACGGAACGGAGCGGATCGACGCGGGGCGCAGCGCATCGCTGTGGGGCTGGCACGATGCTGGAGATCCAGCTGGATGATGGCGGCGTGGGGGGGTACCCGGGCAACGACTATTGCTCGGGGTCGGTGATGTCGGAGCGGGTGTCGGGCCTGGCCAACAGCATCTACCGCGAGTTCGAGCGGCTCATCCACTGCTACAACGAGGAGGTGGTGAAGGAGCTGATGCCGCTGGTGGTGACGGTGCTGGAGAACCTGGACTCGGTGCTGACCGATAACCAGGAGCACGAGGTGGAGCTGGAGCTGCTGCAGGAGGACAGTGAGCAGCTGCTCACACAGTACGAGTGGGAGAAGGTGCTGCGCAAACAGGCCGAGGTGGTGAGTGAGAGCGGCCCAGCGCCAACGGGGCCCGGCATCCATCTTGTGCGCGGCGCCAAGGGCCGGGGATGTGATGCGATGTGATGCGATGATATGATGCGATGCGATGTGATGATGTGATACGATGTGATGTGATGTGCTGCGGCGGTACCCGCATCACAGGCCGCGCTCCCGGCCCCGCTCCATCCGCTCCGCGCAGCCCGTGCGGAGGGGAAGGGGAATGGCTGGGAATAGCTGGGAATGGCTGGGAATAGCTGGGAATGGCTCCGCGTTGCTGCGCTGCCCCGAGCTCTAACACCGGCTGCACGGGGATGACTGGAGGATTCCTGCCGGTTTCGGGTTTAAACGCGGCCCTCAGATGGTTGATGTCTTCCCTGTACTTCCCCTGCCCTGGAGATGATTCCCTGTCTGATCTCAGCGGCCTTTCCCCGGGCGCTGCGGGTCCCGGATCCCCGGGGCTGCGGCAGGTGCTGGGAGCGGGCGGCATCGGGGCACAGCGCCTCATGCGGGGACAAAGGAGCCGAGCTGAGCGCGCTGCTCCGCACTGAGCGCTCGAGTCTGCCGACACCACCGGCATCTTTCTGGCCATAGGCGCAGCCGGGCGTCTCCAGCCTCCAGCAGGGCCGGTCTGCGACGTGCCGGACACATTGGTACCGCTAGAAGTGTAATGCTGCCGTGTCATCAGCATGTCTTTGCAAAGCTGCTGGGAAAGGAATGTATGCGTCTGTATTGGCTGTGTTTTAACACTGGGAGAGTAGAGGGTTTTTTCCGTTCCAGGAGTCTTGCTCAGAGTCGGGTTTTGATTTGCTTAGATGTGGTAAATGAAATTCCTTCATGACTCCAGAGTAAAGCGTCCTGCAGTATTTCAATGGAGGTGCTCTGGGTGCTGGATGGTGAGGACGTGAGCCCAGGACATTTATCGCCCTGTACTAATGCTGGTCAATTTGGGTTGTAGCCTTAAGTTTTAAGTATGTGTTAATAAAACTTACAGCTGATCTTTTCAAATTCATATGAAGGCAGGGAGGGATTGAAAAGCAATTCCAAGTGTGGGACTTCATTCCACAAGCCGGTATTTTGTAGCTTCTGAGAATTAAATACTTGGAAATGTGCTGCTGCTGGGGAGGAGTGGGGCTCGGGGCATGGGGTGGAACAGCCCCTTGGATGGATCCTGCATCTTTGGACTCGTATCTTTCTGCTCTCAGTTTACCAGGTACAGGGGGTGCTGCTTCCTGCTGTGCCTGCTCCTGGAAGCAGATGTGGTGACAACATTTACGTCCTGCAGGGACGCTCGGACCCACAGCACGGTGCTGTTGGCAGATGTAAAAGCACTCTGTCATCCTCAGGCGCATCTGAGCTGAATGGGCAAAAAAGTATCTGCATAGGGCCTTGTTAGCAGAAAGGAATAGATAATGTGCTTCTATGAGAACAAATGGGTTTTGCCCCCTGTGTAGCCTCTGCTATCAGCTCACGTGTGTGAGATACAGCTGTCATTCCCTTTGTGTGTGACCAAAGCACACCATTACCTGCAGCAGTTTCCTGTGTGCCTCTTCCTGTGCAGTGGATTACGTGTTATGGAAGTGAAAATCTCTTATGCTACAGAGAATTCTGCTGTTCATCAGCTCATTGTAAGCAGAGAAATGCACCCCCCACCAGAGCACGCCTTGCACTTCTGTAGCAGGGGAAGCCCATCTCCGTCCCTGAGCAGCACTCGGCGCTGTGTGCTTTGCCTGTCCTGGGTCTGCAGCTTCCAGCCCCACCTTCAGTGGGGGTTCCACCTCCAGGAGCGATGTTCAATCCCTTGCTGTTGAGTTCTTTGCGTGTATCAATGATCATTTCAACAGCTGCAGCAATGCTGGGGAGCTGGGAGTCGGTGATCACAAAGTAATTTGTTCCTGTATTGCAATATCATGTCATGGGCGTCTGATTACATCGTTAGTTTATTGATGTTAAGTGAACTGAAACCAGCAGTGGATGTTATTCTCTGGCATAAAAGTTGTGTCGTATCCTCCTGTTCCCGCTACTGCAGAACCACCAGATCTTGTTTTACATAAGCGTGCACCCAGCCATGTCCTGCTCCATTGGGGCAGCTTGCACAGCCTTCATTTCCCTTCCTCTGAAGCAGAGGTTTCTGTCTCCATGTTCTGCCACTCATTTCCCCAGGATGGTTGCATTCAGTATCTTTCAAAATACTCTCAGCCAAAAGCGAAGCTTTTCTGGACACTTTGACTGCAGAGTGACTCAATATTTTCCACTTGCTCTAAAATAGGGCAGCAGAAGCACCCGGACAAGAGCACTGAAGTCAGAAGTCCCTTGAAATGAAGCAGTGCAGTCAGTCTGTGATTGCAGGGCTCAGAATGTCACATTTCTTTTCCTTGACCTCCAAACCACTGAAGCTGTGGAACAGCGTCAGCTTTTCAGTATTGCCATGTTCTTCCACCTGCTTTGCATTGTGTGAGCGCAGGGTAATGGCTGCACCTCTCCTAGAGCCCATTTAGGGGCTGACTGCTGCTGGCAAGGGTCTCTTTCTGGAGATCCCCCCTTGGTGCAGCTTTCCCATGTGAATCCGAGATCTTCTGCTCCAGGTGAGCGATCTTCTTCCCTTCCTTTATAGCACCTCTGTTGTGCCGCTCCTGTCATTGCACAGAGCTGGGGCTGCCCTGTCCCAGTGCAGAGTACAGCACTTCCCTTGTTAATCCTCATGTGGAGCCTAATGCACATCCCACTAACTCGTCAAGCTCTCACTGCAAGGCCTCCCTACACTCCAGGGAGCCAGCAGCTCCCACTATTTAGTGACATCTGCAGCTTATGCATAGGACCTTGCATAGGAATTTTCTTCCTGCTCTGTAGCGGGTGTTAGGATGGCACCCACTTGTAGGAGCACAGAACTGGGAGGGACCTGCTGACTCAGCAGCCCATTCCTCAGCACTGCAGGCAGTTGCATTACAGAAGCTGCTTCATAAATGTATCAGGCTTTGTCTTAAAGCCATTACTTAAACCTCTTGCGTCTGCTCTTCTAAAAGTGACCTCCTCCTGAATTCCACTTTCTTTTTTTTTTTAACTTGCAGCCTGTTTTTACTGGTTTGTTCTTGTGCCAGCATTGACTTTTACTCCAAGTAACTTCTGCCTCCATGAGATATCTGTGCCTTTGAAGTATTAATAGAAACCAGTCCTGCCTTTGGTCTCCATTGTGTTGGTGGCACGAGCCGAGCTCTGCTCGCTGCCTGCTGGAGGAGGGTCAGGTTGGAGTGCCCCATGGAGGGATCTGTGTGCAGCTGGTTTGGGTGACACTTGGCTGTGCCTGGTTTGATCCCTGGGCGTGTGGGGCTGCAATAGCAGGTGGCTTTCCTGGAAGGCTTCAGCATGAATTGGAATGTTGCACTGTTCAAAATGATAATGGTAGGATTTATCTGGTGTGATCACCCTGCGTGTTCACCTGTGTGACATCCTGTTGGCTGGAGATGGCAGCACGTCTGTCTGTCTCCTCACACTGTGTTGCAGCTGACCTGGGGCTCATCTTTGCTTTGTGCTCAGCTCCCTTCTCTCAAGTCTTCTCATTGCAGTCACGATGTTTGCATGCCCTTGCCCAGTCCCAGCTCCTCTCTGACCATCAGCATCGCTTCGCTCCTCCTGTGTGATGTTTTGATTCTCTTCATGAGTGGCATCTCCCAGTCCGGTCTCATCTGCTGCACTCGAGTAGCACCTCCTGCCCTGTCAGCCCCACTTACCACAAGGCTGCCTTGAAGAGCTCTGTTAGCTGCCCGTGCTCCCTTTGTGCTCCTCTACAGTGATCCATGGTGTGCGGGGGCAGAGCTGTGTCAGGGCTGGGAAGAGCCCATCTGCCTGCCCTGGCTCTGCCATAGAACCAGGCCTGCTTCATGGAGAGCATTTAAAGGGCAGAGCATCTCATTCTTCAAAAAAAGGCTCAGATCCCTTGGAATAGGAATCCAGGAGATGGTTTTATTGATATATGCCAAAATAACAGCATTTGATTTCACAGAAGCATTTGAAGACCAATCTACAACTATAAAGTAGCTAACACATAAAAGATGTGCTTGTGAATCCTTGAAATTAGCAAGAGAAGCAAAAGCCCTTAAGGGCTGCAGTTGTCAAGGGGATGTTATTTCACTGAGGCTGTGTGCTCCTGTGCAGGTGGAGGTGTTCCTTCAGAGGAGTGTTTCTCTTTGGGGAGGATAGCAAAGATTTGAGCGTGGGGTGTAGCTCAAAGCATCTGCCCACCAGGCAGTACTGCGTCCTGCCACCAGTGGGTTCTGCCCTATTTCTTTGTCTTGGCCTCCTAAGACAGAATACTGTCAACGTAACTTCCCAAATTGCCAGTTAATTACTGCCCCAAATTGTGAGTTGGAGGCTGCACAGCCTGCATTGGCTCCCTGGCTGACAGCCTTCCTGCAGGTGGGGAGTGGAATGCGGTGTGAGTCCTTCCTGCCCTGCAGACAGCCCCCTCCTCACAGGCAGCTGTGCGTCCAGCTGTGCGTCCAGCTGTGCGTCCAGCTGTGCATCCAGCTGTGCATCCTCCCTGTTCTCCCGGGCAGTGCATCCCAGCGCTGCTTTCTGCCCAGCCGCAGGGTAAGGTGACGGCTGAGCTGCTGCTGTTCCCGTCAGCATGTAATACGTGCTGCCAGCCAGCCCAGATTAAGACCTTATAATAAGATTTCTGCATATATGCACATCTAGCTCACTCTGCCTGATTTATTGTTAATATGATATGATGGTTTCTGACCGCATGCTACTATTTTTAGTCATTTTCTTCCTCTGAAAGCCAGTAATGCAGGAAGCTCAGCCATCTCCAGTGTACCGCTGCTTTGCAGAGGAATACTCGTTCTTTCACTTAAGATGATTTTGTGCTCGTTGTTTTCCATTTAACGATGAGCGTGTGAACCATGGTGCTGGTTGTAACCTTATCCTGAGATGTTAGAGACCAGCGATCCTGCTTGAAATCCAGGGAGAGGCTCCAGCAAGACTAATTTGTATGTGTACAGCAGCGTCATGTTCCATCATTACTAACTGTTTAAAATATATCTGGCTCCTATAACTGCTGGAAAATTATCCTTTGAAAGCAAGTATGAAGGGATTGGAAAAAATAGTAATGCTGTGCTCGGCTTTGCTCTCCCAGGACAAGTGGGAGTGGGCTCTTTGTTCTTCCAGTTCACCCATTGATTTCATTGTAGTGGGGTAGAAAAGAAAGGAAGATTTTCCCTTCAACATCATTTGAATTACCTGTTCCTGAGGCCTCACTTCTTGAGCCTGTCCAGGCTCCATGGCATCCCTTCCTTCTGTTCTGGTGCAGTTTGTAAACATATGTGTGGAAAATAGATAGCTGTGTGTTACTGTCAGTTAACATCTGCAATGTTGAAGTCACCCATAAGGACCAGGGCAGCTGGATTTCAGGTCTCTCTCAGTTCCTTAGAGAACAGTGCCTCCATGTCCCCATGCTTGCTGGGTGGCCACTCCCACGGCACCCACTTTATTTGCTTGTCTTGACTTTCTGATGCAGGGGGAGACACTGGCTGGGAGATTCTGATGGAGGAACAGCCAAGAAGCGTTTTGGAGCCAGACAGAGTGAGGAGCCGTTGGGTCCCTGTGCCCAGAGCTGGTGTTCGATCTCCGTAGGAGATGGAGCAGGATATTGCTGCAGTGCACTCACCTGAGATGCTCTTCTTCCCTGAGAACACTTAGAGTGGCATTAATTTTTAATGCTGCTGTCTCTGTTTCTTCTCTACGTGGTCGGCTCATTGCTAGTTTGCAGTTTGTTTGAGTACTGTGAGGCTGCAAGACAGACAGGACTAAGAAGAGCCTTAGTGTGGAATGTTTAATCTTCCAATCGGTTTCACTAAACTAAACCAAAGCAACGGTAGCAAATCCAGGAATCCTATTAAAGTTGACCTACATAGTGGGAATAAAATTGGTCTCCTGCTTTCTTTTGCTTCCTGTTTTACTGTTGAGAGTTCTGTGAATGTTTTCCTTAGAGTCAGTTAAAGTTTATTGCTACTCCAAGCACAATTCCTGCCTGGCTGGGTGGCACACGCCTGGGTGGGGAGCTGGGAAGAGATGGGCACCTTGTGCCAGGAGAGCTGCACAAGAGTGAAAGCCAAGCAAGTGAGAAGGGAGAGGGATTTAGCGCTGGGCTGTAATTGGAAGTTTGTCAACAGAGCATTAGCATGGAGTGCTTCCAGCAAACCCTGAGAGGGGGCAGAGGGAAATACTGCTTTTCTTAGCATAGCTTCAACCAGTCCAAACCAAGTGAAATGGCTTCTTTAGGCCTGTTGCTCAGTGTGGCTGTCTTGGTTAGAACTTTTTCTTTTTTACTGATGCCCAGAGAAGACTGGCCGGGATTTTCTTGCTGTGAGGTCTCATCACTCACTGCTTCCATTCTGCACCAATTGAGGCATAACTCAACTTACAGAACTGAAAAAGTAAGACTCAAGTTTTTCTTAGCAGCTCTGGAGCTGAATGTGCCATCCTTATAGAATCACCTGTCAAAGTTGCTCTGGTTTTTACCGTGTAACTCTCTACCCCTTCTCTGATGTGTGCCTGAAAAAACCTCTGGTCTGAGATCTGGGAAGTGGATTGCAAAGGAGACTGTGAGGTGTGACGGTTGTGGGTTGGTTTTCCACAAGGCTTGTATGTTTCCTGCAAAATTTAGATGCAACATCATTAATAGTGGGAACTTTCTGATGTCTGAAGGAGATTTCTGACGTAGGCACTTCTAAATGCGTGACCGTAGACACAGAATTTGGCTTTTCTGACATAAAACTAACAGGAATCCAAATTCAGCCTAGCATGATAAAGGTGTTGTTGAAGATGATGGAACCGTGTTGGTTTACATAACTTGCATTGGCCAGCAGATTATATCTTAATGATACACAAAGTACATCTTTTACTTTATTTTAGAAGATAAGTATTTCTAGCTTGAGTAAATGCTGTTTTAACTTAAAGCACATAGAAATTCTTATCTCTTGCTTTTTTTGTGTGTGTACATATATATATGTATATATACGCACACATAGTATAGGAGGAGAGAAGAGGAAAAGTCAAATACGTTTAGGTCTGTTCCTCATCCTTGCTTCCTTCTCTGGTTTTTCCCTGTACAGAAGTTCATAGAGTTTGAAGATGCCCTGGAACAGCAGAAGAAAGAGCTACAAATCCAAGTGGAACACCTTGAATTTCAGACTCGACAGTTGGAGCTGAAGACCAAAAACTATGCAGATCAGAGTAAGCAAAGCTGTGCACCAGATACGATTATGTAGTTTGCTTTCCATGAGCATATACTTGCAGATATTCTTCATGTGCTGTTTTTTCTTGTTTGTTTTAATGTAGTTTGTGGAAAGCCTGAAATCTGTGGCTGTCCCTTTCTTTGGTATAAAAATCAGAGCAATCTACAGGGTGCGACATATCCACACTAGTGTAGTGCAGGTTTCATTGCTTCTCTTGCATGGAGCATGTCTAGATCTGTATGTTAGCTGATGGGTGGAATCTTTTCTTGGCAGTTTCACGGCTGGAGGAGCGTGAATCAGAAATGAAGAAAGAGTATAATGCTTTACATCAGCGTCACACAGAGGTAAGCTGTTGCCTGATTCCTTCCAAATAAACAAACTCTTAGCTTACCCATAAAACCACATCAGAGAATTGGGTTTTTCATCCTGACAGTGACTAGAGCTTCAGAAACTTGAGAGCATCAACATTATCTGAAGGGAGGGTGCAAGGAGGATGAAGCCATGCTCTTTTCAGTGGTGCCCAGTGCCAGAACAAGAATCAGAGGGTGCAAACCGGAACACGGGAGGTTCTGTCTGAACATCAGATAGCACTTTTTTAAAGAAATTTTAAGGAATTGGAAGTAAATGCTGGAAAACAATATTCAAAAAACAGAAATCACAGAATATCCCAAGTTGGAAGGGACCCATAATGATCATGGAGTCCAATGGAGTCTTTTGTTTTATTCTGTTTGCCTCACGTATTTTTTCCTCTTCTCAGATGATCCAGACCTATGTGGAACACATCGAACGATCCAAGATGCAGCAGGTTGTGGGAAATAATCAAACTGAGGGCAGTGTACCTGGGAGAAGGTAGGGCCATAACCTCTCCATATAATGTTTGCCATCCAGGAACTTATCAAATGAGTGCATATTTGCAAGAGAAAGAAACCAAAGGATCTTTCCCTGTGGGCATGGATTGTACCTGAAGCTTTTTGTAATGGGTTGAGGGTGAGTTGTGGATAAGTTCTCTAAGGTTTGACAGAGAGGAGTTTTTTGTGTTCTGTTACAAAGCTTAGACTTCATTGTGCTGCTGCAGATGGACGTCTTCTGGAAAGCAACGGTTTGTGTTCTCAGGTATCATGTAAAAGACTGATCCATAAAATGGATGGGGATGGAAGAGAGTGTTCATTTGTGTGTGTCTGTGTGCATGTGTGATAGCCAGCGAAACTGGAGTAGTTAAATGCATTAGCCTTTATGTAACTTCTTCCCCAGTTTCTTAAGGGAAGATTTATCTGAGTCAGTCACTCAATAGATCTACTTATGCCCATGAAAGTGCTTTGTTTTTTTCCCCTCTGTTTTCATAGCACCAAAGTGATCAGAGCCAGCCTCTGTTTAAAGGAATGGCAGTAGCAGGAAATGAAGTGCAGTATATAAAACCACTCTATTAAAACCACATATAAAAAGATAATTTCAAATGAAGAAAAGAAGAAATATTCTTCCTATTTTCTAAACATAAGGTTATTTTAGTACCTTCTGTTTAGATCCGTAACATTTAAATACTAGTGTGTCCATTAGGTTTGGGATAAAGAAAGTGGAAGGAAGTGTCAGGTCTTGAAATAAACAATATAAGCTCTCTGGAAGCTGTGGCTTCTTTTTGCTGGGTTGGAGTGCCTGGGAAGGAATTCAGATCATCAAGGTTTTGGTTGTGTATTGTAAAACAGCAGAGGAGAGAGCAAGAGAGACACAAACTGCTCCCCGATTCCTTGCAGACGTGATGTTCCTTCCCCAGCCAGTGCTTGGCCTCCTGCCCGAGCATCGTGCTGTGAGGGGAAGGTTTGGGGGTCAGCCTCTGGTTCTGTACTGGTGCCTTACTGGTGTGCACACAGGGCTGCTGGGGGGAACGGGAGTTTTGTTCACAGCTGTTGGTAACGTAACATTGTGTTAGAAGGAAGGGAGGATGCTGAAGGAAAATGGGCTCTGTAACTGCAGAACATCCATGTTTGAGACTTCTGCTGGGCTGTGTGCCTCTGCTGTCAGATGTCTCTGTACAAGCTCTTAGGCACACCCATGGTGAAGGAGAAACAGGGTGGATTAGGTCTTTGTTCAGTCCAACTCACCTCTCCCACCTACCTGAAAGGTATGAATGTTTGTAGGAAGAACAGCTGTGCTGATGTGTGCGTTTCTGTCTTGTTGCCATCTCCATGTCTCAGCTGGGAACAGGGGGAGCTGGGAATTGCTGAGCTGGCAGGGTGCAGCATTGCAGGAAGCCAAGTGTCAGTGTGTGGTCCTGTTTCTTTTGTTCTGCAGAGAGCAGCTCAGCTCTCCTGCCATGGAGAATATCCAGCAGTGTTTCAGGGGCAGCAATATAGCAGTTTGAAGCAGTTATACCCTAAACTCCAGAGGCAGAGAGACTTATCTAGGCTTTCTCCTGCACAAACTCTGAAGGACAGCACAAATCTGTAGCGGATCTAAAAGGAACTGGAATAGGAACATTCTGATCTGGCTGAGTTCTTTCCATGTAGTAAGTTCTCAGTGCTGTGTTTTCTGCAGAGCAGTAAATTGGTGTCATGTCAGAGAGTGGCTTAGAAAAATAAAACTGATTACAGAATACAGTGTAACCCTTTCCCATCTGAAGGTAACGCTTTTCTAGCAGACCAGTGGAAAAATATAGAAATCTATACAAGGAAAGAAGAGCAGAAGCTGGATGGTGGCCTCTGTAGGTGAATGGAGGCAGGCATGATGGGTATGGAAAGAGAAGATATGGGGTGAGAAGAACCAGTAGGTTGTTAGGATTGTGAGAGTGTGTGTTCCTGACAGCTCCCTCAATAGGTTGTTTCTGTTTTCCTCTGCCCCAAACCAATCCTGATCACAGCTGTAATGGTTGGAGTGTGTTAGGCTGGTTGCCCCCCCACACCCCATTCTCTGGTATGAAGGACAAACCTTGCACTGAGGATTGTCTCTGTGTTGGAGGGATGCTATTCCATGTAACGCGTTGCTAGTTCCTGGAAGAATGGGAAGAAAGAGCAGCTCTCTGTGTCTGTCACAGCTCTTGCCAGGCCTCCATCTGAATCTGTAGGAACAGCAGCTGGGAAGTGGGTCGTTTTCCTTCATTTCAAGCTTTGGGCTGTTCATGTGTGCTGTATTTGTGTATGTTTGTGCCTTTGAGGGTTGTGTGGTCCTGTGTCTGCACAGCTGCGTGTGGGTGAACACCAGCACTTGTGAGTTGGTACACTGATGTGTTTTGGGGGGGATATGGGTGTAATCTCTCAATGTCTTCCTACATGTTTGTGAGTGCATTTGGTTACCTTCACCTGTGGATGTGCTTGGGTGTGTTTTATATGGTAGACTGTGTAAATACATATTTGCATAAGGCTGTAAATGCACCAAGGGTGCTTCCTTGTCACTTGAGAGAAGATGGTGCAAGAACTGCTGGGGGGTGTGTGTGTCTGCTGCCATCTGAGGAGGGGAATGGGTACAGTGCACACCTCCAAGTAGTATGAATAAAAGTGCATGCATTCGCTGTCTCTGATAGGGCTGCATGTTTGCATGACCTTCATTCTCTAATAGTTGTTGTTGTGTTTTTTGTTGGTTTTTTTTTGTCTTGCTTTTTGTGCAATTGCTGCTCTGTTTTGGCTGTTACGTTTGTCGCTGCAGTCATCGCCAGTCATGGAGGAAAAGGTAAATCCTACTGCTATTTGTTAATCATAGTTCTGGAGGTTGCTGTTGGGTGGTCGTGGTGTGATGCTGAAAGGTTCTGTGCTGGCCTATTTGCCCTCTTTGTGTACTGACATCTGCATTAGATTCACTCACATGGCACACTTCCCTTGGCTGGTGCAGAGGGAGCCAGCAAGCTGCTACATCAGGAAGGAGCTCATGCACCCAAAGCAGAAGGGGCAGAGGCTGGATTCCAAACCGGGATCATCCCTGTGTGATTGGACATTTGAACTTCACCTTCCAGATTACTTTAAAAAGTTGTCTTTTCTCCTTTAAATTAGAATCATCAAATCACCAAGGTTGGAAAAGATCCCCAATGATCCAAGTGTCCACCTACCACCAATATTTCCCTTCTAAACCATGCCCTGCCTACCGCATCTACACGTTTCTTGAGCACTTCCTATATGAGCACTGTCATGGTTTAATAATTTTGTAATTTTGCTATCAGTATTCCACATCATAACATCATATAAAGCATGAATAATTTTACTGAATCTGCAACTTACAGAAGAAGACTACATCTCCCAGAGAACAACACGATGGGTCACGGGACCTGGACTCTATATTAACTTGGTTGCAGAACAGACTGACGTCTTTCGAGTTCTGGCGTTCAGGGGAGTGTGTGGGAGCCTTCAGCCGTTCGCCTAGATTCACAGTAGGCCTCTCGGTTACGAGACTCATTCTCTCTCCTATTTTGCTTGATTCGTTAGCTCAATTTTCAATTATATTGTATTATATTGTGTTATCCGGTATTTCGATATAGTATTTAGTAAATAAGTGTGCCTCCTTAGATCGTTGCCGCTGTTTTCTTTTCCTAATTAACTTTTTCCTTTCGGCCTAGGGCCCCTCCGGGGCCCACGGCCCCCTGTCACGGACGCAGGTGGATTTTTAGTTCAAACCGTGACAAGCACAAAATACACCTCTTTTCTAAGCAGGGCAGGAAATGCATGTCACCAGTAACTGTCAGAATGCACATCTGACTTTGGCTGAGGCAGTGAGTTCCGCACCCTCAGCCTACAAAGAGGGCTATTGCCACCTTGCAATGATGGCAAACCTAGTAGTTCCGTTACATTTTCTAAGCTTTAAGGTCTTACAGGAGGAGCATTCTGATCCAGGTTTTGGCTACTGCAAGCCCTTATAGAGGCTTTTGCTGTTTTCCTCACAACATGGTGGAACTAACCAAGTGCTCAGAGTCCCCCTGGACCAGAAGGACGTGGGTGTATGAAAGTCACTCCAAAGGGCTGTAGTCAGCACTGAAAATTTATAGCAACCCTGAGGATATTCTGAACTACTCTGGGGACTGGTAACACCAACATCAGGACTGTGAAACTGAAGTTATCTTTCCTGCAGTTTTTCCTTGATGGGGCACAGAAAGCAGCCATTCCAAGCAGGAGCCATGCTGGCACAGCGGTGCAGTGCGCCGTGTCAGCTGGACAGTGCTCAGAATGGAAAGGCTGAGCATTGGTCTCTTCCGTTAGACATTTTGCTTTCACTTTGTAAATGAACTCTTTTCTGCCCCTGCCATGTCAGTGTGTTTGAGTCAGTCCTGGGGCAGCCTCAGATGCAGCTGCAGTTGTTTTTCACCCGTGGTCACAGATCACAGGATCACAGAACAGGTTGGGTTGAAGGGACTGCTGGAGGCTGCCGGTCCCACTGTGTGATGGTGGTAGCTGAGCTGAGTCTTGGTGAAATGATTGCTGTGTCCAGGAGCAGTGCTGTACTGGGCTGGCATGGAGCCTGATGGAGCAGGGAAGCAGATCGGTGTCTTGCAAGGAGGTGTTGACTGCTGCCCTGTTTCTGGAGTGTTCATGCTGACAAGCTACTTTCTTTTTTGAGTTTCCACCTCCACTGCTTGCTCTACATTTTCTCCCACTGGAACTTGGTCCCCAAATCTGTGCCAGCTTCCATATTGAGAATCAAATCCACAGCTTGCTGGTCACCTGCACTTGCCAGAAAGGAGAGTGATAAAGAAAAAGTAATACAGACATCTGGCTTTATGAGTGATGCATTTATTTATAAGTTTGTATAAATTCTGAATTTTGAGAAGACTGTAGTTGGATACGGAGGAGGAATCACAGAATGCAAGTATTACTTCTCTTGCTTAGTATTAGAAGTGATCCAAAACCCACTGATTTCTGCTGTTGGTGCAAACCAGGTTTGGGGTGGAATGTGCAGAAGTGGCGTGTAGGTGACTCACTTCAGCCTCTTTCTTCGTTCAATGATGCCCATTTTGTTGTGGGATTGTCTGCTGTGGCGTTTTCCCACGGTGCACCCATTTCTCAAAGGACACATTGGTTTGAATTTGCTCGGTTTCTTTGCACTTTTGCTTTTCCTTCAAACACTGCATGGGGGTGCTGATGTCAGTTGTGCCTGTCCTGGTCACTTGACCCCCTTTGACTTTCTAGGCAGATGGTTGGCTCTACCTGTAGACACTCTGGGTCTGAACAAACAGCACCATGGAGCTGTGGGTTTGGGAATCCACACAACTGCTAAGCTGGGGCAAGGAGTGCGGTTCAGTTTCTAATGACTAACATTTTGCATGAGCTAGTGTGCTGTTTCTTTTGTGTATGAAGCTCGTAAACAGCTAACAGATTGGCTTTCCCTCTCTCTCTGTTTCTCTGTTTAGCAGGAAGGAACGTCCTAACTCTCTGAATGTCTTCCCCCTCGCGGATGGCATGGTACGTGGGCAGATAGGGGCCAAGATCGTCCCAACACTGGACCACTGGCACCTGAGTGGCCTCGGGCAGCTGCAGTCCAACTCCAGCTACAAGGATTTACAGACCATCACAGAGCAAGGGTTTCCCACTCTGCCACTGTCAATAGCATCCATGTTTTCATTAAGGTGGAGGTTAACCTGTGTCCATAACCCTTTGCAGCCTCTTCCTGCTGTGAGTTTACTCTTGTGGTGGCTGTGATGAGGTGGGAGGATGTCCCATCGCAGATCTGGTGTACAGTGTGGGATGGATTTATAAGGCTCCTCATGCTTGTTACCCCCTTGTCTCAGTGTTAATCTCTTGGCTGGCCCTAAGTTGAAAAGAGTATATGTGAGGACAGTTAGAAATATAGTGAAGATAAAATCCTTACCTTTTTTAGCTTATTTGTGAGAGGAAATGATGGAACCTGCCTCCTCTCTTTCCCTCTCTAAGAGCAAAGCTTTTGCTCCTCAGATGGGGCTAGAAGTAGAGTTACTTTTGCTCTTCAGCAGTTGTTCTTTTTGTCTTACCACTCTTCTGGCCTTCCTATTTTCAGCTAAAAGGGGTACTAAACATCTGACTGCCCAAGTCCGGCACTGTGCTTTTAAAGCTCTTCACTTCCTCACACATCTGGTCTGCAGCTCTAGTCTTGTGCTGTGTATATCCAGTACGCCTGTCACATTCAGTGCACTGCCTTCTGCACTGGGGCTTGCCAAAAGCCTCACAGCATGGCAGCCACACCAGAGCAGCTGGATCGTTGTGCCTTTTGCTTAAGGTGCTGTGCCATTTGGAGACTGGTCTGAGTTCAAAGACCCAGAGATTGTGCTCTTAGTTGACAGATCTGTGCATTTATTAACAGCTGAGGCCGCTCATGATGAGCCATCTTTCCCACATTCTGTGCCTGCAAACTTCTCAGTCTTTACTCAGAATCCTACCAGATTCTTAAACGATGTTTCCCAGGTGCCTGGTGTCAGCCCTGACAGCCAGTGATGCATCCACCCAGCATGGCTTGCAGTGTGTCCTCCCTGCAGAGCTTCTGGTCTGCTTTAAAGGTGTCTTAAAAGGCACTAATCAGATCCTACACTAATTTCTGGAGAGCTTTACTGCAGTTAGGGAATAGCAAAACCACAGTGCAGTGGGATGTGGATGTGAAGGTGTAGCTTCAGATAGTCTGACGTGTGCCAGCACATTGCTGCACACAATCACGCGGCAGCCAAAATGTACAGAGAGCGTATTTGTACTTCTGGAAAAAATTTATTCCTTTGGATCTCTGAACAGCACTGCACACTGTGGTATGGGTGTGCTCTTGAGCTCTCTGTTGGTCAGGCATGTGTGGCAGGTGTAAGCCTTTAGAGGAGCTGGAACAAAGTTGAGGTGAGATCCACCTTCCAGACTACTGAAGGCATCATTCTTTCAGAGATATCATTGCGGGGCTTCTGAGAGGTTTTCAGTGAGAGCTGAGGGGAACTCAGCAGTAATTCAGGATCTGCATTGCAGGAGAATACAGTGGGAATCCACATAGATTGTAAGCTTTGGTTTCCAAGCTCAAGTAATGGAGAGTTACTGACTTGATGACTTTGTCATTTATTATTGGTGATGTCAGGCAAAAAGTCCATTTCTGGTAAAAAGAAAACATGCAGAAATAGTACCGTGCTGCTCTACATGTATTTGATGGGTGGGTCTGCGGCTTGTGTTGATGCTTGCTAGGAAAATTCAGAAGTGGGAAACACAATAAGGAGGTCAGCTGATAGTGTGCAGATAGAGCTCGGGCTATGGAAGACTTGGATAGCTGGGGTGTTAGGGAGGATTTCCTAAGGCTGTTGAAGAAACATATGAATAATTAAAAGGACTGATTATCTGACTCTGGATTTGCAGTTTGGAATGGAAAATTTTCCTCCTGCGAGCTACTTGTGTGCACTCTGACTAAAAATGCTGTTTTTCAGCTCTTCTGCATGGCTGAAATCTCAGCAGTGGTGCTCGTGCACTTCTTGCTTTTTCTTCATCTGCTCTGATATTTCACTGACATCGACTGCAGACACGTAACTGACTTTATTTTCCCAATATGTGTATCTTGGCTTTTCTGGCTAGTTTTCCTTCTTACGGGGCCATACATTAGTTATGTTTTAATTGTACTTGTGTACTTATTATGACTATTTTCTGTTTAAGTTGCTGTCCTTTGTTATTTTCTTTTTATATTCAGTTGCACATTTATTTTACATAATGATTTGGAGATGAAAGTCCTTAACGTTTTTGTTTTTATGTACTATGCTTTCAGTGTTATAACCATACAAGTGTGACTACTCATGGTGACATATGACTGCTATGAATGTTGAGCCTTTGCAATGCATTTTGGAGGTCACTACTGCACATTTGATGTTTAGGAGGTTGACAGGTATGGCTGTAGGTAAGTGGTGGCTGTGGAGTTTTCTTTGGGTGAGCAATGCAGTGTGCCTCCTGGACTGCAGAGGAGAGCTATACAGTCGGTAAAATATCTGGAACAGTAATAGTGGAACAATCAGAAGGACAGTAGAAGGAAGATACCAGCGAAGTTTAATAGATGTTCTGGACTGCGAAGAAAAGTGCCTTGGTAGTGTTAACATTTGAGAGGAATTTCTCCAGGGCAGGTTGGTAGTCTTAATAAAGGACACTCTCTAGATGACTACAAACTACAAGTGTATAATCATAGAGTGTAATTACATTGGTAATAACTCCCTGATGTGTTCTGGGTGAGAGAAGGATAATGTCAACAAGCAGGAAGCTTGTATTCTCAATACAAGTATCACTCTATAGATGCTGTAGAACTTCTAAATGACATCTAGATCCCAAGTCCAAGAATTGACATCTGCACATCCCTTTTGCAGGGCTGAAATTCTCACAGACTTCAGTTATGCTTAAAGGTTGTGGGTACAAGAAGGAGCTCTGAATCTGTTCATCCAACAGAAGTGTTTTTTTGGGTGGGGGAAGAGGTTTTATGATTGCACTTTATGCTTGGAACTCTTTGTTGTCCCTCTGTATGACAGAAAGCACAGCAGGTAAATTGCAGCTGAAGTGTTACAAGGTTTATTGGATCACGTTCCCAAAAAATGAACTAAACTATTAGAAAAGTAACTCACAAAACAGGAATCTGGAGTGGAGGTGAGAAGTGTGGTTTCCACATGTAGCCACAGTGAAGTGTTTCCATCTCAGTTTTGCTTGTAAAATCAGCAAATGTGCAGGGAAGCCATTGGAACTTCCATGCGGGAGCGTGGGGGCTGCTTGGACTGAATGTGCAGAAACCAAACAAGACATCAATTTTTCTGAATGGTCAAATATTAAAAATAAACCTTTCTATATAAATGCACAGATGTAATATAGAACCTTTTGACTTGTGCCATGCAATGCACTGCAGGGTGTTTTAAGATAAGCATAGTGGCCGGTCTAATTAAGGGAAGGTGTTAATAAGATTCCAGATTAAAAAAAAAAAAAAAAAAGGCTGCAAAGGGTTAATATATTTCAGTATTTCTCTCATCCCATTTTGAATTGCTTTGTTATGTTGTGCAGTTAATGTTAGAACAGTAGAGCAAGACTTAGAAATTAGTGAACCAGCATCACAGCTCCGAGGATGGGAGGCCTGAAGCAGCTGCTGAGCAGTCTGAGCCTCTGCAGCAGTTGCACAGGAGGGGAGAGGCAAGCAGTAACAATTATAGCTGAGTCTGGGTGTGCGGCTGCTGAGCGTCACTGCACCCAATTGCAAGTCATCAGCACATAGAACTCTCCAAATTCATTTTGCCATCTCCCTGCTGGCAGCAATTAGAGTGGGCTGCCGTGAAGAAAGGAGAGATCTCATTTGGTACTGGGGATGATTACTGCATCGGTCAAGACATTAATTGGCTGACTTTGAAGCAGCGCTGCTTTAATTGACAAACAAGGGCTGCAGTGTAAAATCCTCACAAAGCCTTACAAGTCTCCCATGTTTTTCAAGAGGTGTTAATACAAGAAATGGGGCTGTAATGTCTGTAAAGCTGAGACTCACTCATGCACATTTCACAATGGAAGTCTGTTGCCTTCGTTAATTTGTCAGCTTCTTATTTTTGAGTTTCTGGGTCTTGCCTTATCAATTTGGGGAGACCACACCTGTTTCTTCTGTGCTGTCAAGCCAGACCCATGCTTGGCAAGCTTCTGTGTAACATCATGCGGGGACATAGGGCTTCCCCCACTAGCAAAATCGGACCATCAGTTTGTTATCTGCTTTGCTTCTGCAGCTTGGTGTAAGAAATACGCTGCTGTTCTCTCAACGCAGGGGATTCTCATTCTTGGTATGTCAGTGGCTTACTGTAATGGCAGCTTCTGGATCCTCTAAGAGCTCGCAACTTTCCCAAGCAATGTCCGTGTTACCTTCCAGTCTTGGGAAATGCTGTCCTGGCTTACTGCGAGTGCCAAAGCCCTTCAGCTTCTGCTGTAGTCAGTGGCAATTGGAGGTGCTTTTCACTTATGAAAAGACCTTCTTCCTTGAGATGCATGATGAAGAGGTCGCATAATGATGTGGCTTGTGAAGATAACTCTTCATAGTAAGAGAAGGATGTCAGTCCTTTCACAGGTAGGATTTGCTTGCTGAGTTCAGCATGGGAACTCACTGCTGCATTCTGGTTGCAGTGCCACGTGTCTCCAGTGAACGCTGGGCATTTAGTCAGTGCAGTGAGCAAGGCTCATTTTGCTTAATGCTTTAAGGCAGCCATATACCAACAAACCGGAGATTAACTGAAATATATAGCTCTGCTTTTCCCTTTTTATTCTTTCCCTACCCTGGAATTGCCATAATGTCCCCAAGATGAAATGTCTGAATCTGGGCAGTCCTCAGCAGCTGCCACGCCGAGCACCACTGGAACCAAGTCCAACACTCCCACATCATCTGTGCCCTCTGCTGCTGTCACACCCCTGAATGAGAGCATCCAACCCATCAGCGAATACAATGGCACAACCAAGAGCAACAAGAGGACACGAGAAAAGCGGAACAGCCGGAACATGGAAGTCCAGGTCACGCAGGAGATGAGGAATGTCAGCATAGGTATGGGAGCTGGAGCATGTTTATGAATACAGGTTTCTGAGGTTAGCATCAGAACCAGAACCTTTTCTGTGTAATACAGAGGAAATTCCTGTGCTAACGTTCACCAGCTGTTTCCTAACAGGTTGAGACTATAAAACAACGTGCAACATCCTCTAGTGTAGCATTTGAATAAAAAGACTCACAGCTGAGTCCAGTTCTGTATTTTATTATTGTTTGCCCACAGTGCCAGCCTCAACCAAGCAATGAACGCTCTTGTTCTCATGGGCTTTGTAGATTTTACTTCTGGGGCAGCTTGGAAAGGACAAAAATGTCACCTCTAACACATTAAAGGGGCTAATGTAGTACACAGGTGACATCCTTAATCCTTCGGGAATTCTCTATGCAAACAGACATTGTGTTTATGTTGCTTGCCTCAGCTTTCAAATGTCTTGGTTTCTAAGTATGTTGGTTTCTATGTAAGTTGGCAAAAGGGGGAGTCCCTTATCTTCTTCCTCAAATATTGGTCTTAGGCTACAGATTATACAGAAACCAGGTTAGATTTCATGCACTGAACTGTGCAGTTTCAAAGTGAAATTTTAACTATATGCAGCACCATGACATTGTCAAGCTGTGCTATTTGCAGCTGCAGAAATGCCTTTAAGGAGCACTGTTGCCATAGATCATGTGTTGTCTTACGTAGGTATGGGAAGCAGTGACGAGTGGTCCGATGTTCAGGACATCATAGACTCTACTCCTGAGCTGGATATGTGTCAGGATCCCCGCCTGGAGCGCCCTGGTAACAGGTATTGGTTGTGACTTTCTGCTCTTGGCCCTCTGTCTTGTTTTTGTGAAGGGTGGATATTGTGGTCCAGAGCTCAAGATGCAGCTGTTTCAGAAAATGCATAAATTCTGCCTAATGCAAAAATGAGGTGCTGGCAGCCTTTGAGATCTCCAGGGAAGGCACATATCAGTAATATGGAAGGATCTGTGTGAGTGGCCCAGGCTGCTCTGAGACAGGAAAAAAGAAATCCAGGGCTGTTCACAGCATTTGAGTCCTTATCTGATCTTACTGCTGTGAGGGTTGCTGTTGAAGTTGGTGGGAGTGTAGGCATCACTGCACAGCCTTAGGACTGCCAGTGGAAGGTTTTCTTTGAGTAGTTATCAGCTATTTGAAAAGGCATCAGCGAGGCAAGGCTGAGGTCATGCAAGGTAGGTATTGGTACATGGTATGGGGAATAAAACATTCTTTTTCCTTTACTTACTGAATTCCCTCAGTCAACCCGTGGCAGAATCCACTCTCAGAGTTTTGACTGTACTGGTCTGTGATGCTCAGTATTTCAGAGTTATGTTCTGGCTTAAACATCACCAAGTAAGAAGAATCCTTGCCTTTCTTTCTTCCAACCACAGCCCAACCCAGGGGATTGTGAACAAAGCGTTTGGCATCAACACAGACTCCCTCTATCATGAACTTTCCACAGCAGGATCCGAGGTGATCGGAGATGTTGATGAAGGAGCAGATCTGCTAGGTAAAATTTGTTGGGACTGTTCTGTTTTCTCTGAAGCAAAGACAGCTCCGTTAGGCTTCTAGAAGCGTTTAGATTCACTCTTTTTTCCGAACTTGGATGTTTGACCTTTAGAAAATGGCATGGAATTTGGGATACACTGTGACAGAAATATGCACCTACAGCAGTAATTCTTACCCAACAGCTTGAGTTAATGGCTGTGTATTTGGGCTGTCTTTGTGTCTGTAAGTTATTTTCCTTTGTTTGAAGATTGCTTCTTCCCCTCCTCCCACAAATCTTCACGCCAGTAATTCTGCATTCTGGCAGCTTCACTTGGAATAGAGCTTTTCTTGGAAGTTTGCAAGAAAAAAAAACCCTTTTGTTAAGATTTCTTTAAGTTTAAGGGGAACAATTGTCGTTCTCGTATGGAAACATCATAGATTTCACTGCAGTTTTTACCTTCTTAGTCAATCCAAGAGAGTTTTGCATTCTCCTTTTAGGCTGATATTGAAGGAGCTTCTTGTATCTGAAGTCTGATTATGTTCTATGTTCCCAATGAGGACTTTGAAGCAGTCAGAGAAGCAGCTTTGTGTCAGGTAGCAGTCTGATAAAGCTGTGAAAGTGTAGCAGTCCCAGCTGCTTGTGGGTTGTTCCCCCTTTCTCTCATATCTCCTTTCCTGGTCTTCATTATCCCTTTACTCTGGACATAGGGTAGGACTAACAGTTGGGTAATGGGCCCTGCGAAGTCCTTTTTTTCAGTGTTAGGGTGGCCTCCTGTGTTTGCTTTGGAGATTAAAATCTTACTTCATTTAATGGGTGTTTTATGGTGAAAACAGCAGTTGTTACGTTAGTGGTAAGTTCATGTATATAAATGATGTTTTTCTATACAGAAGTTTAAATGAAATTATCAGACTGAGCCCTGGCGCTGCTGTTGGAAAAAAAAAATGTTGTAAAATGCAGCTGTCCTTTGCATGCTGAAATGTGGCTGAAGTGCACGTTTAATTTCAGCAGATCTGTCTGCTAACAGGAGAATGATCACAAAGGGAGGGGAACAAGAAGGCAGTGGAAACTGGCCGTTCTGCGCTTAGTGCTGTGTGACTGAGAAAAGAAAGGTTTATCCAGGCTGAGATGCGACTGTCTGAAACTCGTGTCTGGAAGGCTGGGGGTGGCTGAGGCGTGTGGATGCAGTTCTAACAGGGGTTCCCTCTCCTTGGTTTTTTTGTCCTGTATGTAGAGTCGTGGCAGTTCCCGTCCTTACTATTTCATGCCTTTTGACACTGAAATGGCTGAATCATTGTTAATTCTTTTTTTTTTTGAAACAAAATTTTAGTTTTGTTGGTTTCAGTCACTGATGATCCTTTTTTTCACTTCCTTTTTTCCCTTGTCTCTCTGTGCTTCGCTGGACATGGCCCATAGGGGAGTTCTCAGGTGTGTATCTCTGCTCTGCTCAGTTTCCTTTCTTGTTTGTTTTTACCTCGTTGAGACTCAATGATATGGTATACACGTGTGATACTCCCCTGCTCTTGTCCAATCACGGTTGGCTTTGCTGACTTTCTCCCACCTTTGCCTTGCTTGGTTCCTTGCACTGGCGGGTTCCTGGGCAGGAGGCTATTCCTGCTTGGTGTTCACGTGTCTGCTGTGTTTTGATCCGCTTTTTGTGTAGCTTTCTGCAGGTTTTGACACTGGCCCGTCTCAAGGTCTTGAGAAAACCACGCTGTGCCTTTCCTTTGCTTTGGGGTGCAAAGTGCCTCGTTTTAGGGCAGGCGCTGTGCTCTGCGCTGAGCTCAGCTGAGCACAGGATTTACATAGTTCACTCCTGTTCTTCAAGTAAACAAGACTGTGAGGAGTCCCTCTGCTTGCATGATGCTCACTATGAGTTTCTTAATGCATCCTGACCCACAGCTGCAGTGAAAAGAAAGACTTTTCTGTAGGGAAGAGAGTGGCAGAACCACAGGCCTTTTTTTGTTTGTTTTGTCTTTTCAGTAGGAGTTTGAAGTGCCGCCTCTGTTGCCTTTTGTACCATACGAAGGTCAGCAGGCCTAAATTGCAGAATTTTCACCTCTCTGTAAAATGCATTTGGGTACTGATAAAAAAAATAATTAGATGAAATCAAGGAAATCGCTGTTGATTTCAGTGCAAACTGGATGAAGTTTCACCTGTAATAAGGACAGGCGACTTGGGCTGATACGGTACAAAATCTGTGGCATAATTGTGCAGTGCTGAGCTCTGTCACATTCCTCTGCACGGAACCTCCTGATGTTGGGTCTGTAAGGTCACAAAAGGGAGGAAGGAACGGCATCATCATCTCTCTTAGTTCAGATTGTTTGGGCTGTCACTGTAGGCCATTTTTGGGTGGTCTTTTCTCAGAGACTCCCCCTCTGAAGTGGCACTGGAATTTATCTCAGTAGCAAAGTGGATTTGGATCTGTGCAGGAAGGCCAGATAACAGCTCTGATATCCCTCCCGTTTTGTTTTTTCTCCTGCCCTTCCTTCACCCTGTTCATCATGTCTGTTGACTTGCCATTGTGGTGGGGTTGGAATGCACAGAGATATTTAGTCCAGGGTAAGTGACCTAAACATGATAGCACTGAGTGTAGGGTAAGCCAATCTACCCAGCTGCTTGGTATCTGAAACAGATTGCTTCATGCCCATGCCAGCTGATGAATGACTGCAGTTCACAGCTATTGGCCAGTGCATTCAGTCAGCAGGTTTACCACTGCATCACCATAGAGCAGTACTTTCAGCTCCAGGTTCAGACAGCCTTTCTGATTGCACTAGAATAGTTTAGAAGTAGGGGAGCAATCATTCCAATAATATCTTTATCAATCAGCTTTGCATGACAAAATATTAAAAATAAACATTCATTATGGGAGGACTTGTTTGTCATTGGGTGGAAACCTCTGCAGAACCATGTTTAGAGCATTCTTAATCAGTAGAAGGAGATGTTTGGTTGATTTTTACTTAGTAAATCTGGCAAGAAGACCAAATGAAATATCTTGAATTGCTCAGCACTGACACAATGATGAGTGCAGAAACAGAAGGTGATACTTTTTCAGAGATCTTGCAGCAAACATTGACCACCTTACCCTGATATCAATTGAAATAACGCAGCCTTTGCTCCTGACAGGTGCTGCAGTGAGATTTACCAATAAGAGCAAAGATGTAGAAAAGATCTGCGCTCGGCTGTGTGAGGAAGCCAAACTGCAGGCTGAGCTTTCAGACACAGGCGCTACTGTGGAGTGGATGAAGGATGGGAAGGAGCTCAAGGCCAGTGAAAAATATGAACTGCACATTGTGGGGAAGAAACACACCCTGAAAATTCACAGCGTCTCAATGGATGATGCTGGAAGTTGTCAGTGCATCTGTGAAGGGGATAAAATGCTCTATCAGCTTTCAGTGAAAGGTATGTGACAGTCTGGGCTGTCCTCTTCCTGCCCAGGGCCAGCAGACTGCATTCACCTGACTCCCCGACAGTCCAGCTGTTGTCAGACAGCATGTGGGGTGTTTTCAGTGGCTGTTTTGACTTGAACTGGCCAATCTGCTTTGTAGAGCCATTTGATTTCTGTGTTCTGTCCTGTGATTCGTCCCTAAGATATAGAGGAAATGAAGGGAAAGATAGGAAAAAGAACATCCCAGCCTTCCTGCTCTTCTCTCAGGGTGGCCACGAGAGATGATGTAAACAGCTCTTTTTGTAGCAGTGATCCCAAACGTAGAAGAGACCTGTGAAGAGTCACAGGGATGTTTACTTAGCTGTCCATGGTGGGCTTTTTCTGACACAGATGGAGAGAGAAACTGAACTTTCCCACGCAGGTCTCTGTTTTGCTGCAGGGTGTAGGTCTGATCTCTGAGATCCACACGCTGGGCCTTGATTGCAATAAATGAGAGCCCTTTGTTTGCTCCAGTGGAAGACTTTCCATTTCTGCAGTACCCTCTGCAGATGACACAAATGCAAATGCACCTTCTTCCCAGCAACAATTGCCTTTTTTTTTTTTACACTGAGTTTGCATGAGGCTCTTCATCATATTCTGCTGGCTTGTCACCCTTGTTGGTCCGTGGAGAAACAACAAAGCCCTAGAGTAGTGTATACACATGAATCTTTTAAGTCAATTATTCCACTGTGTGTTAATAGGGGCCAGTTTTATCATCTAACTTTTGCGCTCCAATTAATTTCCATAAAGGAATTCTGTTTATCTTTTCAGTCCTAAGTGATATCTTCATCTTTTAGGCTCGATTTGTTTGCCAGGGGGTTACAGTGCAGTAATAGATACCCCCTCCATTGATTTCCTTCTAGTTTGCTTGTTCCAATTCTTTCCTCAGTTTTCCTATTTTAGACATTTTCTTGAAGCCTTGGGCTTCTTCCTTTGGCTCTGTCCCCTGTCCAGTGTATGTCCTTCAACTTGTGGAGATAAGGTAATCTGGTACGTGGTTTATAAAAGCTGCCAATTTGCCAGCATCTGAATTAGAATCCAGCAATTAGAACTAGGACTAAACGTGCACGTTTGATCTTATGATAAATGAATGCCTCATGGTCACCAGTGTCCCTGCAGTTCTTTACCATCATACATATTTTATGTGTCCATATTTTGTTTCAGCACTGGCAAACTTCGTAATCAAAGAGACAACTGGAGGAGTAATCAGGGCCGTTGCTGGAAAGCAAGCTAAATTTGTTTCTGAGACCTCTGAAGCCAATGTCATGGTGAAGTGGTACAAAAATGGCAAAGAAATCAACCAGTAAGAAATTCACAATGGAAGATAAAGGGAAACTGCATAAGCTTGTGGCTTCAGCTGTAACGAAAGTAGACGAGGGAACATACATCTACACAATTGGAGATGACACTCTGATTTTTGATTGGAAAGTCTCAGGTAAGTTTGTGAGGCAAACATAGGATCACAATCCATGTAAAGCACTTCAGACTTAATTCATTTTATTTGTCCAACGCTGTGGGTTTCCAGTATTTAGGACAAAGTTTGCATATCTCTATTGAAGCAATTCTGAACTTCCTGTTGTCCCTATGCAAATCCACAGTATGAGCAAATCATGTAACTGTGTTGTGATGAATTCAGGACAGCCTTAGCTCCAGCTCGGGCTGGAGTCACGACTTGAGCCCTGACATCTGGGCTTCATTCTTCTAGTTCATGAATTGCCTCAGCGCTTACATCATCTTTAAACCTATGACTGAAATGTTCCTAAGTTCTTAGCATGGGAATCCTGTCTCCTCTTTTGACAAATTAAACTCCACATTTGGAGAGTTGAGTGTCTCCTGCTGTACCCGAAGGACATTGTGATCTCTGAGGTGTCTCCCTGAGGTGCTGTAAGCACAGCCATTAGCTCATAGTGCAAGTAAAACACTGTCAGGTCAAGCCTGGAGGAGTAATGCTTGTCACTGACATGTTCCTGTTCAGGGTGGAGCTGGAGGGTAAAATAACACAAGAAATTGTCATTGAAATTCAATATCTGTGAAATTAAGCTGGCTGCATTCACAGAACCTGGTGTTAAGGTCTGTTTTTTGGTGTATATCTTGAGCCTATTTTCCATAACCCAGTTTTCATTTATGAACTGAAGCTCTACTGAAAGCCTTTCGCTGTAATCTATCTATGTGATATTGATTGATGCTATTAGTTCTTAACAGCTTGACTCTAGAGGGGCTGTTCTTCTTTGGTCAACTAGTTTTACAAGAATAGATGGCTCCTGTCTATTACAATTTTTAATACATTATTTGTTCACTGATGCCATAAATGCGCCTGGCATAGCAATTGGCCTTGGTATATTCAGTGACTGAAAGCAACAGTTGTTGCTGTAAGAAATGCAATACTAAGCTAGGTCTGCATGTAGCTGACAGCCATCAGCTTGCTCCTCAGGCAGGTTCTGTCTGGATGGAATGAAGGGCATGAAATACTGATGTGCTCATCAAACGCTGCTTGTTAGCTTAGAGACAAGGTGTTGAATAGGTTTGTTCATGTATTGAAAACACGTTACTTAGCTGCCTTCATTTTAGCTTCAGAACATGTGCAGAATACAGAATTGATTAAAAGAAATAAGAACTGTCTGCATAGAACTTACTCTTTCCTTCCACAGGAGAATCAAGCACACGTTTGTATGTGAGTACCTCCAGAGGTGACACTCGATCACCCAAATGTAATGAGCAGAGACATTACAATCAGTTCTAACTGTATCTTCATGCTGAATAAGCCTGAGTCAGGATGTAAACCACTTTCTCTTTTTTTCTTCAGATGAAGCCATTAATGTTGTCAACAAGCCCAAAACGACTCCAGAAATATCAGTCAGTCCTTCTGAAGACCTGGAGCTGGTGTGTGAGGTGTCAGCTGCAAGCGGAGCTGTTGTATGGAAGAAAGATCAAACAGAGGTGAAGCAGGACCAGAGGACAACCATCATCTCCCAGGGGACGCACCGCAAGCTCATGGTCAAAAATGTGACCCTGAAAGACCAAGGGAGCTACAGCTGTGAAACAAAAGATGACAAAGCAACATTCCAAGTGAAAGTCAGAGGTGAGAAAATGCTTGGAATCCCAGAGATAAAGGAACGCTTCATTTTGTGTGTCTTGCATTTGGAGGATCAACTGACAGCCTCTCTGGTGCGAAACACTTTGGCTATAGGACTTTCTTTGTCATCTAGTGTCATAGCTACACTTTTCTACATGTGCTTTTCCATCCAGGAATGAATTACTGCAACAAACAATAGGCAAGGAGGGTAACTTGTGCAGCTCTTGTAGTCAGCTGGTGTCTGCAGGGTTACAGTGCAAGAGCACACCAGGCATGCAAGGAGTGAGAAAAGGGGAGGTGTTTGAAGAGATCTGGTTACAAAATTTGAATGACACAATTAGGTGGAAAATGCAAATAATCAGACTCATAAATGGCCTGGGCTGCAAAGGCCCACAGTGCTCATCCAGTTCCAACCCCCTTCTTCCTATGTGCAGGGTTGCCAAGCAGCAGCCCAGGCTGCCCAGAACCACATCCAGCCTGGCCTTGAATGCCTGCAGGGATGGAGCATCCACAGTCTCCTTGGGCAACCTGTTCTAGAGGGCCGTTCCCTTCTGATTTACTGGAAATGTAGAGAGACATCAGAAGAAAAAAAGATAAGGGAGGAGGTTCAGTTGTGCATGCAGGTGATCTAAATCTCATGTCCAAATCTGCTATCAGACTGCGAAATGTTTAGATTTGTGATATGATATGATATGATATGATATGATATGATATGATATGATATGATATGATATGATATGATATGCCGATCATTTCCCAAGGCAAAATAGAGGGGAAAGTATTTTCCTGTCTTAATGAGGCATCATGATGGTCCCTGTGAAGGGCAAGTATAGTGAAAACGGGGAACTGGAGTTAGCTCTGCAGCAGACCACAGCAAAATGGTATGACTGTTGTGATGTCCCTGCAGAGAAAGAAGACGTGTTTACAAACAAGGACAAGGTACAAAAGGAGGTGAAGGCTGTACTGACTCAAAATGCCACGCTGAGCTGCGAGGTGGCCCAGGAGAAGACGGAGGTGAAGTGGTACAAGGAGGGGAAACTGATCACCTGGAGCAAGAATTTCAAGGTGGAGTCAGAGGGCAAACAGCGTCGGCTGGTGGTGAGCCAGGTGGAGAAGAAAGATGCAGGGGAGTACAGCTGCGAGGCTGCTGGCCAGAAACTCACCTTCAAGATTCATGTCACAGGTGAGAAAAATTGTTTTGACTGTATTGAACCCCCCAACAAAGAAGGAGGGGAAATTTAAGTGGTTTGACACATTCAACCCCAGCATTCAGTGATGTAGACGGTGCTTAAATTCTGTTTAATTCGTGTGCTTTTCTGTTTGCCTTCTGAAGCTATGAACACTTAGGACTTGGATAGCCTCAGCTTAAGACAGGCTGGAAATAATTTGGGAATTTCCCTGGGGATCTCAAGTAGATGCAATGATAGCAAAATGAGAAGTCAATAATTACAGGGGAAATTAAAGGTTATTAAAGATATCTTCAGGGCACAAGCACACCCCTGCAAATGCTTCTTCCTAAATAGTCTCAGAGACAGCATTTGGTCACAATGCTAGATGGCAGCATTGGTGGTTTCTATTAAATTAAAGAAACCTGCACTTAAAAAGGTTTTCCCGTATTTTCTTTTGTTTTCTTCTCTATAGCAGGTGCAAAAGAAATGCTTAAAAATAGAAAGCCTTCAAGCTGGTGCTTTTCTTTCCAGAAATGGAGGAAGACAGGCATTCTATTTATTAGGAGAGTCTGATAAGAAAGTGGAAAAAAGCTTTTTACCAGGGTCTATAGCTACATAACAAGGGGCAATGGTTTCAAAAGTGAAGAGGGTAGACTCAGTTTGGACATGAGAAAAGTTCTTCATGATGAGGGTGGTGATACACTGGAACAGAAGGCTGTACTGACTCAAAATGCCACGCTGAGATTCGAGGTGGCCCAGGAGAAGACAGAGGTGAAGTGATAAAAGGAGGGGAAACTGATCATCTTGAGCAAGAAGTTCAAGGTGGAGTCAGAGGGCAAACAGCGTCGGCTGGTGGTGAGCCAGGTGGAGAAGAAAGATGCAGGGGAGTACAGCTGCGAGGCTGCTGGCCAGAAACTCACCTTCAAGATTCATGTCACAGGTAAGACAGGTGTTGTCTGAAATTCAGCAGAGAACAGTAAAGTAAAATCTAGTTTCTATTATACAGTGATCCAGGTGCAGTAGTCTGTGCTGAGGTTTTTTCCCTATACTTGATTGCCTGGGTTTGTAGAAAGTATGTGGTTTTAGTATGGCACAAAGACCTGTTTCAGTCTGTCTGTAGAATAATAATTACTGGTATATGTACAATGGAAGCAATATTCAAGATATTATTCAAATCTCTCCTGTGCCTGAGATCCCAAACTGTAATTCTTGTTCACCGAAACATTTGACTAAGCTAAGTATGTGCAGTGAGGCTGGAGTGCATGTTGTACGTGCAGCCTTTCATGGCAGGAGAAGCAGGAACTTCTCCTAGTAGTACACTGCCTTTTTACTATGCCTTTATGTTGGAGGCTGCATCTGGATAGGTGAGTCTGCTACTCACAGTAAGAGACCTGGTAGAGCTGACTATTCCCAGAGCTCAAAGTAAGATAGATATCTGCAAATCACACACAAAGAACAAAGGACTGCGTTGGTGAGCATATTTCCTTTGTGCCTTTGACAGTCACAGTTGTGGCAATGGTAGAGGCCATGAGGAGTCTGTTCAGGAAGCCAGGAGTACTGTTCTGGGTCATGAAAAGGCAGCCAGTGGTTTGACTATCACATGTGTATGTGTTTTGATGTTTCACAGTGGGTCTTAAGTAAAAGGAACTCAGGTTTTGGTTGCCTGCAGGACAGATGTTCTTTTGGGTTCAATATGTTTGCATAGTGACTTGCAACCATGGGACTGGTGTTCAAGGACCCTCTTGGTTCCTTCAGTTCCTCGGTTCTTTCTTGCCTAGATTTGACACTTTGTTTCAACAGAAGAGCTGATATTTGCTTTGGGAGCACTAAGCAGCTGTTTATGTGGCTTAGAGGAAGACTGTCTGTCTTCTACCCTGTGGGCATGGAACAGCCACAGTTCCCCCTGGAACAACATCAATGACCCACACCACTAATTGGATTCTCCTTTTTAATGTAGTGGTAGCGAGGTGAAAATGTGGCTGTGGAATATTTTTACTAAGGAACTTCTATATAGATTTTGTTCATCTTTGCGCACCTCATCACCTGATCTGTGTCAGTGAGCAGAAGCTGAAAGCAGGCATGGGATGTTCTGAAGAGCAGAGAAAGAGATAGGGAGGAAGGTGATTAAGACAATCCCCTCTGCTGCTGTGTGTCCCAGAACTGCCCAGTTCTGTGGCAAAGTGTTGTACAAGATGAAGAGGCCAAGAGATTGGGAGTAGAATGAATAGAAAATATGCCTTACTTAGGCCATACTCAGCGTATTAATACTTCTCAGTTAGTTTTAGAATTCTAGAAGTGAAAGGTAAGGAGGTAGAAGCCTGCAAGTTGTGTCCTTTTTTACAGCTGCTCTTTTCTTATGGGAGGATGAAGTGATGAAGATTGGTCTATTCTACAAGCTGTTCCAACCTTTACTCTTAGTCTTAATGCCCCTTTGTGACGTCATAATGCCCTTTGTGACATCATAATGCCATTTGAGACATCATAATGCCCCTTTGTGACGTGATAATGCCCCTTTGTGACGTCATAACACCCCTTTGTGATGTCATAACACCCCTTTCTGACGTCATAACACCCCTATTGCAGCATACACACATTGCAGCCCTAACATAAACAACGACATGAACTCTGGAATTCTGTGTAAAATCATTACCTAGCTTGTGGTCCGGCTCTTCAAACCAAAGGCTATGAGGTGCTGCTCTTGTTGACACAGGCTGTGAAAGATGACTTGAGCTCTAAGAGTAATTTCCCTTCTGCTCTTGATATGAACGTCAAATCCACAATTAGAATATTAAGAACATAATATAAAAGTTTTTTCTGCTGGACTGAGGACTGGGCAGTAAGAAACCGGATGAGGTTTAACAAAAGCAAGTGTAGAGTCTTGCATCTGGGTAGAAATAATTGCATGCACCAGTACAGGCTGGGGGAAGAGCTGCTGGAGAGGAGCTCTGCTGAGAGGGACCTGGGCGTCCTGGTGGACAACAGATTAACCATGAGCCAGCAGTGTGCTCTTGTAGCCAAAAAAGCCAATGGCATACTGGGGTGTATTAAAAAGAGCGTGTCCAGCAGGTCGAAGGAGGTGATCCTCCCCCTCTACTCTGCCCTGGTGAGGCCTCATCTGGAATATTGTGTCCAGTTCTTGGCTCCCCGGTACAAAAAGACAGGGATCTCTTGGAAAGAGTCCAGCGGAGGGCCACAAAGATGGTGAAGGGCCTGGAGCATCTCCCCTATGAGGAGAGACTTAGGGAACTGGGTCTCTTTAGCCTTGAGAAAAGAAGGCTGAGGTGTGGGAGCCATAGTGGTGAGTCTGGTCTCTTTTCAGTAGTGCGTGGGGATAGGACTAGGGGTAATGGGATGAAAGTACAGCATAGGAAGTTCCGCACAAATGTGCGGAAGAACTTCTTTACAGTGAGGGTGACGGAGCACTGGAACAGGCTGCCCAGGGAGGTGGTGGAGTCTCCTTCTCTGGAGATATTTAAGACCCGCCTGGACACCTACCTGTGTGACATGGTGTAGGGAGCCTGCTTTGGCAGAGGGGTTGGACTCGATGATCTCTAGAGGTCCCTTCCAACCCCTACGATTGTGTGAGTCTGTGATTCTGTGACTTCCATTAGCTGTTAGCCATAGTTTGGAACTTGCAAAGCAATCATATTGGAGCCTTGCTGGGCAACCTGCTCCAGTGTCTCACCACACCCACAGTAAAGCATTTCTTCCTAATATCCAATCCTAATCTACCTTCTTCCCATGTAAAGCCATTTTCCCTCATTCTGTTGCTACCTGCCCTTATAAAAAGTCCCTCCCCAGCCTTCCCTGTAGGCCCTCTTCAGATACTGGAAGGCCACTCTAAGTTCTCCTTGGAGTCTTCTCCAGGCTGCAGAGCCCCATCTCTCTCAGCCTGTGCACATAGCAGAGGTGCTTTCAGCCCTCTCTGATCACCTTCATGGCCCTCCTCTGGACCTGCCTGAACATCTCCAAGTCCTTCTTGTGTTGAGGGCTCCAGAACTGCGTGCAGTGCTCCAGATGGGGTTTCAATGAGAGGAGTGTGGAGGGGCAGCACCACCTCCCTCGACCTGCTGGTCATGCTTCTATGCTTTAAGCTTATGCTTTAAGGTCCTATATGCTTTAAGGTTTAGATAGTGCAGTCGCCACACCTCTTCAGGTTTATCTATGAAGGTCCCTTCCAAGTGAACCGTGCTGATCCAGACAGTTCGGACTGCTCATTAAAATGTTTTAGTAAGTTGGGCTGGTCCTACGAAGTAGTTTGACTGCAGTAAGCAATGTACATGGTGCGCTGTGAGTACTGCACACATTCCTCTTGGCAGCTTGTGGAACAGAAACTGTGCATTGTTTGGATTGTGTAAGCATTCCTGTTGGTCTCTTGTGATGCTTACCTTCTTAGAGCACCTTTCCTCGTTTGGCTCTACATATTTTGCTACCTTACTTGTTCTGTTTGGCTTAGCAGGGAAGGTCTTCTTCTGAAGCATCCTCAGTCTTGGTCTGGGCAGCATACTTAGAAATGACATGGACGTTACATGAGTGGGTGGTCAAAGGGGGGAAGAACTCACCTTTCTGATCTGTTTCCTTTTAGAACACAGTCCTGGAGAGGATTTGCTTTCCTTGTTTCCTGGAGACTTGGATTCTTAGATGGTTTTGACTGCAGCTATTTCTGATGTTAATTCCTTTCTCTGTACTTTAGTAGCCAAGTACACGTGGAGTGCTTTGGAATTGTCTGAAGTTGCCAGGTTGCGTGTGATCACATATGTAACGTGGAGTTATGTGTTGTGCCAGTGATAATTCAGTGTGATGAACTTGAAGGCTTTCAGTAGAATTGCAGCCCTAAAGTAAACAATGACTTGAACTCTGGATTTCTGTGTAAAATCATTAGCTGCCTTGTGGTCTGGGTCTTCAAACCAAAGGCTGTGAGGTGCTGCTCTTGTTGACACAGGCTGTGAAAGATGACTTGAAGCTCTAAGAGTAATTTCCCTTCTGCTCTTGATATGAATGTCAAACCCACAATTACAGTATTAAGAACATAATATAAAAGTTTTTGCTGCTGGCTTGTGGACCTGCATTAGCTGTTAGCCATAGTTTGGAACTTGCAAAGCAATCTTATTTAGATTTTAGTGATGAAATCTTTTGATGAAATCTTCCTTTTAATTCTGCATAAGAATCTCAATGGAACATTTCAGTCTGAAAAGGCTCTGACATATGAAGATGTCATATGGCTGCCAGACTGCAGCCATGTGCCAGATGTGTTTGGATCCATGGAATTTTCTGATGTAGCTTCAGTGCTTGAAGAATCTCCACTCGATCTAAATACTCAGAGAACAAAGCAGGTGTGTGAAGATGTAGTGCTAGTTTCTTACAGAAAAAATACAGCACTTAATCCAGAAATCTGCTTCTCATTGTATCTAGTGCTTACTCCATATTTAAGTATCTAGTGGACCTTGACCAAAGGGAGATACAGATTGAGCAAAGAAGTATGTTAAGCATAAATTTTGGTGCCTTCTACCTGTAGGCCATGGTTGGTTTAATGAGAACCCTAACTCCAGTGTTTGGTTTGCACAGAAACAGCAAGCAAGGGAACAAGTAAAGGAGTCAGTGAGGATTTTAAAACACAATGGGAAGCGATGAGGCACAGTTCATAAGATTCTGGAGTTAGGCTAAAGGTACACAGACCTTTAAAGGTACCGAAAGAAGTTCAGTCTTACTGTGTTGGACAACAAAATCCACAGTGAAGTGATTGAAATTTTGCAGCCAAACCAAGTGATAATTCATAGTTATGTTTAGATAAGCTGGTGAGGGTTAATCGTAAATGGGGAATTGACATGAACAAATAAAAAATGGCATTTGAGAGTCTATAAGAAACGCACTTATTCTAGGAAAGAATCAGAGGTTTTAACTCTTTTGTTCAATAGACAAGTAGTGTATGATGTTTTTATAAGCATTGTGTCTGACCTTCTCAGCTGTTAGAATTTCTTTGACAGTAACTTCTCCGGCTGTGATCAGAAAACTTTTGTTCCATCTCTGGCAGCATTCGAGGCATGATACTCAACTGGGTGATATGGAATTCACACTGTCAACTCCAGTGACAAGAAAAGTGGCATCTAAGAAGCGTGCAAACACAGAGAATGTTGATGCAGAGTCAGCGTTAAGAAATGAGCTGCCCTTTGCATTTCCTGCTCCTGCTCTTTTCAAAGAGTCAGACAGAGAAGCAAGTAGAAGGCATACCCTTTCAGGCGCCTACTTCCAAAGGTATGTTGTATCTAACAAATGGAAACCTAGAACATGTGTAGCTTAGGAATTTTTTACTTTAAATATGAATGCAATCCTTGTAGGTCCTGATATTCTGAAAGATTTCTGTGTGGGGTTTATTTGGTCACAGCACATACAGCCACCAGCCTGTACATCTAACAGTGCACTGCAAGCAGTTTAACCATCTATCAGGGCACGGTACTCGTCTATTAATGATAGAAGTTCTCACAGTTTCACAAGGATCATGCCTTGAGATGCATTCAGATAATGAGACAAGTGCTGTGCTCCTAAATCTAGCATGTGCTTCTACTTCCCATCGAGATCTAGTAGATAATTTCTTTAACATTCATGATGAGGGTTTTGTTTTTATTTTTTTCTGGGCTATTATTTTGAGTGAAAGAAAAGGGTATGCTTTTATTTAAGCGTGCTTTTGATTGCAACATGCTTCTATATTAAATGTAACCTACTGAATTCCTCATGATAGCATACCAGTACTTGTGTGTATCTGTTCTCCCTAACAGAGTAAGAAGAGACTCAGTGAACCTGGACAGTGTTACCCAGGGTTGTGAGAACAGCTGAATGATTGTTGAGAACTGGTCAACTCGTGAGCCTGAGACCTGGCATCCTCCATCCTAGGGTGGAACTTTACTGGAGCATGTGGATGCCACCAAAACAAAAGGACTGTGTACAATAGACTGAGAGTTTGCTGAGTTTCTTGGTTGACAGAAAGCACAACTAACTCAGCAGCAAGTGACATATTTGGGATAGGAGATGACAGCTGGACTTTGAACCTTAAGGACTGCCAAGAAAGAAGCCATCTGCTCAACCCCTGAGCTGCAAACTGCCAAGGAACTGCATACGTTGCCAGGAATGACAGGAGGGTGCCGACCATGGATACACAGCTACGGACTGATGGTAAACTTCAAACAGCTTGAAGTGAGTAAGGGATAGCCAGGGTGCACTGGTGCTCAATATTCAGGAAGCCTATAAATCTACAGTGGGCCAAAGAATACCAGTTTTAATATCTCATGCAGTGTTTACTGTATTGGAGGCAAAAGGTGGACATTGGCTCTCACCCCAAAGATTCCCGAAATACCAGGCCATCCTGGTGGAGCAGGGTGATATAGAAATAATTGTAACTACTATTGCCAGCCCATTATCTTTCCTTAGCGGAACTCCCCTGGTGGAGAACCAGGATGACATGACTGCTTTGAAACAACTGAAGCTGCACATTGCAGCCGGTCGGTCGGAGCTGAAGGACGAACCCTTAGAAGATGCAGAAGACGCCTGGTTTACCAGCAGCTGCAGTTTTGTGAGACAAGGAGGCTGTAAGGCAGGACATGCAGTAACTGCTACTGAGCAGGGAATGGAAGCACAACCATCAGCCGTGGGGACTTCACCTCAGAAGGCTGAAATAACTGCCTTGACGAGAGCCTTAATGATATGGACAGATGCTAAATATGTGTTTGGGGTGTCACACACTCATAGTACCATCTGAAAAGAGCAAGGATTGCTCACACACAAGGAAAAGAGCGTGATGTAAATCTACCAAGGGTAGAGTTTGATTTTGAGTTGGATTTTCTGGGCTTTGAGACACGTCTTCCAGATGCACACTGTGTTATTTCTGATGTGTTGACCTGTTGAGGTCCAGCCTTAAATGAGGATTCAAGTAATACCATAGCAGGAATGGTTTAGATTGGAATTGGAATGCAGAAGGTTGGAGCCCGCAGGAGCAGGGAATCAATCATCTCCCTATGCTTGGCACTGGTGAGTCCTCACCTTGAGTTTTGTGTTCAGTTCTTGGCCCCTCACTGCAAGAAGGACACTGAAATCCTGAGATGTGTCCAAAGAAGAACACTGAAGGTATGAGGTATCTAGAGCACAAGTCTCTTTGCAAGCACTATCTTAGAGGCAGCCTTGATTTCTCCTGCCCCAAGCTTTGTGCCACAAGAGCTCTCCTGCTTCTCGCTGTGATGTGAGACCATATGGAAGGCTCTGCAGAGGTCCTTCCTTTTCTTGACTGTATTTTGTGTGGCTTTGGACTTGTTTTCGTCTTTCCCAAAGCCCTCTGCCCAATTCTGTGTCCTTCTCTGCAGCCTTGAATTCGATTCAGAGCAGGTTCCCGAGCTCAGTGTCTGAGACATTCACAGCGTGAGCTCCCTGTGCAAGATGTATTTCAGGGAGCTCCCGAGCCCTCTGATGACTAAGCATCTCTATGCCAAATTCTCGGTAAGCTCAGGGCAGTGTCTTGGAAATGACACGTACCTGTTCCCTGGGCGTCCTGGCTAGTGGTTGCAGCAGTGCCCCAGCTCTGAGGTCTTCTTTCTGTTAGCCCCATGAGGCATGTCTTTGCCACATCCTGCCTCTCACTTGATGGCACTTGTGGTGGTGCCAGGAGGTGCTTATTTAAGCTATTCACAATGGTTGTGAGAATTCCCTTTCCTTTGCTGTTCCCCTGCTATTGATAGTATGGGGTTAATAGCAAAGGGGACTTGGAGTCAAATGCCTGCTGCGAGGAGCTGCACTGCGCAATCAGGCTGTAAAGCCCCCCAGAGCTTGCACTGCTTGGCCTTGATGGCACAGGCTGTGTGTATAATCAGGAGGGGTGTTAACTCTTTGAAAGGGCTGATAATAGCAAGACAAGGGGAAATGGTTTTAATTTGAAAGACGGAAGATTTACGTTGGGTGGTAGGGGGAGATTCTTTACTAGGAGAGTGCTGAGGTCCTGGAACAGGCTGCCCAGGTACGTTGTGGATCCCCCATCTGTAGAGGTGTTCAAGGCCAGGTTAGATGTGGCCCTGGGCAGCCTAGTAAATGTGGAAGATAGGTGGCCCTGCCAGGCAGGGAGTGGAGCTTCATGATCCTTGAGGTCCCTTCCAACCCGGGTCATTCTGTGATTCTGTGTTCCCCAGATGCCTCTTGGAAGTCATCAAGTCTGCCTCAGTGCTGACCACCAGTGCACTGTCCCCATGGGACTTAATGAGACACTTGGTGTCTCTGGCTGGGATCTGCTCGGTGATAAACATGCACGTGAAGAACTTAGCGATAGAGTGGGCTCCAAACCTCTTAAGGTAAACTTCTTTTTCCATTTCAACACGATGCTTAGTTCTGCTCTCCTCCAACCCCAGGGGAACAATTTCTAGATGACAGTTTCTACTCACTTGTTTAGCTGGGACAGCTGTGTCCCTGATGATCCAGGATAATTTCGTCAGTGGCATCGCTGTTTACCCACTGCGGAAGTCTCCAGAGCCCAACCTGACAGTTTTTGGCTACAGAAATTCAGACTTGGGGAAATGACCTCGGGGAAATGACTTGTAAGATCTGCCTTTTCTTCAGATCCCAGCAGAGCCAATCTTCCTGCGCCATTGAAGCTGCCTGCATGGAGCTGCAGACTCAGTCAGCTGTGGTGGAATTCCTCATCAGCCACACGGATGTCATCTTCTGCTCCGAATCCACACCAGTCGTGGGAGAGTGAGCAGGTGAGTGTCCTCCTCCATTAGCTTGATCTTGATCTGGCACCTTGATCCAATCCAGGTCTTCTCCAAGACCTTTGAAAATTCTATTACTGTCGAGGAGACAGCAGGCTTCTGGGCTTAGGTTAGAATATGGTGCCCCATTCCTGGATCCTTAGTGTGTCCAAACACAAGCCTTACTTGGAGAAAACCATCACTGCTGTTAAGATTTTTTGCCAGCAGGTGAAGCTTGATTGAAATGTGGCAGCAAAGCTTTCTGGAATCCCAGCCCCCTAGTTTTTCTAGGATTTTTGTTTGCCTGTTTTTGATACAGTGAGCTGCTCTTAATTGTGGCTGTGTCCTTTGCCACGAGCATACCACTGAGCACACGGTTATTTTGAGCTCCTCTACTTCCTGTGGCTCGGATGAGCAATTCTGAGAGATATGCAGAACTGGGATGGCTGTGCTGCTGCTTCCTTTTCTGTCTTAGCTGTGTTTTTCCCTTGCAGGGCACAGTTCTCTGCCTGGGCCCAAGTCTGTGTGGGTGTCTCCATCCACAAAGCTGCTCACCGTGCAGGAGGCACAGGCTGAGAGGAGAGGTCAGAGCAGCTCTCCTGTTGCAACACAGAGCAGCAAGATACAAGCGGAGGAAGGCCCCGCAGCTGTACTAAGGAACTTGGATGCAATCATTGATTTTCCATCTGAAAGATAAAGAAAGAGGAATTCCCTTTCCAGCCCCCATCATCATTATTTGGGTGATTTTTATTGGTTTACTTTTTGTCCGTTACATCTCCAAGGACTCAACTTACACACAGTTGCCCTACGGGCTCAGTGGAGCCACACAAGGGTGCATTTCCTTCCTGGTTGGGCAGGCAGTCACGAGATGCAGAAAGCCACACTGACGTCTATCCTGGTCTGTGTTGGCTGTACCTGGAAACACTGGGGTTTTCCAGATTTCAGGGCCACACACCTGAAACCAATTGTGCTTCTCCTGTAAGCAGAGCTGTTGGTCAGACTTGCAGGCACTACAAATTAAAGATGGCAGTGAGCTGAGGCCGAGGAGGTGTTAACGTAAGAGTCAGAGATGCTTTTGAGCTTCCCTTATGGCTGCACCATTCCTCAGAAAGCAGTTACGCCTGCCAGCTCCTGTCCTGTTCTGCTGTGGAGACTTTACTCACATGGTCTGCATCTTGATTGACATGGTTGAGAGGAATGTAGCCAGCAGGACTTGAGGGCTGAGCTGTAGGAATGGAAGCGTCCTCTGCTGTTTGAAACAGAGCGCGTTTCTAAGCTGTGTTTCAGCAGAAAGCAGGCAGTGCCAGGAATGGGCAACTGTCATCAAGGGCTCGGTGCAGCTCATCACTCACCCTGCACCACGACTGACAGCATGCTCTGTTTTCTCTCTCCAGACTGAGTTCTCCCAGTAAGAGGGCAGAGTCAGCAGCTGGCAGTTGGCGTTCCTGCTTCTGCCTGGGCAAACCATCCCCTGTGGCCAAATGCCAACTGCAGAGCAGTGCCAGGGAGCCTTCCGAAGCAGAAGTCGTGGTCCTGGCAGGTAAGGGTGCAAATCCAGCTTTCAAAGCAGTGCTTGTCAGCAACACAGGTAGAATTCATGCTTTCAGTGGGCTTGTGCCTCCTTCTGTATTCCTGCGTTCGAGCCCGTGCCTGACATCGTTGGTTGACTCCTGTCTTTCCCAAATGAGTCTCGCAAGCTGCTTGAAACCTGCTTGACAGGCAGCACCAAGCCTTTGCCTCCTTGGATAGTGAAAGTTTGACGCTAAATGCTGTGTATCTACTCTTTCCAGGTGAATCCATCCCTCGCCAACACAGGAACCCACCAGCAATTTGCAATGATGCACGTTGTGCTTCCATCAATGGAGTGCAGTTAGGATGCATGAGTCACTGCAGTTCCAAGGACAGCCTTCCAGGTGACAGCAATGATGGAAAGAAGGAGCTCTGACCTATTCAGTTTTGGGCCCTTCCATGCAAGAAAACCTTACGTTTCTGGAACGTCTTCAGCTAAGAAGGTAGTGAGGGGTCTGGAGCAAAACCTTACGAGGAGAAGCTGAGGGAACTAGGATTGTTCAGCTTGGAGAAGAGGAGGCTCAGGAGAGACCTTATAACTCTCTATAACTTCCTGAAGGGAGGTGAGCTGGGGTTTGGCCTCTTCTCTTGTGTAATCACTGATAGAACTAGAGGGAAAGGTTTTATGCTGCGCCAGGGAAAATTCAGGCTGGACATTGCGAAACATTACTTGTCGGAAAGGGTATTCAGGCATTGGAATGCACTGCCCAGGGAGGTGGTGGAGTCACCGATCATGGCAGTGTTCAAGAAACGTTTGGATGTGGTGCTGAGGAATATGATTAAGCCGGGAAGTATTGGTAATGGTTGGACCAGATGATCTTCTAGGTCTTTTCCAACCTTGATAATTCTGTGATTCTGAGCTGAGAAGCTTGTCTTGCTCAAGTCCTGCTTCCAAGCTTAACCACCTACAATGAAGTAGATGTCAATTTTCTGGTGTCCTTCAATTCCATGTCCGCATTTTCCAAAAGAAGGAGGTAACCAGCTGCAGTGAAGTGAGCAATTTCAGTGCCTATTTCTGATGGTGGCAATGAGTTCAGAGGTCACACTTAACTGATAGTGCCTGTTTCCATTCTGACAAAGGCTGTAGTTGCAGCTGACTTCCCGAGGCTGCCATACGTAGTGGTGATGCAGCCTTGGGCTTGTGCGTTTGCATGACTCCCACCTTTCCTTTCTGTGTCTTGCAGGTCAGCTGGTGCTGGAAGCGGCCGGTATCTGAGTAGGAATGAAGGTGAGTGCAGGAGCAGCTGCTGAGGGGAGGAAGGAAGTCCATGCTAATGAGCTCTGAAGCATCTGCGGGTTCGGTATCAGAAGAAGCAGAAGTGATGCAGGGGGCTCCCCAGCAGGAAGCTGTCTGATCCAAATGCTTGCTGAGAGTTTGGAAGCCCAAACCCTTATGGTCTCTGTAAGGGTGGCTAATATAAAGATGTTAACCAAGATGGTGGTAAATAGTCAAAGGTTGTTAGCAAAGGAAAACTCACCAATGTCAATGTTTTGACCAGAAAGCTGAGGCAGTCTCAACTGGGGAGCAATCTCCAAGAGATGCTGCCTCAGTGGTGGTCAGCCCTTAAATGAGGTCTCAGAGGAAGTGGAGTTGAGGTCCACCCCTTCTGGGAGCACAGCTAGATTACTCTCATCTGTGCTCCCGCTGACCCAACACTTGCCTCAGCTGATTAATCAGAGGTTCAAGCTGTGATTTCCCATACAGTCTCTAAGCTGAAGGCAGCATCTCCTTGATCTGATGGTGGTGTGCCTGAGTGAGGGAGTGATCCAAGCTGGATGCAGAAGAGTCATCTTAATTTCTCTGCTATTTTACTTCAGATGACACCTATTGGGTGTTGGTTTCTTAAAATTTGGATCTAGGAGGTGGCCTCTCCCTTTGCTTCTGGTGAAAGCACAGATGTGCAGCAGGAGTAGAAGACAAAGAGGTTTTCTTCGTGACAGCAACACCGATTATTTGATTCAAATGTGGAACAGTGATGAAGATGGTGAAGAACAGATACACCTCAAAGACATGCTTGATCACATAAGGAATGAGCATGTGATCCAAGACAGTCAGTGTGGCTTTAGCAGGGGAAGGCCATGCCTAACTAATCAGGTGGTCTTCTATGATGGAGTGACTGCATTTGTGGACAAAAGGAAGGAAACTGATGTCATTGACCTGGACTTGAGCAAGATCTTTGACATGGCCCTCCACCACATCCTTATCTCTAAACTGGAGGGATGTGGATTTGACAGGTGGACCACCTGGTGGATAAGGGATTGGTTGAAAGGCCACAGACAGAGGGTGGTGATTCATGGTTCGATGTCCAGGTGAAGGCTGATAACAAGTGGTGTCATCCAGGAGTCTGTCTTGGGACCAGTGCTTTTTAACATGGTTATCAGTGACACCAATGATGCAATGGAGTGCACCCTCTGCTGTTTGCTGAGTGGTGCGGCTGATGCAGTGGAAGGAAGGGATGCCATTCAGAGGGAGCTCAACCGAGAGGTTGGCCTAGGTGAATCTAATGAGGTTCAAGACAGCAAAGTGCAAGGTTTTGCACTTGGGCTGAAAGAATCCCAGGCATTTCTACAGCCTGGGAGGAGCAGTCCTTAAGAGAAGCCCCGCAGAGAAGGACCTGGGGGTCCTGGTGGATGAAAAACAGAACGTGAGCCATCAGCGTGCTCTTGCAGCTCAGAGAGCAAATGGTCCCCTGGGCTCCATCAGAAGAGGGGATGGCCAGCAGGGACAGGGAGGTGATTGATCTTCATGATCCTTGAGGTCCCTTCCAGCCCGGGCCATTCTATGATTCTGTGATTACACTCACTGACAGAAATAACGGCAGCTGTACAGAAGCTGGATATATTTTGGGACAGTTCTTGTAACCAGCTGATTTTAAGACCTTGCCCAAGTCGTGAGTCTTAATTGCATGTCAGAAGAAAGCTGGGAAAGTGGTTATTGCTCATTCTTTCTCATTTGCTGATTCTTTCTTTAGTGTTCCTTTTCCAAAGGAGATTCTGGTGATGGAAGCAATTGAAGAAAGAACCAAAGCAGCTCTTGCCAAGAGTGCTTGAAGTCCCTGTGGAGAGAAGCAAAGAACTTGGGCTTCCTCTGGGATGCTCCCCACCATGTCTCAGGAAGGAGACCAACTGCTGTTCCACTTTCTGCTCTGTGTGTGGAAAGGTACGTCTGGGTTTCTTCTGCTTGTTTTTTCTTTCTTTTTCTGGCTTTGAAGGAGAAGGGGTGGAGCAAGGGGAGACCCACTGGTCATTTGTTACCTCAAGAGCAGGATGGATTTTACATTCACTGTGAAAAACCTGGGCTAGTAGCATGGGCATGTTTCAGGCTGGACTCTTCTTTTGCTGCTTGGTTTCCTTTTGGCTACAGGGAGACAGCTGTCTAAAGGTGTGTTTTCAAACCCACTCTCCAAAACCATGTTTCATTGTTGCAGGTGGTTCAGTGTGCTCTTGCAGTGCAGATGCTGTAGTTTGCTGTAGAATCTGAATGGTTTCTGTTCCTAGGAGAGGACTGGGAGGAGGTAGTGAGAAGAGAATTCAATGCCTGAGGTGTATCTTAGTGAGAAATGTTGGCATGAGGTGCTGAAAGTCTTGAGCTGTCAAAGGCCAGTGAGGCTCAGACTCCTTAACCTGCTGGAGCAGGGTGGAAGCAAGGAGTGGGCACTGCCGTCCCACAAGCGGCACTTGGTTCTGGTCTGCCAGGTCTGTGCTGGCCTGGATTTCTTCTGAGAAGTTTGTTGGAGCTGCTTGGAGTAGTGAAGGGTGGGGAAGAAGTGCTGCTCAAGAGCTAAAGCTCTGCTTGATCATTTTGGATGGATTTAACCATGGTATCTGAAGACATAGTTTCCATCAGAATGATCCCAGCATTGTGCAAGTGTCTCAGCTGAAGCCCCTGAGCAGATGTGTGAGAGCACCCTCCTACTCCAGCTGAGCCATAGGAAAGCTGACTGTGCCCAGTAATTACAGCTTCTGCAGATTGAATGTGCTTCCAAGTGTTTTCCTTAGTGATCAATCATGTCCCAGCACTCTGAGATTCCATCTCTGGCACAATCTGGAGCATCTCTGCAATCCTTGGGTGCCCATTCCCACCAGCATTTCTTCCTTTCTCTCTTTAGAATCAGTATGGTGCAGTTCCCTGTGTTTGTGAGCAGCAGCCAGCAGGCTGCAAGAGATCCAATGGCAGCTTTCAGCACACAGAGGGATGTGATGGGGACAGACTGTCCTTAGTGCCATGCAGAAGGGAGTTTTTACTGTCCTCTCTCAAGAAGTATGAAAGAATAGAGTTTGAATGATACTTGTGAGCAGGTGCTGTGCTGTAGGGGATGTCAGGTAACCATTAATTTGGGGGTGCAGGAAGGAGCAGTGAAAGTGATGTATTAGTTTGTGTTTTGACTGTTGGAGTGCAGTTCCATTTTTGGGAGCAAAACTATGGGCTAAGATGGAAAACAGAAGGGAGAAGGCTGATACCTGGATAGTGGGCTGAGCTTTGGTGACTGCAGCCATCTGCCGTAGAAGTTAGAAGTTTTGCACAGCGGGGTTCAGAATGGGAGCTGATGATGAATGGGAGCTGCTCAAGGGACAGACTTCCACATACAAGTTCCAGTGCCTCAATGACTTTCTTGTAGCGAGGAGCCCAAAACTGAACATAAGACTTGAGGCACAGCCTCTCCAGTGTTGAGTCCAAGGGGATGATTACCTCTCTGCTCCTGCTGGCCACACTATTTCTTATACAGGCCAGGATGCCGTTGGCCTTCTTGGCCACCTGGGCACACTGTTGGCTCATGTTCGGCTGAGCATCGACCAACAGCCCCAGGTCCATTTCCTCTGCACAGTCCTGCAGCCACTCAGCCCCAAGCCTATAGCGCTGCATGGGGTTATTGTGGCCAAAGTGCAGGACCTGGCATTTGGCCTCACTGAACCTCATCCCATTCACCTCAGCCCAGTGAGGTTGATCCAGCTTATCTAGATCCCTCTGAAGGGGCCTCCCTTCCCTCAGGCAGATTGACACCAGCTCCCAGACAAAAGACAAAAAGAGAAGAAAGCAGAAATGAAGAAGGCTTCTCTGAGAGCTGCCCCTGCACCTGCAGAGGTGAGTCCTTGTTATGGACAGACACAGCTCTTGTTGTCAGGGCCTCCATCTGTCAGACATGAATGAGACTGTAAAATCCTGAGGGAAGTGGCGTCCTGTTTCTGCACTTGCTTTGTTTCTTTGCAGTGTTTGAAGTGTTACACAAAATGAAGGATAAATCTCTAAAGCAGGTGGTCGGGATGCTGGCATGATGATGTTACTTATGTAATTAGTGCTATTATTTTGTAGTATGTTAGCAGTTTGCTAATAAACAAAAAACAAGGGGGGGTTGGAGGGGTCGGTAACAGAGGAAGGGGTCCTGGTAACAGAGGATGCTGAGAAGGCGGAAATACTGTATGCTTTCTTTGCTTCTGTCTTTAGTGAAAAGGCATTCCCTGAGGAATCCCAGAACCTGGAGGTTAATGAGAGAGTCTGGGGAATGGGAGATTTCCCTTTAGTCAGGGAAGAGGTGGTCCGTGAGTGCCTAGGAAACATTAAGGTCCATAAATCCATGGGACCTGATGGGGTGCATCCACGGGTGCTGAGAGAGCTGGTGGAGGTCATTGCTGAGCCGCTCTCTGTAGTCATTCAGAGGCCTTGGAAACTGGGGAGGTGTCTGAAGACTGGAGGATGACCAGTGTCACTCCGGTCTTTAAAAAATGGCAAGAAGGAGGACCCAGGTAACTATAGGCCAGTCAGCCTCACCTCTGTCCCAGGGAATGTGATGGAACAGCTTGTGCTGGATGCCATCTCCAGAGAACTGGGAGTAAAGCAGGTTATCAGGAGTACTCAGCATGGGTTCACCAAGGGGAGGTCGTGCTTGACCAACCTGGTGGCCTTTTATGAAGATGTCACTGGCTGGGTGGATAGGGGGAGAGTGGCAGATGTAGTCTACCTTGATTTCAGAAAGGCTTTTGATATTGTCCCCCATGACATCCTTATAACAAAGCTGAGGAAGCATGGAATAGATGAGTGTACAGTGAATTGGGTCAAGAACTGTCTGACTGGCAGAGTGCAGAGGGTTGTCGTTGGCGGTGCTGAGAGGGGATTTGATCCAGGTTTATAAATACCTGAGGTGTGGGGGCCGTAGTGGCACGGCTGGTCTCTTTTCAGTAGTGCGTGGGGACAGGACTAGGGGTAATGGGGTGAAACTTCTGCATAGGAAGTTCCGCACGAATGTGTGCAAGAACCTCTTTACAGTGAGGGTGACGGAGCACTGGAACAGGCTTCCCAGGGAGGTGGTGGAGTCTCCTTCTCTGGAGATATTCAAGACACGCCTGGACACCTACCTGTGCAACGTGGTGTAGGGAACCTGCTTTGGCAGGGGGGTTGGACTCAGTGATCTCTAGAGGTCCCTTCCAACCCCTACAGTTCTGTGATTCTGTTGGAATGTGGGAATGCAAGAAAGAATATTCTGAGCAGTAGCTGTGGAGCGAGATAAATGGCATGAGAAAGCAAAGCTGAGAAGTAAGGAAGGCTCCAGAAGAGAAAACAAAGTCCAATAGGGCATATTTAGAGACAGGTGAAGAACCCTGGAGCGCACTGAGGAGTACTAGGGTGCCCTGGAATGTCTCTTGGGCTCCCTACAGCACACATACTTGCTCTGGGGCATGTCTGGATGTCTGTAGAGCTAATTGCGGGGCCCTGAGAAACCTCTGGGGCACATTAGGGGGCACTGACTTCCATGTGAGTGTTTCCAGGTTCCCAGAAGTCAACAGGGAAGCCTTTGGAGACCCCTTGGGAAGACTCAGTGGGGCCCTAGAGTGATGTAGCAGCTTGTGTTGGTTGCATCTGCTTGGCAGGGAAGCGATTTCCGTGCTGGGAGCTGATTGACTGGGAGGTGATTCCCTTGGTTTAATTAATTTAATTACCTGGATTATAATTAAATAACACTGTTCAGCGTTCAATCAAGATTATATTTTTCCAAAGTACTGCAGTCGTGCATCTGTAGCAGCTTTCCTAAAATATATCGAGTTTATTCAAAATTCCAGTGATGCTCCTAAAGCACTTGAAGTGCATTTGAGGTGGGGAGTGACAAAACAGCTCTGAGAGAATCATCATCAAATCAGAACATGGGAACGGTAACTAATAGCAGAGATTCTGATAAGAATATTTAAATTTTCAAATTACCTTTTTCTAAAGTTGTATTTCACCAAGTTTCATCAATATGCACACTGAAGAGCTGACTTGCTATGTTTCTTTTTATAAAAAATCATGTGTTACAATTGAGAAAAGAAGGTATAGCATGTAACATCCTCCAAGTAAAGTGCAAAAAACATTTCTTCACAGTTCCAATTAATGTCTTAGGTTTTGTTCAGACTCACTAAATGATGTATTTCAGGGTACATCACATGGGAATATAAGAAGACTATTCAGAACAGGAGCTGCAGAGCAAGATGAACAGCATGTGAAGGTAAGGCCGGGAACCAAGGACACAGCTTTTGTGTCACTCAGCCACCTGTGGCAGAGGTCAGGATTTCAGCAGGGATTTCTGCAGACATTCCTTGAACACCCCCAGGGTGGGTGACTCCACCACCTCCCTGGGCAGTCCATTCCAGTGCCTGGCCACCCTTTCTGAGAAGTAATATTTCCTAATGTCCAGCCTGAACCTCTCCTGCCGCAGCTTGGAACCATTCCCTCTAGTTCTATCAGTAATGACACGAGAGAAGAGGCCAAGCACCAGCTCACTGCAACCTCCCTTCAGGAAGTTATAGAGAGCAATGAGGTTTCCCCTGAGCCACCTCTTCTCCAGGCTGGACATTCCCATCTCCTGCAGCCTCTCCTCATATGGCCCCATTGTGCTCCAGACCCCTCACCAGCTTTGTTGCCCTTCTTTGAACACGTTCCAATGCCTCAGTGTCTTTTTTGCAGTGAGGGGCACAAACTGGACACAGAATTAGAGTTGTGGCCTCACCAGTGCTGAGTACAGAGGGACAGTCACCTCTCTGCTCCTGCTGGCATCACTGTTTCTGATGCAAAATGTATGTAAGTGTCACATGTGTGACATCCTTCTTGATGGAGTTCTGTGACTGGAGTTCAATGGATTTGAGAGCTGACTTGAAGCCTGTGGGCATCACCCAGGAGTTGGGGTGAGAGGATGAGGCGTAGGAACAGGAACCTCTTTGGTCGTTATTAACTCCCAACTTTTTGGTCAGGAATCTCTGTGTGTTTCTTTATCACGTAAAGAACAGAGTCATTGGGCAGCTTGTGAATGAATTGATTCACGCCTGCTGATTGGTGCTGTTCTCTACAGGGAGCTGCAATGGAAATGGACACTTGTGGTCCACTGTCCAGCCCCCTCCCGTGTTGGATTTTCTGGGCTTTGAGACACGTCTTCCAGATGCACTTTGTGTTATTTCTGATGTGTGACCTGTTGAGCTCCAGCCCCAAAGGAGGATTCAAATACTACCACAGCAGTCCATTGGGACTGTAGTATTTCTTGCTAAACAGAATTCGTGTGCACCCTTGTCTTTCGTCTGCACAAAGGATCTTGTAATCATCTCTGTCTGTGTTTCTTTTAGACCCAGAGATGGAGCAGAGAGGAACACAGACTTGGGTGAATCTTCATTCAGGAGCAGGGACACGTCATGCTCATCTGAGGTGTCTGGCTGACAGCAAGAGCAGAGAGGTAAGTTTCATAGGGTCGCGTGCCCATTTTATTTTATTTTTCATTCATGATGCATAGAGGCATTCCCCAGACAAAGTGAGCATTTCTCAACTGGACTTTCTAGAAATGAGCTAGGCAGTGAAAATGGGTTTGAAGCATTCCTAAGAGCCCCGCAAGAGAATGCTGAGAGTTAATCTGGCACCCTCCTTTGGAAACGTCCGTTGTCTGTCAGCTCTTCAGCTGTGCCCTAACACCTCCCATTGCGCTGCCACACCAGGATAGAATTCCAAGCCCACACTGAGTCCTGGAATGTTGTGGTGCCGTGTTGGAATCAGATGTGACCACGTGGTCTTGGCTCCCCGCCTTGTGGGGGGTCATGGTGGACCAGGCTGTTGGCCGTTGGTGATGTCATAAGCGGCTGGAATGAGGGGAGGAGCGGTGCGTTCTGTGTTCCTTTGTGGGTGAGCTAGTGGTCGGAGTGGTTGGTTGTCTTGTTGTTCTTGTGCCTTTTGTGCCGTTAGTGCTGTTAGTTAGTGTTGTTAGTTAGTGTTGTTAGTTAGTGTTGTTAGTGTTGTTAGTTAGTGTTGTTAGTGTTGTTAGTTAGTGTTGTTAGTGTTGTTAGTTAGTGCTGTTAGTTAGTGCCGTTAGTTAGTGTTGTTAGTTAGTGCCTTTAGTTAGTGCCTTAAGTTCGTGCCTTTAGTTAGTGCCTTTATTGCCTTTTTCTTCACACCGTCGTGTGCAGCAGCTTGTAGGTAAGCTGAGCTGACGTGGGATGGATGGGTGGGCAGTGAGGTGTTGAGAACTGCTGGCTGTTTGAGCTCACAGCACCGTATTGCTTACTCTTGACCATCAGACGTAATTTTCCCCGGTACACACGTTCCAAAGGGGGTATCAGTAAAGTTGGCACCTGTCCCGTGCTTCTTCCATTGTCTTTGCTCAGTAGTGGAAGCATTGTAAAGTTGCTGGGCAGACAGGCATCACGTAGCCTGAGACTCAGCATGTCTTGCAGCAAGTGGATGGGACGGTTGTGCTGTGTGTGTTATTCCATGGATGTCTTAGCCCTGCTCACCGACCTGCTCTTTCTCTCTCCTCTCCTCACCCTCCGCCCACTGCCTCGGTGCAGCTTTTGCTCTCATTCCATCTGAGCAAAGCGACAAGGAACTGCTGCAGATAGCTTGAGGTGATCTCACTGCCAGGTACGTGCCATGTTTTGTCCCCGCACATGGTTTTGCCTCAGGGTATGCGAGGGTAGTTCTGACGAATTGTACCCATACTGTGCTGTGTGAATACAGAAAACAGAAATGTGTTTCCGTTCTGTTCCAGCACGTCACAGCTGCTGTGATGGGCGTCGCGTGCATGGCCGGGGAGGAGAGTGGGGCTCCCCAGGACAGAAGATCTCCAGCGGAGCCCTACCAAGTTACGGAGGTGATGCCTCTGCATGCTGGTGAGTGAGGTTCTAAAGCGGGGTGGGCAGGGCTGGGGCAGCGAGTGCCCCCTGCTCCACACCAGGAACCCTTGTCACGGGCAGACTGTGCCAGGGGAGCGAGCCCAGGGCCGGAGAGGGCAGAGCTCCTTCTGCTCCCGCCTGCCTTTGGCCCCTCTATAGCACTGCTCTCTCTCCTTGCTCAGATGCTGAATTGCTGCCTCTGTCTGATGTGGAACAGGAGGCAGTGGACTTCATCCAAGCCAACACCATCAGCATGGAAATGGTAAGAGCAGCCATCTCCATCGTGGCTATACCTGCATCTCCAGACGGTCCCTTTGGCTCTGCCTTCAGGCTGCAGGAGGGCTGATGGCCGGGCAGAGCTGCTGCTGTCCTGCAGCTGTCCTGTGCTGCTCCACACCCCGCAACGCCTGGTCCCCCTGGCCATGGCTGTCCCCACTCACACTCCTCGGTCTCTGTGTGCTTGCCAGGATCTGGTGCAGAAGCTGCAGTTCCTCAATTCCATTTGTATACTGTGCAGCATGGCTGGACAGACGAGCCTCACACTGAGCCATGATATCTTCTGCTTGCTGAAAAATCAGTGCAAGAAGATTGAGGTGAGGGGACATGGCACCCAGGTAGCTGCACCCTGTGAGAAGGACAGGACAGGGGGAGAGGGAGGCAGGGAAATGATGCACAGACACCCAAGTGCCCCAGATGGGACTCCAGGTGCTGCTGAGAGCTCAGCAGTGGAGGTGGACAGCAGCACCAGTGTGCCAGTGTTTGTCAAGGGCCACTGGGGCGACTCAGGCCCTAGCGGCCAGTGGCAGGTTTGCTGTTGCTGGGTGCTGGCAGCTGCCAGGTGCCATCCTGATTGTGCTTTGCAGGTTCTGTTGCGTGAGGAGCCCATGGAGCAGCTGAGCACCGGCCTGAGATACTGCTGCATGAACACCATTGCTGCCTTGAGGTACCTGCCCAGCCCCTGCTTTTGCCAGCACATCCCCCAGGCACCATCCTGGTGGCCCTGATGCAGCTCCCCACTAAATCTTGGCCCTCGCCCCAAAGCTGGTGACATCAGGACTGTCCTCTGACCCAGAGCAGCCCCGTAGGGGAGGAGGCACCTCCTGGCAGGGCTCCCCATCCCTCTCAGGGAGCCTTGCCCAGGGGAGGACCTGTTCCAGCCCTGCCTCAGCACCCAGGCACCGCTCCTAGCATCAGTGTCTCTCTAATTGCAGCACAGTTAATGCAGTTACAGAGGAAGAAATACTCCATCTCTTCAAGGTGTGCTGCAGCATCGTCTTCTATCTTCCTCCAGCCAGGGCCTTGAACATTTCCCTCTACAACCAGGTATGTACTGGGCAATCTACTGTTGACCCCATGCCTCTGGGCTGCCGCTTGCATTACTTGTGTCCAGAGATCTATCAAGATGTTTGTGGGACAAGGTAGCAGCCTTGCTTGCCCTCACCCCTCTCACTCTTGCCTTGGGCTTGGCAAACACCCTGTGTTGTAGCCTGCTCTGAGTGCAGCAGCCTTGCAGGGTGCCCCTGTGCACAGATCTGTGGGTATCCTTCCTTGGCAGCCAGAGGGGTTCACAGCAGTCTACTGGGTATGAAAGGGAACCCTGAAAGACTTCCACAACCCACTGTTCTCTTTACAGACCCTGGAAGCTATGGACGACATGCTGCAGATTGTGCTAGATGTCTGTCCCATTGCCAGTGTCAAGAGTCGGCTGCAGGGAATCTTGGAGGTCTGTCTATTGTGAAGTTCTGCCCCCACAGCTCCCTTCTAGTAGTTTATCCCACTCCATGGAAACGGCACTGGCAGTAGTTGGAGCCAGCAAGGGACCCTGGCGGCAGTAGCCCCATGATGGGCTTGGCTTAAGCTCAGGGGAAGCCTGGATGGATGCTGTGATTCCAGCTAGGAGCTCAGCAGACCTGCAGTGGGCATCAGCAGCTCCCAGGCTAACCAGCAGCTCCTCTCCTCACAGGTGCTGCTGCCTTTCAGCATCTCCAAGACACAGGCTGTGTGTGAGAGGGCTTTGGGGCGCATCTCGAAGCTTAGTGGCTTCATGACCAGCAGTTTCTGGCAGCAGGTAAGGAGACATGAAAATTGTGTACCTGTGAGAAAAGCTGCGGCTCAGGTGTGAACCCTCAGAATGCTTTTGACATGAAGGGAGGGTCTTTATCCTTCCTTTTGCCTGTGCTCATCCTGCTCCAGATGCTATTCTCTCATTCTGTTTAACATGCCTTCCCTCCTTTTTTCCTTCTTACTGCAGCCCCTTGGAAAAAACCTTGCCTCTTCTCAGAGGACAGACATTGCCCTTGTAACCCTGGAGAAGATCATTGGGGACTATGGTTTTGATGAGAAGAAGTGGGCTGAGACTATGCTGGATGTGCTTCGGAGAAACCCTGGCACCTGGCTGATGGATGTAAGCAGAGTGAGGCAACCCTGCCCGCCACAGCTCTTGGGAACTGAAGCCATTTGAAGGCAGCAATGAGCTGTGGGAAGGGCAGTAATAACAGCCTGGGAGGCAAATGGCTGCAGTCCAGTGGCAGCAGCAGTCTCCCTGTGTTCTCACAACAGGTGCCAGAGATTCTGGGATTCATCCACGCCAACCTGAAGATCCAGAGCACATCAGTTCAGCAGATCCTGCTCTCAGTGCTGGATATGCTGACCGTCCAGTTTCCCAGGGATGTGCTGAGGAGTGTGTTGACCGACCTCCCACAGAATGACAGGTATCAGCCCAGACAGCCCCACACATTTGTTCCATGTGAAGAGCAGGGCTCAGAAATGGTCTGGCTGCCAGAGCCAAGGAAAGCTGCAGGACATCCCAAGGAGCAGGCCCTCCATCCCACTGTGCTTTCCAGTGCTGGTGGGCAGCTCAGGGCTGCAGCAGCCAATACCAACCATGGCAGCCCAGAGCCCCCCATCAGGCTCCTGCCTGAGCCATGGTGCTGTGGCTAAGGCAGCCCTGCTGACGCAGCATTGCTCTCTGTTTATAGCACTACCCTGGACATACTGAAGAGTGTGCTGACCCTGCTGGAAGCATCCAAGCGGATCTGGGATGAGCTCAGCAGTGTTCTACAGGACCAACAGCTGTGTGAGATATTGAGCATCAGCACAGAGGAGTTGGGCCTCCTTCGCTTGACTGTGAGTTACTGGACAATGCACCGTGCTCTCCTTCAGAGCACTGGTAGCTCAGGCTGGGCTGTGTCTCCCTAGTGCCCTGCCTTGAGCTGCCAGAGCAGCCAGGAGCTGCAGGGTGCAGGATGTCCTGCTGCCTCTGCCTGCCTCTCACTGCTGTGTTGGTTTCAGGCGATGCCTCCCACTGAAGAGCTGGTGAAGGAGCTGTGTAAGCCAGCACTGCTCCAGAAGCTTCTGAATGTGGAAAGCCTGCCAGTGCTCTGGCTGGTGCTCAGACGTCTCGTGCTGCTGTCTGATAGACCTGAGACGGTGAGCAGGACCTTGTCAAACAAAGGCCTCATGTTGACAGCCTGGCGCTGGGGCAATGGGCAACACTGTGCCTTGGCATCTGTCCTCCTGATGGAAAGGAAATTGTGTGTTTTGTACAGGCAATTGAAATCCGGGCCCTGCTTCCAGGCGTCATGGAGAACCTGCTGTTTGCCAACACAGCCATTACTGTGAAGGTGCTGAATATTTTCAGGAATGCAGTGCACCATCTGGGGAAGAGGCATGCCAGTCCGTTTGCTCTGGAGCTGGCTGAGAAGATCCTGCCTCTTTTTAATCACGTAAGTCTGTTGTGGGAGGCTGAGCTCTGCGGGTGGGTGCTTGACAGGAGCGTCTTCTCCTTTCTTTCCTTCTCTGGGCTCTCAGGAATGACATGTCCTGTGGGCTCTGTAGCACTGCTGGCCGTGTCCCTGCTAGTGCAGCTTGGTTGTTCTTGGTGATGTCAGGCCCCTGTGCTGGGGCTCAGCCTACACTCATGCTCACCATGGGCAGTGAGAGTGTGCTGCTGAGGTCTGAGGTCCTCCTGTTCTCCCTCAGGCATCATCTGAAGTGCGAGAAGGTTCCATCCGCCTCTTCATGGATGTGATGGATGCTGTGCTGTGGTCTCAGAAGGGAAGCATGAAGAAGATCGTGCGCAGGGCCCTGCACCCTCTGCTCTTTCACATGAGTGACGAGACCCTGAGCGTAGCACAGGTACGAATTTCAGAGCTGAGCAGTGTGCAGGCAGTGGTGTGCTGACAGTTCAGCTGTGATGTGCAATTGAGAGCAAGTTCAGCAAGCATTCAGACACTGGGATGTGTGTCTGTGTGTGTGGTGCCATGTCCCTGCATCTGTTGTTCTGCAGGCATCTGGGGAAGCCCTTGTGTCCTGTGCAAAGTTCCTGAAGTGGAAGGAGCTCAAGCAGCAGACCCAGCAGAAGAACACAGTGGGGATCATGAAGTGTTTGGTGAGGACAATCTCACAGCCCCCACCTTTTTGCTGGGGGAAAGGGGATGCTGGAGGAGGGGTTGCAGCAGCAGCTGTGGCTGCTCTGCAAGCCCCATGCTCTTGTTCTCTTCTTCAGCTGCAGCAGGACAGAAAGGGAGTGGAAGGGTACCTGCAGCAGAGCCTGCCATACCTGGAGGATTCTCAGGCCTCCTTGCGATGCGAGGCTGTCAGATTCATTGGTGAGCCCAACCCCTGTGTCCCTCTTTGGGCCCTGCCCTGGCAGGAAGGCACAGCCCTGAAGCCCCCAGGTACAGCCTGCCCATGCCGGTAGCCACAGTGGGTGCCTTGCTCAGGTCCCCCCTCAGGTGCCGTCCCTGCCTGCAGCATGGAAGGGGAAGCAGCTGGGCTGGCGGGGTTGGGGTCTGAGCTTCTGGCAGCATGTTGGGGAGTGGGTGTCTGACAGAGCTCTTTCCCTAGGGCTGATTGGGAAGCACGCCAGGGAGCAGAGTGAGGAGATGCTGAATGAACTCTGCAGTGGTGAGTGAGGGCAGTGCTGTGTGTGTTGGGGCTGGGGGCAGAGCTGGGCAGCATGCAGCTGTGCTTTGCCCTGCTGCAAGGAAATGCTGCAGGGGCAGAGGAGCATTCATGGCAGTCCTGAGCAGTGTCTTCCACTGACCCGTCAGTCTCCCGTGCTCCTCCTGGCCAGGAAAAGCAAGGAGTGGGGCTGGCAAGGCCCAGAGTGGAAGCTGGTGGCTCTCTGTAGACTGGGGGTCCCATCTCTGCTCTGTTTCCTTCTGTTGCAGCCCTTCAGCCTTTGGAAGATGACCCCCATCTGACAGTCTGTTCTATGGCATCTGAGACCATCCAGAAGCTGAGACACCAAAGGCAGAAGGCGGCACCAGCACGGAGAAGGCTCCCAGCACTTTTCCGCTGGTCCTGCATAGCCTTCTGAGGGACAATTCTTGTTCATTAACGTTGCTAGGACACCTGTACAGCAACGTTGCTGGGACATGTGTTCCTGTCACGCAAGACAGACCCCCTGAACAACAGCGGGAGCCTTGGAGCACAGACATCTTGGAAGAAAGAACAGGAACCAAGCTGGTTAGAACTGGGTCTGTAGTTAGCGATTAATTAAATTGAAAAGCACAATTGAAAGCCTTTGGAAGGAAGATCTGGAGAATATGACCACTAGAGAGCAGCACGTATGCACACAGATGCAGAACTGATCATAATTACACTGACTAAATTGTAACTCCTCATATGAGTTCTTGGAACTTAAACAAGCAAGCAGAAAAGTTGTGGTTTATTCTAGCTTTTGCAAAGCCGGAATGCTGGGCAGCAAAGCTCCTGCTTGCTTATAGTGCTGTGTGCCTGGACATAAGTGTCATGTGGAAAAAGACAAAGAAACACATTTTCTTTGCCTATGTCTTGGAGAGCCAGGAATCCAGAATTCAAGATCTTTGCTTTTGAGTTTGCAATTCAAAACCGGATTAGAAAGGATTCTGCAGACTTTCTTTGATGACATTAGACTCTTCATTAACAACAATACTGTTTCTAATACTACTAATAACAGCAACACAACAACAAAATAATGGAAGATGAAGGAAGACATGGGGACAAGAGTCACTGGAGGAAATTTCTCCTTTGAACTGAATTGGTGTTAGTGTCCCCGTGCACAAGAACCAAGGAGAGAGCAAGCATGTTTTGTACTCTTCAGAATGCAGTGTGGTTCATCTTATTGTCATCCAAATGAGACCGGGATTTCACTGCATTGTTGGAAATGGGAAAACAGTGCCAAAGTTGCATGTTTTGAAGCGGAAAAATAGTAATTTTAAAAACCCACAGCAACAGAGTAGAGAAGATCACCAGCAAAGCCTGTATCACTTGACCTCAGAGTAAAAGCAACAGTCAACCAAAGAAGCGGATGCTGATCCATTTCATGCACTTTTGTAAGGATGTGAAAGCGAGCAGACTTACCTGAAGGTGGTGTAACGTTAGTGGTAAACATCACCAAGCTCCCTCCAAAAGTGGACTTGACCTTTTGTCTCTGCGACCATCTACGTACAGAGGGAGCTACTGGAGAGCTGTGCTCGGATCCTTCAGTTTTCATGTCTCTTACCATCTCTCTTCCAGGAGATCTTGCGAAGAAAGGCTTTTCCTGTGAGGATGAAACACAGATAGGAAATGTTACATCTAGTTTTGCTGTGGGAGTTTACCTCTGTGTGTGACACATTCATTCTTCTGACAGCTGCTAACACTCAGTTTATTAATAAAAATCATACCTTTATTACTTTGTGCCTTGCAGATTAATCTGAATGTAAGAAAATCGGGTTGACTTTGTTTGCTTCGCTCAACACTGGCCACATCAAGATAACAAAGGACATTGTTTTCAAGAATAATTGCAGCTATCTTCCAGTTGGCTTGTGCTTCTGTGTTTCTGAGAAACACCATCTAGCAATTTCTTTTTCTTCTTTTTTTGCACGAGTCCTGGATGCTGGTGTGTGTTGTGCTCTGTTGTTTGCTGACCAGCAGGTGAGAGGACTGTGTTTTGTGTTGGGTGTTGAGTTTTGTCTATCTCAGGGGCCATCCAATTGGATCCATCCTCTTTTTGCAGTGTTTAGGGACAGTTAATTTGCTGTTGCCTGGAGCTATGTGTGAAGTGCAGGACTAGAAGCTGTGATCGCTGAATCTCCTTGGATGAGCCCCAGCTCAGGTTCTCTCACACCAACCAAGAACATTTTTGCCAGCCCTGTTGTATTGCTGCAGCTCAGTGACCCCGACAATCTTCCCATGGAGTGCCGAAGACGGAGGTGGGAGCCTCCTTGCTGAGATCTGCTAGCAAAGCCCTGAGCGGCTCTAAGGTCGGAGCCTGTTGGGTCGGTAACACTGTGTCATGGTTTTGTGCTGTTGCTGTCCATATTCCACATCATAACATCACATGCAGTATGAATCATTAATTGAGGGTATAAATAGTGGAATCATGTACAAAGGAAAAAGGGTTAAAGAGAAAGTAACTTTTTGTTTATAACTGAACAATACGGATTGCTAAGGGAACGTTATATGGTATTAAAGGTGTTTGAATGGGACAAACTGTTCTGATGGTATAAGAAAGTGTAACTGAGGGTATGTGGAAGTGTAATAGAGGGTATGTGGAATTGTGATCGAGGGTATGTGGAAGTGTGGAAGGAGGAAGGCTGAGGGACCTGGTCTAGGTCCTGCTATCCTGGAAAGGCAGCCTGGGGATCTGGCAGTGTGTGTGCCAAGTGGCTCTGTGTGCCTATGGGTGTGTACTGAAGGGCACCCAGAACTGCCACTTCCCCTTGGGACATAGGCTTGGAGCATCAGTTGCTATGTTACTCTCTGAGAAGAGGATTCAGGCCCCAAGTCTTGCGTCCAGCTTGGTGATTTGGATTGACTCTGGGGCAGCAGTGGATGATCTGCAGCCCTGCAGCTGAGTGCATGAGGCTGATTGTGATCTCTGCTCTGCCATGTACCTACAGCAAATCCCAAGAGCACACAAAGATTGGGTCTGTACCCTGGCCTTCATCCCTGGCTGCCCCATGTTGTTGAGTGCGTACCAAGGAGGCGTGATCAAAGTCTGGAACATGGATAACTTCGGCCCAGTTGGGGAGATCAAAGGGCAGCCCCATCAACGCCATCTGCACCAACTCCAAGCACATCTTCACTGCCTCCAGGTGAGCCTCGGGCTTGGTGCTCCCCAGATCCTGCAGGAGGTGAGAGTGCCCTGTGTTGACTTGTCATCCCTGGGCCTGGGTGGGTTTGCACTGAGTGGGGCCAGGAGCCTGGAGGGCGAAGAGGGCAGAGGGGATCTTGCAGCTTTCTGGTCCCTCAGTGCCTTCCTCTCACCTTGCTGTCTTAGTCTGTCCCCTGCCCGCTCTCTGGGATATCCCCATGCAGGGTCCCCTCTTCCCTGGCGCTGGGCATCCCCTGCTGTTCTTGGGGAGCATTTTGGCAGCAAGACTCTGAAATCCACTCTCTTTTGTTTGTGCAGCAGCCGGAGCTGCGCATCTGACCTGGCTCACCCTGAGCTTCCCTGCAGAGATCTCTGAATCCCAACTGCAACGTCTGCTGACCCTCTGCTCTTCCCTGGGTACCCACTTTGCTCTGCAGTGGGGTGGGGAAGGGCTGCAGATGGGTGAGGATGGAGATGGTTGTGCCAGGAGCGGAGTGTGGACGGGTTGGACCCTGATCCTGCACGACTCCCCCACGGCTGCACACCTGAAGGACAATCCTACAGAGAACGATGGTGCATGGCTGGAGCCCTTCAGAAGGCTGAAGGCTCAGCCCAGGAGTGTCAATGAGGACGCAGCCTCTCCAGCTGCCCTGCTCATGTTTCTCTGCTCAGGGGGCCGACGAGGCCCTGGTCTCACACTGGAGCTTTCTTCTACCTCTCCTGTGGTCCCTTGGAGCATCCCCTGCTCCATCCTGCCCTGCCCCGCGCTGGGCTCATGGGGGAATGTGGGAATACAAGAAAAGCTGTTCAGAGCAGCAGCTGTGGAGCCAGATCAACAGCCTGAGAACCAAGGACACCTCTGGAAGGAGAAGAAGGGACTCACGGCTCTGATTGGATATGTTAGAAAAAAAAAAACTTGTGAAGGTTTATAATGGATGTGAGAACTTGTAATAAAGGATTTGGATCATTCACATCTGAGTCCGTGCTTCAAATGCTGCAGGGGAATGGCTGCGTTGAGCCCTGGGAGTGGTATTCTCTCCTTATGCGCTCTCACTTCCCTTTGGTCACTGAAGAAACGACTTTTGAACTCGGACTTAAGGATTTCTCTGCATGATCCCATTGGTGCTGAACTCGGATCTCAGAGGAGCTCCAGGATGTGCCCCATAAAGCACAGACCAATTTCTTTCTGCTTTCTGCAGCCCCGTTTGTTTCGTGTCACCAGTCCTTGTTGAAACCACTGCAGGGTGGGAATTTCTGCACACCTTGAAACAGGAGCATCTCTATTGACTTGATGGAGTCTGTCTTTTATCATTCTGGGGATGGGGGGGGGAAGAAGAAAATGCAGTTTCCATGGCCTGGTGGAGGGCACGATGGCATGCGCAGGGTCACCCTGCCATGGACAGGATGGTGGCTGCTCCTGGGTCACAGCTGAGCCCCGTGCTGTGGGGCTGGGCAGGATGGATCACAGGACCCATGGTTGCCCTGTGACGCACAGCACTTTTACAAAGTAAAAGAATCAATTTCCTTAAATATTGAGCATCCATACGTAAATTGCAGCCTAGTGGAATCTTTTCCTATCCAAACAGAATTCTTTATCTATTTCTGTTACATAAGAAAAGCAAATAATTTTTTATCGGTCGACTTTGAAATTCAGGCAAGTGTTCACTTGAAGTGTTATGAAGTGTCAGCTTTTCTAGAGCATTTACTTTTCATGCTCTTAATTTCTCATTATCTCGCCTTATTCTCTTGCCACGTCAGTGTTTTCATTCGATGGCTTCCATGTGACAAGAGCTCTTGCTGTGTGAGCGATACAAATGTAGCTTTAAAAGTGGTACAACTTGCTATTAAGGCAGCTCCCCTCGGGAATTCCTTAAAGCTGCAGTGAGACAAGGGACACAAGAGAAACTTTGCTATGCACAGCAGGCTGAGCCCTCCTGCAGTCCCAGCTATGGAGTGCTCTGCACAATCTGTCTCTTTTTGCTCCTGATGTGCAGAGGTTTGATCAGCTTTTGCACCAGCAAGAGAGAAGTGGCACCTCACACTTATATTTCTGAATATTCTTGCTGCATTCAGTGGGATGTAAGCAATAAATAAAGAAATAAAATAAAAATATTATTGCTTTGGTTCTCAAAAAAAAAAAAAAGAACTGCCCAGCTTAATTTTGCTCCAGATCCTTCACTGCTTTGTTGCCTTTCACTGGACAAGATTTAGGGCCTCAATATCTTTCTTATAGTGAGGGGTCCAAAACAGAACACTGATAAACAGACCAGTACTGTGATCAATAGAACTTGAGGAAGAAATTCATCTTTCATGAGGAGCTCCTCTTTGCACAGCACCAGGAACTAAGACAGGTGTTTGATTATTTCCTGCTATGAGGCAAAGATGGATCAGCAGATACAGCTGGAATCTATCTCTCTCCTCCCCACTTTATTCCCCACCTTCAATTCTTTTTGGAAAGGAAATGCTGCAAATCTGGACTTATTTGGGAAATCACCGTGCACACAATGAAGTGAGAAAGCACCGTGCACATGAACAAGGCAAGATCCTGGATCAAGCTTTCAGTGGAAGGGAAATGCCTGAAAGGATTGAGCAAAGTCCTGGCGAAAAATACCTGGGGTTCCTGTTGGTGGGAAGCTGAACATGAGCCAGCAGTGTGCTCTCACAGCACAGAAAGTTAACCATATCCTGGGCTGCATCAAAAGAAGCACGGCCAGCAGGGCAAAGGAGGCAATCCTGCCCCTCTACTCTGTGCTGATGAGGCCTCATCTGGAGTACTGCATCCAGATGCAGAGTCCTCAGTACAGGAGAGACATGGACCTGTTGGAGCATGGACAGGTCACTGATACATGCCATAGAACTGATTCAAGGGCTGGAACACCTCTCCTATGAGGACAGGCTGAAAGAGCTGGGGCTGTTCAGCCTGGAGTACAAAAGGCTCCAAGGTGACCTGAGAGCAGCCATGAAATCCTTAACAGGGGAAAGTAGAAAGAAATACAAATAAAAGAGATTTCCATTAGGATATTTAGCAACACAGTCAGTAAGGGAAGTCAGTAAGGCACAGATGATTTGCTACATACTACCAGAAGAAGAAATAAATATTACAATTCAATGGTAAATTCAGTTGTATTCACTTTTACTTCTTCATAGACTAAGATCTGAATACATAGAAAACCAAGAGAAAATTTATTACAGGGATTATAGCTCTTTCATTAAAAATGTCTGAAACTTAATAAAGAAAGTCAGCCAGGGATGGATTTATTGACCATATCAAATATGACCCCTGACTTCAATTCTTTGTGTTGCTTTTTACAAGGAAATGTTCTCTTGGCAGTGGGGTCAGCATATTTGGTGTTGAAAGATGCTGTAGAGCAAGGACTGACTCCACTCAGACATCAGGATGCCCAGGACAAGTAGGGTTCCCAAAAGGGGAAACTACAAGCTGCCATCAACATCTCAAAGTAAAATCTCTTGGAGAAGGCAGGTTTGTGCAGAGCCAGAAAGATCATGAGGCTGCAAACACTTTCAAGGCATATTATGGTAAAAGCGAAGTTCTCCAGCACATGTAGATACCAGGAGGAGAGAGAAGGGGGTCCATGCACTGTCACTGTCTTTCCTCTGATATTCTATATAGTTCCATAGCAAATTAAATTCTTTGGCAGGTGAATTGCTGTAATAACAGAAGTAAAATAATAAAAAAAGCCATCGCCTGGGCACAATGAGGCACACTGAGAAACAGTGAAGGGACAAGAAGGAGAGACCTCAGCTTCCTCTGTTGTGGGTCTTCAAAGTGCACCTGCAGCAGTCAGCTATTTTCCCTTATTATTTGGCTCTTTTCAAGATTTTCTTTGTGATACTGTTTTTATTTTTTTATTATTTTTATTTTTCTGTTTCCTAAGAGTCTCTACATGTTGTAGGTACTTCCCTCATCCAAAATTTCCTTTCTTCTTACGATAAAAGAATACAGATTATTCCCTCAATAATGGGAAAGGACAAATAGAAGCTGCTTCACCCCATCTGAGGTCAGGCTGTTTCCACACATAGGAAAATTGCAGGTAAGTGGAGGGGATTTTATCTAAGTGTAGGAACCAGGGGTGAAAATGTTGATTTTCTCCTCTATGAGAAGGGCAGAGCCAGCCATGCACACCCACAGAGCACAGAGCTTTTCATTGCTTCTTCATTTTTAAGTAAAATCATAGGGAAACTGTCAGACAATCAATGTGCAGAAGTGGTACAATCTCTTGAAAAGCCACTTACAGATCTGCAAAACTTGCAAATAACAATTTTCTGTTTATCCAATTGTTTTCCCATCTCCAGATAAGACCCCGTGCTCTGATCCATTTTTTGTGCGTGCATCAACAGATTTACAAAAAGAAACAAGTCAGCAACTGGCAATTTATTCAAGGTGTTGAAAGTATCAGACAGTTGGTAGATTAGAAAGCAAACTGATTCCTCCAGAATTTCTTGGGGGACTCTCAGGAAATGGGATCCAGTAGGAGCTGGTCTGAAGTGGGGACTACTCCATTTCTAAGGAACTGTACATCAATGAGGAACTAGTTCAATGCTTTCTCAATCAAAGAAAAACCTGACTTCAGTACACGTCTGACCAAATGCCCAAGCTGTACAAACCTAAGTCAAGGTGTGAATGCAACTCTCTGAAAGGAAATTTTGTCATTTATTTCATTTATTTCATTAGTAAACATGGAAGTTTGGTGGCCCTTCCAGGCAGGGGGGCTGGAGCTTCATGATCCTTGGGGTCCCTTCCAACACGGGTCATTCTGTGATTCTGTGATTCATTTCTCTGCATTGACAAGACTATCTTCCTTGTGTAAGCAGAAAGAAGAGCTGCTGGAGAGGAGCTCTGCTGAGAGGGACCTGGGCGTCCTGGTGGACGACAGATTGACCATGAGCCAGCAGTGTGCCCTTGTAGCCAAAAATGCCAGGGGTGGGTAAAAGATCTAACACACATCTCTATGATGGGGGTGGCCCAATCACTAGCAGTGCTGCGCTCAGTTGTTCTGCTTGCCTGCTCCTCGAGGAGTTAGGAGAAATCTATGCCTGTTGCGTGTTCGAGTGCGTGTGCAATGCCATGTGGAGGGCTTATCACAATAAAGATTGGCGGATTTGCTGCATAGACCGGTCAGAACTCAGATCTGCGTTGTGCTTCCTGCGGCACCAAACGCCCAACAGTGGCAGTTCCGAGTATTGGCCAGCAGGTGGCAGCAGAGACCACGGAAAGAACGTCTGCGGGACAGACCCTGGGGATCCGTTCTCTTTTGATTATAGGGGAAATATATTGAAAGCTTCAGATTTCATTAATCTTTGTGGGAATCATATAATGTGCAACTCAAATCTACCTCTTCGTGCAGTGACTGCCTGTAAATTTGCTAGAGCCTGATATAATATGGCCTTGTGCTTTCCGCTAACTCACCTTCATTTCATTTTCATTAAATTTGCTTGGTAGTCAGATTTTGGTGTGTGGATATTTTAAAACAATCTAACTGACATTGGCAAAAAATTAAAAATAATAAAAAAATGCACGACAGCATCAATTGTATCAATTTTTATAGATAAGATAAAGAAGAGCAGTTTCCCTTAGTTTTCTGTGCCTCTTTACTTTCTTACCCTCTCCCCTTGTGTGAGAAACTCTCAAAGTCAAAGATTTCTAGTTAGGCAAAGATGGCAGCGATAGCAGCAGTGCTTATTCATTACTGCAATACTGCGCGCACATCCCCTGTTGGCAAGGGAGAAATTGCACACCAGTCAGTGAAATCAATTCTGTTCTGTGCCCTAAACCCAATGCAGGTGATGCTCTCATGGCTCTCATTGGTTGAGCATCTCAGGCTCACAGACTCCTCCAGACTGTTGCTAGGATTCATTTCCCCTGGAGAAATGCTGCGGCACACAGAACACCTTTGTATTGCACTGACTGCTGCCATGCAGCATGGATTTAACACACCAAATCCAGAGGAGCGTGACTGCATCTAACTGCCCTGAGAAAAACTACTGTAGCTGAAGAGATGAGGAGGCAGCTGCTCATCTGCAGAACAAGCTGTACTGCCAGACATTGGGCCAGGTGAGCACCTCCTGCTGCAGCGTGATGATGACAGGGCTGGAGATGATCTGCAAAGCCAGCTTAAAAGTGGGAGACATGAGTCAACATGGCAGGAGGACAGAGGTGTTAGGGAGCAGCCAAGGCATCAAAGAGTATCAAAAGGCTTTGAAAGGTATCACAAAGCGACAGCCAGGAAGACTGGGATTATCATGAGCAGCAACCTGGATGCTAGAGATTATTTGCTGCCATACAAAATGGTAGAGATCTTGCTGCTGACATCCCAAAGCCATGCAAAATGGGAACCCAGAGCTCTGCCTGCACGAACCCCACAGCCATAGCATTGCAAGCTGAGCTGCCTTGCTGTTTGTTGCATTCATCCCAATCCCTGTGAATGAAGACTCGGAATGCAGCCAAGGCGATGATTGAGCATGAGAGTGACTTTATTCAATAAAAGACAGGAGGGCTTGAGAGGTCAAGGGTGAAGATAGGACTCCTCTTGTCAAGATGAGAGTGGCTCAGAGCTGGTGCTGCTGCCTGGTGCCTGGGACTGGCAGCCTGACTCTAAGTCCCCATCTAAGATGCTCAGCTTCACCTCACTGATGCTGCCCTGCTCCTGCATGGTGGTGCTGCTGCTGGGGCACTCGGGCTGTGCTTGGGATGGGCAGCACTGCAAAGGCGCTGGGTCACAATCCAGGCAGGTGACTGTGGTGTCTGGCAGGCTCAGGTCAGGAGCTTCAGCAGAGCCAGGAGATATGAGAGCATGAACGTGGATGAGCCCCTTGTGTCCATCACTGTTACCATGTGGAAGGCTGTCATCCGAATTGCAGCGATTTGTGCTTAATAAGAACTCTCCATTGATGGAAACACACTGCACATCACTACTTGGTTTGGATCTTTGGGGTTGACAAGGGCTCAAATTATCTAGGAAGGCACAGAAACACAAGGGTTAGTGTCAAACGTTTGCAAGTTGAATCATGCAAGAGGTTGCTGATACTTGGTAATAGAGTGGCGGCAGGACGAAGCAAATAAGCTTGAAGCAACAGAGCCACTGTCTTGAAAGTGATCCTCGTGCAGGTCCATAAGTTTTGACTCTGCCTGGACTTCATATGGGGCAGTATGACATCACAAAGGGGTGATATGATGTCACAAATGGGCATTATGACGTCACAAATAAGCATTATGATGTCACAAAGGGGCACTATAATGTCAAAAAGGGGCATTATGACATCACAAATAAGCATTATGACGTCACAAAGGGCATCATGACATCACAAAGGGGCATTATGACAACACGAAGGGGCATCGTGACGTCAGAAAGGGGCATCGTGATGTCAGAAAGGAGCATTATGACATCACAAAGGGCATTATGACATCACAAAGAAGCATTATGACGTCACAAAGGGGCATTATGACATCACAAAGGGGTGTTACCATCACCCTGCGCCCAACTCCTCTCTCCCTCCTATTGGCTCCCTCTCCCACCAATCCCCGATCTCCCCTCCCCTTAGGCATTGAATTCTCTTCTCACTACCTCCTCCCAGTCCTCTCCTAGGAACAGAAACCATTCAGATTCTACAGCAAACTACAGCATCTGCACTGCAAGAGCACACTGAACCACCTGCAACAATGAAACATGGTTTTGGAGAGTGGGTTTGAAAACACACCTTTAGACAGCTGTCTCCCTGTAGCCAAAAGGAAACCAAGCAGCAAAAGAAGAGTCCAGCCTGAAACATGCCCATGCTACTAGCCCAGGTTTTTCACAGTCAATGCAGAATCCATCCTGTTCATGAGGTGACAAATGACCAGTGGGTCTCCCCTTGCTCCACCCCTTCTCCTTCAAAGCCAGAAAAAGAAAGAAAAAACAAGCTTCTGTACAGCTGCCGTTATTTCTGACAGCGAGTGTAATCACAGAATCATAGAATGGCCCGGGCTGGAAGGGACCTCAAGGATCATGAAGATCAATCGCCTCCCTGTCCCTGCTGGCCATCCCCTCTTCTGATGGAGCCCAGGGGACCATTTGCTCTCTGAGCTGCAAGAGCACGCTGATGGCTCACGTTCTGTTTTTCATCCACCAGGACCCCCAGGTCCTTCTCTGCGGGGCTTCTCTTAAGGACTGCTCCTCCCAGGCTGTACAGATGCCTGGGATTCCTCCAGCCCAAGTGCAAAACCTTGCACTTTGCTGTGTTCAACCTCATTAGATTCACCTAGGCCAACCTCTCGGTTGAGCTCCCTCTGAATGGCATCCCTTCCTTCCACTGCATCAGCCGCACCACTCAGCAAACAGCAGAGGGTGCACTCCATTGCATCATTGGTGTCACTGATAACCATGTAAAAAAGCACTGGTCCCAAGACAGACTCCTGGATGACACCACTTGTTATTGGCCTCCACCTGGACACAGAACCATGAATCACCACCCTCTGTCTGTGGCCTTTCAACCAATCCCTTATCCACCAGGTGGTCCACCTGTCAAATCCACATCCCTCCAGTTTAGAGATAAGGATGTGGTGGAGGGCCATGTAAAAGATCTTGCTCAAGTCCAGGTCAATGACATCAGTTTCCCTCCTTTTGTCCACAAATGCCGTCACTCCATCATAGAAGAGCACCAGATTGGTTAGGCATGGCCTTCCCCTGCTAAAGCCACACTGACTGTCTTGGATCACATGCTCATTCCTTATGTGATCAAGCATGTCTTTGAGGCGGATCTGTTCTTCACCATCTTCATCACAGTTCTACATTTGAATCAAATAATTGGTGTTGCTGTCACCAAGAAAACCTCTTTGTCTTCTACTCCTGCTGCACATCTGTGCTTTCACCAGAAGCAAAGGGAGAGGCCACCTCCTAGATCCAAATTTTAAGAAACCAACACCCAATAGGTGTCATCTGAAGTAAAATAGGAGAGAAATTAAGATGACTCTTTTGCATCCAGCTTGGATCACTCCCTCACTCAGGCACACCACCATCAGATCAAGGAGATGCTGCCTTCAGCTTAGAGACTGTATGGGAAATCACAGCTTGAACCTCTGATTAATCAGCTGAGGCAAGTGTTGGGCCAGCTGCGGGAGCACAGGTGAGAGTAATCTAGCTGTGCTCCCAGAAGGGGTGGACCTCGACTGCACCTCTTCTGAGACCTCACCTCATTTAAAGGCTGACCACCACTAAGGCAGAATCTCTTGGAGACTGCTCCCCAGTTGAGACTGCCTCAGCTTTCTGGTCAAGGCATCAACATTGGTCAGTTTTCCTTTGCTAATAATCTTTGACTATTTACCACCATCTTGGTTAACATCTTTTTACTAGCCACCCTTACAGAGACCATAAGGGCTTGGGCTTCCAAACTCTCAGCAAGCATTTGGATCAGACAGCTTCCTGCTGGGGAGCCCCCTGCATCACTGCTGCCTCCTCGTGTTCCGTACCCGCAGATGCTACAGAGCTCATTAGCATGGACTTCCTTCCTCCCCTCAGCAGCTGCTCCTGCACTCACCTTCATTCCTACTCAGATACCGGCCGCTTCCAGCACCAGCTGACCTGCAAGACACAGAAAGGAAAGGTGGGAGTCATGCAAACGCACAAGCCCAAGGCTGCATCACCACTACGTATGGCAGCCTCGGGAAGTCAGCTGCAACTACATCCTTTGTCAGAATGGAAACAGGCACCGTCAATTAAGTGTGACCTCTGAACTCATTGCCACCATCAGAAATAGGCACTGAAATTGCTCACTTCACTGCAGCTGGTTACCTCCTGATTTTGGGTAAATGCGGACACTGTCTTGAGGGCTACCAGAAAAACGACATCAACTTCATTGTAGGTGGTTAAGCTTGGAAGCTGGACTTGAGCAAGAAAAGTTTCTCAGCTCACAATCACAGAATTATCAAGGTTGGAGAAGACCTACAAAATCATCTGGTCCAACCATTACCAATACTTCCCGGATAAATCATACCTCTCAACACAACATCCAAACGTTTCTTGAGCACTCCCATGGTCGGTGACTCCACCACCTCCCTGGGCAGTGCTATCCAATGCCTGAATACCCTTTAGGGGAAGTAATATTTCCTAATGTCCAGCCTGAATCTTTCCTGGCACAGCTTAAAACCATTCCCTCTAGATCTATAACTGATCACACGAGAGAAGAGGCCAAACCCCAGCTCACTACAACCTCCCTTCAGGACGTTATAGAGAGTTATAAGGTCTCCCCTGAGCCTGCTCTTTTCCAAGCTGAACAATCCTAGTTCCCTCAGCAGCTCCTCGTAAGGTTTGTGCTCCAGACCCCTCACTACCTTCGTAGCTGAAGACGTTCCAGAACCGCAAGGTTTTCTTGCAGGGAGGGGCCCAAAACTGAATAGGTCAAACATCCTTCTCTCCATCATTGCTGTCACGTGGAAGGCTGTCCTTGGAACTGCAGTGACTCATGCATCCTAACTGCACTCCATTGATGGAAGCACAACGTGCATCATTGCAACTTGCTGGTGGGTTCCTGTATTGGCAAGGGATCGATTCACCTGGAAAGAGTAGATACACAGCATTTAGCGTCAAACTTTCACTGTCCAAGGAGGCAAAGGCTTGGTGCTGCCTGTCAAGCAGGTTTCAAGCAGCTTGTGAGACTCATCTGGGAAAGACAGGAGTCAACCAAAGATGTCAGGCACAGGCTTGAATGCCAGAAGGAGGTACAAGCCCACTGAAAGCATGAATTCTACCTGTGTTGCTGACAAGCAGTGTTTTGAAAGCTGGATTTGCACCCTTACCTGCCAGGACCAAGATTTCTACTTCAGAGGGCTCCCTGGCACTGCTCTGCAGTTGTTGTTTGGCCACAGGGGATGGTTTGCCCAGGCAGAAGCAGGAACGCCAACTGCCAGCTGGTGATTCCTTCCTCTTTCTGGAAGAACTCAGTCTGGAGAGAAAACAGAGCATGTTGTCAGTCGTGGTGGAGGGTGAGGGAAGAGCTGCACCGAGCCCTTGCCAATAGTTGCCTGTTCCTGGTAATGCCTGCTTTCTGCTGAAACACAGCTTAGAAACACCCTCTGTTTCAAACAGCAGAGGATGCTTCCATTCCTACAGCTCAGCCCTCAAGTCCTGCTGGCTACATTCCTCTCAATGATTTCAAGCAAGATTCGGAGCATGTGAGCAAAGGCTCCACAGCCGGACAGGAAAGGAGCTGGCAGGCGTAACTGCTTTCTGAGGAACCGTACAGTTATAAGGGAAGCTCAAAAGCATCCCTGACTCTTACGTTAACACCTCCTCGGCCTCAGCTCACTGCCACCTTTAATTTCTAGTGCCAGCAAGTCTGACCAACAGCTCTGCTTACAGGAGAAGCACAATTGGTTTCAGGCACATGGCCCTGAAATCATGAAAACCCCAAGATTTCCATGTACAGCCAGCACAGAACAGGATAGACGCCAGCATGGCTTTCTGCATCTTGTGACTGCCTGCCCAACCAGGAAGGAAAGGCACCTTGTGTGGCTCCACTGAGGCCATAGGGCAACTGTGTGTTAGTTGAATCCTCAAAGATATAATGGACAAAAAATAAACCAATAAAAATCATCCGAACAATGATGGTAGGGGCTGGAAAGGGAATTCCTCTTTCTTTATCTTTCAGATGGAAAATCAATGATTGCGTTGAAGTTCCTCAGTACAGCTGCAGGCCCTTCCTCCACTTGTATCTTGCTGCTCCGTGTTGCAACAGGAGAGCTGCTCTGGCCTCTCCTCTCAGCCTGTGCCGCCTGCACGGTGAGCAGCTTTGTGGATGGAGAGACCCACACAGACTTGGGCCCAGGCAGAGAACTGTGCCCTGCAAGGGAAAACCACAGCTAAGACAGAAAAGGAAGCAGCAGCACAGCCATCCCCATTCTGCATATCTCTCAGAATTGCTCATCCGAGCCACTGGAAGAAGAGGAGCTCAAAATAACTGTGTGCTCAGAGGTATGCTCGTGGCAAAGGACACAGCCACAATTAAGAGCAGCTCACTGTATCTTAAGAGGCAAACAAAAAGCCTAGAAAAACTAGGGGCCAGAGATCTCAGAAAGCATCACTGCCACACTTCAATCAAGTTTCACCTGCTTGCAAAACATCTTAAGAGCAGTGATGGTTTTCTCCATGTAAGGCTTGGACACTCTCAGGACCCATCAACAGGGCACCATATTCTAACCTAAGCCCAGAAGCCTGCTGTCTCCTCAACAGTAACAGAATTTTCAAAGGTCTTGGAGAAGCCCTGGATTGGATGAAGCTGTCAGATTTAGATCAAGCTAATGGAGGAAGATGCTCACCTACTCCCTCTCCCATGGCTGGTGTGGATTTGGAGCAGAAAAGGACGTCTGTGTAAATAGTACTGTTGAAATATCAACTGGTAGAGCAGTGTTGCACATTGTACAAATCACAGTTGGACATCCATGGACAGCTGATGATAAAAGTAATTGTAGGGGAAGAGCTGGATGAAATATTGTTAAAAACAAAGAATCATTTTAGCTGCACGTTTGTAAGCATTTCTTTTCATCCTTCTCAAAACAGTTTCATGGCAGAATAAAGAGGACACGTTCACACAGACATTTCCACAGCCAGACTAGGGAATAATCAAAGAATATCAACCAAAACGTGTTTCCTACCAGTTACATGAATCTTGAAGGTGAGTTTCTAGCCAGCAGCCTCGCAGCTGTACTCCCCTTTGTTGCAGTAATTCATTCCTGGATGTAAATCACATGTAGAAAAGTGTTGCTATGATACTAGATGACCAAGAAAGTCCTATAGCCAAAATGTTTTGCACCAGAGAGGCTCTAAGTTGATCCTCCAAATGCAAGACACACAAAATGAAGCATTCCTTTATCTCTGGGATTCCAAGCATTTTCTCACCTCTGACTTTCACTTGGAATGTTGCTTTGTCATCTTTTGTTTCACAGCTGTAGCTCCCTTGGTCTTTCAGGGTCACATTTTTGACCACGAGCTTGCGGTGCGTCCCCTGGGAGATGATGGTTGTCCTCTGGTCCTGCTTCACCTCTGTTTCATCTTTCTTCCATACGACAGCTCCGCTTGCAGCTGACACCTCACACACCAGCTCCAGGTCTTCAGAAGGACTGACTGATATTTCTGGAGTCGTTTTGGGCTTGTTGACAACATTAATGGCTGCATCTGAAGAAAAAAAGAGAAAGTGGTTTACATCCTGACTCAGGCTTATTCAGCACAGCATTAAGATACAGTTAGAACTGATTGTAATGTCTCTGCTCATTACATTTGGGTGATTGAGTTTCACCTCTGGAGGTACTCACATACAAACGTGTGCTTGATTCTCCTGTGTAAGGAAAGAGTAAGTTCTATGCAGACAGTTCTTATTTCTTTTAATCAATTCTGTATTCTGCACACGTTCTTCTGGAGCTAAAATGAAGGCAGATAAGTAACGTGTTTGCAATGCATGAACAAACCTATTCAACACTTTGTCTCTAAGCTAACAAGCAGCGTTTGAAGAGCACATCAGTATTTCATGCCCTTCATTCCATCCAGACAGAACCTGCCTGAGGAGCAAGCTGATGGCTGTCAGCTACAGGCAGACCTAGCTTAGCATTGCATTTCTTAGAGCAACAACTGTTGCTTTCAGTCACTGAATATACCAAGGCCAATTGCTATGCCAGGCACATTTATGGCATCAGTGAACAAATAATGAGTTAAAAATTGTAATAGACAGGAGTCATCTATTCTTGTAAAACTAGGTGACCAAAGAAGAACAGTCCCTCTAGAGTCAAGCTGTTTAGAACTAATAGCATCAATCAATGTCACGTAGATAGATTACTTCCCTGCCCTAAGACCATCTTGTGACCATTTGGTGCTCCTAATTAAGCCCTCTTGATGGCTTTTTTGTCTGAGCCATGTGACATTTTGTGATAGGAGTTACTGCTAGTGTTCCCTTAACCCTACACCAAAGTAGGAGGTATCCATTCTCAGGGAATCATGCAGGCTTCCTCTGGATTTGATGCTCAGAGACAGCCCCAGAACTTTTTAAATCTTAGCTTAGCTCTCATCCAATAATGTTCATCAAACAGTGCAACTTGTCCTTTGGGGATGCCTTTGTTCTGCATCAACCAGTTCCAACGGAGTCTTCTTGGCTTGTTTTAGATCAGTTTTTCAACAGATAAAGAAAGGGGCTTTGAATTACAAAGTGAAATTGCAGAATGCATGATTCTCAACCAAACAGAACGGGAGGTGGGATGCAGGGTGAATACCTGAGCCAACACCACCTGCAAGCAACCCTTCAATATCTTAGGAATCTCTAGCCATTCCAAATCCAGTGTTGTGCTTGATCTATCATCTCTGCTGAGTTTTTAGCCTGCTGATGGTGAGCATCTTGGTGGTGATGGGTGAGCAGTCGGACTAGAGGGTCTTAATCAACCTTAAGGATCCTGTGATCAGAGGAACTTGAATGTGCTGTTAAAGGTCACAAGAGCTGCACTGCAGCATGAGCATACACAGCGAAAGGTTTTCAGTAGAGCTTCGGTTCATAAATGAGGACTGGGTTATGGAAAATAGGCTCAAGAAATAAACCAGAAAACAGATCTTAACGCCAGGTTCTGTGAATGCAGCCAGCTGAATTTCACAGATATTGAATTTCAATGACAATTTCTTGTGTTATTTTACCCTCCAGCTCCACCCTGAACAGGAACAGGTCAGTGACAAGCATTACTCCTCCAGGCTTGACCTGACAGTGCTTTACTTGTACTATGAGCTAATGCCAGGAAGAGCAGAAAAAGAGTTTCATCCACGTGCCTTCTCCTTCCTTAGTAAAACCAGTGTGAAACTGCAGCCACGTCAGGCTGAAGGAGACGTCTCAGATGTCCTGCCTGGATGCAGGAGCTCACGTGTCAGAGGATGTCTGGCACGTCAAGTCTCATGGCAGTGCAGTGCATGACAAACTGCAACAACACTTTCCTGTGGGCTCCTTTGGGCACGAGGCCCAGCGGGTGACACACCTCTGGCTGCAGCTCTTCAGAGCCTCCCAGCAGCCACGTGATGCCCATGGGAGAGACACAGCTGACCCGCACAGCAGATGATTTACCAGCTAGCTCTGATTTACAGCAAGAGAAGATACAAGTGGCGATGCTGAATGGTGAAATACTGCGAGTGTGTGGCATGGGTATAAGATTGGTGAGCCTGAGGATGTTCAAAGTCAGGATGGACAGGGCTCAGAGCACCTGATGGAGCTGCGGTGCCCCTGTTCATTGCAAGGGAGTCCAACTAGCTGACCCTTAAGGGTCTCTTCCCTATATATGAGATACACAAAAGCTGATTCTGCAGTAACCAAGCTACCAACAGCAGCTGTTTGTCTTACAGCTTGCCAACACAGGTTTTAAAATAACAGCATTGATTACTCATTTGATAGTCACATTACAGTGCAAAGCACATGGAAACGTCCATCAGCTAATTCATTTAATTCTTTGGGCAGACCTGCCAGTATGAAATATTATGCTAACATGACAGAGAGAAGAAAAGCAAAATTAAGACTAGCTGACAAGCCGTGGCAGGAAGTTCTGCTCTCCATCAATTTAGTCCCATTATTCAATTCTGTTTGGAGATGTCTCCATGACTCTCTGGAGTTTGTTCTTTGAGAAGAAGCAATTAAGTAAGCTCTCCAATGCCAAAGTGCATACACTACTCTAGGCCTTTCTTGTTTCTCCATGGATCAACAAGGGCGGCAAGCCAGCAGAAGATGATGAAGAGCCTCATCATGCAAACTCATGCATTTTATCCCCCTCACAGATGCACTGACAACTTACAGCATCATCCATTGAGACGTTGTGAATTTTCAGGGTGTGTTTCTTCCCCACAATGTGCAGTTCATATTTTTCACTGGCCTTGAGCTCCTTCCCATCCTTCATCCACTCCACAGTAGCGCCTGTGTCTGAAAGCTCAGCCTGCAGTTTGGCTTCCTCACGCAGCCGAGCGGAGATCTTTTCTACATCTTTGCTCTTATTGGTAAATCTCACTGCAGCACCTGTCAGGAGCAAAGGCCTCGTTAGTTCAATTGATATCAGGCTAACGTGGTCAATGTTTGCTGCAACATCTCTGAAAAAGTATCACCTTCTGTTCCTGCACTCATCATTGTGTCAGTGCTGAGCAATTCAAGATATTTCATTTGGTCTTCTTGCCGGATTTACTAAGTAAAAATCAACCAAACATCTCCTTCTACTGATTAAGAAAGCTCTAAACATGCTTCTGCAGAGGTTTCCACCCAATGACAAACAGGTCCTCCCATCATGAATGTTTATTTGTTCTATTTTGTCATGCAAAGCTGATTGATAGAGATATTATTGGAATGATTGCTCCCCTACTTCTAAATTATTCCAGTGCAATCAGAAAGGCTGTCTGAACCTGGAGCTGAAAGTACTGCTCTATGGTGATGCAGTGGTAAACCTGCTGACTGAATGCACTGGCCAATAGCTGTGAACTGCAGACATTCATCAGCTGGCATGAAGCAATCTGGTTCAGATACCAAGCAGCTGGGTAGACTGGCTTAGCCTACACTCAGTGCTATCATGTTTAGGTCATTACCAGGACTCACATCAGTCCATGGGATGCAATTTCAGGTATTTGGTACAGGCAGTGAATGCCTGCAGCCCCAGTTCTAATCATCAGATCACAGCAACTATGCCTTGACTGTAAGAGGAAAGGAGAAGGATCAAAGCAAATACCTCTCACTCTCATCTTGGTGCTGACATCAACATTTTCGGCAACAAATTTCACTTCTGCTCCACCATCATTCTTGGTGATGTTCTTTATGATTAGGCTGTGAGTAGTTTGGGTTCTCTTGATGATGCAGGTCTCGCTTTCCTGTAAGACTTTACCACTGAGGTACCAAGTGCTGCAACACATTGTTGTAAGATCAGTAGTAAACATGGCATCCCCTCCAGGTACAGCCTTACCAGCTGTTAGGGGGGATTTCACAACCAGGACTGGTTCTGAGGAAGAACAACATGGATGTCTTAATGCTCTTTAGATGCAAGTCTGGTATCTCATTTAGAGATGGAAGATTAAATCATAGGTACATTTCTACTTCTCCCTTTGCATGAGTGCTGGAAGAAGCACTTCTATGCTTAAGATCTGTTACAGAAAGTTCTGCCTCTTGCACATGTGAGATATCAAAAGATAAGGATATTCATGTCTCTCTCACAGAAACAGAACTTGTATCACTTTAGTGGTAGCTGGAGGTTGACAGGAGAACTAGTAATAAAGGAAAGCCTTTGGTGTGTTAGTGCACTACTATCCTTAAAGTCAAATGAAACATCTTTAGGGAACCAACACAGCTGCTCAGCTCACACTGACCCATTTCCATTGGGGTTTTTGTGCTTACCAAGGTGCACGCTCCCTGGGAATTCCAGAGACGGGCTCTGTCCATGCGCATTGACTGCAGACACTCGGAACTGATCATCAGCCTCTTCAGACAGATTGCTCACCGTGAACTCTGGGACGGGGACATGAGACTCGTGGCACCTCACCCACGTGAAGCCAGTTAGTTTATTGCCTTCCACAATGTAGCCATCGATTGGAATGGGGCATTGCATCTTCGGAGGGGACCATGCCAGCGTCACTGAGGTTTCTGTTTTATTTTTCACCACGGTGTCAGCTGGGGGCTGGGTGGGAGGTTTTCTGGGAGCTGAACAGAAAGAAATACAGAAATATTAGCATAAGGTCATGTAGGCTGGAAAAGACCATCAAGACAAGCAGACTCAACTTTCAGCATGACCTACTGAGTCCCACCATTAACTACTGTGCTACCTGAGGACATACATGACAAGCTTATTCCTGCAGGTATTTGCATAGTGAATATATTCACCCTCTGGTTGCTTTGGAACATTTTAGAGGTTAAAATCCCATCAGACTTTTTCACTGTGTGCAGCCACTGATACAGGCAGGAGGCTGGGAATTACCTGATGGGCTCTAGTTACAGACTACTGACACAGTAAAGGATTGATTTCATTTCATTTTGGCCATCAAAAAGTTTGGAGTCTGGTTTAAGTCATCCATCTAGACTCCAATTATAATCATATGGAGAACAGCGCATTTAGGAGAACTCATCTCATCTTAATAAACCTGAATGAAATCACAGAATCATAGGATCACGGGAGGGCTTGGGTTGGAAGAAACCTTCAAGATCATCCAGTTCTAAACACCCTGCCATGGGCTGGCTGCCCACTAACCAGCTCAGGCTGCCCATCACCCATCCAACCTCGCCTTCAACACCAAGGACAGGCATCCACAGCTTCTCTGGGCAGCCTGAAATGGAAGCAATGAGCCACATGTTGAAGATACTCAAACATTCATGACTGTAGAGAGAGCCAAATACTCCATACATATTGCCTGCCTGGTCAATGGTATTAAAATGCCAACAACAGACTCATCCAGCTCATGGAAAATGGTGTGAACATGGCGTACAGGATTCTTCCAGCATCGAGTTAGATCAGCAAAGTGTAAAAATAGGAAATCTCAATGCAATGCAATTTTCCCTCATAACATAAATAGACACATAACTGTTTTGGGGTGCACTGTTACCAGCCTGTCAGTTGCTGTTGGTCAGTGCTAGATGCCAAAGGTCCCACTAACATAGCATGAAGCCGAAAGCTAGACGCTGGAATCAGATCTCTTGACCTTACCATCAGAAATTGAAATGTCATATTTTGCTCAGAGGTGCCTGCTTGTAGGAGGGACAGCTTCCGAGCTTTTTCTGCTCCAGGAACCAGCTGGAGCTTCAGAATTTAAACAGCAGTCATAAATTAAACTGAGCTTTGTCACCTCCATCAAACAGAAGGAGTGGTTGGGTGGTACAGCTTTCCAAATCACTTAGAAACTGGCACAACAATCAGATGCCTACCTTTTCTTTTTGAACTTGTTAATACATAGAGCTTAATAGCATCAGAATGCCCCAAGCACTTCAGATAACACGACAGCTGTAAACCCTTCTTTAAGGATTCCTTTGTTTAACCACTGAGTAACTGTAATTCAGTGGTGCTGGTGGGAGAAGGGAAGTCCTAATCTTCCCAGATGGTGAATAGAGTTGATGTTCACATGCAGACTGGTGCTGCAGCACAGCCAGAAACCACTCATTTGGGAAACACAGCACCAAGAAAATAATGGGAATAGCTTCATAAAATCAGGCAGCTTCACCCAAATTTCATGTCAGGTCCATTATTCTTCCTATTTTCAGGAAGAAAGGTTTTCCCTTTTTCTTGTAGTTTTATTTTCTTTTCCTTTCATGCAAGCAGCTTTGTAGCTTAAAAAATTGTTTTCTAATCACCTCCTGGTGTGGACAAATCACACAGGTTTGACTCCATGTTTTACATAGTTAGCATTTTATATTTGTTCCAGTATGGAACTGTACAGCCATAGAATGGCCTGGGTTGAAAAGGATCTCAAAGATCATCCAGTTCCAACCCCCTGCTATGTGCAGGGTCGCCAACCACCAGACCAGGCTGCCCAGAGCCACAATCCAGCCTTTCCTCATAGGAGAGCTGCTCCAACACTCTGATCATCACAGTGGCCCCTCCTCTGGACCCACCCCAACAGCACCACAACCTTATTGTCCACAGAAAGCATATAACCCTCATTCAATTGCCCTTCCACTCAGCTTAGAGCACTACTAAAACCAGCATCTTCACCTTAGCTCATCACACTGCTGCAGTTCCTTTTACAAGGATTTCACTGGCAAAAATGAAATCAAAGCCATCACAAGGGATTTAGCACAGTTACGTGTTACTGGCTACGAGAGCTGTCAGCACAGTCACCTGTCAGGCTTTGCTGCTGTTCTCTTTATGTAGAGGCACAACAAGGTTCAGACACCTCACAGTGCAATTCTCACTTGGACTGTAAAGAAAAAGGAGGCTTGAAAAGCAGCGTGTGGAAAACAAAGAAACAAGAATTAGAACAACAGTGGGGCCATGGCACTTGTAGGAATTGTTCTGCCTTTAACAGCAGAGCTTTTCAAGAAGTATGAGGGCATTGCAAACCAGACCAGTTTGGACAGATTAACAACTGCAAGTAGTGGGTTCCAAAATTCCAGACATGAAATCAAAGATAGAAAAACTCTTCACATTTTCATCTCTCAATTTTTCGTACATTGTGCATTACAGTGCAAACAAGTCTTCACATACAACTTGGAAGCTAAAGACAAGTCTGACAAAACAGACTGCACAAAAATGATGGATAATTAACAGAGCAAATTGCTCTTTCAAAAACAGAGTTTATGTCTTCTGGTCATAACACTTCAGAAGCCTCAGAGGCTTCTTCTCCTTTGTATATTTTCATTAATCTTAGATTTTGTTTTCATTCAATGTGACCTCACTAAACAAATATTGTCTAAGACCATGAGTATCACATAAATGTGCAGATCTCAAGCTGCTCACTTATCTAGTACCCTTGGCATGATGCTTTCTTTTCCTCAGCTGATCATCTAGATTGTGCCTGTTGATTGTGCAACAACAGCCTGTTGGTCTCGATTACCTGTGAGAGGCTCTAACTTTGGCCAGGAAAAATCATTTGAGGACAAGTAATTCTCTTGGAATCAGTAAGGCAGTCTTCCCATTCTTTCTTACCAGCACCCATCTTACATGTTAATAAAGGATTCTGGAAATCAGTTTGAAGATCAAGAAACAATTCAGTTCAAGCATATGCAATCACAGGATTTGTACGTCACCTGCAAAAGTCAATTTATTCTATCCACAATCTCATCCTACATGCAGTTCCTTAGAGGGTTCCTTAGGCACACCAACCCCATGCTCCTATTACAGACCCTTGCATAAGACAGGTGATATACCTACAAGATTATCTACAGCTTAGACTATGAAAACAGGGAGTCTAGCTAGAGAAAATTATCTACCTGTGCTTCTGAGCAATCTGTTAACCACTCTCATACAGTTCAGGCCAATCCAAACAAGATGCAATGACATGTCAGCCACAGAAACAGCTTGATTTTAAGGAGTTTGTTTGGACAAGCCCCTGTTGCATACGGTGGTCAAACATGCATTACTTGGGGGCACATTGTATTTGATTTAACAGATACTCTTACCTTTGGCTTTGCACAGAGTCCAAAGTCTATCAGCTTCAAATTGTCAATCAGCAGATTTTCCCGGTGGATGAGAAAGCAGTCAGGAATGATTTCCACCCAAATGCCCAAGGAAACATCTTTTCTCTTCTCTTATTTCCTGCTGTGGACAGTGGTTCCCAGTCTACTCAAAGCTCGCTCGCTCTCGCTGTCTCAGAGATCTTCACTGACTGCTGGCAAGTTCCCATCTTCCAATATCCCAGGTGGGAAATACTAGCTTGTATCTGTTGGAAAGGACCTGGGGACTAGGAGGACAAGTGGTGAGAGACCACAGGCTGAATGCAAGCCAGCAGTGTGCTCTGACAGAAAAGAAGTACAACAAGATCATCAGCTGCATTAAAAAGCAGCACAACCAGACCAGGACAAGTCATTCCTGCTTCAACACTCACTGGACCACATCTACAATACTGTATCTGGTTTTTGGCCAGGAAGGATAACAACCTGAAACAAACTCTGAAGCAAGTTCTATGGATGACCTCCAGCCTGTGCAGGGGGCTGAAGCTCCCACTCAGAGAAGAGAAGCTGGGGAGAATGATCTTTGTGACAGAAAATCCATTGGATGGGGCCAGAGGAATGCATCTCACCCCATACCCTCTGTACAGCCACCATTTGTTTAAAGGATCACTCTTCCTTGAGGCACAAAACTAGAGCAGGTTACACAACAGACTGACACCACAAGGGCTTCTCTCGAGATACAAACTGCAGCAAAGAGCATCACAAAAATGTGAAACCAACACTCAGATCAGATCTGTGTCTCTGCTCCGCTCATTAGGAGCATCATGTTTTACTCCCCTTCCAGAGGAAGATACTTCTTCAAGGATAACAAAATCCAACTCAGCTACAGAACACAGTACCACATAGCAATAAATATCTAACATTTCCTGTAGGGAAAGAATCCTAAGCACAAGTTATTGTCTGAGTTTCGGCTGGAACTGAATTATTTTCTTCAGTGTCTGATTTAATACTACGTTTTCATTTTAGAGAAACAATGGAGATAGCGCAGTGATGCTTACAGTTGCTGCCAGGCAGCGTTGTACAGAGCCACAGTCAATCTCAGCTGAGAGCCCAAGGAAGTGAGAAGGAACAGAACTAGGACAGCTGACTTAAACTGGCCAAAGGATATTCCATACTATATGACATATTGTGGAAGGAGTTTTGAAGGGGGTAGAACTTCATGTAAATCTCTTCCACTACTAGGAGGCTAACTGGACACTGATTGGTAGGTGGTGAGCAATTGCTTTTGCATTCATCATAACTATTATCCTTTTCTCTATCTCAGTACATAATTCTATCTCAACCCATGAGTTCTACTTTGTGTTACTTCTCCCCCCTTCAGTTCTCTCCTGCAATCCACTGGAATGGAGTGGAGTACTGTAACTCTCTCTGCCAACAGAAAAATAAAAACACATTCATTATTATTTATGGAAGACTGACTGCAGTTCAGGCTCACTGGTTTGAGGTCTCTGGGCATAACCCTGACTGTGAACAGAAGCAATTGCTGAAACAGTCTGTCAAAAAAAGACTGGAGCTTCCTCTTCCAAAAGGCGGTCCTTAGAAACAATGCAATCAAACAGCTTCCCTGTAAGATAAGGTTATCTGAAAATGCATTTAGAGAGTATCAGAGAAAGATAAGTAAGAAAGACAGCACAGAAAGCAGAAACTATTTCTTACCTCTATGACTATAAATATTTCTTTGATGTCTCTCTTACGTGATCCAATGGGCAAACATGTTGATGACTTCAGTTCTTCATGGCATCAATTTCTGTTTTAGCATGAGGCAAGTCATCCTTAAGAGACCATAAAAGCAAGTGATGAAATCGCTAACTACTGTGACATACCAGGTACCACATCTGACTGCTGTGGAACAGAACAAGCACATATGGGACAGTACACAATTCAACATCAACTCAGCAATGACTGACATCACTCCCATAGAAATTCTGAAACAGAGCTGTGAAAAATGAAAAGTAAAACATTCAGCATTTTCATTGGCATTTTGGTAAAGTTGCTGTAATAATGTAACAATAATGTAATGTAATGTAATGATGTAATAACTTCCTCCATTTTAAAGCCAGAGAATACTGCCCTCTGAACAACCAGCAACAAGATTTGTGGTGCTCTGTTAAACTTTTTCCAGCTCTACAGCATCTTTCAAAAGGCAATGGGACCAGTAGGCTGCATTCGTATGTACCATCCCACCTGCCCCCGTGTTCTTGAGAACTCCACAACTCCAACAGAAGATATTATCATATTTAAATGCCTTTTGGCTTACCCCTACAGTAACTTTCTCCATGATTTTTAGTGCAACTTTTTCACCAGTAAGAAGATGCCGCCCGAGTTTTACCTTGGCAAAACCACCTACAAATCAAAACACAGATGCTTAAAGTTGAGTGTGAATTCTTCTCTAATATAATATTACAATTTCCAACTGGTTTAAAAAACGAATTCCAAATTTATACAAATGAAACCTGACTTAGAGAACTGACAAGAGCTGTTAATCTATTCTCAGATTAATTCTAGAGTGGTGAGACAGACTGTTAGGCGTGCTGTTTCTGTACAAAGATGACACTTACCCGTTCCAACTGTTTCATGGAATTCCTAGTACTTGAGAATTTCCTCGTAGTCACTGACAGACATCCTGAATGTGCAAGAACTGAAGATCCTCCAAGCACGTGCAATGAGGAAGTGCCAGCAGTGTTCACATCCTACTTAGGACATATTCTTAGAGGCAGAAGGGACACTCGTGGCAGATCCAGCAATGCTCATCTTCTCACCAACGTGCATCCCCCTCTCACCCAGCAACAACAAAACACAGTGCATGAAGCTGGCTTCACTTAGGTTAACAATATGGAACATCCCTCAGGGCTTTGTGCCACAGAGCAGTAGCAGGGCTGGACTACAGCTTGAGGAAGCAGTGGAAGCCTTTCCCTGTATGGTTACAGTGTCCCTGCACGCACCCCACAGCCAGAGCGTTGCAAGCTGAGCTGTCTTGCTGTTTCTTGTACTCATCCCAATCTCTGCGAATGAAAACTCAGAATTCAGTCAAGGCGTTGATTGAGCACGAGCGTGCCTTTATTCAATAGGAAAAAGGAGGGGGTGTGAGGTCTGGAGGAAAGATGGGACTCATTCTCTGTTGTCTGACGAGAGTGTCTCAGAAGTCGTGCTGTTGCCCGGAGCCTGGGACTCTTGGCCTGATTCTACCTCCCCCTCCAAGATGTTTGGCTTCTCCTCTGTAATGCTGACCTGAGCCTGCATGGTTGTGCTGCTGTCGGGGCACTCGTGCTGTGCTTGGGCTGGGCTGTCCTCGAAAGGCACTCGGTTCAGGCTGGTGCCTGAGGAGTCTGGCAGGCTCAGGTCAGCAGCTTCAACAGGTATGGGATGAACGAGAGCTTCAACGATGATGGCATTCTTCTCTTTATAACTGATGTTATACGGAAGGCTTTCATCTGAACTGCAGCATCCTGTGCTTAGTAACAGTTCTTCATTGATGGAATCACAGGATGCTGCATCGTAACATGCCTGGCGTCTTGGAGATATACAAGGGCTCGGGTCACCTAGGAAGGAGTAGACGCACAGCAGTTAGTGTCAAAGTTTCACAAGATGAATCATGAAACAGGTTCTTGACATTTGGCTATGCAGTGATGGTGGGCAGAAGCAAATAGGCTTCTAGCAACAGTGTCACTGTCTTGAAAGTGATCCTCGTGCAGGTCCAGCTCTTGTGTTGACAAGAGACTCATTTGGGAAAGACAGGGGTCAACTGAAGATGTCAGGCACAGGCTTGAATGCCAGAAGGATGTACAAGCCCACTGAAAGCATGAATTCTACCTGTGTTGCTGACAAGCAGTGATTTGAAAGCTGGATTTGCATGCTTACCTGCCAGGACCAAGACTTCTGCTTCAGAGGGCTCCCTGGCACTGCTCTGCAGTTGGCGTTTGGCCACAGGGGATGGTTTGCCCAGGCAGAAGCAGGAACGCCAACTGCAAGCTGCTGACTCTGCCCTCTTACTGGGAGAACTCATTCTGCAGAGAAAACAGAGCATGCTGTCAGTCGTGGTGCAGGGTGAGGGAAGAGCTGCACCGAACCCTTGCCAATAGTTGCCTGTTCCGTGCAATGCCTGGTTTCTGCTGAAACACAGCTTAGAAAAGCGCTCTGTTTCAAACAGCAGAGGATGCTTCCATTCCTACAGCTCAGCCCTCAAGTCCTGTTGGCTAAATACCTCTCAACGATGTCAAGCAGGGACATGGATCCCGAGAATGTTGGAGGCTCAGGCTGCTTCGCTCTCCTGGGGCAGGCCTTCAACAGGGAACGAAGGCAGGAGATGAACTTGCCCCGTTTCTTTGGCTCTGCGCAACAAAACAAAAAAACAAGTTCATTTCAGCCCTGGCTCGGTTGGACGAGGCCGAGTGCAACACATTCAACAGAACACGTAACAACAGAAAGCATGTTCCCAACAAAGACATGCAAGAACGGATTTTCCCCATCCCTGGAGGTGCCCAAGGAGCTTAATGCAGTTCTCTTTCTAAGCTTGCTCAACTCGGGCATTAATGAACCCCCTGAAAGCCACGTTCAGACCCCATTTTACTAACCCGCATTGTCAAATGTAAAATACGCACCTGGCTTTGGCAATGAATGTAGGATGGACTCGGGCAGTTTTCCCCTGATGAGTTCCACGCACTCACCAGGGAAAAAACCAACCTGTAATAAGAACAAAAAGACAGGTGGGCATTAGCCCAAGCCCAGAGCCAAAGGGAAGGTCCTCTGACACCGACACAGGGCAACTGTTTGCATCCAGAAGCCATCCTGTGCAGGCAGAGCAGCTCCAACCGGAGATTCCCGACTCTACTGAAGCTGTGCTCTCTAGTCAAAAATGTGTGCCTACCTCAAAGCCACGCTTGCCTCTCCAAAAGGGGCTCATCTCCTTTGGTGGCATATCAACAATGCACACGATGTCTCCAACCTGCAAAAGATTGAAACATCAATCCCAGCTTCAGCACAGCTAAAACAAAAGCCTTCTTCTATGACACAAAATATGAGAGTATTCCCAAGGCGTTGGCGTATCCCCAACACTCTATACTAATTCTGTGCACAACAACAAGGAACGCCTGGAACTGCTTACCTCCAGAGAGAGCTCATCCGGCCCCTGGGCGACGTGGCTCCTAATAACATGGGCTGCCGCAATTGCTGGTACGTTTAAAGATGACATAGCACGCACCAGCTGCGGCTCCCGCATGTTATCAGCCTGCAAAACAGAGCACAGGCCGTGGTCAGGAGATGAGGACAAACCAGGAGGATTTCAAGGTGAGGAGCACATCTGCAAAGAAAGCTGCAGCAAATGCGCTCCGTCCTTATCAGGAGCACTTCAGAAGGAGCTGCACGTCTCATCACAGTTATTTCCCTTTCTGGCGTGCATTGCCAGGCCATGCAAAGATGCATCTCTCTCTACCCATACTAATCAGCAATGGCACTGGCACAGACAGCTGGCCAGGCCCTTTTTGGCCCATTCTTTCCTGCAGGAGAGTACACCTGCAGCTCCTTCTAATGGCTCAACACAGGGAAAAAAGACTGGCCAGAGCTTCATACTGTACCTCCGTCGCCGCCAACTCAGGCTCACGGCTGATCCCACTGCACGCAGCACCCATCACAGCAAGTGTGAACAGCTGGAACAGAGCAGAAACACACTTCTGTTTTCTCTATTCACACAGCACAGTATGGACAGACTTCATCAGAGCTACCCGCGCATACCCTGCGGCAAAACCATGCGGGGGGACAAAACATGGCACGTACCTGGCAGTGAGATCACCTCAAGCTATCTGCAGCAGTTCCTTGTCGCTTTGCTCGGATGAAATGAGAGCAAAAGCTGCACCGAGGCAGTGGGCGGAGGGTGAGGAGAGGAGAGAGAAAGAGCAGGTCAGTGAGCAGGGCTAAGACAGTCATGGAATAACACACACAGCACAACTGTCCCACCCACTTGCTGCAAGACATGCTGAGTCTCAGGCTACGTGATGCCTGTCTGCCCAGCAACTTTACAATGCTTCCACTACTGAGCAAAGACAATGGAAGAAGCACGGGACAAGTGCCAACTTTACTGATACCCCCTTTGGAACGTGTGTACCGGGGAAAATTACGTCTGATGGTCAAGAGTAAGCAATACGGTGCTGTGAGCTCAAACAGCCAGCAGTTCTCAACACCTCACTGCCCACCCATCCATCCCATGCCAGCTCAACTTACCTACAAGCTGCTGCACACGACGGTGAGAAGAAAAAGCACTAAGGATACTAACTAAAGCCACTAACTAAAGGCACTAACTAACTAACGGCACTAACTAACTAAAGGCACTAACTAACTAACGGAACTAACTAACTAACGGCACTAACTAACAACAGTAACTAACTAACAACGCTAACTAACAACACTAACTAACTAACAAAACTAACTAACTAACAAAACTAACTAACTAACGGCACAAAAGGCACAAGAACAACAAGACAACCAACCACTCCGACCACTAGCTCACCCACAAAGGAACACAGAACGCACCGCTCCTCCCCTCATTCCAGCCGCTTATGACATCACCAACGGCCAACAGCCTGGTCCACCATGACCCCCCACAAGGCGGGGAGCCAAGACCACGTGGTCACATCTGATTCCAACACGGCACCACAACATTCCAGGACTCAGTGTGGGCTTGGAATTCTATCCTGGTGTGGCAGCGCAATGGGAGGTGTTAGGGCACAGCTGAAGAGCTGACAGACAACGGACGTTTCCAAAGGAGGGTGCCAGATTAACTCTCAGCATTCTCTTGCGGGGCTCTTAGGAATGCTTCAAACCCATTTTCACTGCCTAGCTCATTTCTAGAAAGTCCAGTTGAGAAATGCTCACTTTGTCTGGGGAACGCCTCTATGCATCATGAATGAAAAATAAAATAAAATGGGCACGCGACCCTATGAAACTTACCTCTCTGCTCTTGCTGTCAGCCAGACACCTCAGATGAGCATGACGTGTCCCTGCTCCTGAATGAAGATTCACCCAAGTCTGTGTTCCTCTCTGCTCCATCTCTGGGTCTAAAAGAAACACAGACAGAGATGATTACAAGATCCTATGTGCAGACGAAAGACAAGGGTGCACACGAATTCTGTTTAGCAAGAAATACTGCATTCCCAATGGTAGTACTTGAATCCTCCTTTGGGGCTGGAGCTCAACAGGTCAACACATCAGAAATAACACAAAGTGCATCTGGAAGACGTGACTCAAAGCCCAGAAAATCCAACACGGGAGGGGGCTGGACAGTGGACCACAAGTGTCCATTTCCATTGCAGATCCCTGTAGAGAACAGCACCAATCAGCAGGCGTGAATCAATTCATTCACAAGCTGCACAATGACTCTGCTCTTTACATGATAAAAAAACACACAGAGATTCCTGACCAAAAAGTTGGGAGTTAATAACGACCAAAGAGGTTCCTGTTCCTACGCCTCATCCTCTCACCCCAACTCCTGGGTGATGCCCACAGGCTTCAAGTCAGCTCTCAAATCCATTGAACTCCAGTCACAGAACTCCATCAAGAAGGATGTCACACATGTGACACTTACATACATTTTGCATCAGAAACAGTAACGCCAGCAGGAGCAGAGAGGTGACTGTCCCCCTGTACTCAGCACTGGTGAGGCCACAACTCGAATTCTGCGTCCAGTTTGTGGCCCCTCACTGAGAAAAAGACACTGAGGCATTGGAACGTGTTCAAAGAAGGGCAACAAAGCTGGTGAGGGGTCTGGAGCACAATGGGGCCATATGAGGAGAGGCTGCAGGAGATGGGAATGTCCAGCCTGGAGAAGAGGTGGCTAAGGGGAGACCTCATTGCTCTCTATAACTTCCTGAAGGGAGGTTGCAGTGAGCTGGGGGTCGGCCTCTTCTCTCGTGTCATTACTGATAGAACTAGAGGGAATGTTTTCAAGCTGCGGCAGGAGAGGTTCAGGCTGGACATTAGGAAATATTACTTCTCAGAAAGGGTGGCCAGGCACTGGAATGGACTGCCCAGGGAGGTGGTGGAGTCACCCACCCTGGGGGTGTTCAAGGAACGTCTGCAGAAATCCCTGCTGAAATCCTGACCTCTGCCACAGGTGGCTGAGTAACACAAAAGCTGTGTCCTTGGTTCCCGGCCTTACCTTCACATGCTGTTCATCTTGCTCTGCAGCTCCTGTTCTGAATAGTCTTCTTATATTCCCATGTGATGTACCCTGAAATACATCATTTAATGAGTCTGAACAAAACATAAGACATTAATTGGAACTGTGAAGAAATGTTTTTTGCACTTTACTTGGAGGATGTTACATGCTATACCTTCTTTTCTCAATTGTAACACATGATTTTTTATAAAAAGAAACATAGCAAGTCAGCTCTTCAGTGTGCATATTGATGAAACTTGGTGAAATACAACTTTAGAAAAAGGTAATTTGAAAATTTAAATATTCTTATTAGAATCTCTGCTATTAGTTACCGTTCCAATGTTCTGATTTGATGATGATTCTCTCAGAGCTGTTTTGTCACTCCCCACCTCAAATGCACTTCAAGTGCTTTAGGAGCATCACTGGAATTTTGAATAAACTCGATATATTTTAGGAAAGCTGCTACAGATGCACCACTGCAGTACTTTGGAAAAATATAATCTTGATTGAATGCTGAACAGTGTTATTTAATTATAATCCAGGTAATTAAATTAATTAAACCAAGGGAATCACCTCCCAGTCAGTCAGCTCCCACCAGGGAACTCACTTCCCTACCAAGCAGATGCAACCAACACAAGCTGCTACATCACTCTAGGGCCCCACTGAGTCTTCCCAAGGGGTCTCCAAAGGCTTCCCTGTTGACTTCTGGGAACCTGGAAACACTCACATGGAAACCAGTGCCCCCTGATGTGCCCCAGAGGTTTCTCAGGGCCCTGCAATTAGCTCTACAGGCATCCAGACATGCCCCAGAGCAAGTATGTGTGCTGTAGGGAGCCCAAGAGACATTCCAGAGTATGCTAGTACTCCTCAGTGCACTCAAGGGTTCTTCACCTGTCTCTAAATATGCCATACTTGACTTTGTTTTCTCTTCTGGAGCTTAGTTCTCAGCTTTGCTTTCTCATGCCATTTATCATTCAGTTTAGAGATTATTTTAACTAAAATATTTTAATCCACCATATTTTCTGAAAACTAAGAATTGATCCCGCTCAAGGAAACAGAAGAGAAAAACATCACCCACAGGCTGCAGATATTTACCTCGACTTCTCTACATGCCATCCCCAGTGTGCTTTTCAACTCACCTTGCACAGTGACCCTGGCTTTTGTTTCAGAGTCCTCTGTCTCACAGGTGTACTCCCCGCTGTCCTTGGCGGTAGAGTCATGGATGATCAGAATGGCCCCAGTTCCCTCCTGCTGCAAGTCGTACTTCTGGCTTTTTCTGATTGCTTTGCCATCCTTGTACCACCTGATGTTCACATCTGGTTTCGACAGCTCACGGCTCAGGCTGATGTCCTGCCCTGCTGCTGCTGTCTTATCCTCCAGCTGTTTTGTTACCTCAGTAGGTTTTTCTGAAAGAAAACATGCTTTTTGAGTAACATACACTTAGGGTAGGATGCCTCTCTCAAAATACACGCATCTACATGCTGGAGATAAGTTAGAGAGGCACTTGCAACAGAGGCCATCCTACAGCCAGCAGTAATCTGTAAAGTACAGACAATAGAATTCCAGGCACCATTAATTCTCTCTTAAATCTACCCCATTGAGGATGATGAACCATGTCTGAAAACTGCCTCTTCCTTCTCTCCACTGATCACACTGGGAGCCTCGGATGATGCTCTCAGATGCACATGTTCTAGATAGGAATTTGTTGTACAGCTAGATGATGTGAAGGCCATCCCTTCAGCTTATACTTAGAGGATATTTGCTCCCACAGTTCCCTCAACAGATCATTCCTGATTTACTGGTAATGGAACAAGCTGGAGTGAGATGCCCATTTCCAACACTACCCCAGTGCTTTGGGTAGTTCTCACATTTGTGTCAAATGGTTCCTCCTTTTACTTATTTTTAAGAGAAATTCTCAGTGCTTCAAGGTTCAAGTAGAAGGTTGCTATTCACTTTAACCATATTATGAGTTAGCTCTCATGACAATCTTATCAGAAGACAGTTGAAGGAATCAGACCCCAGAATCTCTCCCATCTCATTACCTTTCACAGACAGAGAGGCTTTGGAGGTTAGACCACGGGCAATAAAAACGACTTCCCCAGAGTCAGTAGGAGTCACACTTTTGATAAGGAGAGTCTCTTACCAACCCACGTTAGAAGCTTTAATTCGCCCACCACTTTCCACTCTGCTTCCATTCAGTGTCCACTTGAACTCATCAATGCTTTCATGGGACAGAATGCATTCAAAAGTGCAATCTTCTACGTCCTGGATTTCATTGTTTTTCAGCCGTTTGCTAATGCCAATATTCAGCTCTGGAAGATAAGAGATAGGTTAGTATGAGGTTTAGATGGAGAAAAGGCATTCGTGACCAATGTGAGTAGCAGTACTGGTGTTTGAACTCAGGATTTGCAGATCATGGCTGCGTTCCTCACTGATGTATTCTCTAAGACATTCTCCTCTCAGAATTACCAGAAAGCTATAAAAAAAAAGAGACGTGAATCTCTTGGCTTTGCTCTGGAAGAACTACAAGGAGAGCAGCTCAGTCCATGGAGCACAATGAAGATTCAATGAGCTACAGAGGGAAAAACCTAACAGAGAGGACAACTCTAGGATGCTGCGTGAGAAAAAGGGTTTTGCCTACGACAAGACATTAAATGTTTCTATTAGCTAATTTGTTACCATCCTACCCCTACTGGTGTTCAAACCATTTCTCCATTTTAGGGATGTTTAGAAAGGAAACATTTCCAGGACATTCTTGACGTTTTTTGTGATTTTCATGGCAAAAGGAGATACATTTACTTCAAAAGCAATGGGAATTTTCCAGACATCACTGCGCTAAATTGCAGAAATACTGTTCTATTGTAGAAACTATTAAGGCTCGTGGGGGAATAGGTGTAAGACATAGTGACCACACTGAATGTGCTTTTAGCACTCCTTCACTTTCCACAGTACTTACCCTGAACGCCGACATTTGACTTGGCAACATCAGTGCCAATATCACAGGTATAGAAACCTGCATCTGGCTTCTCGAGGTCATGGAGAAGGAGACATAGGGTCTTCCCAGACTGTACCAGCTCATACTTGTTGCCAGAAGTGAGCACATCACCGTCCTTTTTCCTCACTGGTTTGACCTTCTCTTTAGAGACTTCACATTCCAATTTAATCACACCCCGCTCCTCACCAAAAACATCATCCAAGGACTTCATGAAGACAGCAGGCTTCTCTGCAATTAAACAGGCAAAACAGAACAACGTGATACAGAAGTTGAGACATTTCCAGTTGCTTTCAGCTTTTTAAGGAGAGATCAATAAATCTTTACCAGTACTGACAACACCAATATAGAACCTAAAGCGGTTTCATGTCTCTTGACAGAATGCGCTTTAAGGAATTCTGAACTAATCAGTAGGAGCATACAGGGAACAGGAGGGACAGCCTGCATTGCTGTGGGTGGGACTGATATCATATGAAGTTATTGGGATGCAGCTCTTCTAAAGCTGGAGAGCTGGCATTGCCCTCACATGGAGCAGAGCTCATACAGCAGGCCACAGGATTAAGAGGATAAGCTGATCTCTCCCTGCAGTCATAAATCCTTGGAGACAACAGCATTGACACTGCATGGCACTGAAGCAGTAAAAAAATTGCTCCTGTAACTCTCCTTGTGTTAAGTAAAATGATGATAAAAAGCAATTGAATGCTTTGGCAGGACACCAAAACCATCCTCCTTCGTTGATATCTGCTGCAATGGAACCTTCCACTGGAAGAAAGCCCCTGATAACTTGTCACCCCAGAGAGGTGAGCTTTAAAAGCAGGATTGCTGCACAATAGAATGAACTGGAGCTCCTTAGCATCTCTTACATCCAGGAGGGTTGTGACCAGACCCACCTATCACCTTCAGGCGCGCGCTTTCTGACACCTTGTCTGACTTCACTGTAACTGTGCCAGCATCTTCAGGCTTAACCTGACTCATTGTCAGTGTGCAGCAACTGCCAACGTTCTTGATGTCATTGTAATTGTTGGTGTAAAGGAGGTTGCCATTCAGGAACCATTCCACGTCCTCGTCATCATGGGACAGCTCGCAGGAGAAGACAGCAGAGCTCTCTTCTTCAGTTTCCACATCATGCAGGTGCTTCGTCACTTCTACATTGCGAGCTGTGGGGAAACAAGGTGAACTGTTACAAAAATAAGAACCTTAAGAAGAGAAATCTGAGGTGAAATAGGACATGGAAGAGGCCACCCTCCATGCTCATACCTTCAGCTGTCAGCGTGGCCTCAGTCTCTGCAATTCCTGCCTTGCACTTGTACACACCAGCATCATTGGGCTTCAGCTTCAGAATCTTGAGCTCTGCTGAATGCTTATCCCTCTTGATCTTGTACTTCTCAGAGGGCTCGATGGGTGGGTGGCCCTTGAACCATTTCACAACCTTTGGAGAAGGCCTGAAGTCACAGGACAGGATGACAGAATGACGTTCCAAAGCTGTCTTGTCCTCCAACTTCCTGGTGATTTGTAAATGGTAATCTGCAAAACAGGGGTGGAAGAGAAGAAAGGATGAGGACAATTGGAAGAAGAGGAAAGTCTGTTGCGTGTATTCCATTCCAATTAATTCCATGTTCACAATTGTTCTTTGAACCACTCTAAAGATAAAACAAACGATTGCCTATAGCGAATGCCATTGACTACATTTCTATAAAGTAATACTGTATATTATCTACTAAATGCAAGGTCCAGCTCTTGTTCTGTGCTTATTAAATTGCTCCCAGTTGAGGCTTTTTTTCAAATAAGAGTGAGTTGAAAATATAACAAGTACTTTAGGATGTGAATGGAGACTCTTACGCTGGGGACAACAGCAGATAAGAAGCCTGGAAGTTTCCTTCAGATGAAATCAATGACAAACTGCATCAAATTTAGGTGCTACCAAACTTAAACTTGTCTAGTTCAGAAATACAATTAATTCCACCTGATTTGACTTCTTTGGTATAGCCAAGGACAAAACCTCAGCTCTGTAGGTCTGAATAGTAAGCACATCACAACTATTCAAACAGATCTTTTACTGAGATGCAGCTGTCTTATGTAGTGTCCAACGACTTTTAAAAGGAAATGGAGCAGACCCTCCAGAAAACACACAATATTTCAAAGACTCCAGTGAAGGAAGACTGTACGTTAATTAATTCTTCATCTTCATGATGTAAATCAAGCCAGGATACGTTACCTCTGATGAGCAGATTGGCTGTGGATTTGGATTTGCCAATTGAGAACTGAATGGTGCCTGTCATATCAGTGGTGGTTTTCGGTATGGTCAGCCGGTGGATGGTGCCTTCTTGCTGCATAATCAAGTTTCTGCCAGCCTGTAAGATTTCTTCACGCAGATACCACTTGGGAGGTTTCATAGAAGGAATGGATATCTCGCATTCAAATTTGGCTTCTTCAGGCTCAGTCACATCCTCATCACACATCTCCTTTACTAGATTAATGGATTGCTCTTTAAGAAGGATGGAACAAGAGAAAGCAGAGATTTAGAAGGAATATAAAAAACCCATACATTATCACCCTACTTACTCATGTCAGCATTACTGCACATGAACACTACACCTATCAGCTCAAAATGCCTTAAAACATCATTAAAAAATAATAGAAACAAAGGAATGTTGTTAAGAAGTCAGACAATAAGGCTGACAACCTGAAGAGAGCCCAGATCTTCTGATTCCCAGTCCAACATCCAAATCAAATCATGACCTTCCCATCTCGATATCAAACTCCTCGCATTACGAAATGGAATAGAGGATCAGTGAAACACAGACATTGATAATTACTTTGGTTAAATACAGCAACGTAGCTCTGAACAACAAGTTTTCTCCTAGTAAAGGTCTCTGTAGCTCAAATGTAATGACTCTACTTAGGAGAAATTCATTTTCCAGGATGTTCTTGCCCTTATAATTGTAACAGTGGCAAAGCTGGGGACTGAACTCTTGAGTACTGTGCTAACTCAAATGTCTCCCTTTTCTTTACCACACTTAACATCATATATATACCCTAACATTGTATATATTAAAAAAAAAACACAACCTGTGCTCATTTCAAACATAGAGAGAAGATGAAGAAAAATTCAAGCTATGTTTTTATCCCTCAACGTTCAAACACAAATCTGAAGTCTAAAGGTAGAAAATGAACTTCCTAAGAAAATCGCCTGTTTTACTTAGCAAAGTAAATCCCAAAAGACAAGCTGGATATTTTGTGGGCAGAAAGGCAGGTAGGTTGGAGCTTTTATTTCTGTGAAAGGTCATGGTGGTGTTTAACTTCCTTGACATTAAAGCAAAGGATGTTAGCTGGTTTATAACATAAGATAATTTAAGCAAAATCGTCATCAGAAGCATAATTACCTTTCATTGTAAGATGGGCTCGAGATTCTGCCTTTTCTGCTACAGATTTTATTTCTGCGGCATCCTTGACTTGGACACGTGTGTAAGTCAGCGAGTAGGTCTTTCCTGAAGCAGAGAACCACAGAGTCACTAAGGCTGGAAAAGACCACTAAGGTCATCTAGTCCAACCGCCAACTCATCCCTACCAAACTGTGCTCTTGAGAGCAACCCCACAACTACACTTGGCTTCCTTGAGCAAACAGCTCTGAGGCACATGGCCAGGCTGAGCATCATCCATCTGGTTTCACAGCATCACTGCCTGTTCTCTCATGTCAATGAAACCAGCCATTCCCCCACATCCACATCCCACCAAAGCTGCTTAGTGTTCCCTCGCAGATGTATTCTCCAGCATCTTTCTTCTCCAGCTGCTCCACAACCAGACGCCGTGTTTTGCCCACAGATTCCATTCTGAACTTTCTGGAGGAGGCAAGCAGTCTTCCATCCTTGGATCATTTTACTTAGATTGGATCCTGTGCTACTTCACAGCTGAGGGAGGCACTTGCTGCCAGGGCAGCACTCAGCTCTTTCTGCACCTGCTCCTGGTTTATAAACACAGGTTTTGGCTCTGAGGGAAGAAAAGAAAAAGTACTGACTGAGGGACTGAAATGAGACCATCTTGCAGGTTTGTATGTACAGCTTGGAACAGGTTTAGGTTACCACTTGTGCCCAAACTAATAGCCTTCACTAGAGAATATCAGCTCTTCTGTTGAAACTAAGTGTCAAATCTAGGCAAGAAAGAACCTAGGAACTGAAGGAACCAAGAGGGTTCTTGAACACCAGTCCCATGGTTGCAAGTCACTATGCCAACATATTGAACCCAAAAGAACATCTGTCCTGCAGGCAACCAAAACCTGAGTTCCTTTTACTTCAGACCCACTGTGAAACATCAAAACACATAAACGTGTGATAGTCAAACCACTGGCTGCCTTTTCATGACCCAGAACAGTACTCCTGGCTTCCTGAACAGACTCCTCATGGCATCTACCATTGCCACAACTGTGACTGTCAAAGACACAAAGGAAATATGCTCACCAATGCAGTCCTTTCTTCTTTGTGTGTGATTTGCAGATATCTATTTTACTTTGAGCTCTGGGAATAGTCAGCTCTACCAGGTCTCTTACTGTGAGTAGCAGACTCACCTATCCAGATGCAGCCTCCAACATAAAGGCATAGGAAAAAGGCAGTGTACTACTAGGAGAAGTTCCTGCTTCTCCTACCATGAAAGCCTGCACGTACAACATGCACTCCAGCCTCACTGCACATACTTATCTTAGTCAAATGTTTCGGTGAACAAGAATTACAGTTTGGGATCTCAGGCACAGGAGAGATTTGAATAATATCTTGAATATTGCTTCCATTGTACATATATCAGTAATTATTATTCTACAGACAGACTGAAACAGGTCTTTGTGCCATACTAAAACCAAATACTTTCTACAAACCCAGGCAATCAAGTCTAGGGAAAAAACCTCAGCACAGACTACTGCCACTGGATCACTGTATAATGGAAACTAGATTTTACTTTACTGTTCTCTGCTGTATTTCAGACAACACCTGTCTCACCTGTGACATGAATCTTGAAGGTGAGTTTCTGGCCAGCAGCCTCGCAGCTGTACTCCCCTGCATCTTTCTTCTCCACCTGGCTCAGCACCAGCCGACGCTGTTTGCCCTCTGACTCCACCTTGAACTTCTTGCTCCAGGTGATCAGTTTCTCCTCCTTGTACCACTTCACCTCCATCTTCTCCTGGGCCACCTCGCAGCTCAGCGTGGCATTTTCTGTTGGTGCAGCCTTCATCTCCTTTTGTATCTTGTCCTTCTCTGTAAACACGTCTTCTTTCTCTGCAGGGACATCACAAGAGTCACACAGTTTTGCTGTAGTCTGCTGCAGAGCTTACTCCAGTTGCCCGTTTTCATTATACTTGCACTTCACAGGGAGCATCGTGATGCCTCACTAAGACAGGAAAATACTTTCCCCTCTATTTTGCCTTGGGAAATGATAGACATATCATTTCATGTCATATCATATCATATCACATCATATCATATCATATCACATCATATCACAAAGCTAAACATTTTGCAGTCTGATAGCAGATTTGGACATGAGATTTAGAACACCTGCATGCACTGCTGAACCTCCTATCTTTTTTTCTTCTGATGTCTCTCTACATTTCCAGTAAATCAGAAGGGAACGGCCCTCTAGAACAGGTTGCCCAAGGAGACTGTGGATGCTCCATCCCTGCAGGCATTCAAGGCCAGGCTGGATGTGGTTCTGGGCAGCCTGGGCTGCTGGTTGGCAACCCTGCACATAGAAAGAAGGGGGTTTGAACTGGATGAGCACTGTGGGCCTTTGCAACCCAGGCCATTTATGAGTCTGATTATTGGCATTTTCCACCTAATTGTGTCACTCAAATTTTGTAACCAGATCTCTTCAAACACCTCCCCTTTTCTCACTCCTTGCATGCCTGGTGTGCTCTTGCACTGTAACCCTGCAGACACCAGCTGACTACAAGAGCTGCACAAGTTACCCTCCTTGCCTATGGTTTGTTGCAGTAATTCATTCCTGGATGGAAAAGCACATGTAGAAAAGTGTTGCTATGAGACTAGATGACAGAGAAAGTCCTAGAGCCAAAATGTTTTGCACCAGAGAGGCTGTCAGTTGATCCTCCAAATGCAAGACAGACCAAATGAAGCGTTCCTTTATCTCTGGGATTCCAAGCATTTTCTCACCTCTGACTTTCACTTGGAATGTTGCTTTGTCATCTTTTGTTTCACAGCTGTAGCTCCCTTGGTCTTTCAGGGTCACATTTTTGACCACGAGCTTGCGGTGCGTCCCCTTGGAGATGATGGTTGTCTTCTGGTCCTGCTTCACCTCTGTTTGATCTTTCTTCCATACAACAGCTCCGCTTGCAGCTGACACCTCACACACCAGCTCCAGGTCTTCAGAAGAACTGACTGATATTTCTGGAGTCATTTTGGGCTTGCTGACAAAATTAATGGCTTCATCTGAAGAAAAAAAGAGAAAGTGGTTTACATCCTGACTCAGGCTTATTCAGCACAGCATGAAGATACAGTTAGAACTGATTGTAATGTCTATGCTCATTACATTTGGGTGATCGAGTTTCACCTCTGGAGATACTCACATACAAACGTGTGCTTGATTCTCCTGTGTAAGGAAAGAGGAAGTTCTATGCAGACAGTTCTTATTTCTTCTAATCAATTCTGTATTCTGCACATGTTCTTCTGAAGCTAAAATGAAGGCAGATAAGTAACGTGTTTTCAATACATGAACAAACCTATTCAACACCTTGTCTCTAAGCTAACAAGCAGCGTTTGAAGAGCACATCAGTATTTCATGCCCTTCATTCCATCCAGACAGAACCTGCCTGAGGAGCAAGCTGATGGCTGTCAGCTACAGGCAGACCTAGCTTAGCATTGCATTTCTTAGAGCAACAACTGTTGCTTTCAGTCACTGGATATACCAAGGCCAATTGCTATGCCAGGCACATTTATGGCATCAGTGAACAAATAATGCATTAAAAATTGTAATAGACAGGAGCCATCTATTCTTTTAAAACTAGGTGACCAAAGAAGAACAGCCCCTCTAGAGTCAAGCTGTTAAGAACTAATAGCATCAATCAGTATCACATAGATAGATTACTTCCCTGCCCTAAGACCATCTTGTGACCATTTGTTGCTCCTAATTAAGCTTCCTCTTGATGGCATTTTTGTCTGAGCCACGTGACATTTTGTGATAGGAGTTACTGCTAGTGTTCCCTTCACCCTACACCTAAGTAGGAGGTATCCATTCTCAGGGAATCATGCAGGCTTCCTCTGTATTTGATGCTCAGAGACAGCCCCAGAACTTTTTAAATCTTAGCTTAACTCTCATCCAATAATGTTCATCAAACAGTGCAACTTGTCCTTTGGGGATGCCTTTGTTCTGCATCAACCAGTTCCAACGGAGTCTTCTTGGCTTGTTTTAGATCAGTTTTTCAACAGATAAAGAAAGGGGCTTTGAATTACAAAGTGAAATTGCAGAATGCATGATTCTCAACCAAACAGAACGGGAGGTGGGATGCAGGGTGAATACCTGAGCCAACACCACCTGCAAGCAACCCTTCAATATCTTAGGAATCTCTAGCCATTCCAAATCCAGTGTTGTGCTTGATCTATCATCTCTGCTGAGTTTTTAGCCTGCTGATGGTGAGCATCTTGGTGGTGATGGGTGAGCAGTTGGACTAGAGGGTATTAATCAACCTTAAGGAGCCTGTGATCAGAGGAATGTGAATGTGCTGTTAAAGGTCACAAGCGCTGCACTGCAGCATGAGCATACACAGCAAAAAGCTTTCAGTAGAGCTTCAGTTCATAAATGAGGACTGGGTTATGGAAAAGAGGTTCAAGATAGAAACCAGAAACCAGATCTTAACGCCAGGTTCTGTGAATGCAGCCAGTTGAATTTCACAGATATTGACTTTCAATGACAATTTCTTGTGTTATTTTATCCTCCAGCTCCACCCTGAACAGGAACATGTCAGTGACAAGCATTACTCCTCCAGGCTTGACCTGACAGTGCTTTACTTGCACTATGAGCTTATGGCTGTGCTTACAGCACCTCAGGGAGACACCTCAGAGATCACAACGTCCTTCGGGTACAGCAGGAGACACTCAACTCTCCAAATGTGGAGTTTAATTTGTCAAAAGAGGAGACTCGATTCCCATGCTAAGAACTTAGGACCATTTCAGTCATAGGTTTAAAGATGATGTAAGTGCTGAGGCAATTCATGAACTAGAAGAATGAAGCCCAGATGTCAGGGCTCAAGTCGTGACTCCAGTTGTCTCTTTGTTTATGAAGTTTGCCAGTGCTGAAACAAAATATGGGCACACAAAATATGTACGATGGTAAAGAACTGCAGGGACATTGCTGACCATGAGGCATTCATTTATCATAAGGCCAAACATACACGTTTAATCCTAGTTCTAATTGCTAGATTCTAATTCAGAAGCTGGCAAATTGGCAGCTTTTATAAACCACGTACCAGATTATCTCCACAAGTTGAAAGATATACACTGTACAGGGGACAGAGCCAAAGGAAGAAGCCCAGGGCTTAAAGAAAATGTCTAAACTCGGAAAACTGAGGAAAGAATTGGAACAAGCAAACTAGAAGGAAATAAATGGAGGGTGTTCTATTACTGCATTGTAACCCCCTGGAAAACAAATCGAGCCTAAAAGATGGAGACAACACTTAGGACTGAAAAGAAAAACAGAATTCCTTTATGGAAGTTAATTGGAGCGCAAAAGTTAGATGATGAAACTGGCCTCTATTAACACACAGTGGAATAATTGTAGTCACCTCACCACTGCTGGATGTGAGCCCAGCCACACAAAAGCAGCTGCTGGTTTTCACTGCAGATACTGCAGGAAGGAGGAACAGCCTCCGGACTGGACCAGCTGAGCGTGGCCCTACCAGGATTTGCTCCAAAAGTCTTATTACCAGTAGTGCTTCCTGCTGAAATACATGGGGGTCCTCCTTTGATTCCAACCCCAACCCACCTCACCATGCCCCCTGATAACATCCATCAGGGCCACATCTCCACAGTTCCTGAACACCTCCAGGGATCCCACCACCTCCCTGGGTAGCCTGTGCCAGTTAATTCTGAGGGCAGACCTGCCAGTATGAAATATTATGCTAACGTGACAAAGAGGGAGAAGAAAAGCAAAATTAAGACTAGCTGACAAGCCTTGGCAGGAAGTTCTGCTCTCCATAAGTTTAGTCCCGTTATTCAATTCTGTTTGGAGCTGTCTCCATGCCTCTCTGGAGTTTGTTCATTGAGAAGAAGCAATTAAGTAAGCTCTCCAATGCCAAAGTGCATACACTACTCTAGGGCTTTGTTGTTTCTCCATGGATCAACAAGGGTGACAAGCCAGAAGAATATGATGAAGAGCCTCATGCATACTCAGTGTAAAAAAGAACAAGGCAATTGTTGCTGGGAAGAAGGTGCATTTGCATTTGTGTCATCTGCAGAGGGTACTGCAGAAATGGAAAGTCTTCCACTGGAGCAAACAAAGGGCTCTCATTTATTGCAATCAAGGCCCAGCGTGTGGATCTCAGAGATCAGACCTACACCCTGCAGCAAAACAGAGACCTGCGTGGGAAAGTTCAGTTTCTCCCTACATCTGTGTAAGAAAAAGCCCACCATGGAATGACAGCTAAGTAAACATCCCTGTGACTCGTCACAGGTCTCTTCTACATGTCAGTGCTGAGCAATTCAAGATATTTAATTTGGTCTTCTTGCCAGATTTACTAAGTAAAAATCAACCAAACATCTCCTTCTACTGATTAAGAATGCTCTAAACATGCTTCTGCAGAGGTTTCCACCCAGTGACAAACAGCTCCACCCATCACGAATGTTTATTTGTTATATTTGGTCATGCAAAGCTGATTGACAGAGATATTATTGGAATGATTGCTCCCCTACTTCTAAACTATTCCAGTGCAATCAGAAAGGCTGTCTGAACCTGGAGCTGAAAGTACTGCTCTATGGTGATGCAGTGGTAAACCTGGTGACTGAATGCACTGGCCAATAGCTGTGAACTGCAGACATTCATCAGCTGGCATGAAGCAATCTGGTTCAGATACCAAGCAGCTGGGTAGATTGGCTACTCTGTGCTATCATGTTTAGGTCATTACCAGGACTCACATCAGTCCATGGGATGCAATTTCAGGTATTTGGTACAGTCAGTGAATGCCTGCAGCCCCAGTTCTAATCAGCAGATCACAGCAACTATGCCTTGACTGTAAGAGGAAAGGAGAAGGATCAAAGCAAATACCTCTCACTCTCATCTTGGTGCTGACATCAACATTTTTGGCAACAAATTTCACTTCTGCTCCATCATCGTTCTTGGTGACGTTCTTTATCATTAGGCTGTGAGTAGTTTGGGTTCTCTTGATGATGCAGGTCTCGCTTTCCTGTAAGACTTTACCACTGAGGTACCAAGTGCTGCAACACATTGTTGTAAGATCAGTAGTAAACATGGCATCCCCTCCAGGTACAGCTTCACCAGTTGTTAGGGGGGATTTCACAGCCAGGACTGGTTCTGAGGAAGAACAACATGGATGTCTTCATGCTCTTTAGATGCAAGTCTGGTATCTCATTTAGAGATGGAAGATTTAATCATAGGCACATTTCTACTTCTCCTTTTGCATGAGTGCTGGAAGAAGCACTTCTATGCTTCAGATCTGTTACAGATAGTTCTGCTTCTTGCACATGTGAGATATCAAAAGATAAGGATATTCATGTCTCTGTCACAGAAACAGAACTTGTATCACTTTAGTGGTAGCTGGAGGTTGATAGGAGATAGGAGAACTAGGAATAAAGGAAAGCCTTTGGTGTGTTAATGCACTACTATCCTTAAAGTCAAAGGAAACATCTTTAGGGAACCAACACAGCTGCTCAGCACACACTGACCCATTTCCATTGGGGTTTTTGTGCTTACGAAGGTGCACGCTCCCTGGGAATTCCAGAGACGGGCTCTGTCCATGCGCATTGACTGCAGACACTCGGAACCGATCATCAGCCTCTTCAGACAGATTGCTCACCGTGAACTCTGGGACGGGGACATGAGACTCGTGGCACCTCACCCAGGTGAAGCCAGTTAGTTTATTGGGTTCCACAATGTAGCCATCGATTGGAATGGGGCGTTGCATCTTCGGAGGGGACCATGCCAGCATCACTGAGGTTTCTGTTTTATTTTTCACCACGGGGTCAGCTGGGGGCTGGGTGGGAGGTTTTCTGGGAGCTGAACAGAAAGAAATACAGAAATATTAGCATAAGGTCATTTAAGCTGGAAAAGACCTTCAAGATCAGCAGACTCAACTTTCAGCATGACCTACTGAGTCCCACCATTAACTACTGTGGTACCTGAGGACATACATGACAAGCTTATTCCTGCAGGTATTTGCATAGGGAATATATTCACCCTCTGGTTGCTTTGGAACATTTTAGAGGTTAAAATCCCATCAGACCTTTTCACTGTTTGCAGCCACTGATACAAGCAGGAGGCTGGGAATTACCTGATGGGCTCTAGTTACAGACTACTGACACAGTAAAGGATTGATTTCATTTCATTTTGGCCATCAGAAAGTTTGGTGTCTGGTTTAAGTCACCCAATTATAATTTAAGACTCCAATTACAATCATATAGAGAACAGCGCATTTAGGAGAACTCATCTCATCTTAATAAACCTGAATGAAATCACAGAATCATAGGATCACGGGAGGGCTTGGGTTGGAAGAAACCATCAAGGTCATTAAGTTCTAAACACCCTGCCATGGGCTGGCTGCACACTAAAAAGCTCAGGCTGCCCATCACCCATCCAACCTCGCCTTCAACACCAAGGACAGGCACCCACAGCTTCTCTGGGCAGCCTGAAATGGAAGCAATGAGCCACATGTTGAAGATACTCAAACATTCATGACTGTAGAGAGAGCCAAATACTCCATACATATTGCCTGCCTGGTCAGTGGTATTAAAATGCCAACAACAGACTCATCCAGCTCATTGAAAATGGTGTGAACATGGCGTACAGGATTCTTCCAGCAGCTAGTTAGATCTGCAAAGAGTAAAAACTGGAAATCTCAATGCGATACAATTTTCCCTCATAACATAAATAGAAACGTAACTGTTTTGGGGTGCACTGTTACCAGCCTGTCAGTTGCTGTTGGTCAGTGCTAGATGCCAAAGGTCCCACTAACATAGCATGAATCCAAAAGCTAGACGCTGGAATCAGATCTCCTGACCTTACCATCAGAAATTGAGATGTCATATTTTGCTCAGAGGTGCCTGCTTGTAGGAGGGACAGCTTCCGAGCTTTTTCTGCTCCAGGAACCAGCTCCAGCTTCAGGATTTAAACAGCAGTCAGAAATTAAACTGAGCTTTGTCACCTCCATCAAATAGAAGGAGTGGTTGGGTGGTACAGCTTTCCAAATAACTTAGAAACTGTCACAACAATCAGATGCCTACCTTTTCTTTTTGAACTTGTTAATACATAGAGCTTAATAGCATCAGAATGCCCCAAGCACTTCAGATAACACGACAGCTGTAAACCCTTCTATAAGGATTCCTTTGTTTAACCACTGAGTAACTGTAATTCAGTGGTGCTGGTGGGAGAAGGGAAGTCCTAATCTTCCCAGATGGTGAATAGAGTTGATGTTCACATGCAGACTGGTGCTGCAGCACAGCCAGAAACCACTCATTTGGGAAACACAGCACCAAGAAAATAACAGGAATAGCTTCATAAAATCAGGCAGCTTCACCCAAATTTCATGTCAGGTCCATTATTCTTCCTATTTTCAGGAAGAAAGGTTTTCCCTTTTTCTTGTAGTTTTATTTTCTTTTCCTTTCATGCAAGCAGCTTTGTAGCTTAAAAAATTGTTTTCTAATCACCTCCTGGTGTGGACAAATCACACAGGTTTGACTCCATGTTTTACATAGTTAGCATTTTATATTTGTTCCAGTATGGAACTGTACTGCCATAGAATGGCCTGGGTTGAAAAGGATCTCAAAGATCATCCAGTTCCAACCCCCTGCTATGTGCAGGGTCGCCAACCACCAGACCAGGTTGCCCAGAGCTACAATCCAGCCTTTCCTCATAGGAGAGCTGCTCCAACCCTCTGATCATCACAGTGGCCCCTCCTCTGGACCCACCCCAACAGCACCACAACCTTATTGTCCACAGAAAGCATATAACCCTCATTCAATTGCATTTCCACTCAGCTTAGAGCACTACTAAAACCAGCATCTTCACCTTAGCTCATCACACTGCTGCAGTTCCTTTTACAAGGATTTCACTGGCAAAAATGAAATCAAAGCCATCACAAGGGATTTAGCACAGTTACGTGTTACTGGCTACGAGAGCTGTCAGCACAGTCACCTGTCTGGCTTTGCTGCTGTTCTCTTTATGTAAAGGCACAACAAGGTTCAGACACCTCACAGTGCAATTCTCACTTGGACTGTAAAGAAAAAGGAGGCTTGAAAAGCAGCGTGTGGAAAACAAAGAAACAAGAATTAGAACAACAGTGGGGCCATGGCACTTGTAGGAATTGTTCTGCCTTTAACAGCAGAGCTTTTCAAGAAGTATGAGGGCATTGCAAACCAGACCAGTTTGGACAGATTAACAACTGCAAGTAGTGGGTTCCAAAATTCCAGACATGAAATCAAAGACAGAAAAAATCTTCACATTTTCATCTCTCAATTTTTCGTACATTGTGCATTACAGTGCAAACAAGTCTTCACATACAACTTGGAAGCTAAAGACAAGTCTGACAAAACAGACTGCACAAAAATGATGGATAATTAACAGAGCAAATTGCTCTTTCAAAAACAGAGTTTATGTCTTCTGGTCATAACACTTCAGAAGCCTCAGAGGCTTCTTCTCCTTTGTATATTTTCATTAATCTTAGATTTTGTTTTCATTCAATGTGACCTCACTAAACAAATATTGTCTAAGACCATGAGTATCACATAAATGTGCAGATCTCAAGCTGCTCACTTATCTAGTACCCTTGGCATGATGCTTTCTTTTCCTCAGCTGATCATCTAGATTGTGCCTGTTGATTGTGCAACAACAGCCTGTTGGTCTCGATTACCTGTGAGAGGCTCTAACTTTGGCCAGGAAAAATCATTTGAGGACAAGTAATTCTCTTGGAATCAGTAAGGCAGTCTTCCCATTCTTTCTTACCAGCACCCATCTTACATGTTAATAAAGGATTCTGGAAATCAGTTTGAAGATCAAGAAACAATTCAGTTCAAGCATATGCAATCACAGGATTTGTATGTCACCTGCAAAACTCATTTTATTCTATCCACAATCTCATCCTACATGCAGTTCCTTAGAGGGTTCCTTAGGCACACCAATCCCATGCTCCTATTACAGACCCTTGCATAAGACAGGTGATATACCTACAAGATTATCTACAGCTTAGACTATGAAAACAGGGAGTCTAGCTAGAGAAAATTATCTACCTGTGCTTCTGAGCAATCTGTTAACCACTCTCATACAGTTCAGGCCAATCCAAACAAGATGCAATGACATGTCAGCCACAGAAACAGCTTGATTTTAAGGAGTTTGTTTGGACAAGCCCCTGTTGCATACGGTGGTCAAACATGCATTACTTGGGGGCACATTGTATTTGATTTAACAGATACTCTTACCTTTGGCTTTGCACAGAGTCCAAAGTCTATCAGCTTCAAATTGTCAATCAGCAGATTTTCCCGGTGGATGAGAAAGCAGTCAGGAATGATTTCCACCCAAATGCCCAAGGAAACATCTTTTCTCTTCTTTTATTTCCTGCTGTAGACAGTGGTTCCCAGTCTACTCAAAGCTCGCTCGCTCTCGCTGTCTCAGAGATCTTCACTGACTGCTGGCAAGTTCCCATCTTCCAATATCCCAGGTGGGAAATACTAGCTTGTATCTGTTGGAAAGGACCTGGGGACTAGGAGGACAAGTGGTGAGAGACCACAGGCTGAATGCAAGCCAGCAGTGTGCTCTGACAGAAAAGAAGTACAACAAGATCATCAGCTGCATTAAAAAGCAGCACAACCAGACCAGGACAAGTCATTCCTGCTTCAACACTCACTGGACCACATCTACAATACTGTATCTGGTTTTTGGCCAGGAAGGATAACAACCTGAAACAAACTCTGTGGATGACCTCCAGCCTGTGCAGGGGGCTGAAGCTCCCACTCAGAGAAGAGAAGCTGGGGAGAATGATCTTTGTGACAGAAAATCCATTGGATGGGGCCAGAGGAATGCATCTCACCCCATACCCTCTGTACAGCCACCATTTGTTTAAAGGATCACTCTTCCTTGAGGCACAAAACTAGAGCAGGTTACACAACAGACTGACACCACAAGGGCTTCTCTCGAGATACAAACTGCAGCAAAGAGCATCACAAAAATGTGAAACCAACACTCAGATCAGATCTGTGTCTCTGCTCCGCTCATTAGGAGCATCATGTTTTACTCCCCTTTCAGAGGAAGATACTTCTTCAAGGATAACAAAATCCAGCTCAGCTACAGAACACAGTACCACATAGCAATAAATATCTCACATTTCCTGTAGGGAAAGAATCCTAAGCACAAGTTATTGTCTGAGTTTCAGCTGGGACTGAATTATTTTCTTCAGTGTCTGATATAATACTACGTTTTCATTCTAGAGAAACAATGGAGATAGCGCAGTGATGCTTACAGTTGCTGCCAGGCAGCGTTGTACAGAGCCACAGTCAATCTCAGCTGAGAGCCCAAGGAAGTGAGAAGGAACAGAACTAGGACAGCTGACTTAAACTGGCCAAAGGATATTCCATACTATATGACATATTGTGGAAGGAGTTTTGAAGGGGGTAGAACTTCATGTAAATCTCTTCCACTACTAGGAGGCTAACTGGACACTGATTGGTAGGTGGTGAGCAATTGCTTTTGCATTCATCATAACTATTATCCTTTTCTCTATCTCAGTACATAATTCTATCTCAACCCATGAGTTCTACTTTGTGTTACTTCTCCCCCCTTCAGTTCTCTCCTGCAATCCACTGGAATGGAGTGGAGTACTGTAACTCTCTCTGCCAACAGAAAAATAAAAACACATTCATTATTATTTATGGAAGACTGACTGCAGTTCAGGCTCACTGGTTTGAGGTCTCTGGGCATAACCCTGACTGTGAACAGAAGCAATTGCTGAAACAGTCTGTCAAAAAAAGACTGGAGCTTCCTCTTCCAAAAGGCGGTCCTTAGAAACAATGCAATCAAACAGCTTCCCTGTAAGATAAGGTTATCTGAAAATGCATTTAGAGAGTATCAGAGAAAGATAAGTAAGAAAGACAGCACAGAAAGCAGAAACTATTTCTTACCTCTATGACTATAAATATTTCTTTGATGCCTCTCTTACGTGATCCAATGGGCAAACATGTTGATGACTTCAGTTCTTCATGGCATCAATTTCTGTTTTAGCATGAGGCAAGTCATCCTTAAGAGACCATAAAAGCAAGCGATGAAATCGCTAACTACTGTGACATACCAGGTACCACATCTGACTGCTGTGGAACAGAACAAGCACATATGGGACAGTACACAATTCAACATCAACTCAGCAATGACTGACATCACTCCCATAGAAATTCTGAAACAGAGCTGTGAAAAATGAAAAGTAAAACATTCAGCATTTTCATTGGCATTTTGGTAAAGTTGCTGTAATAATGTAACAATAATGTAATGTAATGTAATGATGTAATAACTTCCTCCATTTTAAAGCCAGAGAATTCTGCCCTCTGAACAACCAGCAACAAGATTTGTGGTGCTCTGTTAAACTTTTTCCAGCTCTACAGCATCTTTCAAAAGGCAATGGGACCAGTAGGCTGCATTCGTATGTACCATCCCACCTGCCCCCGTGTTCTTGAGAACTCCACAACTCCAACAGAAGATATTATCATATTTAAATGCCTTTTGGCTTACCCCTACAGTAACTTTCTCCATGATTTTTAGTGCAACTTTTTCACCAGTAAGAAGATGCCGCCCGAGTTTTACCTTGGCAAAACCACCTACAAATCAAAACACAGATGCTTAAAGTTGAGTGTGAATTCTTCTCTAATATAATATTACAATTTCCAACTGGTTTAAAAAACGAATTCCAAATTTATACAAATGAAACCTGACTTAGAGAACTGACAAGAGCTGTTAATCTATTCTCAGATTAATTCTAGAGTGGTGAGACAGACTGTTAGGCGTGCTGTTTCTGTACAAAGATGACACTTACCCGTTCCAACTGTTTCATGGAATTCCTAGTACTTGAGAATTTCCTCGTAGTCACTGACAGACATCCTGAAATGTGCAAGAACTGAAGATCCTCCAAGCACGTGCAATGAGGAAGTGCCAGCAGTGTTCACATCCTACTTAGGACATATTCTTAGAGGCAGAAGGGACACTCGTGGCAGATCCAGCAATGCTCATCTTCTCACCAACGTGCATCCCCCTCTCACCCAGCAACAACAAAACACAGTGCATGAAGCTGGCTTCACTTAGGTTAACAATATGGAACATCCCTCAGGGCTTTGTGCCACAGAGCAGTAGCAGGGCTGGACTACAGCTTGAGGAAGCAGTGGAAGCCTTTCCCTGTATGGTTACAGTGTCCCTGCACGCACCCCACAGCCAGAGCATTGCAAGCTGAGCTGCCTTGCTGTTTCTTGTACTCATCCCAATCTCTGCGAATGAAAACTCAGAATTCAGTCAAGGCGTTGATTGAGCACGAGCGTGCCTTTATTCAATAGGAAAAAGGAGGGGGTGTGAGGTCTGGAGGAAAGATGGGACTCATTCTCTGTTGTCTGACGAGAGTGTCTCAGAAGTTGTGCTGTTGCCCGGAGCCTGGGACTCTTGGCCTGATTCTACCTCCCCCTCCAAGATGTTTGGCTTCTCCTCTGTAATGCTGACCTGAGCCTGCATGGTTGTGCTGCTGTCGGGGCACTCGTGCTGTGCTTGGGCTGGGCTGTCCTCGAAAGGCACTCGGTTCAGGCTGGTGCCTGAGGAGTCTGGCAGGCTCAGGTCAGCAGCTTCAACAGGTATGGGATGAACGAGAGCTTCAACGATGATGGCATTCTTCTCTTTATAACTGATGTTATACGGAAGGCTTTCATCTGAACTGTAGCATCCTGTGCTTAGTAACAGTTCTTCATTGATGGAATCACAGGATGCTGCATCGTAACATGCCTGGCGTCTTGGAGATATACAAGGGCTCGGGTCACCTAGGAAGGAGTAGACGCACAGCAGTTAGTGTCAAAGTTTCACAAGATGAATCATGAAACAGGTTCTTGACATTTGGCTATGCAGTGATGGTGGGCAGAAGCAAATAGGCTTCTAGCAACAGTGTCACTGTCTTGAAAGTGATCCTCGTGCAGGTCCAGCTCTTGTGTTGACAAGAGACTCATTTGGGAAAGACAGGGGTCAACTGAAGATGTCAGGCACAGGCTTGAATGCCAGAAGGATGTACAAGCCCACTGAAAGCATGAATTCTACCTGTGTTGCTGACAAGCAGTGATTTGAAAGCTGGATTTGCATGCTTACCTGCCAGGACCAAGACTTCAGCTTCAGAGGGCTCCCTGGCACTGCTCTGCAGTTGGCGTTTGGCCACAGGGGATGGTTTGCCCAGGCAGAAGCAGGAACGCCAACTGCAAGCTGCTGACTCTGCCCTCTTACTGGGAGAACTCATTCTGCAGAGAAAACAGAGCATGCTGTCAGTCGTGGTGCAGGGTGAGGGAAGAGCTGCACCGAACCCTTGCCAATAGTTGCCTGTTCCGGGCAATGCCTGGTTTCTGCTGAAACACAGCTTAGAAAAGCGCTCTGTTTCAAACAGCAGAGGATGCTTCTATTCCTACAGCTCAGCCCTCAAGTCCTGTTGGCTAAATACCTCTCAACGATGTCAAGCAGGGACATGGATCCCGAGAATGTTGGAGGCTCAGGCTGCTTCGCTCTCCTGGGGCAGGCCTTCAACAGGGAACGAAGGCAGGAGATGAACTTGCCCCGTTTCTTTGGCTCTGCGCAACAAAACAAAAAAACAAGTTCATTTCAGCCCTGGCTCGGTTGGACGAGGCCGAGTGCAACACATTCAACAGAACACATAACAACAGAAAGCATGTTCCCAACAAAGACACGCAAGAACGGATTTTCCCCATCCCTGGAGGTGCCCAAGGAGCTTAATGAAGTTCTCTTTCTAAGCTTGCTCAACTCGGGCATTAATGAACCCCCTGAAAGCCACGTTCAGACCCCATTTTACTAACCCGCATTGTCAAATGTAAAATACGCACCTGGCTTTGGCAATGAATGTAGGATGGACTCAGGCAGTTTTCCCCTGATGAGTTCCACGCACTCACCAGGGAAAAAACCAACCTGTAATAAGAACAAAAAGACAGGTGGGCATTAGCCCAAGCCCAGAGTTAAAGGGAAGGTCCTCTGACACCGACACAGGGCAACTGTTTGCATCCAGAAGCCATCCTGTGCAGGCAGAGCAGCTCCAACCGGAGATTCTAGACACTACTGAAGCTGTGCTCTCTAGTCAAAAATGTGTGCCTACCTCAAAGCCACGCTTGCCTCTCCAAAAGGGGCTCATCTCCTTTGGTGGCATATCAACAATGCACACGATGTCTCCAACCTGCAAAAGATTGAAACATCAATCCCAGCTTCAGCACAGCTAAAACAAAAGCCTTCTTCTACGACACAAAATATGAGAGTATTCCCGAGGCGTTCACACTCTATACTAATTCTGTGCACAACAACAAGGAACGCCTGGAACTGCTTACCTCCAGAGAGAGCTCATCCGGCCCCTGGGCGACGTGGCTCCTAATAACATGGGCTGCCGCAATCGCTGGTACGTTTAAAGATGACATAGCACGCACCAGCTGCGGCTCCCGCATGTTATCAGCCTGCAAAACAGAGCACAGGCCGTGGTCAGGAGATGAGGACAAACCAGGAGGATTTCAAGGTGAGGAGCACATCTGCAAAGAAAGCTGCAGCAAATGCGCTCCGTCCTTATCAGGAGCACTTCAGAAGGAGCTGCACGTCTCATCACAGTTATTTCCCTTCCTGGCGTGCATTGCCAGGCCATGCAAAGATGCATCTCTCTCTACCCAGACTAATCAGCAATGGCACTGGCACAGACAAGTGGCCAGGCCCTTTTTGGCCCATTCTTTCCTGCAGGAGAGTACACCTGCAGCTCCTTCTAATGGTTCAACACAGGGAAAAAAGACCGGCCAGAGCTTCATACTGTACCTCCGTCGCCGCCAACTCAGGCTCATGGCTGATCTCACTGCACGCAGCACCCATCACAGCAAGTGTGAACAGCTGGAACAGAGCAGAAACACACTTCTGTTTTCTCTATTCACACAGCACAGTATGGACAGACTTCTTCAGAGCTACCCGCGCATACCCTGCGGCAAAACCATGCGGGGGGACAAAACATGGCACGTACCTGGCAGTGAGATCACCTCAAGCTATCTGCAGCAGTTCCTTGTCGCTTTGCTCGGATGAAATGAGAGCAAAAGCTGCACCGAGGCAGTGGGCGGAGGGTGAGGAGAGGAGAGAGAAAGAGCAGGTCAGTGAGCAGGGCTAAGACAGTCATGGAATAACACACACAGCACAACTGTCCCACCCACTTGCTGCAAGACATGCTGAGTCTCAGGCTACGTGATGCCTGTCCGCCCAGCAACTTTACAATGCTTCCACTACTGAGCAAAGACAATGGAAGAAGCACGGGACAGGTGCCAACTTTACTGATACCCCCTTTGGAACGTGTGTACCGGGGAAAATTACGTCTGATGGTCAAGAGTAAGCAATACGGTGCTGTGAGCTCAAACAGCCAGCAGTTCTCAACACCTCACTGCCCACCCATCCATCCCACATCAGCTCAGCTTACCTACAAGCTGCTGCACACGACGGTGAGAAGAAAAAGCACTAAAGATACTAACTAAAGCCACTAACTAAAGGCACTAACTAACTAACGGCACTAACTAACTAAAGGCACTAACTAACTAACGGAACTAACTAACTAACGGCACTAACTAACAACAGTAACTAACTAACAACGCTAACTAACAACACTAACTAACTAACAAAACTAACTAACTAACAAAACTAACTAACTAACGGCACAAAAGGCACAAGAACAAGAAGACAACCAACCACTCCGACCACTAGCTCACCCACAAAGGAACACAGAACGCACCGCTCCTCCCCTCATTCCAGCCGCTTATGACATCACCAACGGCCAACAGCCTGGTCCACCATGACCCCCCACAAGGCGGGGAGCCAAGACCACGTGGTCACGTCTGATTCCAACATGGCACCACAACATTCCAGGACTCAGTGTGGGCTTGGAATTCTATCCTGGTGTGGCAGCGCAATGGGAGGTGTTAGGGCACAGCTGAAGAGCTGACAGACAACGGACGTTTCCAAAGGAGGGTGCCAGATTAACTCTCAGCATTCTCTTGCGGGGCTCTTAGGAATGCTTCAAACCCATTTTCACTGCCTAGCTCATTTCTAGAAAGTCCAGTTGAGAAATGCTCACTTTGTCTGGGGAACGCCTCTATGCATCATGAATGAAAAAAAAAATAAAATGGGCACGCGACCCTATGAAACTTACCTCTCTGCTCTTGCTGTCAGTCAGACACCTCAGATGAGCATGACGTGTCCCTGCTCCTGAATGAAGATTCACCCAAGTCTGTGTTCCTCTCTGCTCCATCTCTGGGTCTAAAAGAAACACAGACAGAGATGATTACAAGATCCTTTGTGCAGACGAAAGACAAGGGTGCACACGAATTCTGTTTAGCAAGAAATACTACATTCCCAATGGTAGTACTTGAATCCTCCTTTGGGGCTGGAGCTCAACAGGTCAACACATCAGAAATAACACAAAGTGCATCTGGAAGACGTGTCTCAAAGCCCAGAAAATCCAACACGGGAGGGGGCTGGACAGTGGACCACAAGTGTCCATTTCCATTGCAGCTCCCTGTAGAGAACAGCACCAATCAGCAGGCGTGAATCAATTCATTCACAAGCTGCACAATGACTCTGCTCTTTACATGATAAAGAAACACACAGAGATTCCTGACCAAAAAGTTGGGAGTTAATAACGACCAAAGAGGTTCCTGTTCCTACACCTCATCCTCTCACCCCAACTCCTGGGTGATGCCCACAGGCTTCAAGTCAGCTCTCAAATCCATTGAACTCCAGTCACAGAACTCCATCAAAAAGGATGTCACACATGTGACACTTACATACATTTTGCATCAGAAACAGTGATGCCAGCAGGAGCAGAGAGGTGACTGTCCCTCTGTACTCAGCACTGGTGAGGCCACAACTCTAATTCTGTGTCCAGTTTGTGCCCCTCACTGCAAAAAAGACTCTGAGGCATTGGAACGTGTTCAAAGAAGGGCAACAAAGCTGGTGAGGGGTCTGGAGCACAATGGGGCCATATGAGGAGAGGCTGCAGGAGATGGGAATGTCCAGCCTGGAGAAGAGGTGGCTCAGGGGAAACCTCATTGCTCTCTATAACTTCCTGAAGGGAGGTTGCAGTGAGCTGGTGCTTGGCCTCTTCTCTCGTGTCATTACTGATAGAACTAGAGGGAATGGTTCCAAGCTGCGGCAGGAGAGGTTCAGGCTGGACATTAGGAAATATTACTTCTCAGAAAGGGTGGCCAGGCACTGGAATGGACTGCCCAGGGAGGTGGTGGAGTCACCCACCCTGGGGGTGTTCAAGGAACGTCTGCAGAAATCCCTGCTGAAATCCTGACCTCTGCCACAGGTGGCTGAGTGACACAAAAGCTGTGTCCTTGGTTCCTGGCCTTACCTTCACATGCTGTTCATCTTGCTCTGCAGCTCCTGTTCTGAATAGTCTTCTTATATTCCCATGTGATGTACCCTGAAATACATCATTTAGTGAGTCTGAACAAAACCTAAGACATTAATTGGAACTGTGAAGAAATGTTTTTTGCACTTTACTTGGAGGATGTTACATGCTATACCTTCTTTTCTCAATTGTAACACATGATTTTTTATAAAAAGAAACATAGCAAGTCAGCTTTTCAGTGTGCACATTGATGAAACTTGGTGAAATACAACTTTAGAAAAAGGTAATTTGAAAATTTAAATATTCTTATCAGAATCTCTGCTATTAGTTACCGTTCCAATGTTCTGATTTGATGATGATTCTCTCAGAGCTGTTTTGTCACTCCCCACCTCAAATGCACTTCAAGTGCTTTAGGAGCATCACTGGAATTTTGAATAAACTCAATATATTTTAGGAAAGCTGCTACAGATGCACGACTGCAGTACTTTGGAAAAATATAATCTTGATTGAATGCTGAACAGTATTATTTAATTATATTCCAGGTAATTAAATTAATTAAACCAAGGGAATCACCTCCCAGTCAATCAGCTCCCAGCACGGAAATCGCTTCCCTGCCAAGCAGATGCAACCAACACAAGCTGCTACATCACTCTAGGGCCCCACTGAGTCTTCCCAAGGGGTCTCCAAAGGCTTCCCTGTTGACTTCTGGGAACCTGGGAACACTCACATGGAAGTCAGTGCCCCCTAATGTGCCCCAGAGGTTTCTCAGGGCCCCGCAATTAGCTCTACAGACATCCAGACATGCCCCAGAGCAAGTATGTGTGCTGTAGGGAGCCCAAGAGACATTCCAGGGCACCCTAGTACTCCTCAGTGCGCTCCAGGGTTCTTCACCTGTCTCTAAATATGCCCTATTGGACTTTGTTTTCTCTTCTGGAGCCTTCCTTACTTCTCAGCTTTGCTTTCTCATGCCATTTATCTCGCTCCACAGCTACTGCTCAGAATATTCTTTCTTGCATTCCCACATTCCAACAGAATCACAGAACTGTAGGGGTTGGAAGGGACCTCTAGAGATCACTGAGTCCAACCCCCCTGCCAAAGCAGGTTCCCTACACCACGTTGCACAGGTAGGTGTCCAGGCGTGTCTTGAATATCTCCAGAGAAGGAGACTCCACCACCTCCCTGGGAAGCCTGTTCCAGTGCTCCGTCACCCTCACTGTAAAGAGGTTCTTGCACACATTCGTGCGGAACTTCCTATGCAGAAGTTTCAGCCCATTACCCCTAGTCCTGTCCCCACGCACTACTGAAAAGAGACCAGCCGTGCCACTATGGCCCCCACACCTCAGGTATTTATAAACCTGGATCAAATCCCCTCTCAGCACCGCCAACGACAACCCTCTGCACTCTGCCAGTCAGACAGTTCTTGACCCAATTCACTGTACACTCATCTATTCCATGCTTCCTCAGCTTTGTTATAAGGATGTCATGGGGGACAATATCAAAAGCCTTTCTGAAATCAAGGTAGACTACATCTGCCACTCTCCCCCTATCCACCCAGCCAGTGACATCTTCATAAAAGGCCACCAGGTTGGTCAAGCACGACCTCCCCTTGGTGAACCCATGCTGAGTACTCCTGATAACCTGCTTTACTCCCAGTTCTCTGGAGATGGCATCCAGCACAAGCTGTTCCATCACATTCCCTGGGACAGAGGTGAGGCTGACTGGCCTATAGTTACCTGGGTCCTCCTTCTTGCCATTTTTTAAAGACCGGAGTGACACTGGTCATCCTCCAGTCTTCAGACACCTCCCCAGTGTCCAAGGCCTCTGAATGACTACAGAGAGTGGCTCAGCAATGTCCTCCACCAGCTCTCTCAGCACCCGTGGATGCACCCCATCAGGTCCCATGGATTTATGGACCTTAATGTTTCCTAGGCACTCACGGACCACCTCTTCCCTGACTAAAGGGAAATCTCCCATTCCCCAGACTCTCTCATTAACCTCCAGGTTCTGGGATTCCTCAGGGAATGCCTTTTCACTAAAGACAGAAGCAAAGAAAGCATACAGTATTTCCGCCTTCTCAGCATCCTCTGTTACCAGGACCCCTTCCTCTGTTACCGACCCCTCCAACCCCCACTTGTTTTTTGTTTATTAGCAAACTGCTAACATACTACAAAATAATAGCACTAATTACTAAAGTAACATCATCATGCCAGCATCCCGACCACCTGCTTTAGAGATTTATCCTTCATTTTGTGTAACACTTCAAACACTGCAAAGAAACAAAGCAAGTGCAGAAACAGGATGCCACTTCCCTCAGGATTTTACAGTCTCATTCATGTCTGACAGATGGAGGCCCTGACAACAAGAGCTGTGTCTGTCCATAACAAGGACTCACCTCTGCAGGTGCAGGGGCAGCTCTCAGAGAAGCCTTCTTCATTTCTGCTTTCTTCTCTTTTTGTCTTTTGTCTGGGAGCTGGTGTCAATCTGCCTGAGGGAAGGGAGGCCCCTTCAGAGGGATCTAGATAAGCTGGATCAACCTCACTGGGCTGAGGTGAATGGGATGAGGTTCAGTGAGGCCAAATGCCAGGTCCTGCACTTTGGCCACAATAACCCCATGCAGCGCTATAGGCTTGGGGCTGAGTGGCTGCAGGACTGTGCAGAGGAAATGGACCTGGGGGTGTTGGTCGATGCTCAGCTGAACATGAGCCAACAGTGTGCCCAGGTGGCCAAGAAGGCCCACGGCATCCTGGCCTGTATAAGAAATAGTGTGGCCAGCAGGAGCAGAGAGGTAATCATCCCCTTGGACTCAACACTGGAGAGGCTGTGCCTCAAGTCTTATGTTCAGTTTTGGGCTCCTCGCTACAAGAAAGTCATTGAGGCACTGGAACTTGTATGTGGAAGTCTGTCCCTTGAGCAGCTCCCATTCATCATCAGCTCCCATTCTGAACCCCACTGTGCAAAACTTCTAACTTCTACTGCAGATGGCTGCAGTCACCAAAGCTCAGCCCACTATCCAGGTATCAGCCTTCTCCCTTCTGTTTTCCATCTTAGCCCATAGTTTTGCTCCCAAAAATGGAACTGCACTCCAACAGTCAAAACACAAACTAATACATCACTTTCACTGCTCCTTCCTGCACCCCCAAATTAATGGTTACCTGACATCCCCTACAGCACAGCACCTGCTCACAAGTATCATTCAAACTCTATTCTTTCATACTTCTTGAGAGAGGACTGTAAAAACTCCCTTCTGCATGGCACTAAGGACAGTCTGTCCCCATCACATCCCTCTGTGTGCTGAAAGCTGCCATTGGATCTCTTGCAGCCTGCTGGCTGCTGCTCACAAACACAGGGAACTGCACCACACTGATTCTAAAGAGAGAAAGGAAGAAATGCTGGTGGGAATGGGCACCCAAGGATTGCAGAGATGCTCCAGATTGTGACAGAGATGGAATATCAGAGTGCTGGGACATGATTGATCACTAAGGAAAACACTTGGAAGCACATTCAATCTGCAGAAGCTGTAATTACTGGGCACAGTCAGCTTTCCTATGGCTCAGCTGGACTAGGAGGGTGCTCTCACACATCTGCTCAGGGGCTTCAGCTGAGACACTTGCACAATGCTGGGATCATTCTGATGGAAACTATGTCATCAGATACCATGGTTAAATCCATCCAAAATGATCAAGCAGAGCTTTAGCTCTGGAGCAGCACTTCTTCCCCACCCTTCACTACTCCAAGCAGCTCCAACAAACTTCTCAGAAGAAATCCAGGCCAGCACAGACCTGGCAGACCAGAACCAAGTGCAGCCTGTGGGACGGCAGTGCCCACTCCTTGCTTCCACCCTGCTCCAGCAGGTTAAGGAGTCTGAGCCTCACTGGCCTTTGACAGCTCAAGACTTTCAGCACCTCATGCCAACATTTCTCACTAAGATACACCTCAGGCATTGAATTCTCTTCTCACTACCTCCTCCCAGTCCTCTCCTAGGAACAGAAACCATTCAGATTCTACAGCAAACTACAGCATCTGCACTGCAAGAGCACACTGAACCACCTGCAACAATGAAACATGGTTTTGGAGAGTGGGTTTGAAAACACAACTTTAGACAGCTGTCTCCCTGTAGCCAAAAGGAAACCAAGCAGCAAAAGAAGAGTCCAGCCTGAAACATGCCCATGCTACTAGCCCAGGTTTTTCACAGTGAATGTAAAATCCATCCTGCTCTTGAGGTAACAAATGACCAGTGGGTCTCCCCTTGCTCCACCCCTTCTCCTTCAAAGCCAGAAAAAGAAAGAAAAAACAAGCAGAAGAAACCCAGACGTACCTTTCCACACACAGAGCAGAAAGTGGAACAGCAGTTGGTCTCCTTCCTGAGACATGGTGGGGAGCATCCCAGAGGAAGCCCAAGTTCTTTGCTTCTCTCAGCAGGGACTTCAAGCACTCTTGGCAAGAGCTGCTTTGGTTCTTTCTTCAACTGCTTCCATCACCAGAATCTCCTTTGGAAAAGGAACACTAAAGAAAGAATCAGCAAATGAGAAAGAATGAGCAATAACCACTTTCCCAGCTTTCTTCTGACATGCAATTAAGACTCACGACTTGGGCAAGGTCTTAAAATCAGCTGGTTACAAGAACTGTCCCAAAATATATCCAGCTTCTGTACAGCTGCCGTTATTTCTGTCAGTGAGTGTAATCACAGAATCATAGAATGGCCCGGGTTGGAAGGGACCTCAAGGATCATGAAGATCAATCGCCTCCCTGTCCCTGCTGGCCATCCCCTCTTCTGATGGAGCCCAGGGGACCATTTGCTCTCTGAGCTGCAAGAGCACGCTGATGGCTCACGTTCTGTTTTTCATCCACCAGGACCCCCAGGTCCTTCTCTGCGGGGCTTCTCTTAAGGACTGCTCCTCCCAGGCTGTACAGATGCCTGGGATTCTTCCAGCCCAAGTGCAAAACCTTGCACTTTGCTGTCTTGAACCTCATTAGATTTACCTAGGCCAACCTCTCGGTTGAGCTCCATCTGAATGGCATCCCTTCCTTCCACTGCATCAGCCGCACCACTCAGCAAACAGCAGAGGGTGCACTCCATTGCATCATTGGTGTCACTGATAACCATGTTAAAAAGCACTGGTCCCAAGACAGACTCCTGGATGACACCACTTGTTATCAGCCTTCACCTGGACATCGAACCATGAATCACCACCCTCTGTCTGTGGCCTTTCAACCAATCCCTTATCCACCAGGTGGTCCACCTGTCAAATCCACATCCCTCCAGTTTAGAGATAAGGATGTGGTGGAGGGCCATGTCAAAGATCTTGCTCAAGTCCAGGTCAATGACATCAGTTTCCTTCCTTTTGTCCACAAATGCAGTCACTCCATCATAGAAGACCACCTGATTAGTTAGGCATGGCCTTCCCCTGCTAAAGCCACACTGACTGTCTTGGATCACATGCTCATTCCTTATGTGATCAAGCTTGTCTTTGAGGGTCTATCTGTTCTTCACCATCTTCATCACTGTTCCACATTTGAATCAAATAATCGGTGTTGCTGTCACCAAGAAAACCTCTTTGTCTTCTACTCCTGCTGCACTACTGTGCTTTCACCAGAAGCAAAGGGAGAGGCCACCTCCTAGATCCAAATTTTAAGAAACCAACACCCAATAGGTGTCATCTGAAGTAAAATAGCAGAGAAATTAAGATGACTCTTCTGCATCCAGCTTGGATCACTCCCTCACTCAGGCACACCACCATCAGATCAAGGAGATGCTGCCTTCAGCTTAGAGACTGTATGGGAAATCACAGCTTGAACCTCTGATTAATCAGCTGAGGCAAGTGTTGGGTCAGCTGCGGGAGCACAGGTGAGAGTAATCTAGCTGTGCTCCTGGAAGGGGTGGACCTCAACTCCACTTCCTCTGAGACCTCATTTAAGGGCTGACCACCACTGAGGCAGCATCTCTTGGAGATTGCTCCCCAGTTGAGACTGCCTCAGCTTTCTGGTCAAAACATTGACATTGGTGAGTTTTCCTTTGCTAACAACCTTTGACTATTTACCACCATCTTGGTTAACATCTTTATATTAGCCACCCTTACAGAGACCATAAGGGTTTGGGCTTCCAAACTCTCAGCAAGCATTTGGATCAGACAGCTTCCTGCTGGGGAGCCCCCTGCATCACTGCTGCCTCCTCGTGTTCCGTACCCGCAGATGCTTCAGAGCTCATTAGCATGGACTTCCTTCCTCCCCTCAGCAGCTGCTCCTGCACTCACCTTCATTCCTACTCAGATACCGGCCGCTTCCAGCACCAGCTGACCTGCAAGACACAGAAAGGAAAGGTGGGAGTCATGCAAACGCACAAGCCCAAGGCTGCATCACCACTACGTATGGCAGCCTCGGGAAGTCAGCTGCAACTACAGCCTTTGTCAGAATGGAAACAGGCACTATCAGTTAAGTGTGACCTCTGAACTCATTGCCACCATCAGAAATAGGCACTGAAATTGCTCACTTCACTGCAGCTGGTTACCTCCTTCTTTTGGAAAATGCGGACATGGAATTGAAGGACACCAGAAAATTGACATCTACTTCATTGTAGGTGGTTAAGCTTGGAAGCAGGACTTGAGCAAGGAAAGCTTCTCAGCTCAGAATCACAGAATTATCAAGGTTGGAAAAGACCTAGAAGATCATCTGGTCCAACCATTACCAATACTTCCCGGCTTAATCATATTCCTCAGCACCACACCCAAACGTTTCTTGAACACTGCCATGATCGGTGACTCCACCACCTCCCTGGGCAGTGCATTCCAATGCCTGAATACCCTTTCCGACAAGTAATGTTTCGCAATGTCCAGCCTGAATTTTCCCTGGCGCAGCATAAAACCTTTCCCTCTAGTTCTATCAGTGATTACACAAGAGAAGAGGCCAAACCCCAGCTCACTACAACCTCCCTTCAGGAAGTTATAGAGAGTTATAAGGTCTCTCCTGAGCCTCCTCTTCTCCAAGCTGAACAATCCTAGTTCCCTCAGCTTCTCCTCGTAAGGTTTTGCTCCAGACCCCTCACTACCTTCTTAGCTGAAGACGTTCCAGAAACGTAAGGTTTTCTTGCATGGAAGGGCCCAAAACTGAATAGGTCAGAGCTCCTTCTTTCCATCATTGCTGTCACCTGGAAGGCTGTCCTTGGAACTGCAGTGACTCATGCATCCTAACTGCACTCCATTGATGGAAGCACAACGTGCATCATTGCAAATTGCTGGTGGGTTCCTGTGTTGGCGAGGGATGGATTCACCTGGAAAGAGTAGATACACAGCATTTAGCGTCAAACTTTCACTATCCAAGGAGGCAAAGGCTTGGTGCTGCCTGTCAAGCAGGTTTCAAGCAGCTTGCGAGACTCATTTGGGAAAGACAGGAGTCAACCAACGATGTCAGGCACGGGCTCGAACGCAGGAATACAGAAGGAGGCACAAGCCCACTGAAAGCATGAATTCTACCTGTGTTGCTGACAAGCACTGCTTTGAAAGCTGGATTTGCACCCTTACCTGCCAGGACCACGACTTCTGCTTCGGAAGGCTCCCTGGCACTGCTCTGCAGTTGGTGTTTGGCCACAGGGGATGGTTTGCCCAGGCAGAAGCAGGAACGCCAACTGCCAGCTGCTGACTCTGCCCTCTTACTGGGAGAACTCAGTCTGGAGAGAGAAAACAGAGCATGCTGTCAGTCGTGGTGCAGGGTGAGTGATGAGCTGCACCGAGCCCTTGATGACAGTTGCCCATTCCTGGCACTGCCTGCTTTCTGCTGAAACACAGCTTAGAAACGCGCTCTGTTTCAAACAGCAGAGGACGCTTCCATTCCTACAGCTCAGCCCTCAAGTCCTGCTGGCTACATTCCTCTCAACCATGTCAATCAAGATGCAGACCATGTGAGTAAAGTCTCCACAGCAGAACAGGACAGGAGCTGGCAGGCGTAACTGCTTTCTGAGGAATGGTGCAGCCATAAGGGAAGCTCAAAAGCATCTCTGACTCTTACGTTAACACCTCCTCGGCCTCAGCTCACTGCCATCTTTAATTTGTAGAGCCTGCAAGTCTGACCAACAGCTCTGCTTACAGGAGAAGCACAATTGGTTTCAGGTGTGTGGCCCTGAAATCTGGAAAACCCCAGTGTTTCCAGGTACAGCCAACACAGACCAGGATAGACGTCAGTGTGGCTTTCTGCATCTCGTGACTGCCTGCCCAACCAGGAAGGAAATGCACCCTTGTGTGGCTCCACTGAGCCTGTAGGGCAACTGTGTGTAAGTTGAGTCCTTGGAGATGTAACGGACAAAAAGTAAACCAATAAAAATCACCCAAATAATGATGATGGGGGCTGGAAAGGGAATTCCTCTTTCTTTATCTTTCAGATGGAAAATCAATGATTGCATCCAAGTTCCTTAGTACAGCTGCGGGGCCTTCCTCCGCTTGTATCTTGCTGCTCTGTGTTGCAACAGGAGAGCTGCTCTGACCTCTCCTCTCAGCCTGTGCCTCCTGCACGGTGAGCAGCTTTGTGGATGGAGACACCCACACAGACTTGGGCCCAGGCAGAGAACTGTGCCCTGCAAGGGAAAAACACAGGTGAGACGGAGGAGGAAGCAGCAGCACAGCCATCCCAGTTCTGCATATCTCTCAGAATTGCTCATCCAAGCCACTGGAAGAAGAGGAGCTCAAAATAACCGTGTGCTCAGAGGTATGCTCGTGGCAAAGGACACAGCCACAATTAAGAGCAACTCACTGTATCGAAAAAGGCAAACAAAAAGCGTAGAAAAACTAGGGGGCAGGGATCTCAGAAAGCTTCACAGCCACACTTCAATCAAGCTTCACCTGCTTGCAAAAAATCTTAAGAGCAGTGATAGTTTTCTCCATGTAAGGCTTGGACATTCTCATGACCCAGCAACGGGGCACAGTATTCTAACCTAAGCCCAGAAGCCTGCTGTCTCCTCGACAGTAATAGAATTTTCAAAGGTCTTGGAGAAGCCCTGGATTGGATGAAGCTGTCAGATCAACATCAAGCTAATGGAGGAAGGTGCTCACCTACTCCCTCTCCCAAGGCTGGTGTGGATTCGGAGCAGAAGATGACATCTGCGTGGCTGATGAGGAATTCCACAACAGCTGACTGGGTCTGCAGCTCCATGCAGGCAGCTTCACTGGCGCAGGGAGATTGGCTCTGCTGGGATCTGAAGAAAAGGCAGATCTTACAAGTCATTTCCCCAAGATCATTTCCCCAAGTCTGAATTTCTGTAGCCAAAAACTGTCAAACTGGGCTCCGGAGATTTCCGCAGTGGGCAAACAGTGATGCCACTGACGAAATTATCCTGGATGATCAGGGACACAGCAGTCCCAGCTAAACAAGTGAGTAGAAACTGTCATCTAGAAAGTGTTCCCCTGGGGTTGGAGGAGAGCAGAACTAAGCATCGTGTTGAAAAGGAAAAAGAAGTTTACCTTAAGAGGTTTGGAGCCCACACAATTGCTAAGTTCTTCGCGTCCATGTTTATCACCGAGCAGATCCCAGCCAGAGACACCAAGTGTCTCATTAAGTCCCATGGGGACAGTGCACTGGTGGTCAGCACTGAGGCAGACTTGATGACTTCCAAGAGGCATCTGGGGAGCACAGAATCACAGAATGACCCGGGTTGGAAGGGACCTCAAGGATCATGAAGCTCCACTCCCCCTGCCTGGTAGGGCCACCTATCTTTCACATTTATTAGACCTGTCTGTCAAGGGCCACATCTAACCTTGCCTTGAATACCTCTACAGATGGGGGATCCACAACGTCCCTGGGCAGCCTGTTCCAGGACCTCAGCACTCTCCTAGTAAAGAACTTCCCCTACCAACCAACGTAAATCTTCCCTCTTTCAACTTAAAACCATTTCCCCTTGTCCTGATATTATCAGCCCTTTCAAAGAGTTAACACCCCTCCTGATTATACACACAGCCCGTGCCATCAAGGCCAAGCTTCTATCTCTTCTTGATTCCTAGTTCCATGGCGTGCACAGCATGCTGTGCTGCATGCACAGCACAGCTGTTCTGCAGAGGAACAGGGGCACCCAGTGACCAACAGCAGCCATTGTCTGCAAATACACAGCAACTTCCCAGGATCTGCAGCAACAATCTCCCCACACACTCCACTTCACACAGACACTATGACCCTGAATAGACTCAAGCAGCAGACTTAAAACAAGTCAGAGTTTTAGATTCCAGGATATTTGAGGGTCTATAATGTGTGAAATTCAGTTACACAACAGTGCCGAGGTGCCTGCGTTTCAAGCAACTTTCAGATCACAACCATGTAAAATAAAAACAAATTCAGTGCAGAAATAGCAAGCCTGTACCTTAATACCCATGAGATTATCCATTTTTTACTGCGTTCTGACTAAGTTCTAAAATTTGCTCATCCCAGTTCACTTCAACAAGTTCCACCAGTTCACGCAACGCAGTTCTGAGATCCTGTGTATGTTAGGCAGATAGAATTGAGCAGTGCAGAAATAACCTCTGACAGCTTTAAGAGCTCCGTTCTGCTTACAAACTCTCAGTCCAAAACTATTCACAGTTTTAAGGAAATGAACACCTGAAGCAGTTGGATCATCTGCCATTTGCCGCATTATGCTTCTTGGCATCATGATTAGCACAAAGGGTTTTCTGCTGTCCTGCAGAAATGGACAAAGTCCTGCTTACAAATGGACCAAGTTTCAGTGTACAGCAGAGTTTGTACCAGACTGAAAAGCCACGTCATTCAGTTCATGTGCTCAGGTTGTTATGCACTCCCAAAGGAAACAGAACTAACTGTTGGATTCTGAAGGCAATCTGTGGGTTCCTACATTACCTCCTGATTCTGGAAGAGGAAATTCTAATAGCAAATGCAGAACTTTGCTCTTCGTAGACATGAGAAGAGCTGGCATTTAGTAACATTCATTTCTGGGAAATCAAATGATGTGTCTCTATTTTTACTACAGATAGTATAGGGAGCAGCCAGTTGAAGAACCAGATACAAAAAATCCGCCCATTGGCAAGAAAATACTTCTCCTTAAATTCTGTATGCTATCATGGTATAGAATCAGGCTACAGTGCCACATAGGCCAACCAAGCGTAGAACCAAATCCACAAAATACTGGCAGACAAAGCAGCAAAAACAGGGACAATATTCAGCAGACAGGCCTTTCTACCCACAGCTCAGCATGTTCTGCCATCCGAAAAGCAAGGCCTCTTGTCAAGCTCAGCTATTTCCCTTCTCAGTGTATTCTAGCACCACTGATATCCACTGGTATCCTCCTGTAGAGTCCCATCATATTGTCATCATCCAAAGGGAAAACCCACACAGCAGAGCATACAGCAGTACACCCATGCTCCAAATATCCGCCTCAAAAAACAAAAAGACAAGCTTACAAACCTGAAGCACCTCAAATGGCTTCCTGACAGACTGGATTGTCTGCCTTTGCCAAAGCCCACATATAGCCCATGAAAAGCTGGCTCTTTATCTCAAGAAAAAAAAACCTTATCGTCCCAGAGAAAGCATATAACCCTAATTCAATTGTTCTTCCACTCAGCTTAGAGCACTACTAAAACCAGCATCTTCACCTTAGCTCATCACACTGCTGCAGTTCCTTTTACAAGGATTTCACTGGCAAAAATGAAATCAAAGCCGTCACAAGGGATTTAGCACAGTTACATGTTACTGGATATGAGAGCTGTCAGCACAGTCACCTGTCAGGCTTTGCTGCTGTTCTCTTTATGTAGAGGCACAACAAGGTTCAGACACCTCACAGTGCAATTCTCACTTGGACTGTAAAGAAAAAGGAGGCTTGAAAAGCAGCGTGTGGAAAACAAAGAAACAAGAATTAGAACAACAGTGGGGCCATGGCACTTGTAGGAATTGCTCCGCCTTTAACAGCAGAGCGATTCAAGAAGGATGAGGGCATTCCAAACCAGACCAGTTTGGACAGATTAACAACTGCAAGTAGTGGGTTCCAAAATTCCAGACATCTCTCAGTTTTTAGTACACTGTGCATTACAATGGAAACAAGTCTTCACCTACAAATTGGAAGCTAAAGACACGTCTGACAAAACAGACTGCACAAAAATGATGGATAATTAACAGAGCAAATTGCTCTTTCAAAAACTTAGTAATAGAAAGAGATCTCTGAAGCTGCTGTTCTGTAGAGCCCCAAAGCAGTCGCTTGAGGCAGTTCAGGATTAGCCAGAGACAAACCAGCCAGCTGTGTGAACTGAGACCAATTGCACTTTTCTAGTCTGTGGCCACTGACAGCTTCTGAGAGCTACCAAGCAATGCAACCTAGCAGAATTCAGAAGGGAAACCAAGAGAGCCTACCTGAGCTCCACTGCCTTTCAATGCTTTGTGCAGAGGGAAGGGAAAGAGGGGAAAACAAACACCGCTCTACATCCCTCTGAGCCAATAGACACTTTGCCCTGGATTAGCTCTGGTGCTGCATAAGCTGGGCTTCCACAGCATGTGTTCAGGCGGTAATCAAGGCCTCCCTGGAATAACACAAAAAATAGAGAGAAACGTTTGCTTTAACAGAGTTTATGTCTTCTGGTCATAACACTTCAGAAGCCTCAGAGGCTTCTTCTCCTCTGTATATTTTCATTCATCTTAGATTTTGCTTTCATTCAATGTGACCTCACTAAGCAAATATTGTCTAAGACCATGAGCATCACATGAATGTGCAGATCTCAAGCTGCTCCCTTATCTAGTACCCTTGGCATGATGCTTTCTTTTCCTCAGCTGATCATCTCGATTGTGCCTGTTGATTGTGCAACAACAGCCTGTTGGTCTCGATTACCTGTGAGAGGCTCTAAATTTGGCCAGGAAAAATCATTTGATGATAAATAATTCTCTTGGAATCAGTAAGGCAGTCTTCCCATTCTTTCTTACCAGCACCCATCTTACATGTTAATAAAGGCTTCTGGAAATCAGTTTGAAGATCAAGAAACAATTCAGTTCAAGCATATGCAATCACAGGATTTGTACGTCACCTGCAAAAGTCATTTTATTCTATCCACAATCTCATCTTACATACAGATCCTTAGAAGGTTCCTTAGGCACACCAACCCCATGCTCCTATTACAGACCCTTGCATAACACAGGTGATATACCTACAAGATTATCTACAGCTTAGACTACAAAAACAGGGAGTCTAGCTAGAGAAAATAATCTACCTGTGCTTCTGAGCAATCTGTTAACCACTCTCACACAGTTCAGGCCATTCCAAACAAGATGCAATGACATGTCAGCCACAAAAACAGCTTGATTTTAGGGTGTTTGTTTGGACAAGCCCCTGTTGCATACGGTGGTCAAACATGCATTACTTGGGGGCACATTGTATTTGATTTAACACATCCTCTTACCTGTGGCTTTGCACAGAGTCCAAAGTCTATCAGCTTCAAATTGTCAATCAGCAGATTTTCCCGGTGGATGAGAAAGCAGTCAGGAATGATTTCCACCCAAGTGCCCAAGGAAACATCTTTTCTCTTCTTTTATTTCCTGCTGTAGACAGTGGTTCCCAGTCTACTCAAAGCTCGCTCGCTCTCGCTGTCTCAGAGATCTTCACTGACTGCTGGCAAGTTCCCATCTTCCAATATCCCAGGTGGGAAATACTAGCTTGTATCTGTTGGAAAGGACCTGGGGACTAGGAGGACAAGTGGTGAGAGACCACAGGCTGAATGCAAGCCAGCAGTGTGCTCTGACAGAAAAGAAGTACAACAAGATCATCAGCTGCATTAAAAAGCAGCACAACCAGACCAGGACAAGTCATTCCTGCTTCAACACTCATTGCACCACATCTACAATACTGTATCTGGTTTTTGGCCAGGAAGGATAACAACCTGAAACAAACTCTGAAGCAAGTTCTATGGATGACCTCCAGCCTGTGCAGGGGGCTGAAGCTCCCACTCAGAGAAGAGAAGCTGGGGAGAATGATCTTTGTTCAGGGTGCCTTCCAGTAGCCTTAGATAGAGGGATTTCATAAGATGCCTAGGAAAATGCTCGTGCTGTAATGATTTGCTTTACTCCGAGATACCAGCAGCTTACAAAATGCAAAGCTCTAACCTACTGGTGAGGAAATATTCAAGCCTTCCAGTACCTAACCTGTGCTTAAAGTCTTCAGTGACAGAAAATCCATTGGATGGGGCCAGAGGAATGCATCTCACCCCATACCCTCTGTACAGCCACCATTTGTTTAAAGGATCACTCTTCCTTGAGGCACAAAACTAGAGCAGGTTACACAACAGACTGACACCACAAGGGCTTCTCTCGAGATACAAACTGCAGCAAAGAGCATCACAAAAATGTGAAACCAACACTCAGATCAGATCTGTGTCTCTGCTCCGCTCATTAGGAGCATCATGTTTTACTCCCCTTTCAGAGGAAGATACTTCTTCAAGGATAACAAAATCCAGCTCAGCTACAGAACATAGTACCAAATAGCAATAATTATCTCACATTTCCTGTAGGGAAAGAGTCCTAAGCACAAGATAATGAAGGATGTCTGAGCTTCAGCTGGGACTGAATTATTTTCTTCAGTGTCTGATACAATACAACGTTTTCATTCTAGAGAAACAATGGAGATAGCGCAGTGATGCTTACAGTTCCTGCCAGGCAGCGTTGTACAGAGCCACAGTCAATCTCAGCTGAGAGCCCAAGGAAGTGAGAAGGAACAGAACTAGGACAGCTGACTTAAACTGGCCAAAGGATATTCCATACTATATGACATATTGTGGAAGGAGTTTTGAAGGGGGTATAACTTCATGTAAATCTCTTCCACTACTAGGAGGCTAACTGGACACTGATTGGTAGGTGGTGAGCAATTGCTTTGGCATTCATCATAACTCTGAGGGAAGAAAAGACACATTGCTGACACATTGCAGCCCCACATCCCCCTCTGCCCCCCCACAGCCCCACACCCCCCTGTCCTCCCCGCACTCCCCATCAGCCCATCCCACCTCAGTGCTGCCTCTGTCTCTTCTCTCCTCTCCCCGTCCCAGCGCCGGCCTCCCCCGGCCTCCCATTGGGCAGCGGCAGCTCCGCCGGCTCCGATTGGCTGAGCCGCAGTGGGCGGGAGTGGCCGTTGTGGGGGGGGCAGAGGGGGATGTGGGGCTGCAATGTGTCAGCGTCAGGAGCACAGGTGAAGGCAGCTGAGCTGTGTGAGCAGTTGTGTTTGAGTCTGGCTGCAGCTCTCTTAGACCCCACTGAAGGGCTGAGTGCCACTGGGAAAGGATCTCTGTGTGGAGATTGCTTCTACTAGAGGTAGTTCTATCAGACTGTTCTATAGAGCTGTGCAGGGGCTGTAAAAGGAGCTGAGGGGGACTGTAGGGGGGATATGGGGCTGTGGTGGGCCATAGGAGGACTAGGGGCTCTAGGGGGCTGTGAGGGTGTGTAGGGGTTGTGGGGAGCTATTGGAGGATATGGGCAGGTATGGGGCTTTAAGGGGTGGTGTATGGAGAGATAGAGGGTTGTGGGGGCCTTAGGGTGATATGGGGCTACTGGGGGCTGTCGGGGGCAAATATGGGGAGGAATATGAAGTTGTAGCAGATTGTGGGGGTGTAGGTGTGGTATATATATGTACATCTATGGGAATATACATATGAAAAAGATAGATCCATGTGTGTTCTGGGCTGCACTGAAAAAGGGGTGGCCAGCAGGAGAGGGAGGTGATTGTCCCCTCCTGCTCAGCTCTTGTGAGGCCCTATTTGCAGCACTGTGTCCAGGCCTGGGAAGGATGTGGAGCTGTTGGGGTGGGTCCAAAGGAGGGCCACTGTGATGATCAGACGGAAATTTGGGTGAAGCTGCCTGATTTTATGAAGCTATTCCTGTTATTTTCTTGGTGCTGTGTTTCCCAAATGAGTGGTTTCTGGCTGTGCTGCAGCACCAGTCTGCATGTGAACATCAGCTCTATTCACCATCTGGGAAGATCACGACTTCCCTTCTCCCACCAGCACCACTGAATTACAGTTACTCTAAGGAATCCTTAAAGAAGGGTTTATAGCTGTCATGTTATCTGAAGTGCTTGGGGCATTCTGATGCTATTAAGCTCTATGTATTAACAAGTTCAAAAAGAAAAGGTAGGCATCTGATTGTTCTGCCAGTTTCTAAGTTATTTGGAAAGCTGTACCACCCAACCACTCCTTCTATTTGATGGAGGTGACAAAGCTCAGTTTAATTTCTGACTGCTGTTTAAATTCTGGAGCTCAAGCTGGTTCCTGGAGCAGAAAAAGCTCGGTAGCTGTCCCTCCTAAAAGCAGGCACCTCTGAGCAAAATATGACATCTCAATTTCTGATGGTAAGGTCAGGAGATCTGATTCCAGCGCCTAGCTTTTGGCTTCATGCTATGTTAGTGGGACCTTTGGCATCCAGCACTGACTAACAGCAACTGACAGGCTGGTAACAGTGCACATCAAAGCAGTTATGTGTCAGGATGGGTCAGGAAAATTGTATGGCATTGAGATTTCCTGTCTTTGCTCTTTGCAGATCTAACTAGCTGCTGGAAGAATACTGTACGCCATGTTCACACCATTTTCAATGAGCTGGATGAGTCTGTTGTTGGCATTTTAATGCAATTGACCAGGCAGGCAATATGTATGGAGTATTTGGCTCTCTCTACAGTAATGAATATTTCAGTGTCTTCAACGTGTGGCTCATTGCTTCCATTTCAGGCTGCCCAGAGAAGCTGTGGATGCCTGTCCTTGGTGTTGAAGGCGAGGTTGGATGGGAGATGGGCAGCCTGAGCTGGTTAGTGGGCAGCCAGCCCATGGCAGGGTGTTTAGAACTGGATGATCTTGAAGGTTTCTTCCAACCCAAGCCCTCCCGTGATCCTATGATTCTGTGATTTCATTCAGGTTTATTGAGATGAGATGAGTTCTCCTAAATGCGCTGTTCTCCATATGATTATAATTGGAGTCTTAAATTATAATTGGGTGACTTAAAGCAGACACCATACCTTCTGATGGCCAAAATGAAATGAAATCAATCCTTTACTGTGTCAGTAGTCTGTAACTGGAGCCCATCAGGTAATTCCCAGCCTCCTGCCTGTATCAGTGGCTGCACACAGTGAAAAAGTCTGATGGGAATTTAACCTCTAAAATTTTCAGAAGCAACCAGAGGGTGAATATATTCACTATGCAAATACCTGCAGGAATAAGCTTGTCATGTATGTCCTCAGGTACCACAGTAGTTAATGGTGGGACTCAGTAGGTCATGCTGAAAGTTGAGTCTGCTGATCTTGAAGGTCTTTTCCAGCTTACATGACCTTATGCTAATATTTCTGTATTTCTTTCTGTTCAGCTCCCAGAAAACCTCCCACCCAGCCCCCAGTTGACTCCGTGGTGAAAAATAAAACAGAAACCTCAGTGACGCTGGCATGTTCCCCTCCGAAGATGCAACCCCCATTCCAATCGATGGCTACATTGTGGAACGCAAGACACTAACTGGCTTCACCTGGGTGAGGTGCCACGAGTCTCATGTCCCCGTCCCAGAGTTCACGGTGAGCAATCTGTCTGAAGAGGCTGATGATCAGTTCCGAGTGTCTGCAGTCAATGCGCATGGACAGAGCCCGTCTCTGGAATTCCCAGGGAGCGTGCACCTTGGTAAGCACAAAAGCCCCAATGGAAATGGGTCAGTGTGAGCTGAGCAGCTGTGTTGGTTCCCTAAAGTTGTTTTCTTTGACTTGAAGGATAGTAGTGCATTAACACACCAAAGGCTTTCCCTTATTCCTAGTTCTCCTATCTCCTATCAACCTCCAGCTACCACTAAAGTGATACAAGTTATGTTTCTGTGACAGAGACATGAATATTATTATCTTTTGATATCTCACATGTGCAAGAGGCAGAACTTTCTGTAACAGATTTGAAGCATAGAAGTGCTTCTTCCAGCACTCATGCAAAGGGTGAAGTAGAAATGTACCTATGATTTAATCTTCCATCTCTAAATGAGATCCCAGACTTGCATCTAAAGAGCATTAAGACAAACGTTGTTCTTCCTCAGAACCAGTCCTGGCTGTGAAATCCCCACTAACAACTGGTGAAGCTGTACCTGGAAGGAATGCCATGTTTACTATTGACCTTACAACAACGTGTTGCGGCACTTGGTACATCAATGGTAAAGTCTTACAGGAAAGCGAGACCTGCATCATCAAGAGAACCCAAACTACTCACAGCCTAATGATAAAGAACGTCACCAAGAACGATGATGGAGCAGAAGTGAAATTTGTTGCCAAAAATGTTGATGTCAGCACCAAGATGAAAGTGAGAGGTATTTGCTTTGATCCTTCTCCTTTCCTCTTACAGTCAAGGCATAGTTGCTGTGATCTGCTGATTAGAACTGGGGCTGCAGGCATTCACTGACTGTACCAAATACCTGAAATTGCATCCCATGGACTGATGTGAGTCCTGGTAATGACCTAAACATGATAGCACAGAGTGTAGGGTAAGCCAATCTACCCAGCTGCTTGGTATCTGAACCAGATTGCTTCATGCCAGCTGATGAATGTCTGCAGTTCACAGCTATTGGCCAGTGCATTCAGTCACCAGGTTTACCACTGCATCACCATAGAGCAGTACTTTCAGCTCCAGGTTCAGACAGCCTTTCTGATTGCACTGGAATAGTTTAGAAGTAGGGGAGCAATCATTCCAATAATATCAATCAGCGTTGCATGACCAAATATAACAAATAAACATTCGTGATGGGAGGAGCTGTTTGTCACTGGGTGGAAACCTCTGCAGAAGCATGTTTAGAGCATTCTTAATCAGTAGAAGGAGATGTTTGGTTGATTTTTACTTAGTAAATCTGGCAAGAAGACCAAATTAAATATCTTGAATTGCTCAGCACTGACATGTAGAAGAGACCTGTGATGAGTCACAGGGATGTTTACTTAGCTGTCATTCCATGATGGGCTTTTTCTTACACAGATGTAGGGAGAAACTGAACTTTCCCACGCAGGTCTCTGTTTTGCTGCAGGGTTTAGGTCTGATCTCTGAGATCCACACGCTGGGCCTTGATTGCAATAAATGAGAGCCCTTTGTTTGCTCCAGTGGAAGACTTTCCATTTCTGCAGTACCCTCTGCAGAAGACACAAATGCAAATGCACCTTCTTCCCAGCAACAATTGCCTTGTTCTTTTTTACACTGAGTATGCATGAGGCTCTTCATCATATTCTGCTGGCTTGTCACCCTTGTTGATCCATGGAGAAACAACAAAGCCCTAGAGTAGTGTATGCACTTTGGCATTGGAGAGCTTACTTAATTGCTTCTTCTCAATGAACAAACTCCAGAGAGGCATGGAGACAGCTCCAAACAGAATTGAATAACGGGACTAAACTTATGGAGAGCAGAACTTCCTGCCAAGGCTTGTCAGCTAGTCTTAATTTTGCTTTTCTTCTCCCTCTTTGTCACGTTAGCATAATATTTCATACTGGCAGGTCTGCCCTCAGAATTAACTGGCACAGGCTACCCAGGGAGGTGGTGGGATCCCTGGAGGTGTTCAGGAACTGTGGAGATGTGGCCCTGATGGATGTTATCAGGGAGCATGGTGGGGTGGGTTGGGGTTGGAATCAAAGGAGGACCCCTATGTATTTCAGCAGGAAGCACTACTGGTAATAAGACTTTTGGAGCAAATCCTGGTAGGGCCACGCTCAGCTGGTCCAGTCCGGGGGCTGTTCCTCCTTCCTGCAGTATCTGCAGTGATAACCAGCAGCTGCTTTTGTGTGGCTGGGCTCACATCCAGCAGTGGTGAGGTGACTACAATTATTCCACTGTGTGTTAATAGAGGCCAGTTTCATCATCTAACTTTTGCGCTCCAATTAACTTCCATAAAGGAATTCTGTTTTTCTTTTCAGTCCTAAGTGTTGTCTCCATCTTTTAGGCTCGATTTGTTTTCCAGGGGGTTACAATGCAGTAATAGAACACCCTCCATTTATTTCCTTCTAGTTTGCTTGTTCCAATTCTTTCCGCAGTTTTCCGAGTTTAGACATTTTCTTTAAGCCCTGGGCTTCTTCCTTTGGCTCTGTCCCCTGTACAGTGTATGTCTTTCAACTTGTGGAGATAAGGTAATCTGGTACGTGGTTTATAAAAGCTGCCAATTTGCCAGCTTCTGAATTAGAATCTAGCAATTAGAACTAGGATTAAATGTGTATGTTTGGCCTTATGATAAATGAATGCCTCATGGTCAGCAATGTCCCTGCAGTTCTTTACCATCGTACATATTTTGTGTGCCCATATTTTGTTTCAGCACTGGCAGACTTCATAAACAAAGAGACAACTGGAGTCACGACTTGAGCCCTGACATCTGGGCTTCATTCTTCTAGTTCATGAATTGCCTCAGCACTTACATCATCTTTAAACCTATGACTGAAATGGTCCTAAGTTCTTAGCATGGGAATCCAGTCTCCTCTTTTGACAAATTAAACTCCACATTTGGAGAGTTGAGTGTCTCCTGCTGTACCCGAAGGACGTTGTGATCTCTGAGGTGTCTCCCTGAGGTGCTGTAAGCACAGCCATTAGCTCATAGTGCAAGTAAAGCACTGTCAGGTCAAGCCTGGAGGAGTAATGCTTGTCACTGACATGTTCCTGTTCAGGGTGGAGCTGGAGGATAAAATAACACAAGAAATTGTCATTGAAAGTCAATATCTGTGAAATTCAACTGGCTGCATTCACAGAACCTGGCGTTAAGATCTGGTTTCTGGTTTCTATCTTGAACCTCTTTTCCATAACCCAGTCCTCATTTATGAACTGAAGCTGTACTGAAAGCCTTTTGCTGTGTATGCTCATGCTGCAGTGCAGCGCTTGTGACCTTTAACAGCACATTCACATTCCTCTGATCACAGGCTCCTTAAGGTTGATTAATACCCTCTAGTCCCACTGCTCACCCATCACCACCATTATGCTCACCATCAGCAGGCTAAAAACTCAGCAGAGATGATAGATCAAGCACAACACTGGATTTGGGATGGCTAGAGATTCCTAAGATATTGAAGGGTTGCTTGCAGGTGGTGTTGGCTCAGGTATTCACCCTGCATCCCACCTCCCGTTCTGTTTGGTTGAGAATCATGCATTCTGCAATTTCACTTTGTAATTCAAAGCCCCTTTCTTTATCTGTTGAAAAACTGATCTAAAACAAGCCAAGAAGACTCCGTTGGAACTGGTGGATGCAGAACAAAGGCATCCCCAAAGGACAAGTTGCACTGTTTGATGAACATTATTGGATGAGAGCTAAGCTAAGATTTAAAAAGTTCTGGGGCTGTCTCTGAGCATCAAATCCAGAGGAAGCCTGCATGATTCCCTGAGAATGGATACCTCCTACTTTGGTGTAGGGTGAAGGGAACACTAGCAGTAACTCCTATCACAAAATGTCACGTGGCTCAGACAAAAATGCCATCAAGAGGGGGCTTAATTAGGAGCACCAAATGGTCACAAGATGGTCTTAGGGCAGGGAAGTAATCTATCTACGTGACATTGATTGATGCTATTAGTTCTTCACAGCTTGACTCTAGAGGGGCTGTTCTTCTTTGGTCACCTAGTTTTAAAAGAATAGATGGCTCCTGTCTATTACAATTTTTAATACATTATTTGTTCACTGATGCCATAAATGTGCCTGGCATAGCAATTGGCCTTGGTATATCCAGTGACTGAAAGCAACAGTTGTTGCTGTAAGAAATGCAATACTAAGCTTGGTCTGCCTGTAGCTGACAGCCATCAGCTTGCTCCTCAGGCAGGTTCTGTCTGGATGGAATGAAGGGCATGAAATACTGATGTGCTTATCAAACGCTGCTTGTTAGCTTAGAGACAAGGTGTTGAATAGGTTTGTTCATGCATTGAAAACACGTTACTTAGCTGCCTTCATTTTAGCTTCAGAAGAACGTGTGCAGAATACAGAATTGATTAAAAGAAATAAGAACTGTCTGCATAGAACTTACTCTTTCCTTACACAGGAGAATCAAGCACACGTTTGTATGTGAGTATCTCCAGAGGTGAAACTCGATCACCCAAATGTAATGAGCAGAGACATTACAATCAGTTCTAACTGTATCTTCATGCTGTGCTGAATAAGCCTGAGTCAGGATGTAAACCACTTTCTCTTTTTTTCTTCAGATGAAGCCATTAATGTTGTCAACAAGCCCAAAATGACTCCAGAAATATCAGTCAGTCCTTCTGAAGACCTGGAGCTGGTGTGTGAGGTGTCAGCTGCAAGCGGAGCTGTTGTATGGAAGAAAGATCAAACAGAGGTGAAGCAGGACCAGAAGACAACCATCATCTCCCAGGGGATGCACCGCAACCTCATGGTCAAAAATGTGACCCTGAAAGACCAAGGGAGCTACAGCTGTGAAACAAAAGATGACAAAGCAACATTCCAAGTGAAAGTCAGAGGTGAGAAAATGCTTGGAATCCCAGAGATAAAGGAACGCTTCATTTGGTGTGTCTTGCATTTGGAGGATCAACTGACAGCCTCTCTGGTGCAAAACATTTTGGCTCTAGGACTTTCTCTGTCATCTAGTCTCATAGCAACACTTTTCTACATGTGCTTTTCCATCCAGGAATGAATTACTGCAACAAACCATAGGCAAGGAGGGTAACTTGTGCAGCTCTTGTAGTCAGCTGGTGTCTGCAGGGTTACAGTGCAAGAGCACACCAGGCATGCAAGGAGTGAGAAAAGGGGAGGTGTTTGAAGAGATCTGGTTACAAAATTTGAGTGACACAATTAGGTGGAAAATGCCAATAATCAGACTCATAAATGGCCTGGGTTGCAAAGGCCCACAGTGCTCATCCAGTTCCAACCCCCTTCTTTCTATGTGCAGGGTTGTCAACCAGCAGCCCAGGCTGCCCAGAACCACATCCAGCCTGGCCTTGAATGCCTGCAGGGATGGAGCATCCACAGTCTCCTTGGGCAACCTGTTCTAGAGTGCCGTTCCCTTCTGATTTACTGGAAATGTAGAGAGACATCAGAAGAAAAAAAGATAAGATAGGAGGTTCAGCAGTGCATGCAGGTATTCTAAATCTCATGTCCAAATCTGCTATCAGACTGCAAAATGTTTAGCTTTGTGATATGATGTGATATGATATGACATGAAATGATATGTCTATCATTTCCCAAGGCAAAATAGAGGGGAAAGTATTTTCCTGTCTTAGTGAGGCATCACGATGCTCCCTGTGAAGTGCAAGTATAATGAAAACGGGCAACTGGAGTAAGCTCTGCAGCAGACTACAGCAAAACTGTGTGACTCTTGTGATGTCCCTGCAGAGAAAGAAGACGTGTTTACAGAGAAGGACAAGATACAAAAGGAGATGAAGGCTGCACCAACAGTAAACACCACGCTGAGCTGCGAGGTGGCCCAGGAGAAGATGGAGGTGAAGTGGTACAAGGAGGGGAAACTGATCACCTGGAGCAAGAAGTTCAAGGCTGAGTCAGAGGGCAAACAGCGTCGGCTGGTGGTGAGCCAGGTGGAGAAGAAAGATGCAGGGGAGTACAGCTGCGAGGCTGCTGGCCAGAAACTCACCTTCAAGATTCATGTCACAGGTGAGACAGGTGTTGTCTGAAATACAGCAGAGAACAGTAAAGTAAAATCTAGTTTCTTTTATACAGTGATCCAGTTGCAGTAGTCTGTGCTGAGGTTTTTTCCCTAGACTTGATTGCCTGGGTTTGTAGAAAGTATTTGGTTTTAGTATGGCACAAAGACCTGTTTCAGTCTGTCTGTAGAATAATAATTACTGATATATGTACAATGGAAGCAATATTCAAGATATTATTCAAATCTCTCCTGTGCCTGAGATCCCAAACTGTAATTCTTGTTCACCGAAACATTTGACTAAGCTAAGTATGTGCAGTGAGGCTGGAGTGCATGTTGTACGTGCAGCCTTTCATGGCAGGAGAAGCAGGAACTTCTCCTAGTAGTACACTGCCTTTTTACTATGCCTTTATGTTGGAGGCTGCATCTGGATAGGTGAGTCTGCTACTCACAGTAAGAGACCTGGTAGAGCTGACTATTCCCAGAGCTCAAAGTAAAATAGATATCTGCAAATCACACACAAAGAACAAAGGACTACATTGGTGAGCATATTTCCTTTGTGTCTTTGACAGTCACAGTTGTGGCAATGGTAGATGCCATGAGGAGTCTGTTCAGGAAGCCAGGAGTACTGTTCTGGGTCATGAAAAGGCAGCCAGTGGTTTGACTATCACACGTTTATGTGTTTTGATGTTTCACAGTGGGTCTGAAGTAAAAGGAACTCAGGTTTTGGTTGCCTGCAGGACAGATGTTCTTTTGGGTTCAATATGTTTGCATAGTGACTTGCAACCATGGGACTGGTGTTCAAGGACCCTCTTGGTTCCTTCAGTTCCTAGGTTCTTTCTTGCCTAGATTTGACACTTAGTTTCGACAGAAGAGCTGATATTCTCTAGTGAAGGCTATTAGTTTGGGCACAAGTGGTAACCTAAACCTGTTCCAAGCTGTACATACAAACCTGCAAGATGGTCTCATTTCAGTCCCTCAGTCAATACTTTTTCTTTTCTTCCCTCAGAGCCAAAACCTGTGTTTATAAACCAGGAGAAGGTGCAGAAAGAGCTGAGTGCTGCCCTGGCAGCAAGTGCCTCCCTCAGCTGTGAAGTAGCACAGGATCCAATCTAAGTAAAATGATCCAAGGATGGAAGACTGCTTGCCTCCTCCAGAAAGTTCAGAATGGAATCTGTGGGCAAAACACGGCGTCTGGTTGTGGAGCAGCTGGAGAAGAAAGATGATGGAGAATACATCTGCGAGGCTGCTGGCCAGAAGATGACCTTCAAGTTGGAAACAACTGGTGAGCATTTGCTTTGGGAACACTAAGCAGCTTTGGTGGGATGTGGATGTGGGGGAATGGCTGGTTTCATTGACATGAGAGAACAGGCAGTGATGCTGTGAAACCAGATGGATGATGCTCAGCCTGGCCATGTGCCTCAGAGCTGTTTGCTCAAGGAAGCCAAGTGTAGTTGTGGGTTTGCTCTCAAGAGCACAGTTTGGTAGGGATGAGTTGGCGGTTGGACTAGATGACCTTAGTTGTCTTTTCCAGCCTTAGTGACTCTGTGGTTCTCTGCTTCAGGAAAGACCTACTCGCTGACTTACACACGTGTCCAAGTCAAGGATGCCGCAGAAATAAAATCTGTAGCAGAAAAGGCAGAATCTCGTGCCCATCTTACAGTGAAAGGTAATTATGCTTCTGATGACGATTTTGCTTAAATTATCTTATGTTATAAACCAGCTAACATCCTTTGCTTTAATGTCAAGGAAGTTAAACACCACCATGACGTTTCACAGAAATAAAAGCTCCAACCTACCTGCCTTTCTGCCCACAAAATATCCAGCTTGTCTTTTGGGATTTACTTTGCTAAGTAAAACAGGCGATTTTCTTAGGAAGTTGATTTTCTACCTTTAGACTTCAGATTTGTGTTTGAACGTTGAGGGATAAAAACATAGCTTGAATTTTTCTTCATCTTCTCTGTATGTTTGAAATGAGCACAGGTTGTGTTTTTTTTTTAATATATACAATGTTAGGTATATATATGATGTTAAGGGTGATAAAGAAAAGGGAGACATTTGAGTTAGCACAGTACTCAAGAGTTCAGTCCCCAGCTTTGCCACTGTTACAATTATAAGGGCAAGAACATCCTGGAAAATGAATTTCTCCTAAGTAGAGTCATTACATTTGAGCTACAGAGACCTTTACTAGGAGAAAACTTGTTGTTCAGAGCTACGTTGCTGTATTTAACCAAAGTAATTATCAATGTCTGTGTTTCACTGATCCTCTATTCCATTTCGTAATGCGAGGAGTTTGATATCGAGATGGGAAGGTCATGGTTTGATTTGGATGTTGGACTGGGAATCAGAAGATCTGGGCTCTCTTCAGGTTGTCAGCCTTATTGTCTGACTTCTTAACAACATTCCTTTGTTTCTATTATTTTTTAATGATGTTTTAAGGCATTTTGAGCTGATAGGTGTAGTGTTCATGTGCAGTAATGCTGACATGAGTAAGTAGGGTGATAATGTATGGGTTTTTTATATTCCTTCTAAATCTCTGCTTTCTCTTGTTCCATCCTTCTTAAAGAGCAATCCATTAATCTAGTAAAGGAGATGTGTGATGAGGATGTGACTGAGCCTGAAGAAGCCAAATTTGAATGCGAGATATCCATTCCTTCTATGAAACCTCCCAAGTGGTATCTGCGTGAAGAAATCTTACAGGCTGGCAGAAACTTGATTATGCAGCAAGAAGGCACCATCCACCGGCTGACCTTACCGAAAACCACCACTGATATGACAGGCACCATTCAGTTCTCAATTGGCAAATCCAAATCCACAGCCAATCTGCTCATCAGAGGTAACGTATCCTGGCTTGATTTACATCATGAAGATGAAGAATTAATTAACGTACAGTCTTCCTTCACTGGAGTCTTTGAAATATTGTGTGTTTTCTGGAGGGTCGGCTCCATTTCCTTTTAAAAGTCATTGGACACTAAATAAGACAGCTGCATCTCAGTAAAAGATCTGTTTGAATAGTTGTGATGTGCTTACTATTCAGACCTACAGAGCTGAGGTTTTGTCCTTGGCTATACCAAAGAAGTCAAATCAGGTGGAATTAATTGTATTTCTGAACTAGACAAGTTTAAGTTTGGTAGCACCTAAATTTGATGCAGTTTGTCATTGATTTCATCTGAAGGAAACTTCCAGGCTTCTTATCTGCTGTTGTCCCCAGCGTAAGAGTCTCCATTCACATCCTAAAGTACTTGTTATATTTTCAACTCACTCTTATTTGAAAAAAAGCCTCAACTGAGAGCAATTTAATAAGCACAGAACAAGAGCTGGACCTTGCATTTAGTAGATAATATACAGTATTACTTTATAGAAATGTAGTCAATGGCATTCCCTATAGGCAATCGTTTGTTTTATCTTTAGAGTGGTTCAAAGAACAATTGTGAACATGGAATTAATTGGAATGGAATAGATGCAAGAGACTTTCCTCTTCTTCCAATTGTCCTCATCCTTTCTTCTCTTCCACCCCTGCTTTTCAGATTACCATTTACAAATCACCAGGAAGTTGGAGGACAAGACAGCTTTGGAACGTCATTCTGTCATCCTGTCCTGTGACTTCAGGCCTTCTCCCAAGGTTGTGAAATGGTTCAAGGGCCACACACCCATCGAGCCCTCTGAGAAGTACAAGATCAAGAGGGATAAGCATTCAGCAGAGCTCAAGATTCTGAAGCTGAAGCCCGATGATGCTGGTGTGTACAAGTGCAAGGCAGAAATTGCAGAGACTTAGGCCACGCCGACAGCTGAAGGTATGAGCATGGAGGGTGGCCTCTTCCATGTCCTATTTCACCTCAGATTTCTCTTCTTAAGGTTCTTATTTTTGTAACAGTTCACCTTGTTTCCCCACAGCTCGCAATGTAGAAGTGACGAAGCACCTGCATGATGTGGAAACTGAAGAAGAGAGCTCTACTGTCTTCTCCTGCGAGCTGTCCCATGATGACGAGGACGTGGGATGGTTCCTGAATGGCAACCTCCTTTATACCAACAATTACAATGACATCAAGAACGTTGGCAGTTGCTGCACACTGACAATGAGTCAGGTTAAGCCTGAAGATGCTGGCACAGTGACAGTGAAGTCAGACAAGGTGTCAGAAAGCGCGCGCCTGAAGGTGATAGGTGGGTCTGGTCACAACCCTCCTGGATGTAAGAGATGCTAAGGAGCTCTAGTTCATTCTATTGTGAAGCAATCCTGCTTCTAAAGCTCACCTCTCTGGGGTGACAAGTTATCAGGGGCTTTCTTCCAGTGGAAGGTTCCATTGCAGCAGATATCAACGAAGGAGGATGGTTTTGGTGTCCTGCCAAAGCATTCCATTGCTTTTTATCATCATTTTACTTAACACAAGAAGAGTTACAGGAGCAATTTTTTTACTGCTTCAGTGCCATGCAGTGTCAATGCTGTTGTCTCCAAGGATTTATGACTGCAGGGAGAGATCAGCTTATCCTCTTAATCCTGTGGCCTGCTGTATGAGCTCTGCTCCATGTGAGGGCAATGCCAGCTCTCCAGCTTTAGAAGAGCTGCATCCCAATAACTTCATATGATATCAGTCCCACCCACAGCAATGCAGGCTGTCCCTCCTGTTCCCTGTATTCTCCTACTGATTAGTTCAGAATTCCTTAAAGCGCATTCTGTCAAGAGACATGAAACCGCTTTAGGTTCTATATTGGTGTTGTCAGTACTGGTAAAGATTTATTGATTTCTCCTTAAAAAGCTGAAAGCAACTGGAAATGTCTCAACTTCTGTATCACGTTGTTCTGTTTTGCCTGTTTAATTGCAGAGAAGCCTGCTGTCTTCATGAAGTCCTTGGATGATGTTTTTGGTGAGGAGCGGGGTGTGATTAAATTGGAATGTGAAGTCTCTAAAGAGAAGGTCAAACCAGTGAGGAAAAAGGACGGTGATGTGCTCACTTCTGGCAACAAGTATGAGCTGGTACAGTCTGGGAAGACCCTATGTCTCCTTCTCCATGACCTCGAGAAGCCAGATGCAGGTTTCTATACCTGTGATATTGGCACTGATGTTGCCAAGTCAAATGTCGGCGTTCAGGGTAAGTACTGTGGAAAGTGAAGGAGTGCTAAAAGCACATTCAGTGTGGTCACTATGTCTTACACCTATTCCCCCACGAGCCTTAATAGTTTCTACAATAGAACTGTATTTCTGCAATTTAGCGTAGTGATGTCTGGAAAATTCCCATTGCTTTTGAAGTAAATGTATCTCCTTTTGCCATGAAAATCACAAAAAACGTCAAGAATGTCCTGGAAATGTTTCCTTTCTAAACATCCCTAAAATGGAGAAATGGTTTGAACACCAGTAGGGGTAGGATGGTAACAAATTAGCTAATAGAAACATTTAATGTCTTGTCGTAGGCAAAACCCTTTTTCTCACGCAGCATCCTAGAGTTGTCCTCTCTGTTAGGTTTTTCCCTCTGTAGCTCATTGAATCTTCATTGTGCTCCATGGACTGAGCTGCTCTCCTTGTAGTTCTTCCAGAGCAAAGCCAAGAGATTCACGTCTCTTTTTTTTTTATAGCTTTCTGGTAATTCTGAGAGGAGAATGTCTTAGAGAATACATCAGTGAGGAATGCAGCCATGATCTGCAAATCCTGAGTTCAAACACCAGTACTGCTACTCACATTGGTCACGAATGCCTTTTCTCCATCTAAACCTCATACTAACCTATCTCTTATCTTCCAGAGCTGAATATTGGCAATAGCAAACGGCTGAAAAACACTGAAATCCAGGAGGTAGAAGATTGCACTTTTGAATGCATTCTGTCCCATGAAAGCATTGATGAGTTCAAGTGGACACTGAATGGAAGCAGAGTGGAAAGTGGTGGGCGAATTAAAGCTTCTAACGTGGGTTGGTAAGAGACTCTCCTTATCAAAAGTGTGACTCCTACTGACTCTGGGGAAGTCATTTTTATTGCCCGTGGTCTAACCTCCAAAGCCTCTCTGTCTGTGAAAGGTAATGAGATGGGAGAGATTCTGGGGTCTGATTCCTTCAACTGTCTTCTGATAAGATTGTCATGAGAGCTAACTCATAATATGGTTAAAGTGAATAGCAACCTTCTACTTGAACCTTGAAGCACTGAGAATTTCTCTTAAAAATAAGTAAAAGGAGGAACCATTTGACACAAATGTGAGAACTACCCAAAGCACTGGGGTAGTGTTGGAAATGGGCATCTCACTCCAGCTTGTTCCATTACCAGTAAATCAGGAATGATCTGTTGAGGGAACTGTGGGAGCAATATCCTCTAAGTATAAGCTGAAGGGATGGCCTTCACATCATCTAGCTGTACAACAAATTCCTATCTAGAACATGTGCATCTGAGAGCATCATCTGAGGCTCCCAGTGTGATCAGTGGAGAGAAGGAAGAGGCAGCTTTCAGACATGGTTCATCATCCTCAATGGGGTAGATTTAAGAGAGAATTAATGGTGCCTGGAATTCTATTGTCTGTACTTTACAGATTACTGCTGGCTGTAGGATGGCCTCTGTTGCAAGTGCCTCTCTAACTTATCTCCAGCATGTAGATGCGTGTATTTTGAGAGAGGCATCCTACCCTAAGTGTATGTTACTCAAAAAGCATGTTTTCTTTCAGAAAAACCTACTGAGGTAACAAAACAGCTGGAGGATAAGACAGCAGCAGCAGGGCAGGACATCAGCCTGAGCCGTGAGCTGTCGAAACCAGATGTGAACATCAGGTGGTACAAGGATGGCAAAGCAATCAGAAAAAGCCAGAAGTACGACTTGCAGCAGGAGGGAACTGGGGCCATTCTGATCATCCATGACTCTACCGCCAAGGACAGCGGGGAGTACACCTGTGAGACAGAGGACTCTGAAACAAAAGCCAGGGTCACTGTGCAAGGTGAGTTGAAAAGCACACTGGGGATGGCATGTAGAGAAGTCGAGGTAAATATCTGCAGCCTGTGGGTGATGTTTTTCTCTTCTGTTTCCTTGAGCGGGATCAATTCTTAGTTTTCAGAAAATATGGTGGATTAAAATATTTTAGTTAAAATAATCTCTAAACTGAATGATAAATGGCATGAGAAAGCAAAGCTGAGAACTAAGCTCCAGAAGAGAAAACAAAGTCAAGTATGGCATATTTAGAGACAGGTGAAGAACCCTTGAGCGCACTGAGGAGTACTAGCATACTCTGGAATGTCTCTTGGGCTCCCTACAGCACACATACTTGCTCTGGGGCATGTCTGGATGTCTGTAGAGCTAATTGCAGGGCCCTGAGAAACCTCTGGGGCACATTAGGGGGCACTGGTTTCCATGTGAGTGTTTCCAGGTTCCCAGAAGTCAACAGGGAAGCCTTTGGAGACCCCTTGGGAAGACTCAGTGGGGCCCTAGAGTGATGTAGCAGCTTGTGTTGGTTGCATCTGCTTGGCAGGGAAGCGAGTTCCCTGGTGGGAGCTGACTGACTGGGAGGTGATTCCCTTGGTTTAATTAATTTAATTACCTGGATTATAATTAAATAACACTGTTCAGCATTCAATCAAGATTATATTTTTCCAAAGTACTGCAGTCATGCATCTGTAGCAGCTTTCCTAAAATATATCGAGTTTATTCAAAATTCCAGTGATGCTCCTAAAGCACTTGAAGTGCATTTGAGGTGGGGAGTGACAAAACAGCTCTGAGAGAATCATCATCAAATCAGAACATTGGAACGGTAACTAATAGCAGAGATTCTGATAAGAATATTTAAATTTTCAAATTACCTTTTTCTAAAGTTGTATTTCACCAAGTTTCATCAATATGCACACTGAAGAGCTGACTTGCTATGTTTCTTTTTATAAAAAATCATGTGTTACAATTGAGAAAAGAAGGTATAGCATGTAACATCCTCCAAGTAAAGTGCAAAAAACATTTTTTCACAGTTCCAATTAATGTCTTATGTTTTGTTCAGACTCACTAAATGATGTATTTCAGGGTACATCACATGGGAATATAAGAAGACTATTCAGAACAGGAGCTGCAGAGCAAGATGAACAGCATGTGAAGGTAAGGCCGGGAACCAAGGACACAGCTTTTGTGTCACTCAGCCACCTGTGGCAGAGGTCAGGATTTCAGCAGGGATTTCTGCAGACGTTCCTTGAACACCCCCAGGGTGGGTGACTCCACCACCTCCCTGGGCAGTCCATTCCAGTGCCTGGCCACCCTTTCTGAGAAGTAATATTTCCTAATGTCCAGCCTGAACCTCTCCTGCCGCAGCTTGAAAACATTCCCTCTAGTTCTATCAGTAATGACACGAGAGAAGAGGCCAAGCACCAGCTCACTGCAACCTCCCTTCAGGAAGTTATAGAGAGCAATGAGGTTTCCCCTGAGCCACCTCTTCTCCAGGCTGGACATTCCCATCTCCTGCAGCCTCTCCTCATATGGCCCCATTGTGCTCCAGACCCCTCACCAGCTTTGTTGCCCTTCTTTGAACACGTTCCAATGCCTCAGTGTCTTTTTCTCAGTGAGGGGCCACAAACTGGACGCAGAATTCGAGTTGTGGCCTCACCAGTGCTGAGTACAGGGGGACAGTCACCTCTCTGCTCCTGCTGGCGTCACTGTTTCTGATGCAAAATGTATGTAAGTGTCACATGTGTGACATCCTTCTTGATGGAGTTCTGTGACTGGAGTTCAATGGATTTGAGAGCTGACTTGAAGCCTGTGGGCATCACCCAGGAGTTGGGGTGAGAGGATGAGGCGTAGGAACAGGAACCTCTTTGGTTGTTATTAACTCCCAACTTTTTGGTCAGGAATCTCTGTGTGTTTCTTTATCATGTAAAGAACAGAGTCATTGTGCAGCTTGTGAATGAATTGATTCACGCCTGCTGATTGGTGCTGTTCTCTACAGGGAGCTGCAATGGAAATGGACACTTGTGGTCCACTGTCCAGCCCCCTCCCGTGTTGGATTTTCTGGGCTTTGAGACACGTCTTCCAGATGCACTTTGTGTTATTTCTGATGTGTTGACCTGTTGAGCTCCAGCCCCAAAGGAGGATTCAAGTACTACCATTGGGAATGTAGTATTTCTTGCTAAACAGAATTCGTGTGCACCCTTGTCTTTCGTCTGCACAAAGGATCTTGTAATCATCTCTGTCTGTGTTTCTTTTAGACCCAGAGATGGAGCAGAGAGGAACACAGACTTGGGTGAATCTTCATTCAGGAGCAGGGACACGTCATGCTCATCTGAGGTGTCTGGCTGACAGCAAGAGCAGAGAGGTAAGTTTCATAGGGTCGCGTGCCCATTTTATTTTATTTTTCATTCATGATGCATAGAGGCGTTCCCCAGACAAAGTGAGCATTTCTCAACTGGACTTTCTAGAAATGAGCTAGGCAGTGAAAATGGGTTTGAAGCATTCCTAAGAGCCCCGCAAGAGAATGCTGAGAGTTAATCTGGCACCCTCCTTTGGAAACGTCCGTTGTCTGTCAGCTCTTCAGCTGTGCCCTAACACCTCCCATTGCGCTGCCACACCAGGATAGAATTCCAAGCCCACACTGAGTCCTGGAATGTTGTGGTGCCGTGTTGGAATCAGATGTGACCACGTGGTCTTGGCTCCCCGCCTTGTGGGGGGTCATGGTGGACCAGGCTGTTGGCCGTTGGTGATGTCATAAGCGGCTGGAATGAGGGGAGGAGCGGTGCGTTCTGTGTTCCTTTGTGGGTGAGCTAGTGGTCGGAGTGGTTGGTTGTCTTGTTGTTCTTGTGCCTTTTGTGCCGTTAGTTAGTTAGTTTTGTTAGTTAGTTTTGTTAGTTAGTTAGCGTTGTTAGTTAGTTACTGTTGTTAGTTAGTTACTGTTGTTAGTTAGTTACTGTTGTTAGTTAGTTCCGTTAGTTAGTTAGTTCCGTTAGTTAGTTAGTGCCTTTAGTTAGTTAGTGCCGTTAGTTAGTTAGTGCCTTTAGTTAGTGGCTTTAGTTAGTATCTTTAGTGCTTTTTCTTCTCACCGTCGTGTGCAGCAGCTTGTAGGTAAGCTGAGCTGATGTGGGATGGATGGGTGGGCAGTGAGGTGTTGAGAACTGCTGGCTGTTTGAGCTCACAGCACCGTATTGCTTACTCTTGACCATCAGACCTAATTTTCCCCGGTACACACGTTCCAAAGGGGGTATCAGTAAAGTTGGCACCTGTCCCGTGCTTCTTCCATTGTCTTTGCTCAGTAGTGGAAGCATTGTAAAGTTGCTGGGCGGACAGGCATCACGTAGCCTGAGACTCAGCATGTCTTGCAGCAAGTGGGTGGGACAGTTGTGCTGTGTGTGTTATTCCATGACTGTCTTAGCCCTGCTCACTGACCTGCTCTTTCTCTCTCCTCTCCTCACCCTCCGCCCACTGCCTCGGTGCAGCTTTTGCTCTCATTTCATCCGAGCAAAGCGACAAGGAACTGCTGCAGATAGCTTGAGGTGATCTCACTGCCAGGTACGTGCCATGTTTTGTCCCCCCGCATGGTTTTGCCGCAGGGTATGCGCGGGTAGCTCTGATGAAGTCTGTCCATACTGTGCTGTGTGAATAGAGAAAACAGAAGTGTGTTTCTGCTCTGTTCCAGCTGTTCACACTTGCTGTGATGGGTGCTGCGTGCAGTGGGATCAGCCGTGAGCCTGAGTTGGCGGCGACGGAGGTACAGTATGAAGCTCTGGCCGGTCTTTTTTCCCTGTGTTGAGCCATTAGAAGGAGCTACAGGTGTACTCTCCTGCAGGAAAGAATGGGCCAAAAAGGGCCTGGCCACCTGTCTGTGCCAGTGCCATTGCTGATTAGTCTGGGTAGAGAGAGATGCATCTTTGCATGGCCTGGCAATGCACGCCAGAAAGGGAAATAACTGTGATGAGACGTGCAGCTCCTTCTGAAGTGCTCCTGATAAGGACGGAGCGCATTTGCTGCAGCTTTCTTTGCAGATGTGCTCCTCACCTTGAAATCCTCCTGGTTTGTCCTCATCTCCTGACCACGGCCTGTGCTCTGTTTTGCAGGCTGATAACATGCGGGAGCCGCAGCTGGTGCGTGCTATGTCATCTTTAAACGTACCAGCGATTGCGGCAGCCCATGTTATTAGGAGCCATGTCGCCCAGGGGCCGGATGAGCTCTCTCTGGAGGTAAGCAGTTCCAGGCGTTCCTTGTTGTTGTGCACAGAATTAGTATAGAGTGTGAACGCCTCGGGAATACTCTCATATTTTGTGTCGTAGAAGAAGGCTTTTGTTTTAGCTGTGCTGAAGCTGGGATTGATGTTTCAATCTTTTGCAGGTTGGAGACATCGTGTGCATTGTTGATATGCCACCAAAGGAGATGAGCCCCTTTTGGAGAGGCAAGCGTGGCTTTGAGGTAGGCACACATTTTTGACTAGAGAGCACAGCTTCAGTAGTGTCTAGAATCTCCGGTTGGAGCTGCTCTGCCTGCACAGGATGGCTTCTGGATGCAAACAGTTGCCCTGTGTCGGTGTCAGAGGACCTTCCCTTTGGCTCTGGGCTTGGGCTAATGCCCACCTGTCTTTTTGTTCTTATTACAGGTTGGTTTTTTCCCTGGTGAGTGCGTGGAACTCATCAGGGGAAAACTGCCCGAGTCCATCCTACATTCATTGCCAAAGTCAGGTGCGTATTTTACATTTGACAATGCGGGTTAGTAAAATGGGGTCTGAACGTGGCTTTCAGGGGGTTCATTAATGCCCGAGTTGAGCAAGCTTAGAAAGAGAACTTCATTAAGCTCCTTGGGCACCTCCAGGGATGGGGAAAATCCGTTCTTGCGTGTCTTTGTTGGGAACATGCTTTCTGTTGTTACGTGTTCTGTTGAATGTGTTGCACTCGGCCTCGTCCAACCGAGCCAGGGCTGAAATGAACTTGTTTTTTGTTTTGTTGCGCAGAGCCAAAGAAACGGGGCAAGTTCATCTCCTGCTTTCGTTCCCTGTTGAAGGCCTGCCCCAGGAGAGCGAAGCAGCCTGAGCCTCCAACATTCTCGGGATCCATGTCCCTGCTTGACATCGTTGAGAGGTATTTAGCCAACAGGACTTGAGGGCTGAGCTGTAGGAATAGAAGCATCCTCTGCTGTTTGAAACAGAGCGCTTTTCTAAGCTGTGTTTCAGCAGAAACCAGGCATTGCCCGGAACAGGCAACTATTGGCAAGGGTTCGGTGCAGCTCTTCCCTCACCCTGCACCACGACTGACAGCATGCTCTGTTTTCTCTGCAGAATGAGTTCTCCCAGTAAGAGGGCAGAGTCAGCAGCTTGCAGTTGGCGTTCCTGCTTCTGCCTGGGCAAACCATCCCCTGTGGCCAAACGCCAACTGCAGAGCAGTGCCAGGGAGCCCTCTGAAGCTGAAGTCTTGGTCCTGGCAGGTAAGCATGCAAATCCAGCTTTCAAATCACTGCTTGTCAGCAACACAGGTAGAATTCATGCTTTCAGTGGGCTTGTACATCCTTCTGGCATTCAAGCCTGTGCCTGACATCTTCAGTTGACCCCTGTCTTTCCCAAATGAGTCTCTTGTCATCACAAGAGCTGGACCTGCACGAGGATCACTTTCAAGACAGTGACACTGTTGCTAGAAGCCTATTTGCTTCTGCCCACCATCACTGCATAGCCAAATGTCAAGAACCTGTTTCATGATACATCTTGTGAAACTTTGACACTAACTGCTGTGCGTCTACTCCTTCCTAGGTGACCCGAGCCCTTGTATATCTCCAAGACGCCAGGCATGTTACAATGCAGCATCCTGTGATTCCATCAATGAAGAACTGTTACTAAGCACAGGATGCTGCAGTTCAGATGAAAGCCTTCCGTATAACATCAGTTATAAAGAGAAGAATGCCATCATCGTTGAAGCTCTCGTTCATCCCATACCTGTTGAAGCTGCTGACCTGAGCCTGCCAGACTCCTCAGGCACCAGCCTGAACCGAGTGCCTTTCGAGGACAGCCCAGCCCAAGCACAGCATGAGTGCCCCGACAGCAGCACAACCATGCAGGCTCAGGTCAGCATTACAGAGGAGAAGCCAAACATCTTGGAGGGGGAGGTAGAATCAGGCCAAGAGTCCCAGGCTCCGGGCAACAGCACGACTTCTGAGACACTCTCGTCAGACAACAGAGAATGAGTCCCATCTTTCCTCCAGACCTCACACCCCCTCCTTTTTCCTATTGAATAAAGGCACGCTCGTGCTCAATCAACGCCTTGACTGAATTCTGAGTTTTCATTCGCAGAGATTGGGATGAGTACAAGAAACAGCAAGACAGCTCAGCTTGCAACGCTCTGGCTGTGGGGTGCGTGCAGGGACACTGTAACCATACAGGGAAAGGCTTCCACTGCTTCCTCAAGCTGTAGTCCAGCCCTGCTACTGCTCTGTGGCACAAAGCCCTGAGGGATGTTCCATATTGTTAACCTAAGTGAAGCCAGCTTCATGCACTGTGTTTTGTTGTTGCTGGGTGAGAGGGGGATGCACGTTGGTGAGAAGATGAGCATTGCTGGATCTGCCACGAGTGTCCCTTCTGCCTCTAAGAATATGTCCTAAGTAGGATGTGAACACTGCTGGCACTTCCTCATTGCACGTGCTTGGAGGATCTTCAGTTCTTGCACATTCAGGATGTCTGTCAGTGACTACGAGGAAATTCTCAAGTACTAGGAATTCCATGAAACAGTTGGAACGGGTAAGTGTCATCTTTGTACAGAAACAGCACGCCTAACAGTCTGTCTCACCACTCTAGAATTAATCTGAGAATAGATTAACAGCTCTTGTCAGTTCTCTAAGTCAGGTTTCATTTGTATAAATTTGGAATTCGTTTTTTAAACCAGTTGGAAATTGTAATATTATATTAGAGAAGAATTCACACTCAACTTTAAGCATCTGTGTTTTGATTTGTAGGTGGTTTTGCCAAGGTAAAACTCGGGCGGCATCTTCTGTCTGGTGAAAAAGTTGCACTAAAAATCATGGAGAAAGTTACTGTAGGGGTAAGCCAAAAGGCATTTAAATATGAGAATATCTTCTGTTGGAGTTGTGGAGTTCTCAAGAACACGGGGGCAGGTGGGATGGTACATACGAATGCAGCCTACTGGTCCCATTGCCTTTTGAAAGATGCTGTAGAGCTGGAAAAAGTTTAACAGAGCACCACAAATCTTGTTGCTGGTTGTTCAGAGGGCAGAATTCTCTGGCTTTAAAATGGAGGAAGTTATTACATCATTACATTACATTACATTATTGTTACATTGTTACAGCAACTTTACCAAAATGCCAATGAAAATGCTGAATGTTTTACTTTTCATTTTTCACAGCTCTGTTTCAGAATTTCTATGGGAGTGATGTCAGTCATTGCTGAGTTGATGTTGAATTGTGTACTGTCCCATATGTGCTTGTTCTGTTCCACAGCAGTCAGATGTGGTACCTGGTATGTCACAGTAGTTAGCGATTTCATCGCTTGCTTTTATGGTCTCTTAAGGATGACTTGCCTCATGCTAAAACAGAAATTGATGCCATGAAGAACTGAAGTCATCAACATGTTTGCCCATTGGATCACGTAAGAGAGACATCAAAGAAATATTTATAGTCATAGAGGTAAGAAATAGTTTCTGCTTTCTGTGCTGTCTTTCTTACTTATCTTTCTCTGATACTCTCTAAATGCATTTTCAGATAACCTTATCTTACAGGGAAGCTGTTTGATTGCATTGTTTCTAAGGACCGCCTTTTGGAAGAGGAAGCTCCAGTCTTTTTTTGACAGACTGTTTCAGCAATTGCTTCTGTTCACAGTCAGGGTTATGCCCAGAGACCTCAAACCAGTGAGCCTGAACTGCAGTCAGTCTTCCATAAATAATAATGAATGTGTTTTTATTTTTCTGTTGGCAGAGAGAGTTACAGTACTCCACTCCATTCCAGTGGATTGCAGGAGAGCACTGAAGGGGGGAGAAGTAACACAAAGTAGAACTCATGGGTTGAGATAGAATTATGTACTGAGATAGAGAAAAGGATAATAGTTATGATGAATGCAAAAGCAATTGCTCACCACCTACCAATCAGTGTCCAGTTAGCCTCCTAGTAGTGGAAGAGATTTACATGAAGTTCTACCCCCTTCAAAACTCCTTCCACAATATGTCATATAGTATGGAATATCCTTTGGCCAGTTTAAGTCAGCTGTCCTAGTTCTGTTCCTTCTCACTTCCTTGGGCTCTCAGCTGAGATTGACTGTGGCTCTGTACAACACTGCCTGGCAGCAACTGTAAGCATCACTGCGCTATCTCCATTGTTTCTCTAGAATGAAAACGTAGTATTATATCAGACACTGAAGAAAATAATTCAGTCCCAGCTGAAACTCAGACAATAACTTGTGCTTAGGATTCTTTCCCTACAGGAAATGTTAGATAATTATTGCTATGTGGTACTATGTTCTGTAGCTGAGTTGGATTTTGTTATCCTTGAAGAAGTATCTTCCTGTGGAAGGGGAGTAAAACATGATGCTCCTAATGAGCGGAGCAGAGACACAGATCTGATCTGAGTGTTGGTTTCACATTTTTGTGATGCTCTTTGCTGCAGTTTGTATCTCGAGAGAAGCCCTTGTGGTGTCAGTCTGTTGTGTAACCTGCTCTAGTTTTGTGCCTCAAGGAAGAGTGATCCTTTAAACAAATGGTGGCTGTACAGAGGGTATGGGGTGAGATGCATTCCTCTGGCCCCATCCAATGGATTTTCTGTCACAAAGATCATTCTCCCCAGCTTCTCTTCTCTGAGTGGGAGCTTCAGCCCCCTGCACAGGCTGGAGGTCATCCATAGAACTTGCTTCAGAGTTTGTTTCAGGTTGTTATCCTTCCTGGCCAAAAACCAGATACAGTATTGTAGATGTGGTGCAATGAGTGTTGAAGCAGGAATGACTTGTCCTGGTCTGGTTGTGCTGCTTTTTAATGCAGCTGATGATCTTGTTGTACTTCTTTTCTGTCAGAGCACACTGCTGGCTTGCATTCAGCCTGTGGTCTCTCACCACTTGTCCTCCTAGTCCCCAGGTCCTTTCCAACAGATACAAGCTAGTATTTCCCACCTGGGATATTGGAAGATGGGAACTTGCCAGCAGTCAGTGAAGATCTCTGAGACAGCGAGAGCGAGCGAGCTTTGAGTAGAATGGGAACCACTGTCCACAGCAGGAAATAAGAGAAGAGAAAAGATGTTTCCTTGGGCATTTGGGTGGAAATCATTCCTGACTGCTTTCTCATCCACCGGGAAAATCTGCTGATTGACAATTTGAAGCTGATAGACTTTGGACTCTGTGCAAAGCCAAAGGTAAGAGTATCTGTTAAATCAAATACAATGTGCCCCCAAGTAATGCATGTTTGACCACCGTATGCAACAGGGGCTTGTCCAAACAAACTCCTTAAAATCAAGCTGTTTCTGTGGCTGACATGTCATTGCATCTTGTTTGGATTGGCCTGAACTGTATGAGAGTGGTTAACAGATTGCTCAGAAGCACAGGTAGATAATTTTCTCTAGCTAGACTCCCTGTTTTCATAGTCTAAGCTGTAGATAATCTTGTAGGTATATCACCTGTCTTATGCAAGGGTCTGTAATAGGAGCATGGGGTTGGTGTGCCTAAGGAACCCTCTAAGGAACTGCATGTAGGATGAGATTGTGGATAGAATAAATTGACTTTTGCAGGTGACGTACAAATCCTGTGATTGCATATGCTTGAACTGAATTGTTTCTTGATCTTCAAACTGATTTCCAGAATCCTTTATTAACATGTAAGATGGGTGCTGGTAAGAAAGAATGGGAAGACTGCCTTACTGATTCCAAGAGAATTACTTGTCCTCAAATGATTTTTCCTGGCCAAAGTTAGAGCCTCTCACAGGTAATCGAGACCAACAGGCTGTTGTTGCACAATCAACAGGCACAATCTAGATGATCAGCTGAGGAAAAGAAAGCATCATGCCAAGGGTACTAGATAAGTGAGCAGCTTGAGATCTGCACATTTATGTGATACTCATGGTCTTAGACAATATTTGTTTAGTGAGGTCACATTGAATGAAAACAAAATCTAAGATTAATGAAAATATACAAAGGAGAAGAAGCCTCTGAGGCTTCTGAAGTGTTATGACCAGAAGACATAAACTCTGTTTTTGAAAGAGCAATTTGCTCTGTTAATTATCCATCATTTTTGTGCAGTCTGTTTTGTCAGACTTGTCTTTAGCTTCCAAGTTGTATGTGAAGACTTGTTTGCACTGTAATGCACAATGTACGAAAAATTGAGAGATGAAAATGTGAAGAGTTTTTCTATCTTTGATTTCATGTCTGGAATTTTGGAACCCACTACTTGCAGTTGTTAATCTGTCCAAACTGGTCTGGTTTGCAATGCCCTCATACTTCTTGAAAAGCTCTGCTGTTAAAGGCAGAACAATTCCTACAAGTGCCATGGCCCCACTGTTGTTCTAATTCTTGTTTCTTTGTTTTCCACACGCTGCTTTTCAAGCCTCCTTTTTCTTTACAGTCCAAGTGAGAATTGCACTGTGAGGTGTCTGAACCTTGTTGTGCCTCTACATAAAGAGAACAGCAGCAAAGCCTGACAGGTGACTGTGCTGACAGCTCTCGTAGCCAGTAACACGTAACTGTGCTAAATCCCTTGTGATGGCTTTGATTTCATTTTTGCCAGTGAAATCCTTGTAAAAGGAACTGCAGCAGTGTGATGAGCTAAGGTGAAGATGCTGGTTTTAGTAGTGCTCTAAGCTGAGTGGAAGGGCAATTGAATGAGGGTTATATGCTTTCTGTGGACAATAAGGTTGTGGTGCTGTTGGGGTGGGTCCAGAGGAGGGGCCACTGTGATGATCAGAGTGTTGGAGCAGCTCTCCTATGAGGAAAGGCTGGATTGTGGCTCTGGGCAGCCTGGTCTGGTGGTTGGCGACCCTGCACATAGCAGGGGGTTGGAACTGGATGATCTTTGAGATCCTTTTCAACCCAGGCCATTCTATGGCTGTACAGTTCCATACTGGAACAAATATAAAATGCTAACTATGTAAAACATGGAGTCAAACCTGTGTGATTTGTCCACACCAGGAGGTGATTAGAAAACAATTTTTTAAGCTACAAAGCTGCTTGCATGAAAGGAAAAGAAAATAAAACTACAAGAAAAAGGGAAAACCTTTCTTCCTGAAAATAGGAAGAATAATGGACCTGACATGAAATTTGGGTGAAGCTGCCAGATTTTATGAAGCTATTCCCATTATTTTCTTGGTGCTGTGTTTCCCAAATGAGTGGTTTCTGGCTGTGCTGCAGCACCAGTCTGCATGTGAACATCAACTCTATTCACCATCTGGGAAGATTAGGACTTCCCTTCTCCCACCAGCACCACTGAATTACAGTTACTCAGTGGTTAAACAAAGGAATCCTTAAAGAAGGGTTTACAGCTGTCGTGTTATCTGAAGTGCTTGGGGCATTCTGATGCTGTTAAGCTCTATGTATTAACAAGTTCAAAAAGAAAAGGTAGGCATCTGATTGTTGTGCCAGTTTCTAAGTGATTTGGAAAGCTGTACCACCCAACCACTCCTTCTGTTTGATGGAGGTGACAAAGCTCAGTTTAATTTCTGACTGCTGTTTAAATTCTGAAGCTCAAGCTGGTTCCTGGAGCAGAAAAAGCTCGGAAGCTGTCCCTCCTACAAGCAGGCACCTCTGAGCAAAATATGACATTTCAATTTCTGATGGTAAGGTCAAGAGATCTGATTCCAGCGTCTAGCTTTCGGCTTCATGCTATGTTAGTGGGACCTTTGGCATCTAGCACTGACCAACAGCAACTGACAGGCTGGTAACAGTGCACCCCAAAACAGTTATGTGTCGATTTATGTTATGAGGGAAAATTGCATTGCATTGAGATTTCCTATTTTTACACTTTGCTGATCTAACTCGATGCTGGAAGAATCCTGTACGCCATGTTCACACCATTTTCCATGAGCTGGATGAGTCTGTTGTTGGCATTTTAATACCATTGACCAGGCAGGCAATATGTATGGAGTATTTGGCTCTCTCTACAGTCATGAATGTTTGAGTATCTTCAACATGTGGCTCATTGCTTCCATTTCAGGCTGACCAGAGAAGCTGTGGATACCTGTCCTTGGTGTTGAAGGCGAGGTTGGATGGGTGATGGGCAGCCTGAGCTGGTTAGTGGGCAGCCAGCCCATGGCAGGGTGTTTAGAACTGGATGATCTTGAAGGTTTCTTCCAACCCAAGCCCTCCCGTGATCCTATGATTCTGTGATTTCATTCAGGTTTATTAAGATGAGATGAGTTCTCCTAAATGCGCTGTTCTCCATATGATTATAATTGGAGTCTAGATGGATGACTTAAACCAGACTCCAAACTTTTTGATGGCCAAAATGAAATGAAATCAATCCTTTACTGTGTCAGTAGTCTGTAACTAGAGCCCATCAGGTAATTCCCAGCCTCCTGCCTGTATCAGTGGCTGCACACAGTGAAAAAGTCTGATGGGATTTTAACCTCTAAAATGTTCCAAAGCAACCAGAGGGTGAATATATTCACTATGCAAATACCTGCAGGAATAAGCTTGTCATGTATGTCCTCAGGTAGCACAGTAGTTAATGGTGGGACTCAGTAGGTCATGCTGAAAGTTGAGTCTGCTGGTCTTGATGGTCTTTTCCAGCCTACATGACCTTATGCTAATATTTCTGTATTTCTTTCTGTTCAGCTCCCAGAAAACCTCCCACCCAGCCCCCAGCTGACCCCGTGGTGAAAAATAAAACAGAAACCTCAGTGACGCTGGCATGGTCCCCTCCGAAGATGCAATGCCCCATTCCAATCGATGGCTACATTGTGGAAGGCAATAAACTAACTGGCTTCACGTGGGTGAGGTGCCACGAGTCTCATGTCCCCGTCCCAGAGTTCACGGTGAGCAATCTGTCTGAAGAGGATGATGATCAGTTCCGAGTGTCTGCAGTCAATGCGCATGGACAGAGCCCGTCTCTGGAATTCCCAGGGAGCGTGCACCTTGGTAAGCACAAAAACCCCAATGGAAATGGGTCAGTGTGAGCTGAGCAGCTGTGTTGGTTCCCTAAAGATGTTTCATTTGACTTTAAGGATAGTAGTGCACTAACACACCAAAGGCTTTCCTTTATTACTAGTTCTCCTGTCAACCTCCAGCTACCACTAAAGTGATACAAGTTCTGTTTCTGTGAGAGAGACATGAATATCCTTATCTTTTGATATCTCACATGTGCAAGAGGCAGAACTTTCTGTAACAGATCTTAAGCATAGAAGTGCTTCTTCCAGCACTCATGCAAAGGGAGAAGTAGAAATGTACCTATGATTTAATCTTCCATCTCTAAATGAGATACCAGACTTGCATCTAAAGAGCATTAAGACATCCATGTTGTTCTTCCTCAGAACCAGTCCTGGTTGTGAAATCCCCCCTAACAGCTGGTGAAGCTGTACCTGGAGGGGATGCCATGTCTACTACTGATCTTACAACAATGTGTTGCAGCACTTGGTACCTCAGTGGTAAAGTCTTACAGGAAAGCGAGACCTGCATCATCAAGAGAACCCAAACTACTCACAGCCTAATCATAAAGAACATCACCAAGAATGATGGTGGAGCAGAAGTGAAATTTGTTGCCGAAAATGTTGATGTCAGCACCAAGATGAGAGTGAGAGGTATTTGCTTTGATCCTTCTCCTTTCCTCTTACAGTCAAGGCATAGTTGCTGTGATCTGATGATTAGAACTGGGGCTGCAGGCATTCACTGCCTGTACCAAATACCTGAAATTGCATCCCATGGACTGATGTGAGTCCTGGTAATGACCTAAACATGATAGCACTGAGTGTAGGCTAAGCCAGTCTACCCAGCTGCTTGGTATCTGAACCAGATTGCTTCATGCCAGCTGATGAATGTCTGCAGTTCACAGCTATTGGCCAGTGCATTCAGTCAGCAGGTTTACCACTGCATCACCATAGAGCAGTACTTTCAGCTCCAGGTTCAGACAGCCTTTCTGATTGCACTGGAATAATTTAGAAGAAGGGGAGCAATCATTCCAATAATATCTCTATCAATCAGCTTTGCATGACAAAATAGAACAAATAAACATTCATGATGGGAGGACCTGTTTGTCATTGGGTGGAAACCTCTGCAGAAGCATGTTTAGAGCTTTCTTAATCAGTAGAAGGAGATGTTTGGTTGATTTTTACTTAGTAAATCCGGCAAGAAGACCAAATGAAATATCTTGAATTGCTCAGCAGTGACACAATGATGAGTGCAGGAACAGAAGGTGATACTTTTTCAGAGATGTTGCAGCAAACATTGACCACGTTAGCCTGATCTAAATTGAACTAACGAGGCCTTTGCTCCTGACAGGTGCTGCAGTGAGATTTACCAATAAGAGCAAAGATGTAGAAAAGATCTCCGCTCGGCTGCGTGAGGAAGCCAAACTGCAGGCTGAGCTTTCAGACACAGGCGCTACTGTGGAGTGGATGAAGGATGGGAAGGAGCTCAAGGCCAGTGAAAAATATGAACTGCACATTGTGGGGAAGAAACACACCCTGAAAATTCACAACGTCTCAATGGATGATGCTGTAAGTTGTCAGTGCATCTGTGAGGGGGATAAAATGCATGAGTTTGCATGATGAGGCTCTTCATCATCTTCTGCTGGCTTGTCACCCTTGTTGATCCATGGAGAAACAAGAAAGGCCTAGAGTAGTGTATGCACTTTGGCATTGGAGAGCTTACTTAATTGCTTCTTCTCAAAGAACAAACTCCAGAGAGTCATGGAGACATCTCCAAACAGAATTGAATAATGGGACTAAATTGATGGAGAGCAGAACTTCCTGCCACGGCTTGTCAGCTAGTCTTAATTTTGCTTTTCTTCTCTCTGTCATGTTAGCATAATATTTCATACTGGCAGGTCTGCCCAAAGAATTAAATGAATTAGCTGATGGACGTTTCCATGTGCTTTGCACTGTAATGTGACTATCAAATGAGTAATCAATGCTGTTATTTTAAAATCTGTGTTGGCAAGCTGTATGACAAACAGCTGCTGTTGGTAGCTTGGTTACTGCAGAATCAGCTTTTGTGTATCTCATAGATAGGGAAGAGACCCTTAAGGGTCAGCTAGTTGGACTCCCTTGCAATGAACAGGGGCACCGCAGCTCCATCAGGTGCTCTGAGCCCTGTCCATCCTGACTTTGAACATCCTCAGGCTCACAAATCTTATACCTATGCCACACACTCGCAGTATTTCAGCATTCAGCATCACCACTTGTATCTTCTCTTGCTGTAAATCAGAGCGAGCTGGTAAATCATCTGCTGTGCGGGTCAGCTGTGTCTCTCCCATGGGCATCACGTGGCTGCTGGGAGGCTCTGAAGAGCTGCAGCCAGAGGTGTGTCACCCGCTGGGCCTCGTGCCCAAAGGAGCCCACAGGAAAGTGTTGTTGCAGTTTGTCATGCACTGCACTGCCATGAGACTTGACGTGCCAGACATCCTCTGACACGTGAGCTCCTGCATCCAGGCAGGACATCTGAGACGTCTCCTTCAGCCTGACGTGGCTGCAGTTTCACACTGGTTTTACTAAGGAAGGAGAAGGCACGTGGATGAAACTCTTTTCCTGCTCTTCCTGGCATTAGCTCATAGTACAAGTAAAGCACTGTCAGATCAAGCCTGGAGGAGTAATGCTTGTCACTGACCTGTTCCTGTTCAGGGTGGAGCTGGAGGGTAAAATAACACAAGAAATTGTCATTGAAATTCAATATCTGTGAAATTCAGCTGGCTGCATTCACAGAACCTGGCGTTAAGATCTGTTTTCTGGTTTATTTCTTGAGCCTATTTTCCATAACCCAGTCCTCATTTATGAACCGAAGCTCTACTGAAAACCTTTCGCTGTGTATGCTCATGCTGCAGTGCAGCTCTTGTGACCTTTAACAGCACATTCAAGTTCCTCTGATCACAGGATCCTTAAGGTTGATTAAGACCCTCTAGTCCGACTGCTCACCCATCTCCACCAAGATGCTCACCATCAGCTAGCTAAAAACTCAGCAGAGATGATAGATCAAGCACAACACTGGATTTGGGATGGCTAGAGATTCCTAAGATATTGAAGGATTGCTTGCAGGTGGTGTTGGCTCAGGTATTCACCCTGCATCCCACCTCCCGTTCTGTTTGGTTGAGAATCATGCATTCTGCAATTTCACTTTGTAATTCAAAGCCCCTTTCTTTATCTGTTGAAAAACTGATCTAAAACAAGCCAAGAAGACTCCGTTGGAACTGGTTGATGCAGAACAAAGGCATCCCCAAAGGACAAGTTGCACTGTTTGATGAACATTATTGGATGAGAGCTAAGCTAAGATTTAAAAAGTTCTGGGGCTGTCTCTGAGCATCAAATCCAGAGGAAGCCTGCATGATTCCCTGAGAATGGATACCTCCTACTTTGGTGTAGGGTGAAGGGAACACTAGCAGTAACTCCTATCACAAAATGTCACATGGCTCAGACAAAAAAGCCATCAAGAGGGCTTAATTAGGAGCACCAAATGGTCACAAGATGGTCTTAGGGCAGGGAAGTAATCTATCTACGTGACATTGATTGATGCTATTAGTTCTAAACAGCTTGACTCTAGAGGGACTGTTCTTCTTTGGTCACCTAGTTTTAAAAGAATAGATGACTCCTGTCTATTACAATTTTCAACTCATTATTTGTTCACTGATGCCATAAATGTGCCTGGCATAGCAATTGGCCTTGGTATATTCAGTGACTGAAAGCAACAGTTGTTGCTCTAAGAAATGCAATGCTAAGCTAGGTCTGCCTGTAGCTGACAGCCATCAGCTTGCTCCTCAGGCAGGTTCTGTCTGGATGGAATGAAGGGCATGAAATACTGATGTGCTCATCAAACGCTGCTTGTTAGCTTAGAGACAAAGTGTTGAATAGGTTTGTTCATGCATTGCAAACACGTTACTTAGCTGCCTTCATTTTAGCTTCAGAAGAACATGTGCAGAATACAGAATTGATTAAAAGAAATAAGAACTATCTGCATAGAACTTACTCTTTCCTTACACAGGAGAATCAAGCACACGTTTGTATGTGAGTACCTCCAGAGGTGAAACTCAATCACCCAAATGTAATGAGCAGAGACATTACAATCAGTTCTAACTGTATCTTCATGCTGTGCTGAATAAGCCTGAGTCAGGATGTAAACCACTTTCTCTTTTTTTCTTCAGATGAAGCCATTAATGTTGTCAGCAAGCCCAAAATGACTCCAGAAATATCAGTCAGTCCTTCTGAAGACCTGGAGCTGGTGTGTGAGGTGTCAGCTGCAAGCGGAGCTGTCGTATGGAAGAAAGATCAAACAGAGGTGAAGCAGGACCAGAGGACAACCATCATCTCCAAGGGGACGCACCGCAAGCTCGTGGTCAAAAATGTGACCCTGAAAGACCAAGGGAGCTACAGCTGTGAAACAAAAGATGACAAAGCAACATTCCAAGTGAAAGTCAGAGGTGAGAAAATGCTTGGAATCCCAGAGATAAAGGAACGCTTCATTTTGTGTGTCTTGCATTTGGAGGATCAACTGACAGCCTCTCTGGTGCAAAACATTTTGGCTATAGGACTTTCTTGGTCATCTAGTATCATAGCAACACTTTTCTACATGTGATTTACATCCAGGAATGAATTACTGCAACAAAGGGGAGTACAGCTGCGAGGCTGCTGGCTAGAAACTCACCTTCAAGATTCATGTAACTGGTAGGAAACACGTTTTGGTTGATATTCTTTGATTATTCCCTAGTCTGGCTGTGGAAATGTCTGTGTGAACGTGTCCTCTTTATTCTGCCATGAAACTGTTTTGAGAAGGATGAAAAGAAATGCTTAAAAAAGTGCAGCTAAAATGATTATTTGTTTTTAACAATATTTCATCCAGCTCTTCCCCTACAATTACTTTTATCATCAGCTGGCCATGGATGTCCAACTGTGATTTGTACAATGTGCAACACTGCTCTACCAGTTGATATTTCAACAGTACTATTTACACAGACGTCCTTTTCTGCTCCAAATCCACACCAGCCATGGGAGAGGGAGTAGGTGAGCATCTTCCTCCATTAGCTTGATCTAAATCTGACAGCTTCATCCAATCCAGGGCTTCTCCAAGACCTTTGAAAATTCTGTTACTGTTGAGGAGACAGCAGGCTTCTGGGCTTAGGTTAGAATATGGTGCCCTGTTGATGGGTCCTGAGAGTGTCCAAGCCTTACATGGAGAAAACCATCACTGCTCTTAAGATGTTTTGCAAGCAGGTGAAACTTGATTGAAGTGTGGCAGTGATGCTTTCTGAGATCTCTGGCCCCTAGTTTTTCTAGGCTTTTTGTTTGCCTCTTAAGATACAGTGAGCTGCTCTTAATTGTGGCTGTGTCCTTTGCCACGAGCATACCTCTGAGCACACAGATATTTTGAGCTCCTCTTCTTCCAGTGGCTCGGATGAGCAATTCTGAGAGATATGCAGAATGGGGATGGCTGTGCTGCTGCTTCCTTTTCTGTCTTAGCTGTGGTTTTCCCTTGCAGGGCACAGTTCTCTGCCTGGGCCCAAGTCTGTGTGGGTCTCTCCATCCACAAAGCTGCTCACCGTGCAGGCGGCACAGGCTGAGAGGAGAGGCCAGAGCAGCTCTCCTGTTGCAACACGGAGCAGCAAGATACAAGTGGAGGAAGGGCCTGCAGCTGTACTGAGGAACTTCAACGCAATCATTGATTTTCCATCTGAAAGATAAAGAAAGAGGAATTCCCTTTCCAGCCCCTACCATCATTGTTCGGATGATTTTTATTGGTTTATTTTTTGTCCATTATATCTTTGAGGATTCAACTAACACACAGTTGCCCTATGGCCTCAGTGGAGCCACACAAGGTGCCTTTCCTTCCTGGTTGGGCAGGCAGTCACAAGATGCAGAAAGCCACGCTGGCGTCTATCCTGTTCTGTGCTGGCTGTACATGGAAATCTTGGGGTTTTCATGATTTCAGGGCCATGTGCCTGAAACCAATTGTGCTTCTCCTGTAAGCAGAGCTGTTGGTCAGACTTGCTGGCACTAGAAATTAAAGGTGGCAGTGAGCTGAGGCCGAGGAGGTGTTAATGTAAGAGTCAGGGATGCTTTTGAACTTCCCTTATAACTGTACGGTTCCTCAGAAAGCAGTTACGCCTGCCAGCTCCTTTCCTGTCCGGCTGTGGAGCCTTTGCTCACATGCTCCGAATCTTGCTTGAAATCATTGAGAGGAATGTAGCCAGCAGGACTTGAGGGCTGAGCTGTAGGAATGGAAGCATCCTCTGCTGTTTGAAACAGAGGGTGTTTCTAGGCTGTGTTTCAGCAGAAAGCAGGCAGTGGCGGGAACAGGCAACTATTGGCAAGGGCTCGGTGCAGCTCTTCCCTCATCCTGCACCACGACTGACAGCATGCTCTGTTTTCTCTCCAGACTGAGTTCTCCCAGTAAGAGGGCAGAGTCAGCAGCTGGCAGTTGGCGTTCCTGCTTCTGCCTGGGCAAACCATCCCCTGTGGCCAAACACCAACTGCAGAGCAGTGCCAGGGAGCCCTCTGAAGCAGAAGTCGTGGTCCTGGCAGGTAAGGGTGCAAATCCAGCTTTCAAAACACTGCTTGTCAGCAACACAGGTAGAATTCATGCTTTCAGTGGGCTTGTACCTCCTTCTGGCATTCAAGCCCGTGCCTGACATCTTTGTTTGACTCCTGTCTTTCCCAGATGAGTCTCACAAGCTGCTTGAAACCTGCTTGACAGGCAGCACCAAGACTTTGCCTCCTTGGACAGTGAAAGTTTGACACTAAATGCTGTGTATCTACTCTTTCCAGGTGAATCGATCCCTTGCCAATACAGGAACCCACCAGCAAGTTGCAATGATGCACGTTGTGCTTCCATCAATGGAGTGCAGTTAGGATGCATGAGTCACTGCAGTTCCAAGGACAGCCTTCCACGTGACAGCAATGATGGAGAGAAGGATGTTTGACCTATTCAGTTTTGGGCCCCTCCCTGCAAGAAAACCTTGCGGTTCTGGAACGTCTTCAGCTACGAAGGTAGTGATGGGTCTGGAGCACAAACCTTACGAGGAGCTGCTGAGGGAACTAGGATTGTTCAGCTTGGAAAAGAGCAGGCTCAGGGGAGACCTTATAACTCTCTATAACGTCCTGAAGGGAGGTTGTAGTGAGCTGGGGTTTGGCCTCTTCTCTCGTGTGATCAGTTATAGATCTAGAGGGAATGGTTTTAAGCTGTGCCAGGAAAGATTCAGGCTGGACATTAGGAAATATTACTTCCCCTAAAGGGTATTCAGGCATTGGATAGCACTGCCCAGGGAGGTGGTGGAGTCACCGACCATGGGAGTGCTCAAGAAACGTTTGGATGTTGTGTTTAGAGGTATGATTTATCCGGGAAGTATTGGTAATGGTTGGACCAGATGATTTTGTAGGTCTTCTCCAACCTTGATAATTCTGTGATTGTGAGCTGAGAAACTTTTCTTGCTCAAGTCCAGCTTCCAAGCTTAACCACCTACAATGAAGTTGATGTCGTTTTTCTGGTAGCCCTCAAGACAGTGTCCGCATTTACCCAAAATCAGGAGGTAACCAGCTGCAGTGAAGTGAGCAATTTCAGTGCCTATTTCTGATGGTGGCAATGAGTTCAGAGGTCACACTTAATTGACGGTGCCTGTTTCCATTCTGACAAAGGCTGTAGTTGCAGCTGACTTCCCGAGGCTGCCATACGTGGTGGTGACGCAGCCTTGGGCTTGTGCGTTTGCATGACTCCCACCTTTCCTTTCTGTGTCTTGCAGGTCAGCTGGTGCTGGAAGCGGCCGGTATCTGAGTAGGAATGAAGGTGAGTGCAGGAGCAGCTGCTGAGGGGAGGAAGGAAGTCCATGCTAATGAGCTCTGAAGCATCTGCAGGTCCAGTACGAAAGGAGGCAGCAGTGATGCAGGGGGCTCCCCAGCAGGAAGCTGTCTGATCCAAATGCTTGCTGAGAGTTTGGAAGCCCAAGCCCTTATGGTCTCTGTAAGGGTGGCTAGTAAAAAGATGTTAACCAAGATGGTGGTAAATAGTCAAAGATTATTAGCAAAGGAAAACTCACCAATGTTGGTGCCTTGACCAGAAAGCTGAGGCAGTCTCAACTGGGGAGCAGTCTCCAAGAGATTCTGCCTTAGTGGTGGTCAGCCTTTAAATGAGGTGAGGTCTCAGAAGAGGTGCAGTCGAGGTCCACCCCTTCTGGGAGCACAGCTAGATTACTCTCACCTGTGCTCTCGCAGCTGACCCAACACTTGCCTCAGCTGATTAATCAGAGGTTCAAGCTGTGATTTCCCATACAGTCTCTAAGCTGAAGGCAGCATCTCCTTGATCTGATGGTGGTGTGCCTGAGTGAGGGAGTGATCCAAGCTGGATGCAAAAGAGTCATCTTAATTTCTCTCCTATTTTACTTCAGATGACACCTATTGGGTGTTGGTTTCTTAAAATTTGGATCTAGGAGGTGGCCTCTCCCTTTGCTTCTGGTGAAAGCACAGTAGTGCAGCAGGAGTAGAAGACAAAGAGGTTTTCTTGGTGACAGCAACACCAATTATTTGATTCAAATGTAGAACTGTGATGAAGATGGTGAAGAACAGATCCGCCTCAAAGACATGCTTGATCACATAAGGAATGAGCATGTGATCCAAGACAGTCATCGTGGCTTTAGCAGGGGAAGGCCATGCCTAACTAATCAGGTGGTCTTCTATGATGGAGTGACGGCATTTGTGGACAAAAGGAAGGAAACTGATGTCATTGACCTGGACTTGAGCAAGATCTTTGACATGGCCCTCCACCACATCCTTATCTCTAAACTGGAGGGATGTGGATTTGACAGGTGGACCACCTGGTGGATAAGGGATTGGTTGAAAGGCCACAGACAGAGGGTGGTGATTCATGGTTCTGTGTCCAGGTGGAGGCCAATAACAAGTGGTGTCATCCAGGAGTCTGTCTTGGGACCAGTGCTTTTTTACATGGTTATCAGTGACACCAGTGATGCAATGGAGTGCACCCTCTGCTGTTTGCTGAGTGGTGGGGCTGATGCAGTGGAAGGAAGGGATGCCATTCAGAGGGAGCTCAACCGAGAGGTTGGCCTAGGTGAATCTAATGAGGTTGAACACAACAAAGTGCAAGGTTTTGCACTTGGGCTGGAGGAATCCCAGGCATTTCTACAGCCTGGGAGGAGCAGTCCTTAAGAGAAGCCCCGCAGAGAAGGACCTGGGGGTCCTAGTGGATGAAAAACAGAACGTGAGCCATCAGCGTGCTCTTGCAGCTCAGAGAGCAAATGGTCCCCTGGGCTCCATCAGAAGAGGGGATGGCCAGCAGGGACAGGGAGGTGATTGATCTTCATGATCCTTGAGGTCCCTTCCAGCCCGGGCCATTCTATGATTCTGTGATTACACTCGCTGTCAGAAATAACGGCAGCTGTACAGAAGCTTGTTTTTTCTTTCTTTTTCTGGCTTTGAAGGAGAAGGGGTGGAGCAAGGGGAGACCCACTGGTCATTTGTCACCTCATGAACAGGATGGATTCTGCATTGACTGTGAAAAACCTGGGCTAGTAGCATGGGCATGTTTCAGGCTGGACTCTTCTTTGGCTGCTTGGTTTCCTTTTGGCTACAGGGAGACAGCTGTCTAAAGGTGTGTTTTCAAACCCACTCTCCAAAACCATGTTTCATTGTTGCAGGTGGTTCAGTGTGCTCTTGCAGTGCAGATGCTGTAGTTTGCTGTAGAATCTGAATGGTTTCTGTTCCTAGGGGAGGACTGGGAGGAGGTAGTGAGAAGAGAATTCAATGCCTAAGGGGAGGGGAGATCGGGGATTGGTGGGAGAGGGAGCCAGTAGGAGGGAGAGAGGAGTTGGGCGCAGGGTGATGGTAACACCCCTTTGTGATGCCATAATGCCCCTTTGTGACGTCATAATGCTTCTTTGTGATGTCATAATGCCCTTTGTGATGTCATAATGCTCCTTTCTGACATCACGATGCCCCTTTCTGACGTCACGATGCCCCTTTGTGATGTCATAATGCCTCTTTGTGACGTCATAACAATCCTTTGTGACGTCATGATGCCCATTTGTGATGTCGTAATGCCCTTTGTGACGTCATAATGCTTATTTGTGATGTCATAATGCCCCTTTTTGACATTATAGTGCCCCTTTGTGACATCATAATGCTCATTTGTGACGTCATAATGCCCATTTGTGACATCATATCACCCTTTTGTGATGTCATACTGCCCCATATGAAGTCCAGGCAGAGTCAAAACTTATGGACCTGCACGAGGATCACTTTCAAGACAGTGGCTCTGTTGCTTCAAGCTTATTTGCTTCGTCCTGCCACCACTCTATTACCAAGTATCAACAACCTCTTGCATGATTCAACTTGCAAACATTTGACACTAACCCTTGTGTTTCTGTGCCTTCCTAGATAATTCGAGCCCTTGTCAACCCCAAAGATCCAAACCAAGTAGTGATGTGCAGTGTGTTTCCATCAATGGAGAGTTCTTATTAAGCACGAATCGCTGCAATTCGGATGACAGCCTTCCACATGGTAACAGTGATGGACACAAGGGGCTCATCCACGTTCATGCTCTCATATCTCCTGGCTCTGCTGAAGCTCCTGACCTGAGCCTGCCAGACACCACAGTCACCTGCCTGGATTGTGACCCAGCGCCTTTGCAGTGCTGCCCATCCCAAGCACAGCCCGAGTGCCCCAACAGCAGCACCACCATGCAGGAGCAGGGCAGCATCAGTGAGGTGAAGCTGAGCATCTTAGATGGGGACTTAGAGTCAGGCTGCCAGTCCCAGGCACCAGGCAGCAGCACCAGCTCTGAGCCACTCTCATCTTGACAAGAGGAGTCCCATCTTCACCCTTGACCTCTCAAGCCCTCCTGTCTTTTATTGAATAAAGTCACTCTCATGCTCAATCATCGCCTTGGCTGCATTCCGAGTCTTCATTCACAGGGATTGGGATGAATGCAACAAACAGCAAGGCAGCTCAGCTTGCAATGCTATGGCTGTGGGGTTCGTGCAGGCAGAGCTCTGGGTTCCCATTTTGCATGGCTTTGGGATGTCAGCAGCAAGATCTCTACCATTTTGTATGGCAGCAAATAATCTCTAGCATCCAGGTTGCTGCTCATGATAATCCCAGTCTTCCTGGCTGTCGCTTTGTGGTACCTTTTAAAGCCTTTTGATACTCTTTGATGCCTTGGCTGCTCCCTAACACCTCTGTCCTCCTGCCATGTTGACTCATGTCTCCCACTTTGAAGCTGGCTTTGCAGATCATCTCCAGCCCTGTCATCATCACGCTGCAGCAGGAGGTGCTCACCTGGCCCAATGTCTGGCAGTGCTGCTTGTTCTGCAGATGAGCAGCTGCCTCCTCATCTCTTCAGCTACAGTAGTTTTTCTCAGGGCAGTTAGATGCAGTCATGCTCCTCTGGATTTGGTGTGTTAAATCCATGCTGCATGGCAGCAGTCAGTGCAATACAAAGGTGTTCTGTGTGCCACAGCATTTCTCCAGGGGCTGCCAAAGGTAGAAGCACAACACAGCACCATCCTTCTGACAGTAATGTCTGTGAGTGTTAGACATGTGAGCACTGCATCATCCCCAGCGTGTCAGTGCTTTTCCACACCAACCTGACTCTCACACTCTGCACTGAATGTAACTCTGCTCTTGTGGAGACAAATGCTTTCTGTCACATCCTCCATCCCTGCAACCATTTGCCGGTAGGCAGCTCTTGCAGAAGAATCAAGCAGCAGAACCTTTTGCTCACCCTACAGCATGCAAATGCTATGAAAGCAGAAATAACCTGGCATGCTCTGTGTCTGCAAGGCTGCACAGATGGGAGAGGTAGATCGTGTTTTTGCAGTGGAGGTTTCCAGTATTTTCAGTACATAGTGTAGGCCCTAACTGAATGTATAACCCTCTTGTAAAACAGCTGTATAAGTAGTTTTTCCACCAAGAAAGTTGCTGAACAGAGTTAAGTTCAGACTGGGGGCATTCTGACATGGGTAGAATTGAGACAAGCACAAGATAAATACGCAGGGTGGGTAGAGCCCAGCACAGGACAGAATGAATGTACTGACTGTTGGAAACATTGCCCTTCTCTGTCCGCAGAAAAGTACAAGGAAAACCTAAAAACAAGAGGTTGGTAACTGACCTATATATTAGGTCAATTCAATTTCAATATATGGAAAGGAATCCCAGCAACAATCTGGAGGACTATGGCACAAGGCCATATTATATCAGGCTCTAGCAAATTTACAGGCAGTCACTGCACGAAGAGGTAGATCTGAGTTGCACATTATATGATTCCCACAAAGATTAAGGAAATCTGAAGCTTTCAATATATTTTTTTTTTATTCTTTTTTCATTTCATTTTTTAAACACCTGACCCAGACCCCAACCCTCACAGGAGCTGTAAAGACAACAGCATTAACCCGCAATGTAACTCTAATCCTAACCCTTACCCTGATTCTAAAATCGTCTCTAACTCCAAATGTAACAACAAAAATGATGCTAGAAGTTTGTAGCAAAAGGAACCTTAACCCTGATCATAATCCAAAAAAAAAAAAATCATTATGGTAACAATAATCTTTACCTTAAGAGTAATATTAATCAGAGCCCAGATGATGCCTGCATCCAATCAGAAGCATGCTTTGTATTATTTAAGAGTTGTATTTTTTCCAATGAACTCTCTCTATTATCACTTTTATAAAGTAACAGAGTCTGTTCTTTTTCTCCTGACACTGTGCCTTACTCCTGACATCCCCTGGAAATGACCCAGATAGGGCACCATCAAAGTAATGCTAATAGTAATGTCAATCCTAAGGGTATCTCTAGCCTCAGTGTTAATGGGACGCTAACAACAATCCCAACAGCCTTAAACATTCTGGTGGTGTGAAAGAGGTGCTGCCTTGCACATGCTGGGCAGTCCCATTGCCTGTTAAATGCAGGCGGCAGCGTAGAAACATGATGCCCGTGGTCAGAATGCCCTGTGGCAGATCCTGGCACCTGAGAACTGACCGGAGAACCATGAGAGAACTGACAACAAATCACTCGACATCAGAACCGACCCAGTGGTTATTTACAAGCCTTGGGTGACCCAGACAGGATCTCAGAGTGGTGAATGTAGGTACAGAAGTTGTTACTACTCTGTTTTCTTCTAAAAGCTGCTCAGCTGCTTTGCGTTTCAGACCATCCCTGGCTTCACTGTGTGCATCTGTCCAATTGATACCAGGTGTTTTTTCATCTCGGAAGTTGGGGGGGGGGCGGGGGAGAGGGGAAACAGACATCAATTCAATTACTCATTTATTTATTGACAGACATTCACGTTTGCTACGTTTGGAGAAGATTTATTTGTTTGCTGTGGTTTGATTTTTTCTTTTTTTATTTTCCCACTCCTCCTCCTCTCCCCCCCCCCCCCCCTTTTTTTTTTAATCCATCTTTGTGTTCTTCCCCTATAATCAAAAGAGAACGGATCCCCAGGGTCTGTCCCGCAGACGTTCTTTCCGTGGTCTCTGCTGCCACCTGCTGGCCAATACACGGAACTGCCACTGTTGGGCGTTTGGTGCCGCAGGAAGCACAACGCAGATCTGAGTTCTGACCGGTCTACGCAGCAAATCTGCCAATCTTTATTGTGATAAGCCCTCCACATGGCATTGCGCACGCACTCGAACACGCAGCAGGCATAGATTTCTCCTAACTCCTTGAGGAGCAGGCAAGCAGAACAACTGAGCGCACCACTGCTTGTGATTGGGCCACCCCCATCATAGAGATGTGTGTTAGATCTTTTACCCACCCCTGGACTGGCCTAGTTGTTTTAAAGATAACCTCTGAAATCTGAGTTACTGGTTCTACCACCTGTAGTGTATAATAGGTAGCCAATAAATGCTTTTCAGCTGTGATGTATCTTTATTCTGCTCCATGCCAAACCTGTGACCAAAACCTCACAGGGGTTCACAAAGAACTCTGGCTCTGCCAGAGACCCCATCCAGACCCTTCTTGAGTTACATTCACATCTAGTTTGGCTGAAAAGGTTGGACTGAAAATACTCAGTGCTTGGGCCTGTTTAACAGATATTTTTTCCTGATTATGCTGTCCATCGATCTTTTTAAACTGAACACCTGCTCTAATCTGGTCTTTAAACATTTGCTGTCTCAAGACCCTAATGGGTCCAGACTGGATTACCTTAGGGGCTGGACGCCTAAGTCATGGCAGCAGATGGTTCTCTGACCTTTTCACCACCATTCAGAGCCTGCATCTGGCCGCAGGCACTCTTGTCTCCCCATCAATTGGGCAGCCTGTTGTATTACAGCACCTGAGGGCCACTGGGGGGTTCAGTATGGATAACATAGACCCATACTGATGTAAAGGTGATGGCTGTAGGATGAGATCCCTCGTTCCTGATGAAAAATTTATTGACTGGGCTCTCAAAATCATCTTCATAGATTGCCTCTTTCATGCCTAATTCTCTAATATAATTTTGTTAGTCCTCCATAGAGGACCACAGGCTCATATTAAATGGTATGTCATTCTTATTTGGCCATGTTATATGACACACATCTATACTCATTATGTTGGACAGAGCATACAGTCTTTGCCTGAGGGCAGGGTGAGTAGTAATGGATGTCAGTTTTGAAATTTCCAGTCCATACACCACAGCGCTTTCTGCCTCCATGTCCCATAACCAGAGCAGCTATGCTGGCATGCTCTCTTGGTTTCTGTCTAAACCACTGTACTATATCCATCAGTTCAGCTGCTGTATTATGGGCAGCAGGGTTTGGGGGGTTGGACACTGGTCAGGGCACTCCCAGCAGCCTACCCTGCATTTTTTTTTTCATTTTTTGGTTACAATCAGTCAGATCTCAAATAGATCTAGTCCAAATGGAACCTCAAAATCTGACCTTTTAGTGCCTTCATTTACAGAGTCCATTTTATACAGATTCCCTTGTACAGGGTCCCCATGGTCTTCCAGAGAGATGTCCCTGATCTTCCATAGGAGAATGATTGAATTAGGTTTTTTCCCCATCAAAACTGCCACCTGTCTTTCCAGTTTTTCAACACTGTCATTCAATAGCTGATTTGCATCAGCCTGAGCCTCTTCAGTTATGTTCAGACAGTTCAAGGCCATCAGCAGTGGCCATGCCACCATGAACACAGCTAACTGTCATTCTCAAGTTGTAAGTATGTCTTTGCTAAGACCATGGAAATACTCAGTCAGGTGGGCCAGGGACTCATGGACCCTCCCTCCGTCCCACAGAGGGCCCCATTTTTCAGTGACAGAAGCAGTGCTGCATTTTGAGGATCCTAGGAATCCCAGGACATGCCCTGACAAAAGGTCATTCAAAAGGGGTAGTCTTTCCCCATCCAAACCACCCCATGATATTCACAGAATCACAGAATTGTAGGGGTTGGAAGGGACCTCCAGAGACCATTGAGTCCAGTCCCCCTGCCAAAGCAGGTTCCCTACACCACGTTGCACAGCTCAGCATCCAGGCAGGTCTTGAATATCTCCAGAGAAGGAGATTCCACAACCACCCTGGGCAGCCTGTTCCAGTGCTCTGTCACTCTCACCATAAAGAAGTTATTGCACACATTAGTGCAGAACTTCCTATGGTCCAGTTTCTGTCTGTTTCCCCTTGTCCCGTCTCCACACACTGCTGAAAAGAGTCTGGCCTCACCACTTTGCCCCCCACACCTCAAATATTTATAGACCTGGATCAAGTCCCCTCTCAGCCTTCTTTACTCAAGGCTAAACAGACCCAGTTCCCTAAGTCTCTCCTCATAGGTGAGATGCTCCAGGCCCTTCACCATCTTTGTGGCCCTCCGCTGGACTCTTTCCAAGAGATCCCTGTCTTTTTTGTACTGGGGAGCCCAGAACTGGACACAATATTCCAGATGAGGCCTCACCAGGGCAGAGTAGAGGGGGAGGATCACCTCCTTCGACCTGCTGGACACGCTCTTTTTAATGCACCCCAGTATGCCATTGGCTTTTTTGGCTACAAGGGCACACTGCTGGCTCATGGCCAATGCGTTGTCCACCAGGACGCCCAGGTCCCTCTCGACCCACTTCACTGTCCGCTCATCTATCCCATACTTCCTCAACTTTGGTATAAGTATGTCATGGGAGACTGTATCAGTTATAGAGGTTATAGAGTTCAATTCCTGTAGTCAATTTGGCGGCCCAGTGGGACCAGCTCTGTTCGCTGCAGGACCAGCTGAGAGGGAGACACTTTTGGCGCACCCTGAGATTTCTCTGAAGGACTCCCTTCCTCACCTGATCACTGCAGGGACAGACAAGGACCACCCGTAGGTGGACCAGGTATGTGTATGGTAAGTGGAGCCCATATGTCTTGAGGAGACATCCTACACAGTTTACAGCCATACGTGCTGCTCCCAGGGAGGTGAGCTCATGGCTTTGGTTGCCAGCTGGGGTAGGAAGACTCCTTGGGTGAGTTCCTATGAAAGGAAACTGTATGTCATATGAATGGAAACAAGAACAAATACTCTCTCCCAGGTGGTTGGCAATAGGAGGGACCTAGGTTGGTCTCTCCTATGGGTATGTGATATAGTGGATAGCCTGTCAAATGGTAGCCTGGGTTCTCCAAGGTGTAATCATGGGGCTTATAGGTTGTATGTTCAATATTATCATCTGCTTTAAGTGTTTGGTACCGTGTGTCAAGCTGACTCTGGGAAAAACCTTAAAGTTTGCAACTGGTTGACCAGGGTATGAGTGTTATTAAGATTCCAGCTAGAAAACGTTGTCAGCATTGTGTAGTATGAATAAACCATGGTTTTTGATCTAAATGTCAGAGTGAGTGTGGTGTGAGTGAGACACAGAACAGCTGCAGGGTGAGTGCTGAGTCCCGATCCATGTTTCCTTCCTCCTGTGAGGGAAATGGCCGGACACGGACAAAGTGAAAGACTGTGTTGTCTGTCCACTCATAAGTACTTTCTGCTTGTATGTAAGAAGACGGGAGTATGTACTCTGTAGATTAGTAAGACGGTCCTGAGGAGAGGTGTACATTCCACCCGACCAATGAGTGTCAACCCATTTATGTAATACTATGTACTGCTTGTGAGGAAGTGTGTGAGGGAGGTGGTTCAGTCAGTGCTGGTTCTGTGGCACAGTGTTTATAACTGAAGAATAAGACTGTATTAAGGGAGTTTATGTGAACTGAACAACTGTATTGTTTGATGGACTGTTTTGATGGTATAAGAAAGTGTAATTGTTAATGATATATGGAAGTGTACTTGAGGGAATGTGGAAGTCTATGTGAGCATAGAAATAGAGGGAGCATTTACAGAGGAAAAAGGGTTAAAGTGAGTTTACCTGCACTGACATGAGAGCAACGCCCTGAACCTCTGCCCTGTGAGCTGAGCAGAGAAGAGTGGAGACACAGTCCCCGTGTATCAGGTAGTGTTATTCTGCTTACCAAATGAATGAGTTCACTACAGAAGAGGCAAATCTTCCCCTCTGCTGCATTTGTGGCATACTCTGGAGTTCAAGGCATTGCAAAGCTATGGCACATCTACTTTCTTTCAATGATGACATCTTAGTGTGCTCTGGGCTCTCATTTCAATTGCATCTAAAGAAGTCTAGGGTCATGCCAGCTGACAGGAAGCTGGCAAATGTTGTCTCATTGTAAGGAAGAGCAAGAAAGATGACATGGGCAATTATGGACCTGTCAGTCCAGAGCCTGGTAAAATTATGGAGAAAATGATGGTGGGAGTTATGGAAAAACAGCTGAAGGACAATTCTGTCATTGGTCGCAGCCAACACAAGTTTGTGAGGCGAAGGTCCTGTTTAATTTAAGCTCATTTTGTGACACAGTTGTCTGTTTAGTTGACCAAGGGAAGCCAGTTGATGTAATCCTTGAGGATTTCAGTGGAGATTTTGATACTGTTTCTCACAACAACCTTCTGGACAGAATGTTCTGCATATGGCTAGACAGAAACACAATGTGGTGGGTGAGCAGTTGGCCAGTAGGTTAGTCCCAAAGGATTATAGTCAGTGGGTTCCATCAGGCTGGTAGATGGTCACTGTCGGGGTCCCCAGGGTTCCATTTGGGGGCCACTTTCCTTTCATGTTTATGCAGATGACTTGCATGCAGGACTTGAAGACGTTCTGAGCAAGTTTGTTGATAAGACCAGATGAGGAGGTGCTGTTGCCTCCACTGAGGGTGGAGAGGACTTGCAGAGAGATGTGGACAAGTCAGAGAAGTGGGTACCAGTTGGTACTAAGCACCAAGTGCATAAAGTATAACAAGAACAAGTGCCTGATTGTGCACCTGGGTAGGGGCAACGCTGGACATACACACTGACTGGATATGGGACACTGGAGAGTGGTCTCACTGAAAAGGATTTGGGGTCCTGGTCTGCATCAAATTGAATGTGAGTCAGCAGTGTGCCAAGGCAGCCAGGAAAGACAACAGTCCCCTGGAGTGCATGAAGCAACTTATTGCCAGCTGGGTGAGGGAAAGGATCATCCCTCTCTGCTCTGCATTTCTACTGCCTCACTATGTTCTGGGCACCACAGAACATAAAGGACTTCAAACTCTGGGAGAATGTGCAAAGGAGGGCACTGGAACTGAGAGATGTGAAGTTCAGAGTTTCACAGGGATTGACTGTATGTTCAGACTGGGCCCTTCTCACATCCCTGCTCACATCCTGCAATGAAACATAGGTCTCATATGGGACATGAACCTCACAGCGTCCTTGCACCACATGTAGAGCCTGGGATCTTCTGTCCCCATGTCTTTCATTTAACATTATATAGACCTCCAACCCATTGCCCCAGGAAATGCCCTGAGCCAACATGAGATACAGGATCTCTCTACCACTGGTCTTGCAATCAGGGCTTGACCTGTCTGCTTTGTAAGGCAAAGGAGAGGTTCCTTAGCATGCCAGTGCCTTTGCCTGCCTTTAGTCATGGCTTCCAATTATCTTCTCTAACAAGTCCCTTGGGAAGCTTGCTTGGTAATGGCCCTCACTGGGCCCATTAATACTCCAAGAAACTTCACTGTTACTTCTGACTTTGTCTTGTTGAGCACTTTGTGCAAACTTCTCTCTGCACTGGAGGCTGACGAACTCAGCATCAAATGCACCCTGGGACCATTATAACCTAAAGAATCTCCTGTGCCTTATGCCATCTTGTTATCTTCTTCAGGTTATCAGAACTTGTTCAGCAAAAAGGAGGGATATCTGGAGAGAGCTTAAAGAGAAAGAATCCATTATAAATTTATTGTCTCTTTATTTATAGCTGGGTTTAAAGCAGCACTGTGCAACTGATACCAATCCACGATGTCCCAATGAGTTCTGTACTGTTACTGTGTTGACAAAGGTCCTTCTCAACCTCCCCACCCAATTTCTGCTGACATTGGACCTATGGGACTTGCATCACTTTTCTTCACATCACTCTTCTCCTCTGCATTCATCCGCTCAGTGTTAAAACTTCTTTGCACCAACTCCCACTGGCTTTCCTCAGAGAACCAGCTACACATGGAAAAGGAAAGATTTCTCTTTTTTATCTGGCCAGCAAATGGAAGGAAAGGTGATGCAATTGAATGAACAGTAAAACACAGTGATCAACTGCATGCCATGTTCAAGCGGCATCTATTGAAGTTTGTCTTTCATATGGAATATTTTTAAAATAAATGATTTAGACTGAGATAGGATAGGATAGATTGAATCACAGTGAAGTAGTTGACAACAGAGGCCATCAGACTCTGGGAGATGGAGCAAATTCCAGTAATCTTCCTGGGATAGATCAGCCAGGTAGTTGAGAGGTATCAACTTAAAACTGATCAGGACTTGTGAGTATTTCACACATTGAGATGGGTTAACACATTCTCTCTCATTGATTTCTATCTTTGTCTCCAACTCTGTTTTTCACTTTTACTGACATTAATGAATATCTTTCAGACTTTGTGCCTTAATAAAAAAGAGACAGTGATTGAGAAAAAGAAAAAGTATAAGAAGAACAAGAAAATAATAGATAGGAAGGGATAGATCAAATCACAGAGAAGGAGTTGACAACACATTCCATCAGACTTTGGGGAGATGGAACAAATTCCAGTAATCCCCCTGAAAGTCAGAAATCAGACAGATAATTGGGAGGTATCTGATTGAACAAAGAGCAAGGGATGGAGAAATCTGGAGGGCAGTGGGAGTAGTGTGTGCCCAAATGGCCTGCTGAAAACATGCCCTTAACCATGGCCATTTATTTAGGAGAGTTGAAAACACCTGGAGGATGAGGCACATCAAATAGGCAGCAGGGAAGAGTAGTGCTGGGCACCGGGCTATAGTCACAGGGCATTGGCACTGGCACCGCTGTCTGTGTCTCTGAATCTGAAGACATTTGTGTCCAGCGAACACAGTTCTGGAAAACATTGTAGTTTCAGTAAAAGAAAAAAAAAGACATCAAATCACCTCAAAGATTCATATTTAGAACTTAAAATGGAACAAGACTCATGAGAATTTCTCATGTTGAGAACGGTTAACACATTTTCATTGATTTCCATCTTTGTCTTCAATTATTTGTTTCAGTTTTATTGACATTTATGATCAACTATTAAGCTTACAGCCTCGAAATAAATAAATAAATAAAAAGAGATACATTTGCATCTTGCACGTGGCCTGATGCCCCTTTGACCTTCACAGTTCCCACAAGTCCTTCCATGCTGGAGAGTATGAGATCCAGCAGAGCACCTCTCCTCTTTGGTTCCTCCATGTCTTGGTCAAGAAGCTGCCATCTGTGCTCTCCATGGATCTGCTGGATGCCACATGCCCTGCTGTGCTGTCCCTGCCACAGATAATGGAGTGACAAAGGCCACCAAATGGGACAAGGGACAGACAACATGAGATTCCAATCTGTCTGCAGAGGGCACCTTCCATTGACTGTCCCTGATCAGGAAGACAGGAAAAGACACTGTTCGTCTCCTCTGTCTGCCATTTCCATTAGCTCTGACCTGTCTGCTCTGCCATCCCCAGGCAGAGCTCAGTGCACTCTCACAGAGGGCATTCACCCTTCTTTATCTCCTCGCCCATCCATCCTAAAGACTCGGTATCCCCCTTGTGCTACAGTGCAATTGTGGAAACCATTAAACTGTGTCCCCATGGTCCAAACAGGAGCTCAGGCCTGCAGCTCTACCAAGATTTCTAGCTTCTTGTGTGTTGGTGTTTGCATTAGTGCAAAAGCACAGAAGTAAACATCCTAATTGAAAAGCATCACTGGACATAGCCTGACTGGATAGCTCATCTATGGTATCAGTGTGCAGAAGGTGGCACACAAACATTAGACCGATCGTGGGTCTTGGAGGTGACGTAGCAGCACGGACACACCATGGGCATGGCTTTGCTGAAGGCCCTGTGCTGCACTTGTAGCTGTGAGTGAATTCACCGGACAGCCGGTGCTATCCCCTCTCTCTGGCCCTCAGCTGATGCCCAGAAAGGAGCTGTCTATCTCAGGGACTTCCCACACGGTTTACAAGCACTGGCACACATCAGGAGCAGCCCAGGCACCTTGGGCATCACCCAGTGTCTGTGTGTGAGCAGCTGCCTCCCCGCTGAAGGACCAAGGACTCAGAGCAGGAGCTCACATGCAGGCAACTCCTTGTGCACTTCTGAACTGAACCAGAGGAATCCCAGCTCCTGTGGGTGTGTAGGAAGCTGAATCCCATTTCAGCTCCAGGATTTCTGTCAACGGATGAGACTCCTGCACTGCCTCAGCTGGATCACTGCCCTGCACAGGGAAAGTCCAAACCTCGCCTTCCTTGTCTGGTTGCCCTTATTGTTTCATCAAACGATCTCTGGGAGCACTCCCCATATGTCTCCAATCAGTCACTGACCACTGGACATGTGGTGGTTAATTGAGCGGATTTCAACGCACAGTCATGATGCTGTTGTCTTTCAGGAGCTGTTGGCCATGAGGACCCAGGGACGTGTCAGGGGAGACGAGTGGGAAGGATAAAAATGACATCATCTGCTGCTTGCTTGTCCAGGCTCCTGGGACACAGGGAGCTCATAAAAGTGTGCAGGGCTGCAGAGAGACAGCTGTGCCCAGGAGCAGCTCTTGTGCACAGCACAGCCTGCAGGTGACAGAAGGAGAGGAGAGAAATTGAAGAGAACTTACAGGAAGTGTGCAGTGTGAGTGGGCTGTGAGCTCACTGCAGGAGCATTGCTCACAGACCATGACAAGGTAAGTCTCACAGCTGACCATGAGCTGCTTTTAATTAAGGGATAAGTATAACTGGGACATCCCATAGGAGATCTGACTGCAGGCACTGCATGTTTCTTTACTGTGGAAAAAGCTTTCTGCTCCAGCTGAGACGGGTGCCCAGGGCTGTCCTGCAGAGCAGGGTCCCTGCTGTGCCCCAGGGGCTGTGTGCCGGGTATGGGACTCTGCCGCCTGCCAGGCTCAGCACTCAGCCTGCCCGGGGAGCTGCCCAGGGCACTGCGGGGAGACGGGTGGGGGGAAGGAGCCCCCGGCAGGGCTTGTGCTGCTGCTGCTTGGGGCAGGGGATCACAGCTCCACTGAACAACAGTATGTTTCTGAGGGCACTTTGCAAGAGGAGAGCCAAGGCAGGGGGTTTCCATTTCCTGTTCTGAGGCAAAGAGCTTTGGAGTCAGAAATCTAAAAGGGGCAATAAGAGTTCTGAGAATTTTTCATCAATCAATTGCTTGTTTTGTGAACAGTCACACATGATGTGCTTTCAGTCTCCCCTTTCTCGAAGGATGGAATTATCATCATTTTCTGTAGGCATGAATAATTCACTTATCCTACAAACAGGCAGCATTTTCTAACTGAAACTGAATGCCACAGAAGCTGGGGTAAAGGGCTCTAAGAGCACTTGGGGTAAAGATATGAGACATGAAACAGATGAAAATATCCAGGGAGAAGGCATAAGAAAATAAAAGGAAGGTTAGAGCTCCATATGCTGCTTCTGCTTAAGGAATGCTGAAATACATAAAATCAAATGCAAGTAATGGTGTTAAATGTACACTGTTGTAAGAGAATATAAACATTTCATAGTATAGCAAGAGGATTGTCTCTGAGAATGGTCTGGACTTGTCATTACCTTCTGCACTCTGAGCAGGACTCCAAGCCCAACAATAGCAGATGCCCAACAGCAGCTCCATCAGTGAGTTCCTCCTGCTGCCGTTGGCAGACACGCGGCAGCTGCAGCTCCTGCACTTCTGGCTCTTCCTGGGCATCTACCTGGCTGCCCTCCTGGGCAACGGCCTCATCAGCACAGCCGTAGCCTGCGACCGCCGCCTGCACACCCCCATGTACTTCTTCCTCCTCAACCTGGCCCTCCTCGACCTGGGCAGCATCTCCACCACTCTCCCCAAAGCCATGCCCAACGCCCTCTGGGACACCAGGGCCATCTCCTACACAGGATGTGCTGCACAGCTCTTTTTCTTTCTCTTCTTCATCTCAGCAGAGTATTCCCTTCTCACCATCATGTCCTATGACCGCTACGTTGCCATCTGCAAGCCCCTGCACTACGGGACCTTGATGGACAGCAGAGCTTGTGCCACCATGGCAGCAGCTGCCTGGGGCACTGTGCTTCTCTATTCCCTGCTGCACACTGTCAGTACGTTTTCACTGCCTCTCTGCCAAGGGAATTTTGTCAACCAGTTTTTCTGTGAAATCCCACAGATCCTCAAGCTCTCCTGCTCAGAATCAAATCTCATGGAAGTTGTGTTTCTCATTTTTAGGTGTCAGTTTAGTATTTGGGTGCTTTGTTTTCATAGTGGTGTCCTATGTGCAGATCTTCCTTGCTGTGCTGAGGATGCCCTCTGAGCAGGGACGGCACAAAGCCTTCTCCACGTGCCTCCCTCACCTGGCTGTGGTCTCCTTATTTGTCAGCACTGGCATTTTTTCCTACCTGAAGCCCCCCTCCATCTCCTCCCCATCCATGGACCTGGTGGTGGCACTTTTGTACTCAGTAGTGCCTTCAACACTGAACCCTATTATCTACAGCATGAGGAACAGAGAGATCAAGCAGGCTCTCTGGAAGGTGTTGCAATAAGCACTATTCCAGCTTCAATAATGTGCACATCTTCCTCACATAGTTCCCAGTGATGGTTTTTTATGTTTTATTGATACATGTTTGATTGTGAATGGTACAGCAATCTGTAGGAAAAAAATTTGCAAATTATTTCACTTCTTTCCTACCCACTTTCTTTTTTCTCACTCCAAGAGCTCATGTAAACAGATCTCCTGAATAGGTTAAAAGATACCTAAAAAGCTTTCAAAATTTGCTATTCCTTAGCCCTTCTCCCTTGCTACCTTGTTTGGGTCTTAGGGAGGTACAGCCGCAGACAGCAGAACATAGTGCTCTTTTAAATCCTGCTCTATTTACACTACCACTATGCTCTGAAGTCCTCTCATTTGTGCAGGCCTGAAGGTCCTATGTATCTCAAAACAGTCCAGTTGTCTCTACAGCAGCACTCCAGCACAGCAGTCAGTAGCCAGCAATACGAACGGCTGTGTCAGAGCTGATCTCCTTCCTGGTACTGCCATAACAACAGGGCCCCTTCAGAGAAGGACCAGAGAACTGGAGGCCTCTTCCAATTCTGGTGTATGGAATATATTTCAGGAGCTGCTCCCTGAGAATGCTTCGAGATGTTTTGGTGCTCTTTACTGCGTGACTAGGTCAGATTGAAGAGTCCCAAGGAGATCTGTAAGGGACTCAGGGCAGTGCTGTGGTTTAAAGTTTATGGGTTGAGATAAAGAGGAAAAGAAAATGATAATAATTATGACAAATGTATTTATATATACATAATATATATACATAATATATTTAGAATATTTTCTCATATATACAACATATGAATTACCAAACATATATGCACAGATAATAGTACGTATGCAAAGCTGTTTGCAAGTCCAGGACTTGTTGCAGGGGTTTTAATAGCCACAGGGTTCACTGTAGGAGCTGAAGCGGCTGTCGGGGTATTGCAGGAACTGGAACAAGTGCAGAGCTCATTGCCAAAGCTGCAATCACCACAGGACCTGTGACTGAATTGGAGCAGCCATTGGGCTCTTTGGAGGGGTTGGAGTGACCACAGGGCTGAACCTCCTGGCACAGTTCACCTCCCTTTGGAGGAATTTGTTTCATTTCCTTATCACAATACCTGGAACAGCTACAGGACCTGTAGCAGGAGTGACTGCAGAGCTCATTATGAGGGGTGGAGTGACAGCGGGAGCTGTCCAGAGCATGGAGCAACTGCAGAACATGTAGCAAAAACATGCATCTACTGCCTATGAATATGTAGATGAGTTCCTGTAGATTTGTTGAATATGTATGAGCTTGGTTTTGAAATATGTAATGATTCTGCATGCTTGTGTGCAAGACAGGAGGAGTGATTCCCCTTTGTACCCTGCTCTGAATAAACACATCCCTGCTTTATAACCTAACTCTGGGTTTCAGAGTTTGATTCCACAAGTCAGTTTGGTGACCCAGATGGGACCTGCTCTGTTCGGCTGCTGGACCAGCTGAGAGGGGGAACACTTTCGGCTCACCCCAAGATTTCTCTGCCCAACTGGAACGAAAGCAGTGTGCAAACTGCAGTGGGACACTGGTGGAGAAATCCTACCAAGCTAAGTGAGAGGGAACCTTCTCTGATTTCAAAGTTTACCCTAGCAGATTCACTGGTGAAATTGTAGCTAGGGAAGCAGGATAAGGTGGTTTATTTCCTGGTGGATATGGGTGCTTCTTACTATGCATAAATGGCTTTTTAACAGCAGCAGAAACTATTGCCCCAAAGTGAAAAGTCTTGCTTTCTTAAGACTTTACAATTTATTCTAGGTAAACAGGTAGGAATACACAAAGGTTTGTAGATGCCACATTCACCAAAGCCTTTGCTAGGGCAAGAATTACTAGAAAAAATGGAAGTTGAAATAAAGTCTAAAGGAAAACTGGAGTCTGAAGTAAAAGAAGAACAGTTAATAGAACTGCTTAGTTTTGCACTGATCACTACCCCTGCAGGGACTGGGATTTCAGATGAAGTAAGTGATCATGTTCACCCTGGGGTGTTTGTTGTGCAAACTCAAGGAAGGGCTAAGGCTGCAGCACCAATGGCATTCAGAATAAAGCAGGGAGCTCAGCCAGTTTGGATTAAACAGTTCTTCCTCATATTCAAAGACAGGAAAGAAATCCAGCCAATAATTGATCATTTTCAGAAACTCTGGATGTTGGTGGAGTGAGTCAAAAATACAACTCACCCATCCTCATGATTAGAAAAATGTACAGGAACTACCAGATACTACAAGATTCAAGGGTTATCAACAGAATTGTGGAGGATTTATATCCATTGGTAGCATACCCCTATACACCGCTTACAAAATCATCAGGGGGATTGGCATGGTCCCTCTTGTGCCATCCCATGGCACCCAGACTGTGTTGCTGCAAGGGTTGGATTGAGGCACCAGCTCTGTCAGCCTCATCTCAAGTTTGTTGTATGACAGCAGCGTCTCCCAGTGGTGGGTGATGAGGTCGTAGAGGCTGTCAAATTCTCAGCTGTCAGTCAGAAAGAAACTGTGGATGCTGGTGTCCTGCCGCCTGTGGATGTGACAATGCTGCACTTTCCTATTACGCCAGATGGACAGAATGCATTCCCCAATGAGTTTTTAGTTCTTCCTGACAAGAAAGGAGACATCAGGTGCCCCCATCTCAGTGCAGTACTCTGTCAGCAGCCACTCAGCAATGTGCCGCCCACCGCACCCTGCTCCCAGCCTGCCATGGAACCATTCCCATGGGAGATGCAGCTCTGTGTTCAAGCTCACCTCCTTTTGCACAGCTCATCTCCCCCAGACATCTCCCCCTGTTGTCCTGACCAGTACAATATAGAGTGGGTTCCATGCACAAGTGATGGGGTCTTAAACCATTTGGCAATCCACCTTCTGCTCATCTGCCACCATTTGGCACTCTGCTGTCTGCTCCTCTGGATTTGCCATCTGCTCCTTTGTCAGACATGAACCCATGGATCCTTACTGCTCACTTCAAGCCACCTCAGCTTTGGTGGCGCTTGCCTATGGTCTTTACAGCATCTGCTAACACCCATGCTAGGTGTCTGGTTATTATTTTGAGAGGGTCTGTCTGGCATGGATAGTTACAGTCTTTCAGTTTTCTCCCTCCATATCTGTTGAAATTAATTTATGGGGGTGGGGTGGGGAAGAGATAGGTGGTTCGGAGAGCATACAGAAATGGAGGACATGGAAATGCAGGCTTTGTTTCCAGACAGTAAAAATTTAAAATGAGATTAAAAAACAAGATACCAAAAATTGATAGAGGTCTTAGGAGGGCAGGTAGGAGAAGGAGGGTGGGTAAGGGTTCAAAACAAAATAATAGTCCCTATTATGCGCAATATTCATGGCTGAGCACAGGAAAACATACAGGGGAACAGAGGCTCTTTATAAATAGCTGAGCCATCAGATTATGGCTTGGAAGTTATACACCACCACTGAATAGGTAGCACAGCAATGTGAGGTTTGTTTGCAGAATAATCCTAGAACCAGCCCCAAGGTTTCTGTAGTACAAATAGGAAAGGGAATTTACGCTGGGCAACAATAGCAAATGGATTTCTCTGAACTCCCAAGGAAAAGGATGGTTTCATTATATGCTAGCTCTGACCAATACATTTCAGCATAGCCGTATGGGATTCATTCCCTGACCATACTCAGAATGTCCAGGATAGGGAAAAGAGAGTGGATAATCTTCCTAAAAACCCTGCAGTTGTAATAGTTGCAGAAATAAAGGATCTCAGTCAAATGTTTGAAGCTGAGACAGAGTATGGGGATATGAATGCCTGGGTAGAACTGATTAAATATACCATCCAGAATACCAACCATAGCGATTGCTATGCTTCATCATTCATCAGGATGACCTGTAGCTCAGGTAGTACCCCTTCCACTAGGGTGGACTCAGGAACCCCAAGGGATGTGGTGCATGATTGCCCTGTATCAGGAGAAAGCCGCTTAGGGAAACAGAGCCTGTAAATTGCTATCTTTACTGCTCTCTCCAATGCCTGAGGTGGATGCCAAAACCCCTCCTGCATTCCCCATGGCCTCGGGTAACCATACAGTTTGCCTCTCAAGACAGGGTGTAAGAGCTACCAGGACTACAGGGAATATCTCCCTATGCAGTGAGACCTTGAATGTCATGGAAGATTCAGCAGGAAACTATTTGAGATTGGGAATCTGTAGAGCAGATCTCTGGTGCTGTTGCGGCCTGTGGGAAGATCTTACAGTCCACTCTCTCATCTTACTGGGGAGGTACCTGTGTGCTTGCTCAACGAGCTCTACCATCCACCCTGGCATTCACAAAGGGGATGTCACACACCCCCAGAAGGAACAAAAGGAGCTTAGGGTTCTCATTTGATAATGCTGTATATAGATATAGATTTGATGGGAATGCTCAGAGGTTTCTGTGATAAATTTAAGGCAAGAAATTCAATTGCTGCAGGGTTTGAATCACTGTTCTGGTGGGTGACAATTAACAACAATGTGGACTGGATTAACTACATCTCTTAAAACAACAAAAGAGAGAATCTGGTCTACAGGCAATATGGGAACATACTAAACTACTTCATCAAGTATCGATAGATGATACTTTATTTGGATTTACCAAATTGTGGGAAAAACCTACTGCTTGGCTACCACAGTTTGCATGGCTGAAGCAGCTCTTTGTTGCTTTGTATTACTGCAGACATCTTGCTTGTTTTAATGTACGTTGAAATGAGGTGTGCATTACGGCAGTGTAAAACCAGTGGGAATAGCTGTGAAGAATAGAAAAAGCACAAGCTAAGACAGAAAGTGGAGAGCGGAAGTTATTTGAAATCTTCCCTTTCCCAGAATGTAGTAATCTAGCAAAAGTATTTGCAAAGTCTAAGAAAAGGGGGATAGAGTTTGAACAAGGGGACAATCTAAGGCTCAACTATTGCAGAGGGGCTTGGGTAAGCAGGATGTCAGATCAGATAAGAAAAGAATATTTTGAAACTCCATTGTCAGCGTTATGGGGAACACTGGGCAAGGGACCAGCTGGAAACTGTTGCAGGCTGAAGTCACCACACAATTTGATGAACAGCTGTGCGCTTCCTGCTGGATTGTGGGTTTCTGAGAACATCCGACCCCAACAGCTCCAGAAATGTCTCACAAGAAGGAGGACAGACAGAGTAACTGCACGTCCTTTATTCTTTTAAGGTTCACAGAGAGCCTGGTTCATTATGCACAGTGTATCTGGGTTACAATAGAAAAGTAAACGCTGAATAAGAATTGGTTTTAATAATGAAGTTTTAGTGAAAAACATTACAGTATTTAAAAACATAATAATAAGCAGAATAAATTACACATACTAAGTGGCATGAAACAAACAAACAATGAGAGAGAGAGCAACTCTGTAAAAAGCTGCATTACAAGTCATAAATTCCAAAAGACAGGCAATTCACTGCATTTGAAAAACATCTGGTAATCACTTTCCTCACAGCATCCTTGACCTCCCTGTTCCTCATGCTGTAGATGAGGGGGTTTACTGCTGGTGGCACAGCTGAGTACAGAACTGCCACCATCAGGTCCACGGATGGAGAGGAGATGGAGGGTGGCTTCAGGTAGGCATAAAACCCAGTGATGGTAAGTAGGGAGACCACAGCCAGGTGAGGGAGGCACGTGGAGAAGGCTTTGTGCCTTCCCTGCTCAGAGGGCATCCTCAGCACGGCCATGAAGATTTGAACATAGGACACCACTATGAAAACAAAGCAGACAAAGACTAAACTGGCACCAAAAAAGAGAAACACAACTTCCCTGAGATTTGATTCTGAGCAGGAGAGCTTGAGGATCTGGGGGATTTCACAGAAAAACAGGTTGACAACATTGCCTTGGCAGAGAGGCAGTGAAAACGTACTGGCAGTGTGCAGCAGGGAAAAGAGAACCCCAGTGCCCCAGGCAGCTGCTGCCATGGTGGCACAAGCTCTGCTGTCCATCAAGGTCCCGTAGTGCAGGGGCTTGCAGATGGCAACGTAGCGGTCATAGGACATGATGGTGAGAAGTGAATACTCTGCTGAGATGAAGAAGGAGAAGAAAAAGAGCTGTGCAGCACATCCTGCGTTGGAGATGGCCCTGGTGTTCCAGAGGGCGTTGGCCATGGCTTTGGGGAGAGTGGTGGAGATGCAGCCCAGGTCGAGGAGGGCCAGGTTGAGGAGGAAGAAGTACATGGGGGTGTGCAGGCGGCGGTCGCAGGCTACGGCTGTGCTGATGAGGCACAGATGTGCAGCAGGAGTAGAAGACAAAGAGGTTTTCTTGGTGGCAGCAACACCGATTATTTGATTCAAATGTGGAACAGTGATGAAGATGGTGAAGAACAGATACACCTCAAAGACAAGCTTGATCACATAAGGAATGAGCATGTGATCCAAGACAGTCAGTGTGGCTTTAGCAGGGGAAGGCCATGCCTAACTAATCAGGTGGTCTTCTATGATGGAGTGACTGCATTTGTGGACAAAAGGAAGGAAACTGATGTCATTGACCTGGACTTGAGCAAGATCTTTGACATGGCCCTCCACCACATCCTTATCTCTAAACTGGAGGGATGTGGATTTGACAGGTGGACCACCTGGTGGATAAGGGATTGGTTGAAAGGCCACAGACAGAGGGTGGTGATTCATGGTTCTGTGTCCAGGTGGAGGCCAATAACAAGTGGTGTCATCCAGGAGTCTGTCTTGGGACCAGTGCTTTTTTACATGGTTATCAGTGACACCAGTGATGCAATGGAGTGCACCCTCTGCTGTTTGCTGAGTGGTGCGGCTGATGCAGTGGAAGGAAGGGATGCCATTCAGAGGGAGCTCAACCGAGAGGTTGGCCTAGGTGAATCTAATGAGGTTGAACACAGCAAAGTGCAAGGTTTTGCACTTGGGCTGGAGGAATCCCAGGCATCTGTACAGCCTGGGAGGAGCAGTCCTTAAGAGAAGCCCCGCAGAGAAGGACCTGGGGGTCCTGGTGGATGAAAAACAGAACGTGAGCCATCAGCGTGCTCTTGCAGCTCAGAGAGCAAATGGTCCCCTGGGCTCCATCAGAAGAGGGGATGGCCAGCAGGGACAGGGAGGTGATTGATCTTCATGATCCTTGAGGTCCCTTCCAGCCCGGGCCATTCTATGATTCTGTGATTACACTCGCTGTCAGAAATAACGGCAGCTGTACAGAAGCTTGTTTTTTCTTTCTTTTTCTGGCTTTGAAGGAGAAGGGGTGGAGCAAGGGGAGACCCACTGGTCATTTGTCACCTCATGAACAGGATGGATTCTGCATTGACTGTGAAAAACCTGGGCTAGTAGCATGGGCATGTTTCAGGCTGGACTCTTCTTTGGCTGCTTGGTTTCCTTTTGGCTACAGGGAGACAGCTGTCTAAAGGTGTGTTTTCAAACCCACTCTCCAAAACCATGTTTCATTGTTGCAGGTGGTTCAGTGAGCTTTTGCAGTGCAGATGCTGTAGTTTGCTGTAGAATCTGAATGGTTTCTGTTCCTAGGGGAGGACTGGGAGGAGGTAGTGAGAAGAGAATTCAATGCCTAAGGGGAGGGGAGATCGGGGATTGGTGGGAGAGGGAGCCAGTAGGAGGGAGAGAGGAGTTGGGCGCAGGGTGATGGTAACACCCCTTTGTGATGCCATAATGCCCCTTTGTGACATCATAATGCTTCTTTGTGATGTCATAATGCCCTTTGTGATGTCATAATGCTCCTTTCTGACATCACGATGCCCCTTTCTGACGTCACGATGCCCCTTTGTGATGTCATAATGCCTCTTTGTGACGTCATAACAATCCTTTGTGACGTCATGATGCCCATTTGTGATGTCATAATGCCCTTTGTGACGTCATAATGCTTATTTGTGATGTCATAACGCCCCTTTTTGACATTATAGTGCCCCTTTGTGACATCATAATGCTTATTTGTGACGTCATAATGCCCATTTGTGACATCATATCACCCCTTTGTGATGTCATACTGCCCCATATGAAGTCCAGGCAGAGTCAAAACTTATGGACCTGCACGAGGATCACTTTCAAGACAGTGGCTCTGTTGCTTCAAGCTTATTTGCTTCGTCCTGCCGCCACTCTATTACCAAGTATCAACAACCTCTTGCATGATTCAACTTGCAAACGTTTGACACTAACCCTTGTGTTTCTGTGCCTTCCTAGATAATTCGAGCCCTTGTCAACCCCAATGATCCAAACTAAGTAGTGATGTGCAGTGTGTTTCCATCAATGGAGAGTTCTTATTAAGCACAAATCGCTGCAATTCGGATGACAGCCTTCCACATGGTAACAGTGATGGACACAAGGGGCTCATCCACGTTCATGCTCTCATATCTCCTGGCTCTGCTGAAGCTCCTGACCTGAGCCTGCCAGACACCACAGTCACCTGCCTGGATTGTGACCCAGCGCCTTTGCAGTGCTGCCCATCCCAAGCACAGCCCGAGTGCCCCAGCAGCAGCACCACCATGCAGGAGCAGGTCAGCATCAGTGAGGTGAAGCTGAGCATCTTAGATTGGGACTTAGAGTCAGGCTGCCAGTCCCAGGCACCAGGCAGCAGCACCAGCTCTGAGCCACTCTCATCTTGACAAGAGGAGTCCCATCTTCACCCTTGACCTCTCAAGCCCTCCTGTCTTTTATTGAATAAAGTCACTCTCATGCTCAATCATCGCCTTGGCTGCATTCCGAGTCTTCATTCACAGGGATTGGGATGAATGCAACAAACAGCAAGGCAGCTCAGCTTGCAATGCTATGGCTGTGGGGTTCGTGCAGGCAGAGCTCTGGGTTCCCATTTTGCATGGCTTTGGGATGTCAGCAGCAAGATCTCTACCATTTTGTATGGCAGCAAATAATCTCTAGCATCCAGGTTGCTGCTCATGATAATCCCAGTCTTCCTGGCTGTCGCTTTGTGGTACCTTTTAAAGCCTTTTGATACTCTTTGATGCCTTGGCTGCTCCCTAACACCTCTGTCCTCCTGCCATGTTGACTCATGTCTCCCACTTTGAAGCTGGCTTTGCAGATCATCTCCAGCCCTGTCATCATCACGCTGCAGCAGGAGGTGCTCACCTGGCCCAATGTCTGGCAGTACTGCTTGTTCTGCAGATGAGCAGCTGCCTCCTCATCTCTTCAGCTACAGTAGTTTTTCTCAGGGCAGTTAGATGCAGTCATGCTCCTCTGGATTTGGTGTGTTAAATCCATGCTGCATGGCAGCAGTCAGTGCAATACAAAGGTGTTCTGTGTGCCACAGCATTTCTGCAGGGGCTGCCAAAGGTAGAAGCACAACACAGCACCATCCTTCTGACAGTAATGTCTGTGAGTGTTAGACATGTGAGCACTGCATCATCCGCAGCGTGTCAGTGCTTTTCCACACCAACCTGACTCTCACACTCTCTGCACTGAATGTAACTCTGCTCTTGTGGAGACAAATGCTTTCTGTCACATCCTCCATCCCTGCAACCATTTGCCGGTAGGCAGCTCTTGCAGAAGAATCAAGCAGCAGAACCTTTTGCTCACCCTACAGCATGCAAATGCTATGAAAGCAGAAATAACCTGCCGTGCTCTGGGTCTGCAAGGCAGACCCAGTTCCCTAAGTCTCTCCTCATAGGGGAGATGCTCCAGGCCCTTCACCATCTTTGTGGCCCTCCGCTGGACTCTTTCCAAGAGATCCCTGTCTTTTTTGTACTGGGGAGCCCAGAACTGGACACAATATTCCAGATGAGGCCTCACCAGGGCAGAGTAGAGGGGGAGGATCACCTCCTTCGACCTGCTGGACACGCTCTTTTTAATGCACCCCAGGATGCCATTGGCTTTTTTGGCTACAAGGGCACACTGCTGGCTCATGGCCAATGCGTTGTCCACCAGGACGCCCAGGTCCCTCTCGACCCACTTCACTGTCCACTCATCTATCCCATACTTCCTCAACTTTGGTATAAGTATGTCATGGGAGACTGTATCAGTTATAGAGGTTATAGAGTTCAATTCCTGTAGTCAATTTGGCGGCCCAGGTGGGACCAGCTCTGTTCGCTGCAGGACCAGCTGAGAGGGAGACACTTTTGGCGCACCCTGAGATTTCTCTGAAGGACTCCCTTCCTCACCTGATCACTGCAGGGACAGACAAGGACCACCCATAGGTGGACCAGGTATGTGTATGGTAAGTGGAGCCCATATGTCTTGAGGAGACATCCTACACAGTTTACAGCCATACGTGCTGCTCCCAGGGAGGTGAGCTCATGGCTTTGGTTGCCAGCTGGGGTAGGAAGACTCCTTGGGTGAGTTCCTATGAAAGGGAACTGTATGTCATATGAATGGAAACAAGAACAAATACTCTCTCCCAGGTGGTTGGCAATAGGAGGGACCTAGGTTGGTCTCTCCTACGGGTATGGGATATAGTGGATAGCCTGTCAAATGGTAGCCTGGGTTCTCCAAGGTGTAATCATGGGGCTTATAGGTTGTATGTTCAATATTATCATCTGCTTTAAGTGTTTGGTACCGTGTGTCAAGCCGACTCTGGGAAAAACATTAACGTCGACCAGAGTATGAGTGTTATTAAGATTCCAGCTAGAAAACGTTGTCAGCATTGTGTAGTATGAATAAACCATGGTTTTTGATCTAAATGTCAGAGTGAGTGTGGTGTGAGTGAGACACAGAACAGCTGCAGGGTGAGTGCCGAGTCCCGATCCATGTTTCCTTCCTCCTGTGAGGGAAATGGCCAGACACGGACAAAGTGAAAGACTGTGTTGTCTGTCCACTCATAAGTACTTTCTGCTTGTATGTAAGAAGACAGGAGTTTATACTCTGTAGATTAATAAGATGGTCCTGAGGAGAGGTGTACATTCCACCACCAATGAGTGTCAACCCATTTATGTAATACTATGTACTGCTTGCAAGGAAGTGTGTGAGGGAGGTGGTTCAGTCAGTGCTGGTTCTGTGGCACAGTGTTTATAACTGAAGAATACAGACTGTATTAAGGGAGTTTATGTGAACTGAAGAACTGTACTGTTTGACAAACAGTTTTGATGGTATAAGAAAGTGTAATTGTTAATGATATATGAAAGTGTAGTTGAGGGAATGTGGAAGTGTTTCTGTGCATAGAAATAGAGGAAGCATTTACAGAGGAAAAAGGGTTAAAGTGAGTTTACCTGCACTGACATGAGAGCAACACCCTGCACCGCTGCCCTGTGAGCTGAGCAGAGCAGAGCAGAGACACAGTCCCCATGTATCAGGTAGTGTTATTCTGCTTACCAAATGAATGAGTTCACTACAGAAGAGGCAAATCTTCCCCTCTGCTGCATTTGTGGCATACTCTGGAGTTCAAGGCATTGCAAAGCTATGGCACATCTACTTTCTTTCAATGATGACATCTTAGTGTGCTCTGGGCTCTCATTTCAATTGCATCTATAGAAGTCTAGGGTCATGCCAGCTGACAGGAAGCTGGCAAATGTTGTCTCATTGTAAGGAAGAGCAAGAAAGATGACATGGGCAATTATGGACCTGTCAGTCCAGAGCCTGGTAAAATTATGGAGAAAATGATGGTGGGAGTTATGGAAAAACAGCTGAAGGACAATTCTGTCATTGGTTGCAGCCAACACAAGTTTGTGAGGCGAAGGTCCTGTTTAATTTAAGCTCATTCTGTGACACAGTTATCCGTTTAGTTGACCAAGGGAAGCCAGTTGATGTAATCCTTGAGGATTTCAGTGGAGATTTTGATACTGTTTCTCACAACAACCTTCTGGACAGAATGTTCTGCATATGGCTAGACAGAAACACAATGTGGTGGGTGAGCAGTTGGCCAGTAGGTCAGTCCCAAAGGATTATAGTCAGTTTTTTCCATCAGGCTGGTAGATGGTCACTGTCGGGGTCCCCAGGGTTCCATTTTGGGGCCACTTTCCTTTCATGTTTATGCAGATGACTTGAATGCAGGACTAGAAGACGTTCTGAGCAAGTTTGCTGATGAGACCAGATGAGGAGGTGCTGTTGCCTCCACTGAGGGTGGAGAGGACTTGCAGAGAGATGTGGACAAGTCAGAGAACTGGGTACCAATTGATACTAAGCACCAAGTGCATAAAGTATAACACGAACAAGTGCCTGATTGTGCACCTGGGTAGGGGCAATGCTGGACATACACACTGATTGGATATGGGACACTGGAGAGGAGTCTGACTGGAAAGGATTGGGGTGCTGGTCAGCATCACACTGAATGTGAGTCAGCAGTGTGCCAAGGCAGCCAGGAAAGACAACAGTCCCCTGGAGTGCATGAAGCAACTTATTGCCGGCTGGGTGAGGGAAAGGATCGTCCCTCTCTGCTCTGCATTTCTACTGCCTCACTATGTTCTGGGCACCACAGAACATAAAGGACATCAAACTCTGGGAGAATGTGCAAAGGAGGGCACTGAAACCGAGAGATCTGAAGTTCAGAGTTTCACAGGGATTGACTGCTTGTTCAGACTGAGCCCTTCTCACACCCCACATCCTGCGATGAGACACAGGGCACATGTGGGATATGAACTTAACAGCATCCTTGACCACATGTAGAGCCTGGGATCTTCTGTCCCCATGTCTTTCATTTAACATCATACGGACCTCCAAACCATTGCCCCAGGAAATGCCAGGAGCCAACATGAGAGACAGGATCTCTCTACCACTGGTCTTGCAATCAGGGCTTGACCTGTCTGCTTCGTAAGGCAAAGGAGAGGTTTCTTAGCATGCCAGTGCCTTTGCCTGCCTGTAGTCATGGCTTCCAATTATCTTCTCTAACAAGTCCCTTGGGAAGCTTGCTTGGTAATGGCCCTCACTGGGCCCATTAATACTCCAAGAAACTTCACTGTTACTTCTGACTTTGTCTTGTTGAGCACTTTGTGCAAACTTCTCTCTGCACTGGAGGCTGACGAACTCAGCATCAAATGCACCCTGGGGCCCATTATAACCTAAAGAATCTCCTGTGCCTTATGCCATCTTGTTATCTTCTTCAGGTTATCAGAACTTGTTCAGCAAAAAGGAGGGATATCTGGAGAGAGCTTAAAGAATCCAGTATAAATTTATTGTCTATTTATTTATAGTTGGGTTTAAAGAAGACATTAAAGCAGCACTGTGCAACTGATACCAATCCAGGATGTCCCAATGAGTTCTGTACTGTTACTGTGTTGACAAAGATCCTTCTCAACCTCCCCACCCAATTTCTGCTCACAATGGACCTATGGGACTTGCATCAGTTTTCTTCACATCACTCTTCTCCTCTGCATTCATCCGCTCAGTGTTAAAACTGCTTTGCACCAACTCCCACTGGCTTTCCTCAGAGAACCAGCTACACATGGAAAAGGAAAGATTTCTCTTTTTTATCTGGCCAGCAAATGGAAAGAAAGGTGATGCAATTGAATGAACAGTAAAACACAGTGATCAACTGCATGCCATGTTCAAGCGGCATCTATTGAAGTTTGTCTCTCATATGGAATATTTTTAAAATAAATGATTTAGACTGAGATAGGATAGGATAGATTGAATCACAGTGAAGTAGTTGACAACAGAGGCCATCAGACTCTGGGAGATGGAGCAAATTCCAGTAATCTTCCTGGGATAGATCAGCCAGGTAGTTGAGAGGTATCAACTTAAAATTGATCAGGACTTCTGAGTATTTCACACATTCAGATGGGTTAACACATTCTCTCTCATTGATTTCTATCTTTGTCTCCAACTCTGTTTTTCACTTTTACTGACATTAATGAACATCTTTCAGACTTTGTGCCTTAATAAAAAAGAGACAGTGATTGAGAAAAAGAAAAAGTATAAGAAGAAAAAGAAAATAATAGATAGGAAGGGATAGATCAAATCACAGAGAAGGAGTTGACAACACATTCCATCAGACTTTGGGGAGATGGAACAAATTCCAGTAATCCCCCTGAAAGTCATAAATCAGACAGATAATTGGGAGGTATCTGATTGAACAAAGAGCAAGGGATGGAGAAATCTGGAGGGCAGTGGGAGTAGTGTGTGCCCAAATGGCCTGCTGAAAACATGCCCTTAACCATGGCCATTTATTTAGGAGAGTTGAAAACACCTGGAGGATGAGGCACATCAAATAGGCAGCAGGGAAGAGTAGTGCTGGGCACCGGGCTATAGTCACAGGGCATTGGCACTGGCACCGCTGTCTGTGTCTCTGAATCTGAAGACATTTGTGTCTAGCGAACACAGTTCTGGAAAACATTGTAGTTTCAGCAAAAGAAGAAAAAGAAAGAAAGAAAAAAAAAAAGACATCAAATCACCTTAAAGATTCATATATAGAACTTAAAATGGAACAAGACTCATGAGAATTTCTCATGTTGAGAACGGTTAACACATTTTCATTGATTTCCATCTTTGTCTTCAATTATTTGTTTCAGTTTTATTGACATTTATGATCAACTATTAAGCTTACAGCCTCGAAATAAATAAATAAATAAAAAGAGATACATTTGCATCTTGCACGTGGCCTGATGCCCCTTTGACCTTCACAGTTCCCACAAGTCCTTCCATGCTGGAGAGTATGAGATCCAGCAGAGCACCTCTCCTCTTTGGTTCCTCCATGTCTTGGTCAAGAAGCTTCCATCTGTGCTCTCCATGGATCTGCTGGATGCCACATGCCCTGCTGTGCTGTCCCTGCCACAGATAATGGAGTGACAAAGGCCACCAAATGAGACAAGGGACAGACAACATGAGATTCCAATCTGTCTGCAGAGGGCACCTTCCATTGACTGTCCCTGATCAGGAAGACAGGAAAAGACACTGATGGTCTCCTCTGTTGGCCATTTCCATTAGCTCTGACCTGTCTGCTCTGCCATCCCCAGGCAGAGCTCAGTGCACTCTCACAGAGGGCATTCACCCTTCTTTATCTCCTCGCCCATCCATCCTAAAGACTCGGTATCCCCCTTGTGCTACAGTGCAATTGTGGAAACCATTAAACTGTGTCCCCATGGTCCAAACAGGAGCTCAGGCCTGCAGCTCTACCAAGATTTCTAGCTTCTTGTGTGTTGGTGTTTGCATTAGTGCAAAAGCACAGAAGTAAACATCCTAATTGAAAAGCATCACTGGACATAGCCTGACTGGATAGCTCATCTATGGTATCAGTGTGCAGAAGGTGGCACACAAACATTAGACCGATCGTGGGTCTTGGAGGTGACGTAGCAGCACGGTCACACCATGGGCATGGCTTTGCTGAAGGCCCTGTGCTGCACTTGCAGCTGTGAGTGAATTCACCAGACAGCCGGTGCTATCCCCTCTCTCTGGCCCTCAGCTGATGCCCAGAAAGGAGCTGTCTATCTCAGGGACTTCCCACACGGTTTACAAGCACTGGCATACATCAGGAGCAGCCCAGGCACCTTGGTCATCACCCAGTGTCTGTGTGTGAGCAGCTGCCTCCCCGCTGAAGGACCAAGGACTCAGAGCAGGAGCTCACATGCAGGCAACTCCTTGTGCACTTCTGAACTGAACCAGAGGAATCCCAGCTCCTGTGGGTGTGTAGGGAGCTGAATCCCATTTCAGCTCCAGGATTTCTGTCAACGGATGAGACTCCTGCACTGCCTCAGCTGGATCACTGCCCTGCACAGGGAAAGTCCAAACCTTGCCTTCCTTGTCTGGTTGCCCTTATTGTTTCATCAAACGATCTCTGGGAGCACTCCCCATATGTCTCCAATCAGTCACTGACCACTGGACATGTGGTGGTTAATTGAGCGGATTTCAACGCACAGTCATGATGCTGTTGTCTTTCAGGAGCTGTTGGCCATGAGGACCCAGGGACGTGTCAGGGGAGACGAGTGGGAAGGATAAAAATGACATCATCTGCTGCTTGCCTGTCCAGGCTCCTGGGACACAGGGAGCTCATAAAAGTGTGCAGGGCTGCAGAGAGACAGCTGTGCCCAGGAGCAGCTCTTGTGCACAGCACAGCCTGCAGGTGACAGAAGGAGAGGAGAGAAATTGAGGAGAACTTACAGGAAGTGTGCAGTGTGAGTGGGCTGTGAGCTCACTGCAGGAGCATTGCTCACAGACCATGACAAGGTAAGTCTCACAGCTGACCATGAGCTGCTTTTAATTAAGGGATAAGTATAACTGGGACATCCCATAGGAGATCTGACTGCAGGCACTGCATGTTTCTTTACTGTGGAAAAAGCTTTCTGCTCCAGCTGAGACGGGTGCCCAGGGCTGTCCTGCAGAGCAGGGTCCCTGCTGTGCCCCAGGGGCTGTGTGCCGGGTATGGGACTCTGCCGCCTGCCAGGCTCAGCTCTCAGCCTGCCCGGGGAGCTGCCCAGGGCACTGCGGGGAGACAGGTGGGGGGAAGGAGCCCCCGGCAGGGCTTGTGCTGCTGCTGCTTGGGGCAGGGGGATCACAGCTCCACTGAACAACAGTATGTTTCTGAGGGCACTTTGCAAGAGGAGAGCCAAGGCAGGGGGTTTCCATTTCCTGTTCTGAGGCAAAGAGCTTTGGAGTCAGAAATCTAAAAGGGGCAATAAGAGTTCTGAGAATTTTTCGTCAATCAATTGCTTGTTTTGTGAACAGTCACACATGATGTGCTTTCAGTCTCCCCTTTCTCGAAGGATGGAATTATCATCATTTTCTGTAGGCATGAATAATTCACTTATCCTACAAACAGGCAGCATTTTCTAACTGAAACTGAATGCCACAGAAGCTGGGGTAAAGGGCTCTAAGAGCACTTGGGGTAAAGATATGAGACATGAAACAGATGAAAATATCCAGGGAGAAGGCATAAGAAAATAAAAGGAAGGTTAGAGCTCCATATGCTGCTTCTGCTTAAGGAATGCTGAAATACATAAAATCAAATGCAAGTAATGGTGTTAAATGTACACTGTTGTAAGAGAATATAAACATTTCATAGTATAGCAAGAGGATTGTCTCTGAGAATGGTCTGGACTTGTCATTATCTTCTGCACTCTGAGCAGGACTCCAAGCCCAACAACAGCAGATGCCCAACAGCAGCTCCATCAGTGAGTTCCTCCTGCTGCCGTTGGCAGACACGCGGCAGCTGCAGCTCCTGCACTTCTGGCTCTTCCTGGGCATCTACCTGGCTGCCCTCCTGGGCAACGGCCTCATCAGCACAGCCGTAGCCTGCGACCGCCGCCTGCACACCCCCATGTACTTCTTCCTCCTCAACCTGGCCCTCCTCGACCTGGGCAGCATCTCCACCACTCTCCCCAAAGCCATGGCCAACGCCCTCTGGGACACCAGGGCCATCTCCTACACAGGATGTGCTGCACAGCTCTTTTTCTTTCTCTTCTTCATCTCAGCAGAGTATTCCCTTCTCACCATCATGTCCTATGACCGGTACGTTGCCATCTGCAAGCCCCTGCACTACGGGACCTTGATGGACAGCAGAGCTTGTGCCACCATGGCAGCAGCTGCCTGGGGCACTGTGCTTCTCTATTCCCTGCTGCACACTGTCAGTACGTTTTCACTGCCTCTCTGCCAAGGGAATTTTGTCAACCAGTTTTTCTGTGAAATCCCACAGATCCTCAAGCTCTCCTGCTCAGAATCAAATCTCATGGAAGTTGTGTTTCTCATTTTTAGGTGTCAGTTTAGTATTTGGGTGTTTTGTTTTCATAGTGGTGTCCTATGTGCAGATCTTCCTTGCTGTGCTGAGGATGCCCTCTGAGCAGGGACGGCACAAAGCCTTCTCCACGTGCCTCCCTCACCTGGCTGTGGTCTCCTTATTTGTCAGCACTGGCATTTTTTCCTACCTGAAGCCCCCCTCCATCTCCTCCCCATCCATGGACCTGGTGGTGGCACTTTTGTACTCAGTAGTGCCTTCAACACTGAACCCTATTATCTACAGCATGAGGAACAGAGAGATCAAGCAGGCTCTCTGGAAGGTGTTGCAATAAGCACTATTCCAGCTTCAATAATGTGCACATCTTCCTCACATAGTTCCCAGTGATGGTTTTTTATGTTTTATTGATACATCATTGTTTGATTGTGAATGGTACAGCAATCTGTAGGAAAAAAATTTGCAAATTATTTCACTTCTTTCCTACCCACTTTCTTTTTTCTCACTCCAAGAGCTCATGTAAACAGATCTCCTGAATATGTTAAAAGATACCTAAAAAGCTTTCAAAATTTGCTATTCCTTAGCCCTTCTCCCTTGCTACCTTGTTTGGGTCTTAGGGAGGTACAGCCGCAGACAGCAGAACATAGTGCTCTTTTAAATCCTGCTCTATTTACACTACCACAATGCTCTGAAGTCCTCTCATTTGTGCAGGCCTGAAGGTCCTATGTATCTCAAAACAGTCCAGTTGTCTCTACAGCAGCACTCCAGCACAGCAGTCAGTAGCCAGCAATACGAACGGCTGTGTCAGAGCTGGTCTCCTTCCTGGTACTGCCATAACAACAGGGCCCCTTCAGAGAAGGACCAGAGAACTGGAGGCCTCTTCCAATTCTGGTGTATGGAATATATTTCAGGAGCTGCTCCCTGAGAATGCTTCGAGATGTTTTGGTGCTCTTTACTGCGTGACTAGGTCAGATTGAAGAGTCCCAAGGAGATCTGTAAGGGACTCAGGGCAGTGCTGTGGTTTAAAGTTTATGGGTTGAGATAAAGAGGAAAAGAAAATGATAATAATTATGACAAATGTATTTATATATACATAATATATTTAGAATATTTTCTCATATATACAACATATGAATTACCAAACATATATGCACAGATAATAGTACGTATGCAAAGCTGTTTGCAAGTCCAGGACTTGTTGCAGGGGTTTTAATAGCCACAGGGTTCACTGTAGGAGCTGAAGCGGCTGTCGGGGTATTGCAGGAACTGGAACAACTGCAGAGCTCATTGCCAAAGCTGCAATCACCACAGGACCTGTGACTGAATTGGAGCAGCCATTGGGCTCTTTGGAGGGGTTGGAGTGACCACAGGGCTGAACCTCCTGGCACAGTTCACCTCCCTTTGGAGGAATTTGTTTCATTTCCTTATCACAATACCTGGAACAGGTACAGGACCTGTAGCAGGAGTGACTGCAGAGCTCATTATGAGGGGTGGAGTGACAGCGGGAGCTGTCCAGAGCATGGAGCAACTGCAGAACATGTAGCAAAAACATGCATCTACTGCCTATGAATATGTAGATGAGTTCCTGTAGATTTGTTGAATATGTATGAGCTTGTTTTTGAAATATGTAATGATTCTGCATGCTTGTGTGCAAGACAGGAGGAGTGATTCCCCTTTGTACCCTGCTCTGAATAAACACATCCCTGCTTTATAACCTAACTCTGGGTTTCAGAGTTTGATTCCACAAGTCAGTTTGGTGACCCAGATGGGACCTGCTCTGTTTGGCTGCTGGACCAGCTGAGAGGGGGAACACTTTCGGCTCACCCCAAGATTTCTCTGCCCAACTGGAACGAAAGCAGTGTGCAAACTGCAGTGGGACACTGGTGGAGAAATCCTACCAAGCTAAGTGAGAGGGAACCTTCTCTGATTTCAAAGTTTACCCTAGCAGATTCACTGGTGAAATTGTAGCTAGGGAAGCAGGATAAGGTGGTTTATTTCCTGGTGGATATGGGTGCTTCTTACTATGCATAAATGGCTTTTTAACAGCAGCAGAAACTATTGCCCCAAAGTGAAAAGTCTTGCTTTCTTAAGACTTTACAATTTATTCTAGGTAAACAGGTAGGAATACACAAAGGTTTGTAGATGCCACATTCACCAAAGCCTTTGCTAGGGCAAGAATTACTAGAAAAAATGGAAGTTGAAATAAAGTCTAAAGGAAAACTGGAGTCTGAAGTAAAAGAAGAACAGTTAATAGAACTGCTTAGTTTTGCACTGATCACTACCCCTGCAGGGACTGGGATTTCAGATGAAGTAAGTGATCATGTTCACCCTGGGGTGTTTGTTGTGCAAACTCAAGGAAGGGCTAAGGCTGCAGCACCAATGGCATTCAGAATAAAGCAGGGAGCTCAGCCAGTTTGGATTAAACAGTTCTTCCTCATATTCAAAGACAGGAAAGAAATCCAGCCAATAATTGATCATTTTCAGAAACTCTGGATGTTGGTGGAGTGAGTCAAAAATACAACTCACCCATCCTCATGATTAGAAAAATGTACAGGAACTACCAGATACTACAAGATTCAAGGGTTATCAACAGAATTGTGGAGGATTTATATCCATTGGTAGCATATCCCTATACACCGCTTACAAAATCATCAGGGGGATTGGCATGGTCCCTCTTGTACCATCCCATGGCACCCAGACTGTGTTGCTGCAAGGGTTGGATTGAGGCACCAGCTCTGTCAGCCTCATCTCAAGTTTGTTGTATGACAGCAGCGTCTCCCGGTGGTGGGTGATGAGGTCGTAGAGGCTGTCAAATTCTCAGCTGTCAGTCAGAAAGAAACTGTGGATGCTGGTGTCCTGCCGCCTGTGGATGTGACAATGCTGCACTTTCCTATTACGCCAGATGGACAGAATGCATTCCCCAATGAGTTTTTAGTTCTTCCTGACAAGAAAGGAGACATCAGGTGCCCCCATCTCAGTGCAGTACTCTATCAGCAGCCACTCAGCAATGTGCCGCCCACCACACCCTGCTCCCAGCCTGCCATGGAACCATTCCCATGGGAGATGCAGCTCTGTGTTCAAGCTCACCTCCTTTTGCACAGCTCATCTCCCCCAGACATCTCCCCCTGTTGTCCTGACCAGTACAATATAGAGTGGGTTCCATGCACAAGTGATGGGGTCTTAAACCATTTGGCAATCCACCTTCTGCTCATCTGCCACCATTTGGCACTCTGCTGTCTGCTCCTCTGGATTTGCCATCTGCTCCTTTGTCAGACATGAACCCATGGATCCTTACTGCTCACTTCAAGCCACCTCAGCTTTGGTGGCGCTTGCCTATGGTCTTTACAGCATCTGCTAACACCCATGCTAGGTGTCTGGTTATTATTTTGAGAGGGTCTGTCTGGCATGGATAGTTACAGTCTTTCAGTTTTCTCCCTCCATATCTGTTGAAATTAATTTATGGGGGTGGGGTGGGGAAGAGATAGGTGGTTCGGAGAGCATACAGAAATGGAGGACATGGAAATGCAGGCTTTGTTTCCAGACAGTAAAAATTTAAAATGAGATTAAAAAACAAGATACCAAAAATTGATAGAGGTCTTAGGAGGGCAGGTAGGAGAAGGAGGGTGGGTAAGGGTTCAAAACAAAATAATAGTCCCTATTATGCGCAATATTCATGGCTGAGCACAGGAAAACATACAGGGGAACAGAGGCTCTTTATAAATAGCTGAGCCATCAGATTATGGCTTGGAAGTTATACACCACCACTGAATAGGTAGCACAGCAATGTGAGGTTTGTTTGCAGAATAATCCTAGAACCAGCCCCAAGGTTTCTGTAGTACAAATAGGAAAGGGAATTTACGCTGGGCAACAATAGCAAATGGATTTCTCTGAACTCCCAAGGAAAAGGATGGTTTCATTATATGCTAGCTCTGACCAATACATTTCAGCATAGCCGTATGGGATTCATTCCCTGACCATACTCAGAATGTCCAGGATAGGGAAAAGAGAGTGGATAATCTTCCTAAAAACCCTGCAGTTGTAATAGTTGCAGAAATAAAGGATCTCAGTCAAATGTTTGAAGCTGAGACAGAGTATGGGGATATGAATGCCTGGGTAGAACTGATTAAATATACCATCCAGAATACCAACCATAGCGATTGCTATGCTTCATCATTCATCAGGATGACCTGTAGCTCAGGTAGTACCCCTTCCACTAGGGTGGACTCAGGAACCCCAAGGGATGTGGTGCATGATTGCCCTGTATCAGGAGAAAGCCGCTTAGGGAAACAGAGCCTGTAAATTGCTATCTTTACTGCTCTCTCCAATGCCTGAGGTGGATGCCAAAACCCCTCCTGCATTCCCCATGGCCTCGGGTAACCATACAGTTTGCCTCTCAAGACAGGGTGTAAGAGCTACCAGGACTACAGGGAATATCTCCCTATGCAGTGAGACCTTGAATGTCATGGAAGATTCAGCAGGAAACTATTTGAGATTGGGAATCTGTAGAGCAGATCTCTGGTGCTGTTGCGGCCTGTGGGAAGATCTTACAGTCCACTCTCTCATCTTACTGGGGAGGTACCTGTGTGCTTGCTCAACGAGCTCTACCATTCACCCTGGCATTCACAAAGGGGATGTCACACACCCCCAGAAGGAACAAAAGGAGCTTAGGGTTCTCATTTGATAATGCTGTATATAGATATAGATTTGAATGCTCAGAGGTTTCTGTGATAAATTTAAGGCAAGAAATCCAATTGCTGCAGGGTTTGAATCACTGTTCTGGTGGGTGACAATTAACAACAATGTGGACTGGATTAACTACATCTCTTAAAACAACAAAAGAGAGAATCTGGTCTACAGGAAATATGGGAACATACTAAACTACTTCATCAAGTATCGATAGATGATACTTTATTTGGATTTACCAAATTGTGGGAAAAACCTACTGCTTGGCTACCACAGTTTGCATGGCTGAAGCAGCTCTTTGTTGCTTTGTATTACTGCAGACATCTTGCTTGTTTTAATGTACGTTGAAATGAGGTGTGCATTACGGCAGTGTAAAACCAGTGGGAATAGCTGTGAAGAATAGAAAAAGCACAAGCTAAGACAGAAAGTGGAGAGCGGAAGTTATTTGAAATCTTCCCTTTCCCAGAATGTAGTAATCTAGCAAAAGTATTTGCAAAGTCTAAGAAAAGGGGGATAGAGTTTGAACAAGGGGACAATCTAAGGCTCAACTATTGCAGAGGGGCTTGGGTAAGCAGGATGTCAGATCAGATAAGAAAAGAATATTTTGAAACTCCATTGTCAGCGTTATGGGGAACACTGGGCAAGGGACCAGCTGGAAACTGTTGCAGGCTGAAGTCACCACACAATTTGATGAACAGCTGTGCGCTTCCTGCTGGATTGTGGGTTTCTGAGAACATCCGACCCCAACAGCTCCAGAAATGTCTCACAAGAAGGAGGACAGACAGAGTAACTGCACGTCCTTTATTCTTTTAAGGTTCACAGAGAGCCTGGTTCATTATGCACAGTGTATCTGGGTTACAATACAAAAGTAAACGCTGAATAAGAATTGGTTTTAATAATGAAGTTTTAGTGAAAAACATTACAGTATTTAAAAACATAATAATAAGCAGAATAAATTACACATACTAAGTGGCATGAAACAAACAAACAATGAGAGAGAGAGCAACTCTGTAAAAAGCTGCATTACAAGTCATAAATTCCAAAAGACAGGCAATTCACTGCATTTGAAAAACATCTGGTAATCACTTTCCTCACAGCATCCTTGACCTCCATGTTCCTCATGCTGTAGATGAGGGGGTTTACTGCTGGTGGCACAGCTGAGTACAGAACTGCCACCATCATGGCCACGGATGGAGAGGAGATGGAGGGTGGCTTCAGGTAGGCATAAAACCCAGTGATGGTAAGTAGGGAGACCACAGCCAGGTGAGGGAGGCACGTGGAGAAGGCTTTGTGCCTTCCCTGCTCAGAGGGCATCCTCAGCACGGCCATGAAGATTTGAACATAGGACACCACTATGAAAACAAAGCAGACAAAGACTAAACTGGCACCAAAAAAGAGAAACACAACTTCCCTGAGATTTGATTCTGAGCAGGAGAGCTTGAGGATCTGGGGGATTTCACAGAAAAACAGGTTGACAACATTGCCTTGGCAGAGAGGCAGTGAAAACGTACTGGCAGTGTGCAGCAGGGAAAAGAGAACCCCAGTGCCCCAGGCAGCTGCTGCCATGGTGGCACAAGCTCTGCTGTCCATCAAGGTCCCGTAGTGCAGGGGCTTGCAGATGGCAACGTAGCGGTCATAGGACATGATGGTGAGAAGTGAATACTCTGCTGAGATGAAGAAGGAGAAGAAAAAGAGCTGTGCAACACATCCTGCGTTGGAGATGGCCCTGGTGTTCCAGAGGGCGTTGGCCATGGCTTTGGGGAGAGTGGTGGAGATGCAGCCCAGGTCGAGGAGGGCCAGGTTGAGGAGGAAGAAGTACATGGGGGTGTGCAGGCGGCGGTCGCAGGCTACGGCTGTGCTGATGAGGCCGTTGCCCAGGAGGGCAGCCAGGTAGATGCCCAGGAAGAGCCAGAAGTGCAGAAGCTGCAGCTGCCGCGTGTCTGCCAGCGGCAGCAGGAGGAACTCGCTGATGGAGCTGCTGTTGGACATCTGCTTTTGTTCCTGTGCTTTGAGTCCTGCTCAGAGTGCAGAAGATAATGACAAGTCCAGACCATTCTCAGACACACTCCTCCTGCTGTACTGTGAAATGTTTTCATTTACCTTTGGGTAATTTTCATTTAACTCCATAACTTGAATTTATATTCATGTGCTTCACCATCCCTGAAGAAATAGAAGATTAAGGAGCTCTTACTTTTTCTCATTTCATAATCATATTCCAGACTCCTGAATATTTTCCTCTTGGTAACTGTTTACATGTCTCATATCTTCACTCCAACTGTTCTTAGTGCCCCCAACCCCAGCCTCTTTGCACTTCAATATGTTTTAGTCAAATATGCCTGTTTGCAGGATAAGTGCACTATTGAAGTCTGCAGAAAACAAGAAAAACATGAACTGATTCTTTCCTTTTAGAAACGAGAGGCTGAAAGCACAGCCTGTGTGGTTGTTCACAAAACAAGCAATTGATTGAAGAAATATTTGGGAGTAACATAGCTGTGTTTTAAATTTTACAGCCTCTATTAGATTTCCACCTCCAGTCCTTTCTGCCTTCCCTCAGATTAAGATATGGAAAATCCCTTCCTTGGCTCTCCTCTTGCAAAGGGCCTTCACAAACATTCAGTTGTGCAGTGGAGCTGTGATCCCCTGACCCAGGCAGCAGCTGTGGCAGCACAAGTCCTACCGGGGGGCTCCTTCCCCCCACACGTCTCCCCGCAGCGCCCTGGGCAGCTCCCCGGGCAGGCTGAGTGCAGACACTCAGGGCTGTGCTCTGACACTGCAGCATGGAAGCCCTCGGGTGGAGCAGAAGGCTTTTTCCACAGTAAAGAAACATGCAGTGCCTGCAGCCAGATCTTCTATGGGATGTCCCTGGTTTGGTTAACCCTCTATGAAAAGCAGCTGCATGGTCAGCAGTGAGACTTACCTTTTCATGGTCTGTGAGCAATGTTCCTGCTGTGTGCCCACAGTCTGCTCACACCGTACACATCCTGTAAGCTCTCTCCCCTTTCTCTCCCCTCCTTCTGTCACCTGTAGACTGTGCTGTGCACAAGAGCTGCTCCTGGGCACAACTGTCTGTCTGCAGCACTGCCCACTTGTATGAGCTCCCTGTGTCCCAGGAGCCCGGCCCAGCTCAGCAGCAGAGGATGTCATACTTTATCCTTCCCACTCGTCTCCCCTGAGATGTCCCTGTGTCCTCTTTGCCATCAGATCCTGGAAAACAGCCACATCATGATTGTACTTTGAAATCTGATGAATTAAATACCAAATGTACAGTGGTCAGTGACTGATTCCAGACCTGATACCTGAGATCCTGTGATGAAACAAAATGGGCATACAGGCAAGGACAGAGAGAGGTGAACTTCCCCTGTGCAGGGCAGTGATTTCACTGAGGCAGTGCAGGAGTCTCATCCCTAATGGGAAACCCTGGGGCTGAAATGGGATTCAGCTCCCCATGGACACACAGTATCATTAGGATTCCTCTGGTTCAGTTCAGAAGTGCACAAGGAGTTGCCTGCATGTGAACTCCTTCTCTGAGTCCTCGGTCCTTCAGCAGGGAGGCAGCTGCTCACACACAGACACTGGGTGATGCCCAAGGTGCCTGGGCTGCTCCTGGATGTGTTCCAGTGCTTGTAAACTGTGTGGGAAGTCCCTGAGATAGACACCTCTTTCCTGAACATCAGCTGCGGGGCAGAGAGGGAACAGAGGTATTATCGACCATCCTAAATGACAACAGACCCCAGCGTTTATAGAACTTCATGGTGCCTTTGTCTCCACCTCCACTGAGAATGCAGAGTTACACAGCTGACTAAATGGATGAGCTCACAAAAGAAGAGCCAGATCTTTCTCTGTTCTTTATCTGCGGCATATTCTGGAGCTCAAGGCAATACAAAGATAACATACGTCTTTATTCTTCAACAGACATAACCTCAGTTTTCTGTGGTTTCTCAAGTGAATGGCTTCAGAAGCAGCCTAGTGTCTCTGGGCTCTCCCACACACTCACATGCAGCTGCAAATGCAGCACAGGGCCTTCAGGAAAGCCATGCCCATGGTGTGTCTGTGCTGCTGTGTCAACTCCAAGATCCACAATGGATCTAATGTCTGTGTGCCACCTTCTTCAAAGTAATACAATAGATGAGCTATCCAGTCAGGCTCTGTCCAGTGATGCTTTCCAATGAGGATGTTTAATTCTATATTTTTGCACTAATGAGAACAAGACTTGAGGAGATAGAAATCTTTGTAGAGTTACATGCCTGAGCTCTTGTTTGGACCACAGTGGCACAGTTGAATGGCTTCAACAACTTCATTGTAGCGTAAGGGGGATACTGAGTCTTTAGGATGGATGGGTGAGGGGACAAGGAAGGGCGACTGCCCTCTGTGAGAGTGCACTGACCTCTGCCTGGGGATAGAAGAGTAGCCAGGTCAGAGCTAATGGAAATGGCCAACAGAGGATTCCCACAGTGTCTGTTCCTGGTTTCTTGATCATGGAGAGCAAGTGGAAGGTGCCTTCTGCAGACATATGGGAGTCTCATGTTGTCAGGCCATTGTCCCCTTTTGGAGCCTTTTTCACTCCATTATCTGCTGCAGGGACAGCACAACAGGGCATGTGGCATCCAGCAGATCCCTGGAGAGCACAGATGGCAGCTTCTTGACCAAGCCATGGAGGAACCAAAGAGGAGAGGTGCTCTGCTGGATCTCATATTCTCCATCAATGAAGGTCTGGTGGGAATTATGAAGGTGAAAGGGGCATCAGGCCACGTACAAAAGACAAATGGATCTAATTTTATTTATTTGTTTGTTTGTTTGTTTTGAGGATGTAAGCTTAAAAGATGAACATATATGTCAATAAAACTGAAACAAAGAATTGAAGACAAAGATAGAAATCAATGAAAATGTGTTAATCCTTTCCAACATGAGAAATTCTCATGAGTCTTGTTCCATTTTAAGTTATAAATATGAATCTTTGAGGTGATTTGATGTCTTTTTTTTTCTTTTTTTCTTTTTTTTCTTTTACTGAAACTACAATGTTTTCCAGAACTGTGTTCGCTGGACACAAATGTCTTCAGATTCAGAGACACAGACAGCGGTGCCAGTGCCAATGCCCTGTGACTATAGCCCGGTGCCCAGCACTACTCTTCCCTGCTGCCTATTTGATGTGCCTCATCCTCCAGGTTTTTTCAGCTCTCCTAAAGAAATGGCCATGGTTAAGGGCATGTTTTCAGCAGGCCATTTGGGCACACACTTCTCCCACTGCCCTCCAGATTTCTCCATCCCTTGCTCTTTGTTCAGTCAGATACCTCCCAATTATCTGTCTGATTTCTGACTTTCAGGGGGATTACTGGAATTTGTTCCATCTCCCCAAAGTCTGATGGAATGTGTTGTCAACTCCTTCACTGTGATTTGATCTATGCCTTCCTATCTATTCTTTTTCTTGTTCTTCTTATACTTTTTCTTTTTCTCAATCACTGTCTCTTTTTTATTAAGGCACAAAGTCTGAAAGATGTTCATTAATGTCAGTAAAAGTGAAAAACAGAGTTGGAGACAAAGAGAGAAATCAATGAGAATGTGTTAACCCATCTGAATGTGTGAAATACTCAGAAGTCCTGATCAATTTTAAGTTGATACCTCTCAACTACCTGGCTGATCTATCCCAGGAAGATTACTGGAATTTGCTCCATCTCCCAGAGTCTGATGGCCTCTGTTGTCAACTACTTCACTGTGATTCAATCTATCCTATCCTATCTCAGTCTAAATCATTTATTTTAAAAATATTCCATATGAGAGACAAACTTCAATAGATGCCGCTTGAACATGGCATGCAGTTGATCACTGTGTTTTACTGTTCATTCAATTGCATCACCTTTCTTTCCATTTGCTGGCCAGATAAAAAAGAGAAATCTTTCCTTTTCCATGTGTAGCTGGTTCTCTGAGGAAAGCCAGTGGGAGTTGGTGCAAAGCAGTTTTAACACTGAGCGGATGAATGCAGAGGAGAAGAGTGATGTGAAGAAAATTGATGCAAGTCCCATAGGTCCATTGTGAGCAGAAATTGGGTGGGGAGGTTGAGAAGGACCTTTGTCAACACAGTAACAGTACAGAACTCATTGGGACATCCTGGATTGGTATCAGTTGCACAGTGCTGCTTTAATGTCTTCTTTAAACCCAACTATAAATAAATAGACAATAAATTTATACTGGATTCTTTAAGCTCTCTCCAGATATCCCTCCTTTTTGCTGAACAAGTTCTGATAACCTGAAGAAGATAACAAGATGGCATAAGGCACAGGAGATTCTTTAGGTTATAATGGTCCCAGGGTGCATTTGATGCTGAGTTCGTCAGCCTCCAGTGCAGAGAGAAGTTTGCACAAAGTGCTCAACAAGACAAAGTCAGAAGTAACAGTGAAGTTTCTTGGAGTATTAATGGGCCCAGTGAGGGCCATTACCAAGCAAGCTTCCCAAGGGACTTGTTAGAGAAGATAATTGGAAGCCATGACTACAGGCAGGCAAAGGCACTGGCATGCTAAGAAACCTCTCCTTTGCCTTACGAAGCAGACAGGTCAAGCCCTGATTGCAAGACCAGTGGTAGAGAGATCCTGTCTCTCATGTTGGCTCCTGGCATTTCCTGGGGCAATGGTTTGGAGGTCCGTATGATGTTAAATGAAAGACATGGGGACAGAAGATCCCAGGCTCTACATGTGGTGCAAGGATGCTGTTAAGTTCATATCCCACATGTGCCCTGTGTCTCATCGCAGGATGTGGGGTGTGAGAAGGGCTCAGTCTGAACAAGCAGTCAATCCCTGTGAAACTCTGAACTTCAGATCTCTCAGTTCCAGTGCCCTCCTTTGCACATTCTCCCAGAGTTTGATGTCCTTTATGTTCTGTGGTGCCCAGAACATAGTGAGGCAGTAGCAATGCAGAGCAGAGGGATGATACTTTCCCTCACCCAGCCGGCAATAAGTTGCTTCATGCACTCCAGGGGACTGTTGTCTTTCCTGGCTGCCTTGGCACACTGCTGACTCACATTCAGTGTGATGCTGACCAGCACCCCAATCCTTTCCAGTCAGACTCCTCTCCAGTGTCCCATATCCAATCAGTGTGTATGTCCAGCATTGCCCCTACCCAGGTGCACAATCAGGCACTTGTTCGTGTTATACTTTATGCACTTGGTGCTTAGTATCAATTGGTACCCAGTTCTCTGACTTGTCCACATCTCTCTGCAAGTCCTCTCCACCCTCAGTGGAGGCAACAGCACCTCCTCATCTGGTCTCATCAGCAAACTTGCTCAGAACGTCTTCTAGTCCTGCATTCAAGTCATCTGCATAAACATGAAAGGAAAGTGGCCCCAAAATGGAACCCTGGGGACCCCGACAGTGACCATCTACCAGCCTGATGGAAAAAACTGACTATAATCCTTTGGGACAGAACTACTGGCCAACTGCTCACCCACCACTGCTGGTGAACCTGAAAGGCAAAATGTCAGCGTGCTGGGTCAAACAGACAAACACCAATATGGTTACATATAGCTGCATCAATTTATTACTCGAAAAGCCATGCTTTTATAGGAGACAGACAAGGGTGTCCAAAAATCACACACGCTAATTGGAGGAAAGCTACTGCAATAACAACCCTATAACCCCCCTTCAAAGCCACGAGCCATTCATTCTTTTCCTAGAGATGTCCTTTGTTCTCATGCTGTTTATCCTGCTCCGCAGCTGCTGCTCTGTGAACTCCTTATCTCAATCCATGGCTGCTGCTCTGTAAAATTCTTCTTGTATTACAACACACCACGTTCTGTTTCTGTCTAGCTGTATGCAGGAATTTCTGTCCAGAAGGGTGCTGAAGAAATAGTATCAAAAGCTCTACTGAAATCCTCAAGGATTGCATCAACTGCCTTCCCTTGTTCAGCTCAATGGATAAAGGTGTCATATAAAGACTTGAAATTAAATAGGACCATCCCCTCGGAATCCTGTGTTGTCTGTGACCAATCACAGAATTGTACTTCAGTTGTTTTTCCATAACTCCCACCATCATTTTCTCCATAATTTTACCAAGCACTGTAGTGAGACTGACAGGTCCATAGTTGCCCGTGTCATCTTTCTTGCTCTTCCTTACAATGTGACATTTGCCAGCTTCCTGTCAACAGGTATGACCCTAGATTTATTAGATGCCATTGAAATGCGAGACCAGAGCATGCTAAAGTGTCATCAGTGCAAGAACGTAGATGTAGCGTATCTTTGCAATGCCTTGAAATCCAGACTATGCCACAGATGGAGCAGAGAGGAAGATCTGCCTCTTCTGTTCTGAGCTCATCCTTTTGATAAGCTGAATATCACTACGTACTCCATGGGGTCAGGTGCAAAAGACACAATGGGTGCCCTAAGCACGTGGCTGTGGTGGTATTTAGGATGGCCAAGAATACCTCCCTTCTGGCCCTCAGCTGATGCTCCAGAAGGAGCTGTCTATCTCATAGATTTTCCGTCACAGTTTACAAGCACTAGCACAAAACTAGGATCACCCAAGGCACCTTGGGCATCACTGAGAGTCTGTGTATGAGCAGTGCAGTCCCTGTGGAATAAAAACCTAGGATTCAGATGAGGGACTCACACACAGACACCTCACTGTGCACATCTGAACTCAGCTAGGTGAACTTGCAACTCCCGTGGTTCTTTGAAAAACTGATCCCAATTCAGCCCCAGGGTTTCCATCTGAGGATGAGATGCCTAACACTAGAATAAGGATGGGATGGTCTGATGATAACAGGACAAATGGAAACGGATTTAAATTAAAAAGGGGAGACATAGGTTAGATGTGAGGAACCTATTTTTTTACACAGCAACACTGGAAAAAGTTGCCCTCAGAGGCTGTGCATGCCCGATGGATGGGATCCTGGGTTTACTCTGGGTTTACCCTCACGTCAGTCCATGTTTCTACTCATACTTTTCACTAGGTGAACTCTCACTTTACTCAAGGTTTTACTCACAATTTACCATCAGGGAGTGTGATCGGGAGATGGGCTGGTGGAGTGACTTGCTGGCATCACCGAGGGAAGGCTGCCAGGCAGATACCCCCAGAAAAGTGGTTGACTCCCTGCCCTGTCACAGTCAGACAGACCTGACTGATGAGGAGGGTTGGAAGAGAGTCCCAACTCAACATCACAGGAGCCCCCCCATGCCTGCCTAGCCCTCTACCCCTGCTCCCTCTAAGCAACAGGTTTGACACTCTGAAATCTGAAGGAGATAAGAATGGGGAGGCAATGGAGGATCTGCCTAGGAGGAAACCTAATGCAAGGCAGTCACTACCAAGCCTTGTGACTTCCTCTGCCATGAAAGAAAGAAGGGTGGCCTTGGTGAGTGACTTCCTTCTCAGAGGAATAGAGGGCCCCATTTGCAGACTGGACCCGAGTTGTCAGGAAGTCTGCTGCCTTCTTGGCTGCAGGTCAGGGACATAATGAGGAAACTCCCAATGCTGGTTAGGTCCATTGATTATTTTCCACTACTCATAGTTTATGTGGGCAGTGATGAAATTTCTTAGATAAGACTACAAACTATGAAAAGAGATTTCAGGAATTAAGGCCATTTAGTTCACAAAGTGGGAGATCAAGTGATTTTTTGTTCTATACCTTCAGTGGCAGTGAGGGACACGGAGCAGGCTTGGAAAGCAAAGCAATGAACAGTTGTCTCAGAGACTGGTATTGAGCCAGAAACTTTGGTTTCTTTGATCACAGGGCAGTTTACTTGGCCCATGGTCTGTTATCCATGAATGGAACCCAACTGTCTCAAAGGGGAAAATGAATCCTAGCACAGAAGGTAGTGGGGCTTATCGAAAGAGCTTTAAACTAGCTACGATGGGGGAGGGGACAAAACAAGGCTCACCAGAGATGAGCCTAGGGGAATGCTGCTTGAACTGGGAGAGAGGCAGATGCCTCAGCTGAAGTGCGTCTACACCAACGCACGCAGCTTGGTCAACAAGCAGGAGGAGCTGGAAGCAACTGTGCATCTGACAAACCATGACCTAGTTGCTATTACCGACCCATGGTGGGACCACTGCCATGACTGGAGTGCTGTGATGGATGGTTACAAGCTCTTCAGAATGGATAGATGAGGAAGGAAGGATGGAGGTGTGGCCCTTTATATTGAAGAGAGTTTTGATGTTGAAAAGCTTGGGCTTCAGAAAAATCAAGACGAGTGCATGTGGGTAAGGATCAGGGGAAATGCCTGTAGGTGTGACATCTTGCTAATGGTCTCTTATAGACTGCCTAATCAAGATGAATTGATGGGTGAGGCATTCTATGAGCAGCTTACTAAAGTCGCACGATCACCAGCACTCATTCTCTTGGGAGACTTCAACCTCCCTGATATATGCTGGGAATATAATAAAGAGCAGAGGAAGCAGTCCAAGAGGTTTCTAGATTGTATGGAAGACAGCTTCCTTACGCAGTTGGTATGAAGGCCCACCAGATGTGGTTCCTTGCTAGACCAGCTCTTCACTAACAGTGAAGGACTGGTAGGAGTTGAGAAGGTTGGGGACTGTCTTGGGCAGAGTGGCCATGAAATGGTAGAATTCTCTATTCTTGGAGATGTCAGAAGAGTGACTAGCAAAACTACTATCCTGAACTTCTAGAGGGCGGACTTTGACCTGTTCAGGACACTTGTAGCACAGGTCCCTTGGGAGTCGCTCCTTATGGGTAAAGGGGTCCAGGAAGCCTGGACACTCCTCAAGATGGAAATCTTAAAGGCACAAGATCAGGCTGTCCCTGAATGCCATAAGGTGAGCCACAGGGGAAGAAGACCAGTGCAGGTGAACTGGGAAAAACTATTGAGACTCAGGAAGAAAAAGAGAATCTCCGTCCTCTGGAAGAAGGGGCTGGGTACTTGGGGAGATTACAAGGAAGTTGCTAAGGCATGCAGGGAGGAAGTTAGGAAGGCACATTACTTCCCTGTCGCTTAATCCATGCCCAGAGCTTCTCAGCCATGTCACTGCCAACTGTAAGCTCCATGCAGAGTTCAAGTGGGACACAGAGGGCACAGCCTTCTGCTGGGTGGATGCAAGTGTTGGTGGAACTGATGGGACAAAGCCCTCCCACCATGCCCTCCTGGGAAAATGGCCACCCCAAGAATGGCAGTCTGCCTCCTCCATGACCCCATCTGAAATGCTCCTGCACTGATTGATTATAGGGCTTTAAACCAGGTCCAAATGGGGAAGGGTGGGGAATTGGATGTGACAGAGAAGGGCTGAGGGATGTTGTTGCTCTTGGAGATTGCAGGGAAAGCCTCTGAGTTGTTCCATAGGATTGTGTGAGGATTCCTCAGAGAAAGTCTTGTTGCCAATACCCCGTCCTAAATCTTATTGTGAACCCTCTGGGGGTAACCTCAACCTGCTGCTGCCCTAAAGTGCCTGTAGACCAGTGCAGGTAGCATGAGAAATAAATGGGACAAATCAAGAGAAAACCACAGAGCATTTCCTTTCATGCAGGCTGCTGCTTCTGAGCAAGGCCCTGAACATCAGTACCACAGTGTAGATGCAAGGCCCAGCCAGGCTAAATCAAAGCATGCTTCTGGAAGGGGATGCTTTCTGAAGAATCCTTACACTAATGAGAGGACCACAAACATTCACTCAGCTAACTCCAAATCTCTGTGCCTTTGCAGGCCTAGGGTCTTGTTTGTCTCACAGAGACATGGTGGGATGGTTCCCACCTCTGAACTGTAGCAAAGTAGGTACAGACTCTTCATTACGATTAGGCAATGAAGATGAAGAAAGGCTGCTGCCATCTGTGAGAGTGCAGTGAGCTCTGCCTGGGGATGGCAGAGGAGCCACCTGAATACTGATGGAAAGGTTTCAAAAAGAAGAGCAGCATATTCTGTTCCTTGCTTCCTGATCAGGAAGAACAAGAGGAGGGGGACAGGCAGGAATCTGAGTTACAGCTGGGATGGAATTGTTTTCTTCAGACATTCCGCTATGGTGCAGTGTTTTGGTTCTAGGAGAAAATCATTGATAACACTCTGATGTTTACAGCTGCTGCTAAGCAGTGTTGTACGGAGCCAAGGCCATGGTCAGTAAAGGGCACATGGAGCTGGGAGGGAACAGAGTGAGGACAGCTGACTGATAGTGGCCAAAGGGACGTTCTCTATCAGCTGACAGCAAGCAGAAATTGTATTGAAATGGGTGGGAGTTCATCCCAGTCTCTTCCCTGCCCAGGGCCCAGCTGAGCATCAGTCTGGTGGTGCTGAGCAAGTGCTTGTGCATCAATTGTTACATACAATTCCATATAAACAGATATATAGTGATAACTATTACTCCTCTCCTTTTATCTCTCCTAGTAAATTGCTTTGTTACAACCCACAAGCTGTACTTTTTTTTCCCAGCTCTCTTCAACATCCCATTAGGAATGGGGCAGTGCACAAAGCACTGTGTGCTGCTGAGCCACATGTTGGGTTCAACAACCACTTGTTGTGTCCGATGTGAGTCTCCAAGGGTTGAGATAACAGCACATCTGTCCAGATCGAGTTAACACAGGGCTTTGAGGGAGTTGGAGAACTGCTGGCCATGATGCTGATAGTTTCCCTATGTGTGGAGCTTGCTGAGTCTTCTCATGAAGCTGCATTGCACAGCTCCTTACTTGCTACTTGTTTTCCCTGCTGCATTATTTGTCAACTCTGGATTCTGGATTAGGGTATTTATTTTGCTATGCTCTTTGACCTTGCTTTGTATGATGATAAAATTGGCAGCTGACAAAGTGAAGTTTTGTGCACATTCAGCTCTGTGGTCATCTTTGGGTTTTGGAAGTAATATTGTTGGTATGATTAGGAATTACACATTTTACACCGTCTCCTCTGGGAGCCCAGGTGTATTCAAGGAGTGACTGGATATTGTGTTGAGGGACATGGTTTAGTGGGAGCTATTGGTAATAGATGAACAGTTGGACTGGATGATCTTTTAGGCCTTTTCCAACCTTTGTGATTCTAGAATTCTAGGACTGAGGTTAAACATTATTCAGGAATATCAGTGAGAGATCTGCCCCAAGGTGAGAAGGCTCTGCATGGCAGGGGGTGTGGGACAGTCTGGGCAGCTGCCTGGAGCGGTGGGCACCCCCAGGGCTTTGGAACTTCATCTCCGAGCAACTGCAGGATCCTGAGAAACTGGTAGAATACTGGGGGCAGGTCTGCTGTGGCTCTGGTAACCCCCAAGAAACACACATGACTGCAGTGTGCCAGATCCAGAGAGCTGGAAATGCCAACAGTGAAGCAGTCTCTGCAACTTTTGGCACAGACCCTGCAGCAGCCCCAAGGTTTTGCTACAGGCCTTGTGGTTGCTCCATGCTCTGTTACAGATCCCGCTGTCACTCCACCCCTCATAATGAGCTCTGCAGTCACTCCTTCTATAGGTCCTGTAGCTGTTCTAAGTCTTTCTATAAGAAAATGAAACAAATGCCTCTCAGGTGTGGTGCGCTGTGCCAGGAGGTACAGCCCTGTGGTCACTCTAACCCTACCAATGAGCCCAGTGTCTGCTAAAACTTCAATCCCAGGTCCTGTGGTGATTCCAGCTCTGGCAATGACCTCTGCAGTTACTCAAACTCCTGCAACTGCCCGACAGTCTCTTCAGTTCCTACAGTGAACCCTGTGGCTGTTAAAACCCCTGCAACTAGTCCTGGACTTGCAAACAGATAAGCCTAGAGATTAGTTCACAAATGTTTGCAACTGCATATGTTGTATATGAAAATATACTATATATATATATATACATAAATTTGTCATAATTATTATCCTTTTCTTTTTCTCTTTATATCAACCCATAAACCTTAAACCACAGCACTGCCCCGAGATGCTTACTGATCTCCTTGGGACAATTCAATCTGATCCTGTCACGCACTGAAAAGCACCAGAAGAGCTCGAGGTCTTCTCAGGGAGCAGCTCCTGAGGTATATTCCTTACACCAGCTTTGGAAGAGGACTCTAGTTTTCTGGTCCTGCTCTGAAGGTGCCCTCTTGTTATGGCAGTGCCAGCAAGGAGACCAGCTCTAATACAGCCGTTCATATTGCCAGCTACTGACTGCAGCCCCAGAGTGCTGCTGTAGAGGCAACAGGACTGTTGTGAGACACACAAGACCTTCAGAACTGCACAAATGAGAGGACTTGAGAGCACTGTGTCAGTGTAAAGTAATCAGAAATGAGAAGAGCACGTTGAGCTGCTGTCTGCGGCTGTACCTCCCCAAATCCAGACAAAGTAGAAGAAACAAACAAAAAAAATAGCTAATTAAAAGTCTATATTGAAACATTTTAGGCATCTTATAACGTATTCGGGAAATCTGGTTACATGTTTACATGAGCTCTTGGAGTGAGAAAGTGGAAATCAGGTAAGAAAGAAGTGAAATATATTTTTATAAAAAAGTTGAATAACATTTTTTTTTGCACGTTGCTATATCTCACATAATCAAACAGACAAAGATGCATAAAACATAAAGAACCATCACTGGGAATCCTATGAGGAAGTTGTGCATTTTATGGAAGTTGAAATAGTGCGTATTGCAACACCTTCCTGAGAGCGTGCTTGATCTCCCTGTTCCTCATGCTGTAGATAATAGGGTTCAGTGTTGGAGGAACCACTGCATACAGAAGTGCCACTGTCAGATCCAGGAGTGGGGAGGAGATGGAGGAGGGCTTCAGGTTGGCAAAAATGCCAGTGCTGACAAATAGGGAGACCACGGCCAGGTGAGGGAGGCACGTGGAGAAGGCTTTGTGCAGTCCCTGCTCAGAGGGCATCCTCAGCACAGCCACGAAGATCTGCACATAGGACACAACTATGAAAACAAAGCAACCAAAGCCTAAACTTGCACTAAAAATTATAAACACAATTTCCCTGAGATTTGATTCTGAGCAGGAGAGCTTGAGGATCTGGGGGATTTCACAGAAAAACTGGTTGACAACATTTCCATGGCAGAGAGGCAGTGAAAACGTGCTGGCAGTGTGCAGCAGGGAATTGAGAACCCCAGTGCCCCAGGCAGCTGCTGCCATGGTGGCACAAGCTCTGCTGTCCATCAAGGTCCCGTAGTGCAGGGGCTTGCAGATGGCAACGTAGCGGTCATAGCACATGATGGTGAGAAGGGACAACTCTGCTGAGAGGAAGAAGAGAAAGAAAAAGAGCTGTGCAGCACATCCTGTGTAGGAGATGGCCCTGGTGTCCCAGAGGGCGTTGGCCATGGCTTTGGGGAGAGTGGTGGAGATGCAGCCCAGGTCGAGGAGGGCCAGGTTGATGAGGAAGAAGTACATGGGGGTGTGCAGGCGGCGGTCGCAGGCTACGGCTGTGCTGATGAGGCCGTTGCCCAGGAGGGCAGCCAGGTAGATGCCCAGGAAGAGCCAGAAGTGCAGGAGCTGCAGCTGCCGCGTGTCTGCCAACGGCAGCAGGAGGAACTCGCTGATGGAGCTGCTGTTGGGCATCTGCTGTTGTTGGGCTTGGAGTCCTGTTCAGAGTGCAGAAGATAATGACAAGTCCAGAGCATTCTCAGAGGCACTACTCCTGCTATACTATGAAATGTTTTTATTCTCTTACAACAGTGTACATTTAGCACCATTACTTGCATTTAATTTCATGTATTTTAGCATTCCTAAAGCAGAAGCAGCGTATGGAGCTCTGACCTTCCTCTTCTTTTCTTATCCCTTCTCCCTGGATATTTCCTACTGTTTCTTGTCTTATCTTTACCCCAAGTGCTTTTAGAGCCCCCTACCCCAGCTTCAGTGGCATTAAGTTTCAGTTAGATAATGCTGCCTGTTTTTATGATAAGCAATTTATTCATGCCTACAGAAACTGAAGATAATTACAATTGGTTCCATTCTTAGAGAAGGCGTAGACTGAGAGCACATCATGTGTGACTTTTCACAAAACAAGCAAATGACTGAAAAAAATTCTCAGATCTCTGACAGCCCCTTTTAGGTTTCTGACTCCAATCCTTTTTGCCCCAGAATAGGAAATGGAGACCTCCTGCCTTTGTTCTCCTCTTTCCAAGGGCCTTCACAAACATGCTATTGTGCAGTGGAGCTGTGATCCCCCTGCCCCAGGCTGCAGCTGTGGCAGCACAAGCCCTGCTGGGGGCTCCTTCCCCCCACACGTCTCCCCGCAGCACCCTGGGCAGCTCCCCGGGCAGGCTGAGTGCTGAGCCTGGCAGGCGGCAGAGTCCCATACCCGGCCCCCAGCCCCTGGGGCACAGCAGGGACCCTGCTCTGCAGGACAGCCCTGGACACCTGCCTGCAGCCACGGCTGCACAGCCTGCAGCCGTGCTCGGTCACGCAGCCCTCGTGGCTGTGCTCTGACACTGAAGCAGGGAAGACCTCTGCTGGAGCAGAAGGCTTTTAACACAGTAAAGGAATATGCAGTGCCTGCAGCCAGATCTGCTACGGGATGTCCCAGATTAAGTTAACCCTCTATGAAAAGCAGCTCATGGTCTGCAGTGAGACTTACCCTGTCATGATCTGTGAGGAAACCTCTTGCAGTGAGCTCGAAGCCCTCTCACCCCACACACATCCTGTAAGCTCTCTTCAGTTTCTCTCCTTTTTCTGTCACCTGCAGGCTGTGCTGTGCACAAGAGCTGCACCTGGGCACAGCTGTCTCTGTGCAGCTCTGCCCACTTTTATGAGCTCCCTGTGTCCCAGGAGCCTGGACAAGCAAGCAGCAGATTATGTCATTTTTATCCTTCCCACTCATCTCCCCTGACATGTCCCTGGGTCCTCATGGCCAACAGCTCCTGAAATAAAACAGCATCATGACTGTGCTTTGAAATCCGCTCAATTAACCTCCACATGTCCAGTGGTCAGTGAGTGACTGGAGACATATAGCGAGTACTACCAGACTTCATTTGATGAAGCACAAAGGACACCCAGATGAGGACGGGGAGGTTTGAACTTGCCCTGTGCAGGGCAGTGATCCAGCTGAGGCAGTGCAGGAGTCTCATCCCTTGACAGAAATCCTGGAGCTGAAATGGGATTCAGCTCCCTACACACCCACAGGAGCTGGGATTTCTCTGGTTCAGTTCAGAAGTGCACAAGGAGTTGCCTGCATGTGAGCTCCTGCTCTGAGTCCTCGGCCCTTCAGCAGGGAGGCAGCTGCTCACACACAGACACTGGGTGATGCCCAAGGTGCCTGGGCTGCTCCTGATGTGTGCCAGTGCTTGTAAACCATGTGGGAAATCCCTGAAACAGACACCTCCTTCCTGGGCATCATCCGAGGGCCAGAGAGGGGATAGCACCGGCTGTCCGGTGAATTCACATGCAGCTACAAGTGCAGCACAGGGCCTTCAGGAAAGCCATGCCCATGGTGTGTCCGTGCTGCTACGTCACCTCCAAGACCCACGATCGGTCTAATGTTTGTGTGCCACCTTCTGCACACTGATACCATAGATGAGCTATCCAGCCAGGCTATGTCCAGTGATGCTTTTCAGTTAGGATGTTTACTTCTGTGCTTTTGCACTAATGCAAACACCAACACACAAGAAGCTAGAAATCTTGATAGAGCTGCGGGCCTGAGCTCCTGTTTGGACCATGGGGACACAGTTGAATGGCTTCCACAACTGCACTGTAGCACAAGGGGGATACCGAGTCTTTAGGATGGATGGGCGAGGAGATAAAGAAGGGTGAATGCCCTCTGTGAGAGTGCACTGAGCTCTGCCTGGGGATGGAAGAGCAGACAGGTCAGAGCTAATGGAAATGGCCAACAGAGGAGACCATCAGTGTGTTTTCCTGTCTTCCTGATCAGGGAGAGTAAATGGAAGGTGCCCTCTGCAGACAGATTGGAATCTGATGTTGTCTGTCCCTTGTCCCATTTGGTGGCCTTTGTCACTCCATTATCTGCGGCAGGGACAGCACAGCAGGGCATGTGGCATTCAGCAGATCCCTGGAGAGCACAGAAGGCAGATTCTTGAACAAACCATGGAGGAGAGGTGCTCTGCTGGATCTCATACTCTCCGGCATGGAAGGACTTGTGAGAACTGTGAAGGTCAAAGGGACAACAGGCCATGTGCAAGATGCAAATGTATCTCTTTTAATTTATTTATTTATTTTGAGGCTGTAAGCTTAATAGTTGATCATAAATGTCAATAAAACTGAAACAAATAATTGAAGACAAAGATGGAAATCAATGAAAATGTGTTAACCCTTCTCAACATGAGAAATTCTCATGAGTCTTGTTCCATTTTAAGTTGTATATATGAATCTTTGAGGTGATTTGATGTCTTTTTTTTTTTTCTTTCTTTTTTTTTCTTTTACTGAAACTACAACATTTTCCAGAACTGTGTTCGCTGGACACAAATGTCTTCAGATTCAGAGACACAGACAGTGGTGCCAGTGCCAATGCCCTGTGACTATAGCCCGGTGCCCAGCACTACTCTTCCCTGCTGCCTATTTGATGTGCCTCATCCTCCAAGTTTTTTCAGCTCTCCTAAAGAAATGGCCATGGTTAAGGGCATGTTTTCAGCAGGCCATTTGGGCACACACTACTCCCACTGCCCTCCAGATTTCTCCATCCCTTGCTCTTTTTTCAGTCAGATACCTCCCAATTATCTGTCTGATTTCTGACTTTCAGGGGGATTACTGGAATTTGTTCCATCTCCCCAAAGTCTGATGGAATGTGTTGTCAACTCCTTCACTGTAATTTGATCTATCCCTTCCTATCTATTCTTTTTCTTGTTCTTCTTATACTTTTTCTCAATCACTGTCTCTTTTTTATTAAGGCACAAAGTCTGAAAGATGTTCATTAAAGTCAGTAAAAGTGTAAAATAGAGTTGGAGACAAAAATAGAAATCAGTGAGAATATGTTAACTCGTCTCAATGTGTGAAATACTCACAAGTCCTGTTCAGTTTTAAGTTGATACCTCTCAACTACCTGGCTGATCTATCCCAGGGAGATTACTGGAATTTGCTCCATCTCCCAGAGTCTGATGGCCTCTGTTGTCAACTACTTCACTGTGATTCAATCTATCCTATGCTACCTCAGTCTAAATCATTTCTTTTAAAAATATTCTATATGAAAGACAAACTTCAATAGATGCCGCTTGAACATGGCATGCAGTTGAACACTGTGTTTTACTGTTCATTCAATTGCATCACCTTTCCTTCCGTTTGCTGGCCAGATAAAAAAGAGAAATCTTTCCTTTTCCATGTGTAGCTGGTTCTCTGAGGAAAGCCAGTGGGAGTTGGTGCAAAGCAGTTTTAACACTGAGCGGATGAATGCAGAGGAGAAGAGTGATGTGAAGAAAAGTGATGCAAGTCCCATAGGCCCAATGTGAGCAGAAATTGGGTAGGGAGGTTGAGAAGGACATTTGTCAACACAGTAACAGTACAGAACTCATTGGGACATCCTGGATTGGTATCAGTTGCACAGTGCTGCTTTAAACCCAGATATAAATAAAGAGAAAATAAATTTATAATGGATTCTATCTCTTTAATCTCTCTCCAGATATCCCTCCTTTTTGCTGAACAAGTTCTGATAACCTGAAGAAGATAACAAGATGGCATAAGGCACAGGAGATTCTTTAGGTTATAATGGGCCCCAGGGTGCATTTGATGCTGAGTTCATCAGCATCCAGTGCAGAGAGAAGTTTGCACAAAGTGCTCAACAAGACAAAGTCAGAAGTAACAGTGAAGTTTCTTGGAGTATTAATGGGCCCAGTGAGGGCCATTACCAAGTAAGCTTCCAAGGGACTTGTTAGAGAAGATAATTGAAAGCCATGACTACAGTCAGGCAAAGGCACTGGCATGCTAAGAAACCTCTCCTTTGCCTTACAAAGCAGACAGGTCAAGCCCTGATTACAAGACCAGTGGTAGAGAGATCCTGTCTCTCATGTTGGCTCCTGGCATTTCCTGGGGCAATGGGTTGGAGGTCCGTATGATGTTAAATGAAAGACATGGGGACAGAAGATCCCAGGCTGTGCATGGGGTGCAAGGACGCTGTGAGGTTCATGTCCCATATGAGACCTATGTTTCATTGCAGGATCTGAGAAGGGATGAGAGAAGGGCCCAGTCTGAACAAGCAGTCAATCCCTGTGAAACTCTGAACTTCAAATCTCTGAGTTCCAGTGCCCTCCTTTGCACATTCTCCCAGAGTTTAATGTCCTTTATGTTCTGCGGTGCCCAGAAGTGCACCTAGTGCTGCTAGTGAGGCAGTAGCAATGCAGAGCAGAGGGATGATCCTTTCCCTCACCCAGCTGGCAATAAGTTGCTTCATACACTCCAGGGGACTGTTGTCTTTCCTGGCTGCCTTGGCACACTGCTGACTCACATTCAGTGTGATTCTGACCAGCACCCCAATCCTTTCCAGTCAGACTCCTCTCCAGTGTCCCATATCCAGTCAGTGTGTATGTCCAGCATTGCCCCTACCCAGGTGCACAATCAGGCACATGTTCTTGTTATACTTTATGCACTTGGTGCTTAGTACCAATTGGTACCCACTTCTCTGACTTGTCCACATCTCTCTGCAAGTCCTCTCCACCCTCAGTGGAGGCAACAGCACCTCCTCATCTGGTCTTATCAGCAAACTTGCTCAGAACATCTTCTAGTCCTGCATTCATGTCATCTGCATAAACATGAAAGGAAAGTGGCCCCAAAATGGAACCCTGGGGACCCCGACAGTGACCATCTACCAGCCTGATGGAACCCACTGCCTATAATCCTTTGGGACTGACCTACTGGCCAACTGCTCACCCACCACATTGTGTTTCTGTCTAGCCATATGCAGAACATTCTGTCCAGAAGGTTCTGAGAAACAGTATCAAAATCTCCACTGAAATCCTCAAGGATTACATCAACTGGCTTCCCTTGGTCAACTAAACGGACAACTGTGTCACAAAATGAGTTTAAATTAAACAGGACCTTCACCTCACAAACTTGTGTTGGCTGCAACCAATGACAGAATTGTCCTTCAGCTGTTTTTCCATAACTCCCACCATCATTTTCTCCATAATTTTACCAGGCTCTGGACTGACAGGTCCATAATTGCCCATGTCATCTTTCTTGCTCTTCCTTACAACGAGACAACATTTGCCAGCTTCCTGTCAGCTGGCATGACCCTAGACTTCTTTAGATGCAATTGAAATGAGAGCCCAGAGCACACTAAGGTGTCATCATTGAAAGAAAGTAGATGTGCCATAGCTTTGCAATGCCTTGAACTCCAGAGTATGCCACAGATGGAGCAGAGGGGAAGATTTGCCTCTTCTGTAGTGAACTCATTCATTTGGTAAGCAGAATAACACTACCTGATACATGGGGACTGTGTCTCTGCTCTGCTCTGCTCAGCTCACAGGGCAGCGGTGCAGGGTGTTGCTCTCATGTCAGTGCAGGTAAACTTGCTTTAACCCTTTTTCCTCTGTAAATGCTTCCTCTATTTCTATGCTCAGATACACTTCCACATTCCCTCAAGTACACTTTCATATATCATTAACAATTACACTTTCTTATACCATCAAAACAGTTTTTCAAACAGTACAGTTCTTCAGTTCACATAAACTCCCTTAATACAGTCTGTATTCTTCAGTTATAAACACTGTGCCACAGAACCAGCACTGATTGAACCACCTCCCTCACACACTTCCTCACAAGCAGTACATAGTATTACATAAATGGGTTGACACTCATTGGTCGGGTGGAATGTACACCTCTCCTCAGGACAATCTTACTAATCTACAGAGTACAAACTCCCGTCTTCTTACATACAAGCAGAAAGTACATATGAGTGGACAGACAACACAGTCTTTCACTTTGTCCGTGTCTGGCCATTTCCCTCACAGGAGGAAGGAAACATGGATCGGGACTCGGCACTCACCCTGCAGCTGTTCTGTGTCTCACTCACACCACACTCACTCTGACATTTAGATCAAAAACCATGGTTTATTCATACTACACAATGCTGACAACGTTTTCTAGCTGGAATCTTAATAACACTCATACTCTGGTCGACCAGTTGCAAACGTTAATGTTTTTCCCAGAGTCAGCTTGACACACGGTACCAAACACTTAAAGCAGATGATAATATTGAACATACAACCTATAAGCCCCGTAATTACACCTTGGAGAACCCAGGCTACCATTTGACAGGCTATCCACTATATCCCATATCCATAGGAGACACCAACCTAGGTCCCTCCTATTGTCAACTACCTGGGAGAGAGTATTTGTTCTTGTTTCCATTCATATGACATACAGTTCCCTTTCATAGGAACTCACCCAAGGAGTCTTCCTACCCAGCTGGCAACCAAAGCCATGAGCTCACCTCCCTGGGAGCAGCACGTATGGCTGTAAACTGTGTAGGATGTCTCCTCAAGACATATGGGCTCCACTTACCATACACATACCTGGTCCACCTATGGGTGGTCCTTGTCTGTCCCTGCAGTGATCAGGTGAGGAAGGGAGTCCTTCAGAGAAATCTCAGGGTGCGCCAAAAGTGTCTCCCTCTCAGCTGGTCCTGCAGCGAACAGAGCTGGTCCCACCTGGGCCGCCAAATTGACTACAGGAATTGAACTCTATAACCTCTATAACTGATACAGTCTCCCATGACATACTTATACCAAAGTTGAGGAAGTATGGGATAGGTGAGTGGACAGTGAAGTGGGTCGAGAATTGGCTGACTGGCAGAGTGCAGAGGGTTGTCGTTGGCGGTGCAGTGTCTGGCTGGAGGGCTGTAACTAGCGGCGTCCCCCAGGGGTCTGTGCTGGGTCCGGTCTTGTTCAACATCTTCATCAACGACCTTGATGAGGGGATAGTGACCACCCTCAGCAAGTTTGTGATGACACAAAGTTGGGAGGATTGGCTGACACGCCTGAAGGCTGTGCTGCCATTCAGCGAGACCTGGACAGGCTGGAGAGCCGGGCAGTAAGAAACCAGATGAGGTTTAACAAAAGCAAGTGTAGAGTCTTGCACCTGGGTAGAAATAATTGCATGCACCAGTACAGGCTGGGGGAAGAGCTGCTGGACAGGAGCTCTGCTGAGAGGGACCTGGGCGTCCTGGTGGACGACAGATTGACCATGAGGCAGCAGTGTGCCCTTGTAGCCAAGAAGGCCAATGGCATACTGGGGTGCATTAAAAAGAGCGTGTCCAGCAGGTCGAAGGAGGTGATCCTCCCCCTCTACTCTGCCCTGGTGAGGCCTCATCTGGAATATTGTGTCCAGTTCTGGGCTCCCCAGTACAAAAAAGACAGGGATCTCTTGGAAAGAGTCCAGCGGAGGGCCACTAAGATGGTGAAGGGCCTGGAGCATCTCACCTATGAAAAGAGACTAAGCAAACTGGGTCTGTTTAGCCTTGAGAAAAGAAGGCTGAGAGGGGACCTGATCCAGGTCTATAAATATTTGAGGTGTGGGGGGCAAAGTGGTGAGGCCAGACTCTTTTCAGCATTGTGTGGATGAGGGACAAGGGGAAACAGACAGATACTGGACCATAGGAAGTTCTGCACTAATGTGTGCAATAACTTCTTTATGGTGAGAGTGACAGAGCACTGGAACAGGCTGCCCAGGGTGGTTGTGGAATCTCCTTCTCTGGAGATATTCGAGACCTGCCTGGATGCTGAGCTGTGCAACGTGGTGTAGGGAACCTGCTTTGGCAGGGGGACTGGACTCAATGGTCTCTGGAGGTCCCTTCCAACCCCTACAATTCTGTGATTCTGTGAATATCATGGGGTGGTTTGGATGGGGAAAGACTACCCCTTTGAATGACCTTTTGTCAGGGCATGTCCTGGGATTCCTAGGATCCTCAAAATGCAGCACTGCTTCTGTCACTGAAAAATGGGGCCCTGTGTGGGACGGAGGGAGGGTCCATGAGTCCCTGGCCCACCTGACTGAGTATTTCCATGGTCTTAGCAAAGACATACTTACAACTTGAGAATGACAGTTAGCTGCGTTCATGGTGGCATGGCCACTGCTGATGGCCTTGAACTGTCTGAACATAACTGAAGAGGCTCAGGCTGATGCAAATCAGCTATTGAATGATAGTGTTGAAAAACTGGAAAGACAGGTGGCAGTTTTGATGGGGAAAAAACCTAATTCCATCGTTCTCCTATGGAAGATCAGTAACATCTCTCTGGAAGACCATGGGGACCCTGTACAAGGGAATCTGTATAAAATGGACTCTGTAAATGAAGGCACTAAAAGGTCAGATTTTGAGGTTCCATTTGGACTAGATCTATTTGAGATCTGACTGATTGTAACCCAAAAATGAAAAAAAAAAATGCAGGATAGGCTGGTGGGAGTGCCCTGACCATTGTCCAACCCCCCAAACCCTGCTGCCCATAATACAGCAGCTGAACTGATGGATATAGTACAGTGGTTTAGACAGAAACCAAGAGAGCATGCCAGCATAGCTGCTCTGGTTATGGGACATGGAGGCAGAAAGCGCTGTGGTGAATGGACTGGAAATTTCAAAACTGACATCCATTACTACTCACCCTGCCTTCAGGCAAAGACTGTATGCTCTGTCCAACATAATGAGGATAGCCATTTGATCAGTGAATGATTTATGGCTGTGTGTCATATAACATGGCCAAATAAGAATGACATACCATTAAATATCAGCCTGTGGTCCTCTATGGAGGACTAACAAAATTATATTAGAGAATTAGGCATGAAAGAGGCAATCTATGAAGATTATTTTGAGAGCCCAGTCAATAAATTTTTCATCAGGAACGAGGGATCTCATCCTACAGCCATCACCTTTACATCAGTATGGGTCTATGTTATCCATACTGAACCCCCCAGTGGCCCTCAGGTGCTGTAATACAACAGGCTGCCCAATTGATTGGGAGACAAGATTTGTGCCTACAGCCAGATGCAGGCTCTGAATGGTGGTGAAAAGGTCAGAGAACCATCTGCTGCCATGACTTAGGTGTCCAGCCCCTAAGGTAATCCAGTCTAGACCCATTAGGGTCTTGAGACAACAAATGTTTAAAGACCAGATTAGAGCAGGAGTTCAGTTTAAAAAGATCGATGGACAGCATAATCAGGAAAAAATATCTGTTAAACAGGCCCAAGCACTGAGTATTTATAGTCCAACCTTTTCAGCCAAACTAGATGTGAATGTAACTCAAGAAGGGTCTGGATGGGGGCTCTGGCAGAGCCAGAGTTCTTTGTGAACCCCTATGAGGTTTTGGTCACAGGTTTGGCATGGAGCAGAATAAAGATACATCACAGTTGAAAAGCATTTATTGGCTACCTATTCTACACTACAGGTGGTAGAACCAGTAACTCAGATTTCAGAGGTTATCGTTAAACAACAAGGCCAGTCCAGGGGTGGGTAAAAGATCTAACACACATCTCTATGATGGGGGTGGCCCAATCACAAGCAGTGGTGCGCTCAGTTGTTCTGCTTGCCTGCTCCTCAAGGAGTTAAGAGAAATCTATGCCTGTTGCGTGTTCGAGTGCGTGTGCAATGCCATGTGGAGGGCTTATCACAATAAAGATTGGCAGATTTGCTGCGTAGACCGGTCAGAACTCAGATCTGCGTTGTGCTTCCTGCGGCACCAAACGCCCAACAGTGGCAGTTCCGTGTATTGGCCAGCAGGTGGCAGCAGAGACCACGGAAAGAACGTCTGCGGGACAGACCCTGGGGATCCGTTCTTTTGATTATAGGGGAAGAACACAAAGATGGAAGAGGAGGGAAGGGGGAAAAAAAAAAAAAAGAAAAAACCAAACCACAGCAAACAAATAAAAACTTCTCCAAACGTAGCAAACGTGAATCTCTGTCAATAAATAAATGAGTAATTGAATTGATGTCCTTTTCCCTTGACATTACTATTAGCATTACTTTGATGGTGCCCTATCTGGGTCATTTCCAGGGGATGTCAGGAGTAAGGCACAGTGTCAGGAGAAAAAGAACAGACTCTGTTACTTTATAAACGTGATAATAGAGAGAGTTCATTGGAAAAAATACAACTCTTAAATAATACAAAGCATGCTTCTAATTAGATGCAGGCATCATCTGGGCTCTGATTAATATTACTCTTAAGGTAAAGATTATTGTTACCATAATGATTTATTTTTTGGATTATGATCAGGGTTAAGGCTCCTTTTGCTACAAACTTCTAGCATCATTTTTGTTCTTACATTTGGAGTTAGGGACGATTTTAGAATCAGGGTAAGGGTTAGGATTAGAGTTACATTGCTGGTTAATGCTGTTATCTCTACAGCTCCTGTGAGGGTTGGGGTCTGGGTCAGGTGTTTATAAAATGAAATGAAAAAAGCATAAAAAAATATATTGAAAGCTTCAGATTTCCTTAATCTTTGTGGGAATCATATAATGTGCAACTCAGATCTACCTCTTCGTGCAGTGACTGCCTGTAAATTTGCTAGAGCCTGATATAATATGGCCTTGTGCTTTCCGCTAACTCACCTTCATTTCATTTTCATTAAATTTGCTTGGTAGTCAGATTTTGGTGTGTGGATATTTTAAAACAATCTAACTGACATTGGCAAAGAATTAAAAATAAATAAATAAATGCACGACAGCATCAATTGTATCAATTTTTATAGATAAGATAAAGAAGAGCAGTTTTCCTTAGTTTTCTGTGCCTCTTTACTTTCTTACCCTCTCCCCTTGTGTGAGAAACTCTCAAAGTCAAAGATTTCTAGTTAGGCAAAGATGGCAGCGATAGCAGCAGTGCTTATTCATTATTGCAATACTGCGCGCACATCCCCTATTGGCAAGGGAGAAACTGCACACCAGTCAGTGAAATCAATTCTGTTCTATGCCCTAAACCCACTGCAGGTGATGCTCTCATGGCTCTCATTGGTTGAGCATCTCAGGCTCACAGACTCCTCGAGACTGTTGCTAGGATTCATTTCCATATAAGGTCAATTACCAACCTCTTGTTTTTAGGTCTGCCTTGTACTTTTCTGCGGACAGAGAAGGGCAATGTTTCCAACAGTCAGTACATTCATTCTGTCCTGTGCTGGGCTCTACCCACCCTGCGTATTTATCTTGTGCTTGTCTCAATTCTACCCATGTCAGAATGCCCCCAGTCTGAACTTAACTCTGTTCAGCAACTTTCTTGGTGGAAAAACTACTTATACAGCTGTTTTACAAGAGGGTTATACATTCAGTTAGGGCCTACACTATGTACTGAAAATACTGGAAACTTCCACTGCAAAAACACAATCTACCTCTCCCATCTGTGCAGCCTTGCAGACCCAGAGCATGCCAGGTTATTTCTGCTTTCATAGCATTTGCATGCTGTAGGGTGAGCACAAGGTTCTGCTGCTTGATTCTTCTGCAAGAGCTGCCTACCGGCAAATGGTTGCAGGGATGGAGGATGTGACAGAAAGCATTTGTCTCCACAAGAGCAGAGTTACATTCAGTGCAGAGTGTGAGAGTCAGGTTGGTGTGGAAAAGCACTGACACGCTGGGGATGATGCAGTGCTCACATGTCTAACACTCACAGACATTACTGTCAGAAGGATGGTGCTGTGTTGTGCTTCTACCTTTGGCAGCCCCTGGAGAAATGCTGCGGCACACAGAACACCTTTGTATTGCACTGACTGCTGCCATGCAGCATGGATTTAACACACCAAATCCAGAGGAGCATGACTGCATCTAACTGCCCTGAGAAAAACTACTGTAGCTGAAGAGATGAGGAGGCAGCTGCTCATCTGCAGAACAATCAGTACTGCCAGACATTGGGCCAGGTGAGCACCTCCTGCTGCAGCGTGATGATGACAGGGCTGGAGATGATCTGCAAAGCCAGCTTAAAAGTGGGAGACATGAGTCAACATGGCAGGAGGACAGAGGTGTTAGGGAGCAGCCAAGGCATCAAAGAGTATCAGAAGGCTTTGAAAGGTATCACAAAGCAACAGCCAGGAAGACTGGGATTATCATGAGCAGCAACCTGGATGCTAGAGATTATTTGCTCCCATACAAAATGGTAGAGATCTTGCTGCAGACATCCCAAAGCCAGGCAAAATGGGAACCCAGAGCTCTGCCTGCACGAACCCCACAGCCATAGCATTGCAAGCTGAGCTGCCTTGCTGTTTGTTGCATTCATCCCAATCCCTGTGAATGAAGACTCGGAATGCAGCCAAGGCGATGATTGAGCATGAGAGTGACTTTATTCAATAAAAGACAGGAGGGCTTGAGAGGTCAAGGGTGAAGATGGGACTCCTCTTGTCAAGATGAGAGTGGCTCAGAGCTGGTGCTGCTGCCTGGTGCCTGGGACTGGCAGCCTGACTCTAAGTCCCCATCTAAGATGCTCAGCTTCACCTCACTGATGCTGCCCTGCTCCTGCATGGTGGTGCTGCTGTTGGGGCACTCGGGCTGTGCTTGGGATGGGCAGCACTGCAAAGGCGCTGGGTCACAATCCAGGCAGGTGACTGTGGTGTCTGGCAGGCTCAGGTCAGGAGCTTCAGCAGAGCCAGGAGATATGAGAGCATGAACGTGGATGAGCCCCTTGTGTCCATCACTGTTACCATGTGGAAGGCTGTCATCCGAATTGCAGCGATTTGTGCTTAATAAGAACTCTCCATTGATGGAAACACACTGCACATCACTGCTTGGTTTGGATCTTTGGGGTTGACAAGGGCTCGAATTATCTAGGAAGGCACAGAAACACAAGGGTTAGTGTCAAACGTTTGCAAGTTGAATCATGCTAGAGGTTGTTGATACTTGGTAATAGAGTGGCGGCAGGACGAAGCAAATAAGCTTGAAGCAACAGAGCCACTGTCTTGAAAGTGATCCTCGTGCAGGTCCATAAATTTTGACTCTGCCTGGACTTCATATGGGGCAGTATGACATCACAAAGGGGTGATATGATGTCACAAATGGGCATTATGACGTCACAAATAAGCATTATGATGTCACAAAGGGGCACTATAATGTCAAAAAGGGGCATTATGACATCACAAATAAGCATTATGACGTCACAAAGGGCATTATGACATCACAAAGGGGCATCATGACGTCACAAAGGATCGTTATGACGTCACAAAGAAACATTATGACATCACAACGGGGCATCGTGACGTCAGAAAGGGGCATCGTGATGTCAGAAAGGAGCATTATGACATCACAAAGGGCATTATGACATCACAAAGAAGCATTATGACGTCACAAAGGGGCATTATGACATCACAAAGGGGTGTTACCATCACCCTGCGCCCAACTCCTCTCTCCCTCCTATTGGCTCCCTCTCCCACCAATCCCCGATCTCCCCTCCCCTTAGGCATTGAATTCTCTTCTCACTACCTCCTCCCAGTCCTCCCCTAGGAACAGAGACCATTCAGATTCTACAGCAAACTACAGCATCTGCACTGCAAGAGCTCACTGAACCACCTGCAAAAATGAAACACGGTTTTGGAGAGTGGGTTTGAAAACACACCTTTAGACAGCTGTCTCCCTGTAGCCAAAAGGAAACCAAGCAGCAAAAGAAGAGTCCAGCCTGAAACATGCCCATGCTACTAGCCCAGGTTTTTCACAGTCAATGCAGAATCCATCCTGTTCATGAGGTGACAAATGACCAGTGGGTCTCCCTTTGCTCCACCCCTTCTCCTTCAAAGCCAGAAAAAGAAAGAAAAAACAAGCTTCTGTACAGCTGCCGTTATTTCTGACAGCGAGTGTAATCACAGAATCATAGAATGTCCCGGGCTGGAAGGGACCTCAAGGATCATGAAGATCAATCACCTCCCTGTCCCTGCTGGCCATCCCCTCTTCTGATGGAGCCCAGGGGACCATTTGCTCTCTGAGCTGCAAGAGCACGCTGATGGCTCACGTTCTGTTTTTCATCCACCAGGACCCCCAGGTCCTTCTCTGCGGGGCTTCTCTTAAGGACTGCTCCTCCCAGGCTGTACAGATGCCTGGGATTCCTCCAGCCCAAGTGCAAAACCTTGCACTTTGCTGTGTTCAAACTCATTAGATTCACGTAGGCCAACCTCTCGGTTGAGCTCCCTCTGAATGGCATCCCTTCCTTCCACTGCGTCAGCCGCACCACTCAGCAAACAGCAGAGGGTGCACTCCATTGCATCATTGGTGTCACTGATAACCATGTAAAAAGCACTGGTCCCAAGACAGACTCCTGGATGACACCACTTGTTATTGGCCTGCACCTGGACACAGAACCATGAATCACCACCCTCTGTCTGTGGCCTTTCAACCAATCCCTTATCCACCAGGTGGTCCACCTGTCAAATCCACATCCCTCCAGTTTAGAGATAAGGATGTGGTGGAGGGCCATGTAAAAGATCTTGCTCAAGTCCAGGTCAATGACATCAGTTTCCTTCCTTTTGTCCACAAATGCCGTCACTCCATCATAGAAGAGCACCAGATTGGTTAGGCATGGCCTTCCCCTGCTAAAGCCATGCTGGCTGTCTTGGATCACATGCTCATTCCTTATGTGATCAAGCATGTCTTTGAGGCGGATCTGTTCTTCACCATCTTCATCACAGTTCTACATTTGAATCAAATAATTGGTGTTGCTGTCACCAAGAAAACCTCTTTGTCTTCTACTCCTGCTGCACATCTGTGCTTTCACCAGAAGCAAAGGGAGAGGCCACCTCCTAGATCCAAATTTTAAGAAACCAACACCCAATAGGTGTCATCTGAAGTAAAATAGGAGAGAAATTAAGATGACTCTTTTGCATCCAGCTTGGATCACTCCCTCACTCAGGCACACCACCATCAGATCAAGGAGATGCTGCCTTCAGCTTAGAGACTGTATGGGAAATCACAGCTTGAACCTCTGATTAATCAGCTGAGGCAAGTGTTGGGCCAGCTGCGGGAGCACAGGTGAGAGTAATGGAGCTGTGCTCCCAGAAGGGGTGGACCTCGACTGCACCTCTTCTGAGACCTCACCTCATTTAAAGACTGACCACCACTAAGGCAGAATCTCTTGGAGACTGCTCCCCAGTTGAGACTGCCTCAGCTTTCTGGTCAAGGCATCAACATTGGTGAGTTTTCCTTTGCTAATAATCTTTGACTATTTACCACCATCTTGGTTAACATCTTTTTACTAGCCACCCTTACAGAGACCATAAGGGCTTGGGCTTCCAAACTCTCAGCAAGCATTTGGATCAGCCAGTTTCCTGCTGGGGAGCCCCCTGCATCACTGCTGCCTCCTCGTGTTCCGTACCCGCAGATGCTTCAGAGCTCATTAGCATGGACTTCCTTCCTCCCCTCAGCAGCTGCTCCTGCACTCACCTTCATTCCTACTCAGATACCGGCCGCTTCCAGCACCAGCTGACCTGCAAGACACAGAAAGGAAAGGTGGGAGTCATGCAAACGCAGAAGCCCAAGGCTGCGTCACCACCACGTATGGCAGCTTCGGGAAGTCAGCTGCAACTACATCCTTTGTCAGAATGGAAACAGTCACCGTCAATTAAGTGTGACCTCTGAACTCATTGCCACCATCAGAAATAGGCACTGAAATTGCTCACTTCACTGCAGCTGGTTACCTCCTGATTTTGGGTAAATGCGGACACTGTCTTGAGGGCTACCAGAAAAACGACATCAACTTCATTGTAGGTGGTTAAGCTTGGAAGCTGGACTTGAGCAAGAGAAGTTTCTCAGCTCAGAATCACAGAATTATCAAGGTTGGAGAAGACCTACAAAATCATCTGGTCCAACCATTACCAATACTTCCCGGATAAATCATACCTCTCAACACAACATCCAAACGTTTCTTGAGCACTCCCATGGTCGGTGACTCCACCACCTCCCTGGGCAGTGCTATCCAATGCCTGAATACCCTTTAGGGGAAGTAATATTTCCTAATGTCCAGCCTGAATCTTTCCTGGCACAGCTTAAAACCATTCCCTCTAGATCTATAACTGATCACACGAGAGAAGAGGCCAAACCCCAGCTCACTACAACCTCCCTTCAGGACGTTATAGAGAGTTATAAGGTCTCCCCTGAGCCTGCTCTTTTCCAAGCTGAACAATCCTAGTTCCCTCAGCAGCTCCTCGTAAGGTTTGAGCTCCAAATCCCTCACTACCTTCGTAGGTGAAGACATTCCAGAACCGCAAGGTTTTCCTGCATGGAGAGGCTCAAAACTGAATAGGTCAGACCTCCTCCTCTCCATCATTGCTGTCACGTGAAAGGCTGTCCTTGGAACTGCAGTGACTCATGCATCCTAACTGCACTCCATTGATGGAAGCACAACGTGCATCATTGCAACTTGCTGGTGGGTTCCTGTATTGGCAAGGGATCGATTCACCTGGAAAGAGTAGATACACAGCATTTAGCGTCAAACTTTCACTGTCCAAGGAGGCAAAGGCTTGGTGCTGCCTGTCAAGCAGGTTTCAAGCAGCTTGTGAGACTCATCTGGGAAAGACAGGAGTCAACCAAAGATGTCAGGCACGGGCTTGAATGCCAGAAGGAGGTACAAGCCCACTGAAAGCATGCATTCTACCTGTGTTGCTGACAAGCAGTGTTTTGAAAGCTGGATTTGCACCCTTACCTGCCAGGACCAAGACTTCAGCTTCAGAGGGCTCCCTGGCACTGCTCTGCAGTTGGTGTTTGGCCACAGGGGATGGTTTGCCCAGGCAGAAGCAGGAACGCCAACTGCCAGCTGGTGACTCTGCCCTCTTACTGGGAGAACTTAGTCTGGAGAGAAAACAGAGCATGCTGTCAGTCGTGGTGCAGGGTGAGGGAAGAGCTGCACCGAGCCCTTGCCAATAGTTGCCTGTTCCTGGTAATGCCTGCTTTCTGCTGAAACACAGCTTAGAAACACCCTCTGTTTCAAACAGCAGAGGATGCTTCCATTCCTACAGCTCAGCCCTCAAGTCCTGCTGGCTACATTCCTCTCAATGATTTCAAGCAAGATTCGGAGCATGTGAGCAAAGGCTCCACAGCCGGACAGGAAAGGAGCTGGCAGGCGTAACTGCTTTCTGAGGAACCGTACAGTTATAAGGGAAGCTCAAAAGCATCCCTGACTCTTACGTTAACACCTCGTCGGCCTCAGCTCACTGCCACCTTTAATTTCTAGTGCCAGCAAGTCTGACCAACAGCTCTGCTTACAGGAGAAGCACAATTGGTTTCAGGCACATGGCCCTGAAATCTGGAAAACCCCAAGATTTCCATGTACAGCCAGCACAGAACAGGATAGACGCCAGCATGGCTTTCTGCATCTTGTGACTGCCTGCCCAACCAGGAAGGAAAGGCACCTTGTGTGGCTCCACTGAGGCCATAGGGCAACTGTGTGTTAGTTGAATCCTCAAAGATATAATGGACAAAAAATAAACCAATAAAAATCATCTGAACAATGATGGTAGGGGCTGGAAAGGGAATTCCTCTTTCTTTATCTTTCAGATGGAAAATCAATGATTGCGTTGAAGTTCCTCAGTACAGCTGCAGGCCCTTCCTCCACTTGTATCTTGCTGCTCCGTGTTGCAACAGGAGAGCTGCTCTGGCCTCTCCTCTCAGCCTGTGCCGCCTGCACGGTGAGCAGCTTTGTGGATGGAGAGACCCACACAGACTTGGGCCCAGGCAGAGAACTGTGCCCTGCAAGGGAAAACCACAGCTAAGACAGAAAAGGAAGCAGCAGCACAGCCATCCCCATTCTGCATATCTCTCAGAATTGCTCATCCGAGCCACTGGAAGAAGAGGAGCTCAAAATAACCGTGTGCTCAGAGGTATGCTCGTGGCAAAGGACATAGCCACAATTAAGAGCAGCTCACTGTATCTTAAGAGGCAAACAAAAAGCCTAGAAAAACTAGGGGCCAGAGATCTCAGAAAGCATCACTGCCACACTTCAATCAAGTTTCACCTGCTTGCAAAACATCTTAAGAGCAGTGATGGTTTTCTCCATGTAAGGCTTGGACACTCTCAGGACCCATCAACAGGGCACCATATTCTAACCTAAGCCCAGAAGCCTGCTGTCTCCTCAACAGTAACAGAATTTTCAAAGGTCTTGGAGAAGCCCTGGATTGGATGAAGCTGTCAGATTTAGATCAAGCTAATGGAGGAAGATGCTCACCTACTCCCTCTCCCATGGCTGGTGTGGATTTGGAGCAGAAAAGGACGTCTGTGTAAATAGTACTGTTGAAATATAAACTGGTAGAGCAGTGTTGCACATTGTACAAACCACAGTTGGACATCCATGGACAGCTGATGATAAAAGTAATTGTAGGGGAAGAGCTGGATGAAATATTGTTAAAAACAAATAATCATTTTAGCTGCACGTTTGTAAGCATTTCTTTTCATCCTTCTCAAAACAGTTTCATGGCAGAATAAAGAGGACACGTTCACACAGACATTTCCACAGCCAGACTAGGGAATAATCAAAGAATATCAACCAAAACGTGTTTCCTACCAGTTACATGAATCTTGAAGGTGAGTTTCTAGCCAGCAGCCTCGCAGCTGTACTCCCCTTTGTTGCAGTAATTCATTCCTGGATGTAAATCACATGTAGAAAAGTGTTGCTATGATACTAGATGACCAAGAAAGTCCTATAGCCAAAATGTTTTGCACCAGAGAGGCTGTCAGTTGATCCTCCAAATGCAAGACACACCAAATGAAGCGTTCCTTTATCTCTGGGATTTCAAGCATTTTCTCACCTCTGACTTTCACTTGGAATGTTGCTTTGTCATCTTTTGTTTCACAGCTGTAGCTCCCTTGGTCTTTCAGGGTCACATTTTTGACCATGAGCTTGCGGTGCGTCCCCTTGGAGATGATGGTTGTCCTCTGGTCCTGCTTCACCTCTGTTTCATCTTTCTTCCATACGACAGCTCCGCTTGCAGCTGACACCTCACACACCAGCTCCAGGTCTTCAGAAGGACTGACTGATATTTCTGGAGTCGTTTTGGACTTGCTGACAACATTAATGGCTTCATCTGAAGAAAAAAATAGAAAGTGGTTTACATCCTGACTCAGGCTTATTCAGCACAGCATGAAGATACAGTTAGAACTGATTGTAATGTCTCTGCTCATTACATTTGGGTGATCGAGTTTCACCTCTGGAGGTACTCACATACAAACGTGTGCTTGATTCTCCTGTGTAAGGAAAGAGTAAGTTCTATGCAGACAGTTCTTATTTCTTTTAATCAATTCTGTATTCTGCACACGTTCTTCTGAAGCTAAAATGAAGGCAGATAAGTAACGTGTTTGCAATGCATGAACAAACCTATTCAACACTTTGTCTCTAAGCTAACAAGCAGCGTTTGATGAGCACATCAGTATTTCATGCCCTTCATTCCATCCAGACAGAACCTGCCTGAGGAGCAAGCTGATGGCTGTCAGCTACAGGCAGACCTAGCTTAGCATTGCATTTCTTAGAGCAACAACTGTTGCTTTTAGTCACTGAATATACCAAGGCCAATTGCTATGCCAGGCACATTTATGGCATCAGTGAACAAATAATGAGTTAAAAATTGTAATAGACAGGAGTCATCTATTCTTGTAAAACTAGGTGACCAAAGAAGAACAGTCCCTCTAGAGTCAAGCTGTTTAGAACTAATAGCATCAATCAATGTCACGTAGATAGATTACTTCCCTGCCCTAAGACCATCTTGTGACCATTTGGTGCTCCTAATTAAGCCCTTTTGATGGCTTTTTTGTCTGAGCCATGTGACATTTTGTGATAGGAGTTACTGCTAGTGTTCCCTTCACCCTACACCAAAGTAGGAGGTATCCATTCTCAGGGAATCATGCAGGCTTCCTCTGGATTTGATGCTCAGAGACAGCCCCAGAACTTTTTAAATCTTAGCTTAGCTCTCATCCAATAATGTTCATCAAACAGTGCAACTTGTCCTTTGGGGATGCCTTTGTTCTGCATCAACCAGTTCCAACGGAGTCTTCTCGGCTTGTTTTAGATCAGTTTTTTAACAGATAAAGAAAGGGGCTTTGAATTACAAAGTGAAATTGCAGAATGCATGATTCTCAACCAAACAGAACGGGAGGTGGGATGCAGGGTGAATACCTGAGCCAACACCACCTGCAAGCAATCCTTCAATATCTTAGGAATCTCTAGCCATCCCAAATCCAGTGTTGTGCTTGATCTATCATCTCTGCTGAGTTTTTAGCTAGCTGATGGTGAGCATCTTGGTGGAGATGGGTGAGCAGTCGGACTAGAGGGTCTTAATCAACCTTAAGGATCCTGTGATCAGAGGAACTTGAATGTGCTGTTAAAGGTCACAAGAGCTGCACTGCAGCATGAGCATACACAGCGAAAGGCTTTCAGTAGAGCTTCGGTTCATAAATGAGGACTGGGTTATGGAAAATAGGCTCAAGAAATAAACCAGAAAACAGATCTTAACGCCAGGTTCTGTGAATGCAGCCAGCTGAATTTCACAGATATTGAATTTCAATGACAGTTTCTTGTGTTATTTTACCCTCCAGCTCCACCCTGAACAGGAACAGGTCAGTGACAAGCATTACTCCTCCAGGCTTGACCTGACAGTGCTTTACTTGTACTATGAGCTAATGCCAGGAAGAGCAGGAAAAGAGTTTCATCCACGTTCCTTCTCCTTCCTTAGTAAAACCAGTGTGAAACTGCAGCCACGTCAGGCTGAAGGAGACGTCTCAGATGTCCTGCCTGGATGCAGGAGCTCACGTGTCAGAGGATGTCTGGCACGTCAAGTCTCATGGCAGTGCAGTGCATGACAAACTGCAACAACACTTTCCTGTGGGCTCCTTTGGGCACGAGGCCCAGCGGGTGACACACCTCTGGCTGCAGCTCTTCAGAGCCTCCCAGCAGCCACGTGATGCCCATGGGAGAGACACAGCTGACCCGCACAGCAGATGATTTACCAGCTCGCTCTGATTTACAGCAAGAGAAGATACAAGTGGTGATGCTGAATGGTGAAATACTGCGAGTGTGTGGCATAGGTATAAGATTTGTGAGCCTGAGGATGTTCAAAGTCAGGATGGACAGGGCTCAGAGCACCTGATGGAGCTGCGGTGCCCCTGTTCATTGCAAGGGAGTCCAACTAGCTGACCCTTAAGGGTCTCTTCCCTATCTATGAGATACACAAAAGCTGATTCTGCAGTAACCAAGCTACCAACAGCAGCTGTTTGTCTTACAGCTTGCCAACACAGATTTTAAAATAACAGCATTGATTACTCATTTGATAGTCACATTACAGTGCAAAGCACATGGAAACGTCCATCAGCTAATTCATTTAATTTTTGGGCAGACCTGCCAGTATGAAATATTATGCTAACATGACAGAGAGAAGAAAAGCAAAATTAAGACTAGCTGACAAGCCGTGGCAGGAAGTTCTGCTCTCCATCAATTTAGTCCCATTATTCAATTCTGTTTGGAGATGTCTCCATGACTCTCTGGAGTTTGTTCTTTGAGAAGAAGCAATTAAGTAAGCTCTCCAATGCCAAAGTGCATACACTACTCTAGGCCTTTCTTGTTTCTCCATGGATCAACAAGGGTGACAAGCCAGCAGAAGATGATGAAGAGCCTCATCATGCAAACTCATGCATTTTATCCCCCTCACAGATGCACTGACAACTTACAGCATCATCCATTGAGACGTTGTGAATTTTCAGGGTGTGTTTCTTCCCCACAATGTGCAGTTCATATTTTTCACTGGCCTTGAGCTCCTTCCCATCCTTCATCCACTCCACAGTAGCGCCTGTGTCTGAAAGCTCAGCCTGCAGTTTGGCTTCCTCACGCAGCCGAGCGGAGATCTTTTCTACATCTTTGCTCTTATTGGTAAATCTCACTGCAGCACCTGTCAGGAGCAAAGGCCTCGTTAGTTCAATTTAGATCAGGCTAACGTGGTCAATGTTTGCTGCAACATCTCTGAAAAAGTATCACCTTCTGTTCCTGCACTCATCATTGTGTCACTGCTGAGCAATTCAAGATATTTCATTTGGTCTTCTTGCCGGATTTACTAAGTAAAAATCAACCAAACATCTCCTTCTACTGATTAAGAATGCTCTAAACATGCTTCTGCAGAGGTTTCCACCCAATGACAAACAGGTCCTCCCATCATGAATGTTTATTTGTTCTATTTTGTCATGCAAAGCTGATTGATAGAGATATTATTGGAATGATTGCTCCCCTACTTCTAAATTATTCCAGTGCAATCAGAAAGGCTGTCTGAACCTGGAGCTGAAAGTACTGCTCTATGGTGATGCAGTGGTAAACCTGCTGACTGAATGCACTGGCCAATAGCTGTGAACTGCAGACATTCATCAGCTGGCATGAAGCAATCTGGTTCAGATACCAAGCAGCTGGGTAGACTGGCTTACCCTACACTCAGTGCTATCATGTTTAGGTCATTACCAGGACTCACGTCAGTCCATGGGATGCAATTTCAGGTATTTGGTACAGGCAGTGAATGCCTGCAGCCCCAGTTCTAATCATCAGATCACAGCAACTATGCCTTGACTGTAAGAGGAAAGGAGAAGGATCAAAGCAAATACCTCTCACTCTCATCTTGGTGCTGACATCAACATTTTCGGCAACAAATTTCACTTCTGCTCCACCATCATTCTTGGTGATGTTCTTTATGATAAGGCTGTGAGTAGTTTGGGTTCTCTTGATGATGCAGGTCTCGCTTTCCTGTAAGACTTTACCACTGAGGTACCAAGTGCTGCAACACATTGTTGTAAGATCAGTAGTAAACATGGCATCCCCTCCAGGTACAGCTTCACCAGCTGTTAGGGGGGATTTCACAGCCAGGACTGGTTCTGAGGAAGAACAACATGGATGTCTTAATGCTCTTTAGATGCAAGTCTGGTATCTCATTTAGAGATGGAAGATTAAATCATAGGGACATTTCTACTTCTCCCTTTGCATGAGTGCTGGAAGAAGCACTTCTATGCTTAAGATCTGTTACAGAAAGTTCTGCCTCTTGCACATGTGAGATATCAAAAGATAAGGATATTCATGTCTCTCTCACAGAAACAGAACTTGTATCACTTTAGTGGTAGCTGGAGGTTGACAGGAGAACTAGTAATAAAGGAAAGCCTTTGGTGTGTTAGTGCACTACTATCCTTAAAGTCAAATGAAACATCTTTAGGGAACCAACACAGCTGCTCAGCTCACACTGACCCATTTCCATTGGGGTTTTTGTGCTTACCAAGGTGCACGCTCCCTGGGAATTCCAGAGACGGGCTCTGTCCATGCGCATTGACTGCAGACACTCGGAACTGATCATCAGCCTCTTCAGACAGATTGCTCACCGTGAACTCTGGGACGGGGACATGAGACTCGTGGCACCTCACCCACGTGAAGCCAGTTAGTTTATTGCCTTCCACAATGTAGCCATCGATTGGAATGGGGCATTGCATCTTCGGAGGGGACCATGCCAGCGTCACTGAGGTTTCTGTTTTATTTTTCACCACGGGGTCAGCTGGGGGCTGGGTGGGAGGTTTTCTGGGAGCTGAACAGAAAGAAATACAGAAATATTAGCATAAGGTCATGTAGGCTGGAAAAGACCTTCAAGACCAGCAGACTCAACTTTCAGCATGACCTACTGAGTCCCACCATTAACTACTGTGCTACCTGAGGACATACATGACAAGCTTATTCCTGCAGGTATTTGCATAGTGAATATATTCACTCTCTGGTTGCTTTGGAACATTTTAGAGGTTAAAATCCCATCAGACTTTTTCACCGTGTGCAGCCACTGATACAGGCAGGAGGCTGGGAATTACCTGATGGGCTCTAGTTACAGACTACTGACACAGTAAAGGATTGATTTCATTTCATTTTGGCCATCAAAAAGTTTGGAGTCTGGTTTAAGTCATCCATCTAGACTCCAATTATAATCATATGGAGAACAGCGCATTTAGGAGAACTCATCTCATCTTAATAAACCTGAATGAAATCACAGAATCATAGGATCACGGGAGGGCTTGGGTTGGAAGAAACCTTCAAGATCATCCAGTTCTAAACACCCTGCCATGGGCTGGCTGCCCACTAACCAGCTCAGGCTGCCCATCACCCATCCAACCTCGCCTTCAACACCAAGGACAGGCATCCACAGCTTCTCTGGGCAGCCTGAAATGGAAGCAATGAGCCACATGTTGAAGATACTCAAACATTCATGACTGTAGAGAGAGCCAAATACTCCATACATATTGCCTGCCTGGTCAATGGTATTAAAATGCCAACAACAGACTCATCCAGCTCATGGAAAATGGTGTGAACATGGCGTACAGGATTCTTCCAGCAGCGAGTTAGATCTGCAAAGTGTAAAAATAGGAAATCTCAATGCAATGCAATTTTCCCTCATAACATAAATAGACACATAACTGTTTTGGGGTGCACTGTTACCAGCCTGTCAGTTGCTGTTGGTCAGTGCTAGATGCCAAAGGTCCCACTAACATAGCATGAAGCTGAAAGCTAGATGCTGGAATCAGATCTCCTGACCTTACCATCAGAAATCGAGATGTCATATTTTGCTCAGAGGTGCCTGCTTGTAGGAGGGACAGCTTCCGAGCTTTTTCTGCTCCAGGAACCAGCTCCAGCTTCAGGATTTAAACAGCAGTCAGAAATTAAACTGAGCTTTGTCACCTCCATCAAATAGAAGGAGTGGTTGGGTGGTACAGCTTTCCAAATAACTTAGAAACTGTCACAACAATCAGATGCCTACCTTTTCTTTTTGAACTTGTTAATACATAGAGCTTAATAGCATCAGAATGCCCCAAGCACTTCAGATAACACGACAGCTGTAAACCCTTCTTTAAGGATTCCTTTGTTTAACCACTGAGTAACTGTAATTCAGTGGTGCTGGTGGGAGAAGGGAAGTCCTAATCTTCCCAGATGGTGAATAGAGCTGATGTTCACATGCAGACTGGTGCTGCAGCAGAGCCAGAAACCACTCATTTGGGAAACACAGCACCAAGAAAATAATGGGAATAGCTTCATAAAATCAGGCAGCTTCACCCAAATTTCATGTCAGGTCCATTATTCTTCCTATTTTCAGGAAGAAAGGTTTTCCCTTTTTCTTGTAGTTTTATTTTCTTTTCCTTTCATGCAAGCAGCTTTGTAGCTTAAAAAATTGTTTTCTAATCACCTCCTGGTGTGGACAAATCACACAGGTTTGACTCCATGTTTTACATAGTTAGCATTTTATATTTGTTCCAGTATGGAACTGTACAGCCATAGAATGGCCTGGGTTGAAAAGGATCTCAAAGATCATCCAGTTCCAACCCCCTGCTATGTGCAGGGTCGCCAACCACCAGACCAGGCTGCCCAGAGCCACAATCCAGCCTTTCCTCATAGGAGAGCTGCTCCAACCCTCTGATCATCACAGTGGCCCCTCCTCTGGACCCACCCCAACAGCACCACAACCTTATTGTCCACAGAAAGCATATAACCCTCATTCAATTGCCCTTCCACTCAGCTTAGAGCACTACTAAAACCAGCATCTTCACCTTAGCTCATCACACTGCTGCAGTTCCTTTTACAAGGATTTCACTGGCAAAAATTAAATCAAAGCCATCACAAGGGATTTAGCACAGTTACGTGTTACTGGCTACGAGAGCTGTCAGCACAGTCACCTGTCAGGCTTTGCTGCTGTTCTCTTTATGTAGAGGCACAACAAGGTTCAGACACCTCACAGTGCAATTCTCACTTGGACTGTAAAGAAAAAGGAGGCTTGAAAAGCAGCGTGTGGAAAACAAAGAAACAAGAATTAGAACAACAGTGGGGCCATGGCACTTGTAGGAATTGTTCTGCCTTTAACAGCAGAGCTTTTCAAGAAGTATGAGGGCATTGCAAACCAGACCAGTTTGGACAGATTAACAACTGCAAGTAGTGGGTTCCAAAATTCCAGACATGAAATCAAAGATAGAAAAACTCTTCACATTTTCATCTCTCAATTTTTCGTACATTGTGCATTACAGTGCAAACAAGTCTTCACATACAACTTGGAAGCTAAAGACAAGTCTGACAAAACAGACTGCACAAAAATGATGGATAATTAACAGAGCAAATTGCTCTTTCAAAAACAGAGTTTATGTCTTCTGGTCATAACACTTCAGAAGCCTCAGAGGCTTCTTCTCCTTTGTATATTTTCATTAATCTTAGATTTTGTTTTCATTCAATGTGACCTCACTAAACAAATATTGTCTAAGACCATGAGTATCACATAAATGTGCAGATCTCAAGCTGCTCACTTATCTAGTACCCTTGGCATGATGCTTTATTTTCCTCAGCTGATCATCTAGATTGTGCCTGTTGATTGTGCAACAACAGCCTGTTGGTCTCGATTACCTGTGAGAGGCTCTAACTTTGGCCAGGAAAAATCATTTGAGGACAAGTAATTCTCTTGGAATCAGTAAGGCAGTCTTCCCATTCTTTCTTACCAGCACCCATCTTACATGTTAATAAAGGATTCTGGAAATCAGTTTGAAGATCAAGAAACAATTCAGTTCAAGCATATGCAATCACAGGATTTGTACGTCACCTGCAAAAGTCATTTTATTCTATCCACAATCTCATCCTACATGCAGTTCCTTAGAGGGTTCCTTAGGCACACCAACCCCATGCTCCTATTACAGACCCTTGCATAAGACAGGTGATATACCTACAAGATTATCTACAGCTTAGACTATGAAAACAGGGAGTCTAGCTAGAGAAAATTATCTACCTGTGCTTCTGAGCAATCTGTTAACCACTCTCATACAGTTCAGGCCAATCCAAACAAGATGCAATGACATGTCAGCCACAGAAACAGCTTGATTTTAAGGAGTTTGTTTGGACAAGCCCCTGTTGCATACGGTGGTCAAACATGCATTACTTGGGGGCACATTGTATTTGATTTAACACATCCTCTTACCTGTGGCTTTGCACAGAGTCCAAAGTCTATCAGCTTCAAATTGTCAATCAGCAGATTTTCCCGGTGGATGAGAAAGCAGTCAGGAATGATTTCCACCCAAATGCCCAAGGAAACATCTTTTCTCTTCTCTTATTTCCTGCTGTGGACAGTGGTTCTCAGTCTACTCAAAGCTCGCTCGCTCTCGCTGTCTCAGAGATCTTCACTGACTGCTGGCAAGTTCCCATCTTCCAATATCCCAGGTGGGAAATACTAGCTTGTATCTGTTGGAAAGGACCTGGGGACTAGGAGGACAAGTGGTGAGAGACCACAGGCTGAATGCAAGCCAGCAGTGTGCTCTGACAGAAAAGAAGTACAACAAGAATATCAGCTGCATTAAAAAGCAGCACAACCAGACCAGGACAAGTCATTCCTGCTTCAACACTCATTGCACCACATCTACAATACTGTATCTGGTTTTTGGCCAGGAAGGATAACAACCTGAAACAAACTCTGAAGCAAGTTCTATGGATGACCTCCAGCCTGTGCAGGGGGCTGAAGCTCCCACTCAGAGAATAGAAGCTGGGGAGAATGATCTTTGTGACAGAAAATCCATTGGATGGGGCCAGAGGAATGCATCTCACCCCATACCCTCTGTACAGCCACCATTTGTTTAAAGGATCACTCTTCCTTGAGGCACAAAACTAGAGCAGGTTACACAACAGACTGACACCACAAGGGCTTCTCTCGAGATACAAACTGCAGCAAAGAGCATCACAAAAATGTGAAACCAACACTCAGATCAGATCTGTGTCTCTGCTCCGCTCATTAGGAGCATCATGTTTTACTCCCCTTTCAGAGGAAGATACTTCTTCAAGGATAACAAAATCCAGCTCAGCTACAGAACACAGTACCACATAGCAATAAATATCTAACATTTCCTGTAGGGAAAGAATCCTAAGCACAAGTTATTGTCTGAGTTTCAGCTGGGACTGAATTATCTTCTTCAGTGTCTGATATAATACTACGTTTTCATTCTAGAGAAACAATGGAGATAGCGCAGTGATGCTTACAGCTGCTGCCAGGCAGCGTTGTAGAGAGCCACAGTCAATCTCAGCTGAGAGCCCAAGGAAGTGAGAAGGAACAGAACTAGGACAGCTGACTTAAACTGGCCAAAGGATATTCCATACTATATGACATATTGTGGAAGGAGTTTTGAAGGGGGTATAACTTCATGTCAATCTCTTCCACTACTAGGAGGCTAACTGGACACTGATTGGTAGGTGGTGAGCAATTGCTTTTGCATTCATCATAACTATTATCCTTTTCTCTATCTCAGTACATAATTCTATCTCAACCCATGAGTTCTACTTTGTGTTACTTCTCCCCCCTTCAGTTCTCTCCTGCAATCCACTGGAATGGAGTGGAGTACTGTAACTCTCTCTGCCAACAGAAAAATAAAAACACATTCATTATTATTTATGGAAGACTGACTGCAGTTCAGGCTCACTGGTTTGAGGTCTCTGGGCATAACCCTGACTGTGAACAGAAGCAATTGCTGAAACAGTCTGTCAAAAAAAGACTGGAGCTTCCTCTTCCAAAAGGCGGTCCTTAGAAACAATGCAATCAAACAGCTTCCCTGTAAGATAAGGTTATCTGAAAATGCATTTAGAGAGTATCAGAGAAAGATAAGTAAGAAAGACAGCACAGAAAGCAGAAACTATTTCTTACCTCTATGACTATAAATATTTCTTTGATGTCTCTCTTACGTGATCCAATGGGCAAACATGTTGATGACTTCAGTTCTTCATGGCATCAATTTCTGTTTTAGCATGAGGCAAGTCATCCTTAAGAGACCATAAAAGCAAGCGATGAAATCGCTAACTACTGTGACATACCAGGTACCACATCTGACTGCTGTGGAACAGAACAAGCACATATGGGACAGTACACAATTCAACATCAACTCAGCAATGACTGACATCACTCCCATAGAAATTCTGAAACAGAGCTGTGAAAAATGAAAAGTAAAACATTCAGCATTTTCATTGGCATTTTGGTAAAGTTGCTGTAATAATGTAACAATAATGTAATGTAATGTAATGATGTAATAACTTCCTCCATTTTAAAGCCAGAGAATTCTGCCCTCTGAACAACCAGCAACAAGATTTGTGGTGCTCTGTTAAACTTTTTCCAGCTCTACAGCATCTTTCAAAAGGCAATGGGACCAGTAGGCTGCATTCGTATGTACCATCCCACCTGCCCCCGTGTTCTTGAGAACTCCACAACTCCAACAGAAGATATTATCATATTTAAATGCCTTTTGGCTTACCCCTACAGTAACTTTCTCCATGATTTTTAGTGCAACTTTTTCACCAGACAGAAGATGCCGCCCGAGTTTTACCTTGGCAAAACCACCTACAAATCAAAACACAGATGCTTAAAGTTGAGTGTGAATTCTTCTCTAATATAACATTACAATTTCCAACTGGTTTAAACAACGAATTTCAAATTTATACAAATGAAACCTGACTTAGAGAACTGACAAGAGCTGTTAATCTATTCTCAGATTAATTCTAGAGTGGTGAGACAGACTGTTAGGCGTGCTCTTTCTGTACAAAGATGACACTTACCCGTTCCAACTGTTTCATGGAATTCCTAGTACTTGAGAATTTCCTCGTAGTCACTGACAGACATCCTGAAATGTGCAAGAACTGAAGATCCTCCAAGCACGTGCAATGAAGAAGTGCCAGCAGTGTTCACATCCTACTTAGGACATATTCTTAGAGGCAGAAGGGACACTCGTGGCAGATCCAGCAACGCTCATCTTCTCACTAACGTGCATCCCCCTCTCACCCAGCAACAACAAAACACAGTGCATGAAGCTGGCTTCACTTAGGTTAACAATATGGAACATCCCTCAGGGCTTTGTGCCACAGAGCAGTAGCAGGGCTGGACTACAGCTTGAGGAAGCAGTGGAAGCCTTTCCCTGTATGGTTCCAGTGTCCCTGCACGAACCCCACAGCCAGAGCGTTGCAAGCTGAGCTGTCTTGCTGTTTCTTGTACTCATCCCAATCTCTGCGAATGAAAACTCAGAATTCAGTCAAGGCGTTGATTGAGCACGAGCGTGCCTTTATTCAATAGGAAAAAGGAGGGGGTGTGAGGTCTGGAGGAAAGATGGGACTCATTCTCTGTTGTCTGACGAGAGTGTCTCAGAAGTCGTGCTGTTGCCCGGAGCCTGGGACTCTTGGCCTGATTCTACCTCCCCCTCCAAGATGTTTGGCTTCTCCTCTGTAATGCTGACCTGAGCCTGCATGGTTGTGCTGCTGTCGGGGCACTCATGCTGTGCTTGGGCTGGGCTGTCCCCGAAAGGCACTCGGTTCAGGCTGGTGCCTGAGGAGTCTGGCAGGCTCAGGTCAGCAGCTTCAACAGGTATGGGATGAACGAGAGCTTCAACGATGATGGCATTCTTCTCTTTATAACTGATGTTATACGGAAGGCTTTCATCTGAACTGCAGCATCCTGTGCTTAGTAACAGTTCTTCATTGATGGAATCACAGGATGCTGCATCGTAACATGCCTGGCGTCTTGGAGATATACAAGGGCTCGGGTCACCTAGGAAGGAGTAGATGCACAGCAGTTAGTGTCAAAGTTTCACAAGATGAATCATGAAACAGGTTCTTGACATTTGGCTATGCAGTGATGGTGGGCAGAAGCAAATAGGCTTCTAGCAACAGTGTCACTGTCTTGAAAGTGATCCTCGTGCAGGTCCAGCTCTTGTGTTGACAAGAGACTCATTTGGGAAAGACAGGGGTCAACTGAAGATGTCAGGCACAGGCTTGAATGCCAGAAGGATGTACAAGCCCACTGAAAGCATGAATTCTACCTGTGTTGCTGACAAGCAGTGTTTTGAAAGCTGGATTTGCATGCTTACCTGCCAGGACCAAGACTTCAGCTTCAGAGGGCTCCCTGGCACTGCTCTGCAGTTGGCGTTTGGCCACAGGGGATGGTTTGCCCAGGCAGAAGCAGGAACGCCAACTGCAAGCTGCTGACTCTGCCCTCTTACTGGGAGAACTCATTCTGCAGAGAAAACAGAGCATGCTGTCAGTCGTGGTGCAGGGTGAGGGAAGAGCTGCACCGAACCCTTGCCAATAGTTGCCTGTTCCGGGCAATGCCTGGTTTCTGCTGAAACACAGCTTAGAAAAGCGCTCTGTTTCAAACAGCAGAGGATGCTTCCATTCCTACAGCTCAGCCCTCAAGTCCTGTTGGCTAAATACCTCTCAACGATGTCAAGCAGGGACATGGATCCCGAGAATGTTGGAGGCTCAGGCTGCTTCGCTCTCCTGGGGCAGGCCTTCAACAGGGAACGAAGGCAGGAGATGAACTTGCCCCGTTTCTTTGGCTCTGCGCAACAAAACAAAAAAACAAGTTCATTTCAGCCCTGGCTCGGTTGGACGAGGCCGAGTGCAACACATTCAACAGAACACGTAACAACAGAAAGCATGTTCCCAAAAAAAGACACGCAAGAACGGATTTTCCCCATCCCTGGAGGTGCCCAAGGAGCTTAATGCAGTTCTCTTTCTAAGCTTGCTCAACTCGGGCATTAATGAACCCCCTGAAAGCCACGTTCAGACCCCATTTTACTAACCCGCATTGTCAAATGTAAAATACGCACCTGGCTTTGGCAATGAATGTAGGATGGACTCGGGCAGTTTTCCCCTGATGAGTTCCACGCACTCACCAGGGAAAAAACCAACCTGTAATAAGAACAAAAAGACAGGTGGGCATTAGCCCAAGCCCAGAGCCAAAGGGAAGGTCCTCTGACACCGACACAGGGCAACTGTTTGCATCCAGAAGCCATTCTGTGCAGGCAGAGCAGCTCCAACCGGAGATTCCCGACTCTACTGAAGCTGTGCTCTCTAGTCAAAAATGTGTGCCTACCTCAAAGCCACGCTTGCCTCTCCAAAAGGGGCTCATCTCCTTTGGTGGCATATCAACAATGCACACGATGTCTCCAACCTGCAAAAGATTGAAACATCAATCCCAGCTTCAGCACAGCTAAAACAAAAGCCTTCTTCTACGACACAAAATATGAGAGTATTCCCGAGGCGTTCACACTCTATACTAATTCTGTGCACAACAACAAGGAACGCCTGGAACTGCTTACCTCCAGAGAGAGCTCATCCGGCCCCTGGGCGACGTGGCTCCTAATAACATGGGCTGCCGCAATTGCTGGTACGTTTAAAGATGACATAGCACGCACCAGCTGCGGCTCCCGCATGTTATCAGCCTGCAAAACAGAGCACAGGCCGTGGTCAGGAGATGAGGACAAACCAGGAGGATTTCAAGGTGAGGAGCACATCTGCAAAGAAAGCTGCAGCAAATGCGCTCCGTCCTTATCAGGAGCACTTCAGAAGGAGCTGCACGTCTCATCACAGTTATTTCCCTTTCTGGCGTGCATTGCCAGGCCATGCAAAGATGCATCTCTCTCTACCCAGACTAATCAGCAATGGCACTGGCACAGACAGGTGGCCAGGCCCTTTTTGGCCCATTCTTTCCTGCAGGAGAGTACACCTGCAGCTCCTTCTAATGGCTCAACACAGGGAAAAAAGACCGGCCAGAGCTTCATACTGTACCTCCGTCGCCGCCAACTCAGGCTCACGGCTGATCCCACTGCACGCAGCACCCATCACAGCAAGTGTGAACAGCTGGAACAGAGCAGAAACACACTTCTGTTTTCTCTATTCACACAGCACAGTATGGACAGACTTCATCAGAGCTACCCGCGCATACCCTGCGGCAAAACCATGCGGGGGGACAAAACATGGCACGTACCTGGCAGTGAGATCACCTCAAGCTATCTGCAGCAGTTCCTTGTCGCTTTGCTCGGATGAAATGAGAGCAAAAGCTGCACCGAGGCAGTGGGCGGAGGGTGAGGAGAGGAGAGAGAAAGAGCAGGTCAGTGAGCAGGGCTAAGACAGTCATGGAATAACACACACAGCACAACTGTCCCACCCACTTGCTGCAAGACATGCTGAGTCTCAGGCTACGTGATGCCTGTCCGCCCAGCAACTTTACAATGCTTCCACTACTGAGCAAAGACAATGGAAGAAGCACGGGACAGGTGCCAACTTTACTGATACCCCCTTTGGAACGTGTGTACCGGGGAAAATTACGTCTGATGGTCAAGAGTAAGCAATACGGTGCTGTGAGCTCAAACAGCCAGCACCTCACTGCCCACCCATCCATCCCACGTCAGCTCAGCTTACCTACAAGCTGCTGCACACGACGGTGAGAAGAAAAAGCACTAAAGATACTAACTAAAGCCACTAACTAAAGGCACTAACTAACGGCACTAACTAACTAAAGGCACTAACTAACTAACGGAACTAACTAACGGCACTAACTAACAACAGTAACTAACTAACAACGCTAACTAACTAACAAAACTAACTAACTAACAAAACTAACTAACTAACAAAACTAACTAACTAACGGCACAAAAGGCACAAGAACAACAAGACAACCAACCACTCCGACCACTAGCTCACCCACAAAGGAACACAGAACGCACCGCTCCTCCCCTCATTCCAGCCGCTTATGACATCACCAACGGCCAACAGCCTGGTCCACCATGACCCCCCACAAGGCGGGGAGCCAAGACCACGTGGTCACATCTGATTCCAACACGGCACCACAACATTCCAGGACTCAGTGTGGGCTTGGAATTCTATCCTGGTGTGGCAGCGCAATGGGAGGTGTTAGGGCACAGCTGAAGAGCTGACAGACAACGGACGTTTCCAAAGGAGGGTGCCAGATTAACTCTCAGCATTCTCTTGCGGGGCTCTTAGGAATGCTTCAAACCCATTTTCACTGCCTAGCTCATTTCTAGAAAGTCCAGTTGAGAAATGCTCACTTTGTCTGGGGAACGCCTCTATGCATCATGAATGAAAAAAAAAATAAAATGGGCACGCGACCCTATGAAACTTACCTCTCTGCTCTTGCTGTCAGCCAGACACCTCAGATGAGCATGACGTGTCCCTGCACCTGAATGAAGATTCACCCAAGTCTGTGTTCCTCTCTGCTCCATCTCTGGCTCTAAAAGAAACACAGACAGAGATGATTACAAGATCCTTTGTGCAGACGAAAGACAAGGGTGCACACGAATTCTGTTTAGCAAGAAATACTACAGTCCCAATGGACTGCGGTGGTAGTATTTGAATCCTCATTTGGGGCTGGAGCTCAACAGGTCACACATCAGAAATAACACAAAGTGCATCTGGAAGACGTGTCTTAAAGCCCAGAAAATCCAACACGGGAGGGGGCTGGACAGTGGACCACAAGTGTCCATTTCCATTGCAGCTCCCTGTAGAGAACAGCACCAATCAGCAGGCGTGAATCAATTCATTCACAAGCTGCCCAATGACTCTGTTCTTTACGTGATAAAGAAACACACAGAGATTCCTGACCAAAAAGTTGGGAGTTAATAACGACCAAAGAGGTTCCTGTTCCTACACCTCATCCTCTCACCCCAACTCCTGGGTGATGCCCACAGGCTTCAAGTCAGCTCTCAAATCCATTGAACTCCAGTCACAGAACTCCATCAAAAAGGATGTCACACATGTGACACTTACATGCATTTTGCATCAGAAACAGTGATGCCAGCAGGAGCAGAGAGGTGACTGTCCCTCTGTACTCAGCACTGGTGAGGCCACAACTCTAATTCTGTGTCCAGTTTGTGCCCCTCACTGCAAAAAAGACACTGAGGCATTGGAACGTGTTCAAAGAAAGGCAACAAAGCTGGTGAGGGGTCTGGAGCACAATGGGGCCATATGAGGAGAGGCTGCAGGAGATGGGAATGTCCAGCCTGGAGAAGAGGTGGCTCAGGGGAAACCTCATTGCTCTCTATAACTTCCTGAAGGGAGGTTGCAGTGAGCTGGGGGTCGGCCTCTTCTCTCGTGTCATTACTGATAGAACTAGAGGGAATGTTTTCAAGCTGCGGCAGGAGAGGTTCAGGCTGAACATTAGGAAATATTACTTCTCAGAAAGAGTGGCCAGGCACTGGAATGGACTGCCCAGGGAGGTGGTGGAGTCACCCACCCTGGGGGTGTTCAAGGAACGTCTGCAGAAATCCCTGCTGAAATCCTGACCTCTGCCACAGGTGGCTGAGTGACACAAAAGCTGTGTCCTTGGTTCCTGGCCTTACCTTCCCATGCCGTTCATCTTGCTCTGCAGCTCCTGTTCTGAATAATCTTCTTATATTCCCATGTGATGTACCCTGAAATACATCATTTAGTGAGTCTGAACAAAACCTAAGACATTAATTGGAACTGTGAAGAAATGTTTTTTGCACTTTACTTGGAGGATGTTACATGCTATACCTTCTTTTCTCAATTGTAACACATGATTTTTTATAAAAAGAAACATAGCAAGTCAGCTTTTCAGTGTGCACATTGATGAAACTTGGTGAAATACAACTTTAGAAAAAGGTAATTTGAAAATTTAAATATTCTTATCAGAATCTCTGCTATTAGTTACCGTTCCCATGTTCTGATTTGATGATGATTCTCTCAGAGCTGTTTTGTCACTCCCCACCTCAAATGCACTTCAAGTGCTTTAGGAGCATCACTGGAATTTTGAATAAACTCGATATATTTTAGGAAAGCTGCTACAGATGCACGACTGCAGTACTTTGGAAAAATATAATCTTGATTGAATGCTGAACAGTGTTATTTAATTATAATCCAGGTAATTAAATTAATTAAACCAAGGGAATCACCTCCCAGTCAATCAGCTCCCAGCACGGAAATCGCTTCCCTGCCAAGCAGATGCAACCAACACAAGCTGCTACATCACTCTAGGGCCCCACTGAGTCTTCCCAAGGGGTCTCCAAAGGCTTCCCTGTTGACTTCTGGGAACCTGGGAACACTCACATGGAAGCCAGTGCCCCCTAATGTGCCCCAGAGGTTTCTCAGGGCCCCGCAATTAGCTCTACAGACATCCAGACATGCCCCAGAGCAAGTATGTGTGCTGTAGGGAGCCCAAGAGACATTCCAGGGCACCCTAGTACTCCTCAGTGCGCTCAAGGGTTCTTCACCTGTCTCTAAGTATGCCCTATTGGACTTTGTTTTCTCTTCTGGAGCCTTCCTTACTTCTCAGCTTTGCTTTCTCATGCCATTTATCTCGCTCCACAGCTACTGCTCAGAATATTCTTTCTTGCATTCCCACATTCCAACAGAATCACAGAATTGTAGGGGTTGGAAGGGACCTCTAGAGATCACTGAGTCCAACCCCCCTGCCAAAGCAGGTTCCCTACACCACGTTGCACAGGTTGGTGTTCAGGCGGGTCTTGAATATCTCCAGAGAAGGAGACTCCACCACCTCCCTGGGAAGCCTGTTCCAGTGCTCCGTCACCCTCACTGTAAAGAGGTTCTTGCACACATTCGTGCGGAACTTCCTATGCAGAAGTTTCAGCCCATTACCCCTAGTCCTGTCCCCACGCACTACTGAAAAGAGACCAGCCGTGCCACTATGGCCCCCACACCTCAGGTATTTATAAACCTGGATCAAATCCCCTCTCAGCACCGCCAACGACAACCCTCTGCACTCTGCCAGTCAGACAGTTCTTGACCCAATTCACTGTACACTCATCTATTCCATGCTTCCTCAGCTTTGTTATAAGGATGTCATGGGGGACAATATCAAAAGCCTTTCTGAAATCAAGGTAGACTACATCTGCCACTCTCCCCCTATCCACCCAGCCAGTGACATCTTCATAAAAGGCCACCAGGTTGGTCAAGCACGACCTCCCCTTGGTGAACCCATGCTGAGTACTCCTGATAACCTGCTTTACTCCCAGTTCTCTGGAGATGGCATCCAGCACAAGCTGTTCCATCACATTCCCTGGGACAGAGGTGAGGCTGACTGGCCTATAGTTACCTGGGTCCTCCTTCTTGCCATTTTTTAAAGACCGGAGTGACACTGGTCATCCTCCAGTCTTCAGACACCTCCCCAGTTTCCAAGGCCTCTGAATGACTACAGAGAGCGGCTCAGCAATGACCTCCACCAGCTCTCTCAGCACCCGTGGATGCACCCCATCAGGTCCCATGGATTTATGGACCTTAATGTTTCCTAGGCACTCACGGACCACCTCTTCCCTGACTAAAGGGAAATCTCCCATTCCCCAGACTCTCTCATTAACCTCCAGGTTCTGGGATTCCTCAGGGAATGCCTTTTCACTAAAGACAGAAGCAAAGAAAGCATACAGTATTTCCGCCTTCTCAGCATCCTCTGTTACCAGGACCCCTTCCTCTGTTACCGACCCCTCCAACCCCCCCTTGTTTTTTGTTTATTAGCAAACTGCTAACATACTACAAAATAATAGCACTAATTACATAAGTAACATCATCATGCCAGCATCCCGACCACCTGCTTTAGAGATTTCTCCTTCATTTTGTGTAACACTTCAAACACTGCAAAGAAACAAAGGAAGTGCAGAAACAGGACGCCACTTCCCTCAGGATTTTACAGTCTCATTCATGTCTGACAGATGGAGGCCCTGACAACAAGAGCTGTGTCTGTCCATAACAAGGATTCACCTCTGCAGGTGCAGGGGCAGCTCTCAGAGAAGCCTTCTTCATTTCTGCTTTCTTCTCTTTTTGTCTTTTGTCTGGGAGCTGGTGTCAATCTGCCTGAGGGTAGGGAGGCCCCTTCAGAGGGATCTAGATAAGCTGGATCAACCTCACTGGGCTGAGGTGAATGGGATGAGGTTCAGTGAGGCCAAATGCCAGGTCCTGCACTTTGGCCACAATAACCCCATGCAGCGCTATAGGCTTGGGGCTGAGTGGCTGCAGGACTGTGCAGAGGAAATGGACCTGGGGCTGTTGGTCGATGCTCAGCTGAACATGAGCCAACAGTGTGCCCAGGTGGCCAAGAAGGCCAACGGCATCCTGGCCTGTATAAGAAATAGTGTGGCCAGCAGGAGCAGAGAGGTAATCATCCCCTTGGACTCAACACTGGAGAGGCTGTGCCTCAAGTCTTATGTTCAGTTTTGGGCTCCTCGCTACAAGAAAGTCATTGAGGCACTGGAACTTGTATGTGGAAGTCTGTCCCTTGAGCAGCTCCCATTCATCATCAGCTCCCATTCTGAACCCCACTGTGCAAAACTTCTAACTTCTACTGCAGATGGCTGCAGTCACCAAAGCTCAGCCCACTATCCAGGTATCAGCCTTCTCCCTTCTGTTTTCCATCTTAGCCCATAGTTTTGCTCCCAAAAATGGAACTGCACTCCAACAGTCAAAACACAAACTAATACATCACTTTCACTGCTCCTTCCTGCACCCCCAAATTAATGGTTACCTGACATCCCCTACAGCACAGCACCTGCTCACAAGTATCATTCAAACTCTATTCTTTCATACTTCTTGATAGAGGACAGTAAAAACTCCCTTCTGCATGGCACTAAGGACAGTCTGTCCCCATCACATCCCTCTGTGTGCTGAAAGCTGCCATTGGATCTCTTGCAGCCTGCTGGCTGCTGCTCACAAACACAGGGAACTGCACCACACTGATTCTAAAGAGAGAAAGGAAGAAATGCTGGTGGGAATGGGCACCCAAGGATTGCAGAGATGCTCCAGATTGTGCCAGAGATGGAATCTCAGAGTGCTGGGACATGATTGATCACTAAGGAAAACACTTGGAAGCACATTCAATCTGCAGAAGCTGTAATTACTGGGCACAGTCAGCTTTCCTATGGCTCAGCTGGAGTAGGAGGGTGCTCTCAGACATCTGCTCAGGGGCTTCAGCTGAGACACCTGCACAATGCTGGGATCATTCTGATGGAAACTATGTCTTCAGATACCATGGTTAAATCCATCCAAAATGATCAAGCAGAGCCTTAGCTCTTGAGCAGCACTTCTTCCCCACCCTTCACTACTCCAAGCAGCTCCAACAAACTTCTCAGAAGAAATCCAGGCCAGCACAGACCTGGCAGACCAGAACCAAGTGCAGCCTGTGGGACGGCAGTGCCCACTCCTTGCTTCCACCCTGCTCCAGCAGGTTAAGGAGTCTGAGCCTCACTGGCCTTTGACAGCTCAAGACTTTCAGCACCTCATGCCAACATTTCTCACTAAGATACACCTCAGGCATTGAATTCTCTTCTCACTACCTCCTCCCAGTCCTTCCCTAGGAACAGAGACCATTCAGATTCTACAGCAAACTACAGCATCTGCACTGCAAGAGCACACTGAACCACCTGCAACAATGAAACATGGTTTTGGAGAGTGGGTTTGAAAACACACCTTTAGACAGCTGTCTCCCTGTAGCCAAAAGGAAACCAAGCAGCAAAAGAAGAGTCCAGCCTGAAACATGCCCATGCTACTAGCCCAGGTTTTTCACAGTGAATGTAAAATCCATCCTGCTCTTGAGGTAACAAATGACCAGTGGGTCTCCCCTTGCTCCACCCCTTCTCCTTCAAAGCCAGAAAAAGAAAGAAAAAACAAGCAGAAGAAACCCAGACGTACCTTTCCACACACAGAGCAGAAAGTGGAACAGCAGTTGGTCTCCTTCCTGAGACATGGTGGGGAGCATCCCAGAGGAAGCCCAAGTTCTTTGCTTCTCTCCACAGGGACTTCAAGCACTCTTGGCAAGAGCTGCTTAGGTTCTTTCTTCAACTGCTTCCAGCACCAGAATCTCCTTTGGAAAAGGAACACTAAAGAAAGAATCAGCAAATGAGAAAGAATGAGCAATAACCACTTTCCCAGCTTTCTTCTGACATGCAATTAAGACTCACGACTTGGGCAAGGTCTTAAAATCAGCTGGTTACAAGAACTGTCCCAAAATATATCCAGCTTCTGTACAGCTGCCGTTATTTCTGTCAGTGAGTGTAATCACAGAATCATAGAATGGCCCGGGTTGGAAGGGACCTCAAGGATCATGAAGATCAATCGCCTCCCTGTCCCTGCTGGCCATCCCCTCTTCTGATGGAGCCCAGGGGACCATTTGCTCTCTGAGCTGCAAGAGCACGCTGATGGCTCACGTTCTGTTTTTCATCCACCAGGACCCCCAGGTCCTTCTCTGCGGGGCTTCTCTTAAGGACTGCTCCTCCCAGGCTGTAGAAATGCCTGGGATTCCTCCAGCCCAAGTGCAAAACCTTGCACTTTGCTGTCTTGAACCTCATTAGGTTCACCTAGGCCAACCTCTCGGTTGAGCTCCCTCTGAATGGCATCCCTTCCTTCCACTGCATCAGCCGCACCACTCAGCAAACAGCAGAGGGTGCACTCCATTGCATCATTGGTGTCACTGATAACCATGTTAAAAAGCACTGGTCCCAAGACAGACTCCTGGATGACACCACTTGTTATCAGCCTTCACCGGGACATCGAACCATGAATCACCACCCTCTGTCTGTGGCCTTTCAACCAATCCCTTATCCACCAGGTGGTCCACCTGTCAAATCCACATCCCTCCAGTTTAGAGATAAGGATGTGGTGGAGGGCCATGTCAAAGATCTCGCTCAAGTCCAGGTCAATGACATCAGTTTCCTTCCTTTTGTCCACAAATGCCGTCACTCCATCATAGAAGAGCACCAGATTGGTTAGGCATGGCCCTCCCCTGCTAAAGCCACGCTGGCTGTCTTGGATCACATGCTCATTCCTTATATGATCAAGCATGTCTTTGAGGCAGATCTGTTCTTCAGCATTTTCATCACAGTTCTACATTTGAATCAAATAATTGGTGTTGCTGCCACCAAGAAAACCTCTTTGTCTTCTACTCCTGCTGCAGCTTTCACCAGAAGCAAAGGGAGAGGCCACCTCCTAGATCCAAATTTTAAGAAACCAACACCCAATAGGTGTCATCTGAAGTAAAATAGGAGAGAAATTAAGATGACTCTTCTGCATCCAGCTTGGATCACTCCCTCACTCAGGCACACCACCATCAGATCAAGGAGATGCTGCCTTCAGCTTAGAGATTGTATGGGAAATCACACCTTGAACCTCTGATTAATCAGCTGAGGCAAGTGTTGGGTCAGCTGCGGGAGCACAGGTGAGAGTAATGGAGCTGTGCTCACAGAAGGGGTGGACATCGACTCCACCTCCTCTGAGACCTCATTTAAAGGCTGACCACCACTGAGGCAGCATCTCTTGGAGATTGCTCCCCAGTTGAGACTGCCTCAGCTTTCTGGTCAGAACATCGACATTGGTGAGTTTTCCTTTGCTAACAACCTTTGACTATTTACCACCATCTTGGTTAACATCTTTTTATTAGCCACCCTTACAGAGACCATTAGGGTTTGGGCTTCCAAACTCTCAGCAAGCATTTGGATCAGCCAGCTTCCTGCTGGGGAGCCCCCTGCATCACTGCTGCCTATTCTGGTACCGGACCCGCAGATGCTTCAGAGCTCATTAGCATGGACTTCCTTCCTCCCCTCAGCAGCTGCTCCTGCACTCACCTTCATTCCTACTCAGATACCGGCCGCTTCCAGCACCAGCTGACCTGCAAGACACAGAAAGGAAAGGTGGGAGTCATGCAAATCCCCAAGAAGCCCAAGGCTGCATCACCACCACGTATGGCAGCCTCGGGAAGTCAGCTGCAACTACAGCCTTTGTCAGAATGGAAACAGGAATTGTCAATTAAGTATGACCTCTGAACTCATTGCCACCATCAGAAACAGGCACTGAAATCGCTCACTTCACTGCAGCTGGTTACCTCCAAATTCTTTTACTTTTAGGAAAATGCGGACACAGAATTGAAGGACACTTGAAAAGTGACATCTACTTCCCCATAGGTGGTTAAACTTGGAAGCAGGACTTGAGCAAGAAAAGCTTCTCGGCTCAGAATCACAGAATTATCAAGGTTGGAAAAGACCTAGAAGATCATCTGGTCCAACCATTGCCAATACTTCCCGGATAAATCATATTCCATACATCACATCCAAACGTTTCTTGAACACTCCCATGGTCGGTGACTCCACCACCTCTCTGGGCAGTTCATTCCAGTGCCTGACTACCCTTTCTGAGAAGTAATATTTCCTAATGTCCAGCCTGAATCTTCCCTGGCGCAGCTTAAAACCATTCCCTCTAGTTCTATCACTGATTACTCAAGAGAAGAGGCCAACCCCCAGCTCACTACAACCTACCTTCAGGATGTTATAGAGAGTTATAAGGTCTCCCCTGAGCCTCCTCTTCTACAGGCTGAACAATCCTAGTTCCCTCAGCAGCTCCTCGTAAGGTTTGTGCTCCAAATCCCTCACTACCTTCATAGGTGAAGACATTCCAGAACCGCAAGGTTTTCCTGCATGGAGAGGCTCAAAACTGAATAGGTCAGACCTCCTCCTCTCCATCATTGCTGTCACGTGAAAGGCTGTCCTTGGAACTGCAGTGACTCATGCATCCTAACTGCACTCCATTGATGGAAGCACACCGTGCATCATCGCTACTTGCCGGGGTGTTCCTGCACTGGCAAGGGATGGATTCACCTGGAAAGAGTAGATACACAGCAGTTAGTGTAAACTTTCACTATCCAAGGAGGCAAAGGCTTGGTGCTGCCTGTCAAGCAGGTTTCAAGCAGCTTGCGAGACTCATTTGGGAAAGACAAGTGTCAACCAAAGATGTCAGGCACGGCTCGAACGCAGGAATACAGAAAGAGGTACAAGCCCACTGAAAGCATGAATTCTACCTGTGTTTCTGACAAGCAGTGTTTTGAAAGCTGGATTTGCACCCTTACCTGCCAGGACCAAGACTTCAGCTTCAGAGGGCTCCCTGGCACTGCTCTGCAGTTGGTTCTCGGCCACAGGGGATGGTTTGCCCAGGCAGAAGCAGGAACGCCAACTGCCAGCTGGTGACTCTGCCCTCTTACTGGGAGAACTTGGTCTGGAGAGAGAAAACAGAGCATGCTGTCAGTCGTGGTGCAGGGTGAGGGAAGAGCTGCACTGAGCCCTTGCCAATAGTTGCCTGTTCCCAGCACTACCTGGTTTCTGCTGAAACACAGCTTAGAAAAGCCCTCTGTTTCAAACAGCAGAGGATGCTTCCATTCCTACAGCTCAGCCCTCAAGTCCTGCTGGCTACATTTGCTTTTCTCTGGGGCTGGATTCTATATGAATTTGGTCTTGTCCCACATAACACAGCCAAACAACTTCTCAGCCTGACATTTTATTGAGTCTGGCCCTCCAGAATAATTGGTGCACTAACAAGCTCACAACATGCTTGATTAAAGCACGGAATTAAAAAGAAAGTCAGCCAAACAGAGGGTCACATAGAACAAGAAATGACAAATAAACACTCCTGAAAGGCTACGTACTGCAAACAGAGGGAACGGTGCGGAACAGGCTGGGTAGGGTTTATTCCACATCGAGCACAACAAAATCTGCACTAAAATGGGATGGGGGAATTCCATTCCACCACCAAATACAGGTGTCTCCAAGAGGCAAAAAAAAAAAAAAAAGAAAAAGAAAAAAAACAACCCAGAAGTTTGAACTTCAGAAGTTCAGTTCCTTTTCCCATTTCTGTTACTGTGAAGAAAATAATGCCATTTGTGTCCAAACTAAGGGCAAAAGAAATAAGTAACTCACATGACAAATGCACAGGTGTTGAATCTTCAGCATCCATTAAATCCAAGTTCCTTGTTTTTGTGGGTTTTTGTGTGTGTGTTCTGCTTTGTGTTGTGGCATTTATTTATTTATTTATTTTGTTCTTTTTTAGTCAAAAGTTATTAGCAAAGGAAAACTCACCAATGTCGATGCCTTGACCAGAAAGCTGAGGTAGTCTCAACTGGGAAGCAGTCCCCACATCCCCCTCTGCCCCCCCCCCCACAATGGCCACTCCCGCGCACTGCAGCTCAGCCAATCGGAGCCGGCGGAGCTGCCGCTGCCCAATGGGAGGCCGGGGGAGGCGGGCGCTGGGACGGGGAGAGGAGAGAAGAGACAGAGGCAGCACTGAGGTGGGATGGGCTGATGGGGAGTGCGGGGAGGACAGGGGGGTGTGGGGCTGTGGGGGGGCAGAGGGGGATGTGGGGCTGCAATGTGTCAGCGTCTGGAGCACAGGTGAAGGCAGCTGAGCTGTGTGAGCAGTTGTGTTTGAGTCTGGCTGCAGCTCTCTTAGACCCCACTGAAGGGCTGAGTGCCACTGGGAAAGGATCTCTGTGTGGAGATTGCTTCTACTAGAGGTAGTTCTATCAGACTGTTCTATAGAGCTGTGCAGGGGCTGTAAAGGGAGCTGAGGGGGACTGTAGGGGGGATATGGGGCTGTGGTGGGCCATAGGAGGACTAGGGGCTCTAGGGGGCTCTGAGGGTGTGTAGGGGTTGTGGGGAGCTATTGGAGGATATGGGCAGGTATGGGGCTTTAAGGGGTGGTGTATGGAGAGACAGAGGGTTGTGGGGGCCTTAGGGTGATATGGGGCTACTGGGGGCTGTCGGGGGCAAATATGGGGAGGAATATGGAGTTGTAACAGATTGTGGGGGTGTAGGTGTGGTATATATATATCTATATATATAGATCTGTCATTGTCTTCATTCGAAGAAATCTGAAAATAAAGAGTCCCAGCTGATAGTAAAGACTACCCAGAGGGATGGGATGACCATATGGACTGTGCTGAGGATGCTTTATAATGTGTGATAAACACTGTGAAGCAGTGTTGCTCCAGGAAATGGCCCAATACGACACAGAAGCAACTTTAAATATCTTTATCTGTTCATATCTAGCTGTTCATATCTAATGTCTATTTTACCCAATGTTTTCCAGTTCCAGAAGCAGAGGATGCCTTTATCAACAAGCAGAAGGTGCAGAAGGAGGTGAAGGCTGCACCAACAGAAAATGCCACGCTGAGCTGCGAGGTGGCCCAGGAGAAGACGGAGGTGAAGTGGTACAAGGAGGGGAAACTGATCACCTGGTGCAAGAAGTTCAGGGTGGAGTCAGAGGGCAAACAGCGTCGGCTGGTGGTGAGCCAGGTGGAGAAGAAAGATGCAGGGGAGTACAGCTGCGAGGCTGCTGGCCAGAAACTCACCTTCAAGATTCATGTCACAGGTAAGACAGGTGTTGTCTGAAATACAGCAGAGAACAGTCAAGTAAAATCTAGTTTCTATTATACAGTGATCCAGTTGCAGTAGTCTGTGCTGAGGTTTTTTCCCTAGACTTGATTGCCTGGGTTTGTAGAAAGTATTTGGTTTTAGTATGGCACAAAGACCTGTTTCAGTCTGTCTGTAGAATAATAATTACTGATATATGTACAGTGGAAGCAATATTCAAGATATTATTCAAATCTCTCCTGTGCCTGAGATCCCAAACTGTAATTCCTGTTCACAGAAACATTTGACTAAGATAAGTATGTGCAGTGAGGCTGGAGTGCATGTTGTACGTGCAGCCTTTCATGGCAGGAGAAGCAGGAACTTCTCCTAGTAGTACACTGCCTTTTTACTATGCCTTTATGTTGGAGGCTGCATCTGGATAGGTGAGTCTGCTCCTCACAGTAAGAGACCTGGTAGAGCTGACTATTCCCAGAGCTCAAAGCAAAATAGATAGCTGCAAATCACACACAAAGAAGAAAGGACTGCGTTGGTGAGCATATTTCCTTTGTGCCTTTGACAGTCACAGTTGTGGCAATGTTAGAGGCCATGAGGAGTCTGTTCAGGAAGCCAGGAGTACTGTTCTGGGTCATGAAAAGGCAGCCAGTGATTTGACTATCACACGTTTATGTGTTTTGATGTTTCACAGTGGGTCTTAAGTAAAAGGAACTCAGGTTTTGGTTGCCTGCAGGACAGATGTTCTTTTGGGTTCAATATGTTTGCATAGTGACTTGCAACCATGGGACTGGTGTTCAAGGACCCTCTTGGTTCCTTCAGTTCCTGGGTTCTTTCTTGCCTAGATTTGACACTTAGTTTTAACAGAAGAGCTGATATTCTCTAGTGAAGGCTATTAGTTTGGGCACAAGTGGTAACCTAAACCTGTTCCAACCTGTACATACAAACCTGCAAGATGGTCTCATTTCAGTCCCTCAGTCAATACTTTTTCTTTTCTTCCCTCAGAGCCAAAACCTGTGTTTATAAACCAGGAGCAGGTGCAGAAAGAGGTGAGTGCTGCCCTGGCAGCAAGTGCCTCCCTCAGCTGTGAAGTAGCACAGGATCCAACCAAAGTAAAATGGTACAAGGATGGAAGACTGCTTGCCTCCTCCAGAAAGTTCAGAATGGAATCTGTGGGCAAAACACGGCGTCTGGTTGTGGAGCAGCTGGAGAAGAAAGATGCTGGAGAATACATCTGCGAGGCTGCTGGCCAGAAGATGACCTTCAAGTTGGAAACAACTGGTGAGCATTCGCTTTGGGAGCACTAAGCAGCTTTGGTGGGATGTGGATGTGAGGGAATGGGTGGTTTCATTGACATGAGAGAACAGGCAGTGATGCTGTGAAACCAGATGGATGATGCTCAGCCTGGCCATGTGCCTCAGAGCTCTTTGCTCAAGGAAGCCAAGTGTAGTTGTGGCTTTGCTCTCAAGAGCACAGTTTGGTAGGGATGAGTTGGCGGTTGGACTAGATGAGCTTAGTGGTCTTTTCCAGCCTTAGTGACTCTGTGGTTCTCTGCTTCAGGAAAGACCTACTCGCTGACTTACACACGCGTCCAAGTCAAGGATGCAGCAGAAATAAAATCTATAGCAGAAAAGGCAGAATCTCGTGCCCATCTTAAAGTTAAAGGTAATTATGCTTCTGATGATCATTTTGCTTAAATTATCTTATGTTATAAACCAGCTAACATCCTTTGCTTGAATGTCAAGGAAGTTAAACACCACCAGGACCTTTCACAGAAATAAATACTCCTACCTACCTACCTTTCTGCCCTCAAAATATCCAGCTTGTCTTTTGGGATTTACTTTTGCTAAGTAAAACAGATTATTTTCTTAGGAGGTTGATTTTCTACCGCTAGACTTCAGATTTATGTTTGAACGTTGAGGGATAAAAAACATAGCTTGTCTTTTTCTTCACTTTCTCATGCTGTTTGAAAAGAGCACAGAGTTTGTTTGTTTTTTTTACTATCTACAATGTTAGGGTATATATATGATGTTAAGTGTGATAAAGAAAAGGGAGACATTTGAGTTAGCACACTACTCAAGAGTTCAGTCCCCAGCTTCGTAATGCGAGGAGTTTGATATCGGGGTGGGAAGGTCATGTTTTGATTTGGATGTTGGACTGGGAATCAAAAGATCTGGGCTCTCTTCAGGTTGTCAGTCATATTGTCTGACTTCTTAACAACATTCCTTTCTTTCTAGTATTTTTTAATGATGTTTTAAGGCATTTTGAGGTGATAGGTGTAGTGTTCATGTGCAGTAATGCTGACGTGAGTAAGTAGGGTGATAATGTGAGGGTTTTTTACATTCCTTCTAAATCTCTGCTTTCTCTTGTTCCATCCTTCTTAAAGAGCAATCAGTTAATATTGTAAAGGAGCTGTGTGATGAGGATGTGACTGAGCCTGAAGAAGCCAAATTTGAATGCGAGATATCCATTCCTTCTGTGAAACCTCCCAAGTAGTATCTACGTGGGGAAGTCTTACAGGCAGGCAGAAACTTGATTATGCAGCAAGAAGGCACCATCCACCGGCTGACCATACTGAAAACCACCACTGATATGACAGGCACCATTCAGTTCTCAATTGGCAGATCCAAATCCACAGCCAATCTGCTCGTCAGAGGTAACATATCCTGGCTTGGTTTACATCATGAAGATAGAGAATTAATTAATGTACAGTCTTCCTTCACTGGGGTCTTTGAAATATTGTGTGTGTGTCTGGAGGTTCTGCTCCATTTCCAGTTCAAAGTCATTGGACACTAAATGAGACAGCTGCGTCTCAGTAAAAGATCTGTATGAATAGTTGTGATGTGCTTACTATTCAGATCTACAGAGCTGATGTTTTGTCCTTGGCTATACCAAAGAAGTCAAATCAGGTGAAATTAATTGTATTTCTGAAGTAGACAAGTTTAAGTTTGGTAGCACCTAAATTTGATGCAGTTTGTCATTGATTTTATCTGAAAGAAATTTGCAGGCTTTTTATCTCCTGTTGTCCCCAGTGTAAGAGTCTCCATTCACATCCTAAAGTACTTATTATATTTTCAAGTCACTCTTATTTGAATAAAAACCTCAACTGGGAGTAATTTAATAAGCACAGAGCAAGAGCTGGAGCTTGCATTTGGTAGATACTATACAGTATTACTTTATAGAAATGTAATCAATGGCCTTCCCTATAGACAATCATTTGTTTTATCTTTAGAGTTGTTCAAAGAACCATTGTGAAGATGAAATTAATTGGAATGGAATAGATGCAAGAGACTTTCCTCTTCTTCCAATTGTCCTCATCCTTTCTTCTCTTCCACCCCTGCTTTTCAGATTACCATATACAAATCACCAGGAAGTTGGAGGACAAGACAGCTTTGGAATGTCATTCTGTCATCCTGTCCTGTGACTTCAGGCCTTCTCCAAAGGTTGTGAAATGGTTCAAGGGCCACACACCCATCGAGCCCTCTGAGAAGTACAAGATCAAGAGGGATAAGCATTCAGCAGAGCTCCAGATTCTGAAGCTGAAGCCCAATGATGCTGGTGTGTACAAGTGCAAGGCGGGAATTGCAGAGACTGAGGCCACGCTGACAGCTGAAGGTATGAGCAGGGAGGGTGGCCTCTTCCATGTCCTATTTCACCTCAGATTTCTCTTCTTGAGGTTGATTTCTGCCGTTCTCTCCTGCTAACTTTGCAAATGTATAAACTTCACTGAGAAGATTACACAAAGATTATCTAGTCCAGCCATTCTACCACATCCCAGTATGCTTTATAGTAACAGTGGTAACAGTTCACCTTGTTTCCCTACAGCCCACGATGTAGAAGTAAGGAAGCACCTGCAGGATGTGGAAATTGAAGAAGAGAGCTCTGCTGTCTTCTCCTGCGAGCTGTCCCATGATGACGAGGATGTGGAATGGTTTCTGAATGGCAACCTCCTTTACACCAACAATTACAATGACATCAAGAACGTTGGCAACTGCTGCACACTGACAATGAAGCAGGTTAAGCCTGAGGATGCTGGCCCAGTGACAGTGAAGTCAGACAAGGTGTCAGAAGGCGCGCGCCTGAAGGTGATAGGTGGGTCTGATCACAGCCCTCCTGGATGTAAGAGATGCTAAGGAGCTCCAGTTCATTCTATTGTGCAGCAGTCCTGCTACTAAAGCTCACCTCTCTGGGGTGACAAGTCATCAGGGGCTTTCTTCCAGTGGAAGGTTCCATTGCAGCAGATATCAACGAAGGAGGATGGTTTTGGTGTCCTGCCAAAGCATTCAATTGCTTTTTATCATCATTTTACTTAACACAAGGAGAGTTACAGGAGCAAATTTTTTTACTGCTTCAGTGCCATGCAGTGTCAATGCTGTTGTCTCCAAGGATTTATGACTGCAGGGAGAGATCATTCAGTGTGTGTTTTGCCTCTGGAATGACTAATGACCAGGCTGTGAGCAACCCGATCTAGCTGTGAATGTCCCTGTTTATTGCAGGGGAGCTGGGCTAGATGGCCTTTAAGGGTCTCTTCCAATTCTAAGGATACTGTGATTCTGATCTGCTCTCCCCAGTAATTAAGCTCTTTTACTCTACGCGCTCAGAGTTTGAAGGATTTCCTCTTTCTCCTTTCTTTTGCATTTGGTGGATCTTTTTTCCCCAGTGTAAACCTCTGATGTGTGAAATAGAAGATAGATAAAAGGAGTCAATAAAGAGGAAAATCAAAAGTGTTCAGCAGCTTATCCTCTTAATACTGTGGCCTGCTGTATGAGCTGTGCTCCACGTGAGGGCAATGCCAGCTCTCCAGCTTTAGAAGAGCTGCATCCCAATTTTTTCATATATCAGTCCCACCCACCGGCAATGCAGGCTGTCTTTCCTGTTCCCTGTATTCTCCTACTGAATACTTGAGAATTCCATAAAGCGTATTCAGTCAACAGACATGAAACCACTTTAGGTTCTATATTGGTGTCGTCAGTAATGGTAAAGATTTATTGATACCTCTTTAAAAATCTGAACACAACTGGAAATGTCTCAACTTCTGTATCACGTTGTTCTGTTTTGCCTGTTTAATTGCAGAGAAGCCTGCTGTCTTCATGAAGTGTTTGAATGATGCTTTTGTTGAGGAGTGGGGTGTGATTAAATTGGAATGTGAAGTCTCTAAAGAGAAGGTCAAACCAGTGTGGAAAAAGGACGGTGTTGTGCTCACTTCTGGCAACAAGTTTGAGCTGCTACAGTCTGGGAAGACCCTATGTCTCCTTCTCCATGACCTCGAGAAGTCAGATGCAGGTTTATATACCTGTGATATTGGCACTGATGTTGCCAAGTCAAATGTCGGCGTTCAGGGTAAGTACTGTGGAAAGTGAAGGAGTGCTAAAAGCACATTCAGTGTGGTCACTATGTCTTACACCTATTCCCCCACGAGCCTTAATAGTTTCTACAATAGAACTGTATTTCTGCAATTTAGCGCAGTGATGTCTGGAAAATTCCCATTGCTTTTGAAGTAAATGTATCTCCTTTTGCCATGAAAATCACAAAACACGTCAAGAATGTCCTGGAAATGTTTCCTTTCTAAACATCCCTAAAATGGAGAAATGGTTTGAACACCAGTAGGGGTAGGATGGTAACAAATTAGCTAATAGAAACATTTAATGTCTTGTCGTAGGCAAAACCCTTTTTCTCACGCAGCATCCTAGAGTTGTCCTCTCTGTTAGGTTTTTCCCTCTGTAGCTCATTGAATCTTCATTGTGCTCCATGGACTGAGCTGCTCTCCTTGTAGTTCTTCCAGAGCAAAGACAAGAGATTCACGTCTCTTTTTTTTTATAGCTTTCTGGTAATTCTGAGAGGAGAATGTCTTAGAGAATACATCAGTGAGGAACGCAGCCATGATCTGCAAATCCTGAGTTCAAACACCAGTACTGCTACTCACATTGGTCACGAATGCCTTTTCTCCATCTAAACCTCATACTAACCTATCTCTTATCTTCCAGAGCTGAATATTGGCATTAGCAAACGGCTGAAAAACAATGAAATCCAGGAGGTAGAAGATGGCACTTTTGAATGCATTCTGTCCCATGAAAGCATTGATGAGTTCGAGTGGACACTGAATGGAAGCAGAGTGGAAAGTGGTGGGCGATTTAAAGCTTCTAACGTGGGTTGGTAAGAGACTCTCCTTATCAAAAGTGTGACTCCTACTGACTCTGGGGAAGTCGTTTTTATTGCCCGTGGTCTAACCTCCAAAGCCTCTCTGTCTGTGAAAGGTAATGAGATGGGAGAGATTCTGGGGTCTGATTCCTTCAACTGTCTTCTGATAAGATTGTCATGAGAGCTAACTCATAATATGGTTAAAGTGAATAGCAACCTTCTACTTGAACCTTGAAGCACTGAGAATTTCTCTTAAAAATAAGTAAAGGAGGAACCATTTGACACAAATGTGAGAACTACCCAAAGCACTGGGGTAGTGTTGGAAATGGGCATCTCACTACAGCTTGTTCCATTAACAGTAAATCAGGAATGATCTGTTGAGGGAACTGTGGGAGCAATATCCTCTAAGTATAAGCTGAAGGGATGGCCTTCACATCATCTAGCTGTACAACAAATTCCTATCTAGAACATGTGCATCTGAGAGCATCATCTGAGGCTCCCAGTGTGATCAGTGGAGAGAAGGAAGAGGCAGTTTTCAGACATGGTTCATCATCCTCAATGGGGTAGATTTAAGAGAGAATTAATGGTGCCTGGAATTCTATTGTCTGTACTTTACAGATTACTGCTGGCTGTAGGATGGCGTCTGTTGCAAGTGCCTCTCTAACTTATCTCCAGCATGTAGATGCGTGTATTTTGAGAGAGGCATCCTACCCTAAGTGTATGTTACTCAAAAAGCATGTTTTCTTTCAGAAAAACCTACTGAGGTAACAAAACAGCTGGAGGATAAGACAGCAGCAGCAGGGCAGGACATCAGCCTGAGCCGTGAGCTGTCGAAACCAGATGTGAACATCAGGTGGTACAAGGATGGCAAAGCAATCAGAAAAAGCCAGAAGTACGACTTGCAGCAGGAGGGAACTGGGCCCATTCTGATCATCCATGACTCTACCGCCAAGGACAGCGGGGAGTACACCTGTGAGACAGAGGACTCTGAAACAAAAGCCAGGGTCACTGTGCAAGGTGAGTTGAAAAGCACACTGGGGATGGCATGTAGAGAAGTCGAGGTAAATATCTGCAGCCTGTGGGTGATGTTTTTCTCTTCTGTTTCCTTGAGCGGGATCAATTCTTAGTTTTCAGAAAATATGGTGGATTAAAATATTTTAGTTAAAATAATCTCTAAACTGAATGATAAATGGCATGAGAAAGCAAAGCTGAGAACTAAGCTCCAGAAGAGAAAACAAAGTCAAGTATGGCATATTTAGAGACAGGTGAAGAACCCTTGAGCGCACTGAGGAGTACTAGCATACTCTGGAATGTCTCTTGGGCTCCCTACAGCACACATACTTGCTCTGGGGCATGTCTGGATGTCTGTAGAGCTAATTGCAGGGCCCTGAGAAACCTCTGGGGCACATTAGGGGGCACTGGTTTCCATGTGAGTGTTTCCAGGTTCCCAGAAGTCAACAGGGAAGCCTTTGGAGACCCCTTGGGAAGACTCAGTGGGGCCCTAGAGTGATGTAGCAGCTTGTGTTGGTTGCATCTGCTTGGCAGGGAAGCGAGTTCCCTGGTGGGAGCTGACTGACTGGGAGGTGATTCCCTTGGTTTAATTAATTTAATTACCTGGATTATAATTAAATAACACTGTTCAGCGTTCAATCAAGATTATATTTTTCCAAAGTACTGCAGTCGTGCATCTGTAGCAGCTTTCCTAAAATATATCGAGTTTATTCAAAATTCCAGTGATGCTCCTAAAGCACTTGAAGTGCATTGGAGGTGGTGAGTGACAAAACAGCTCTGAGAGAATCATCATGAAATCAGAACATTGGAACGGTAACTAATAGCAGAGATTCTGATAAGAATATTTAAATTTTCAAATTACCTTTTTCTAAAGTTGTATTTCACCAAGTTTCATCAATATGCACACTGAAGAGCTGACTTGCTATGTTTCTTTTTATAAAAAATCATGTGTTACAATTGAGAAAAGAAGGTATAGCATGTAACATCCTCCAAGTAAAGTGCAAAAAACATTTCTTCACAGTTCCAATTAATGTCTTATGTTTTGTTCAGACTCACTAAATGATGTATTTCAGGGTACATCACATGGGAATATAAGAAGACTATTCAGAACAGGAGCTGCAGAGCAAGATGAACAGCATGTGAAGGTAAGGCCGGGAACCAAGGACACAGCTTTTGTGTCACTCAGCCACCTGTGGCAGAGGTCAGGATTTCAGCAGGGATTTCTGCAGACGTTCCTTGAACACCCCCAGGGTGGGTGACTCCACCACCTCCCTGGGCAGTCCATTCCAGTGCCTGGCCACTCTTTCTGAGAAGTAATATTTCCTAATGTTCATCCTGAACCTCTCCTGCCGCAGCTTGAAAACATTCCCTCTAGTTCTATCAGTAATGACACGAGAGAAGAGGCCGACCCCCAGCTCACTGCAACCTCCCTTCAGGAAGTTATAGAGAGCAATGAGGTTTCCCCTGAGCCACCTCTTCTCCAGGCTGGACATTCCCATCTCCTGCAGCCTCTCCTCATATGGCCCCATTGTGCTCCAGACCCCTCACCAGCTTTGTTGCCCTTCTTTGAACACGTTCCAATGCCTCAGTGTCTTTTTCTCAGTGAGGGGCCACAAACTGGACACAGAATTAGAGTTGTGGCCTCACCAGTGCTGAGTACAGGGGGACAGTCACCTCTCTGCTCCTGCTGGCGTCACTGTTTCTGATGCAAAATGTATGTAAGTGTCACATGTGTGACATCCTTTTTGATGGAGTTCTGTGACTGGAGTTCAATGGATTTGAGAGCTGACTTGAAGCCTGTGGGCATCACCCAGGAGTTGGGGTGAGAGGATGAGGCGTAGGAACAGGAACCTCTTTGGTCGTTATTAACTCCCAACTTTTTGGTCAGGAATCTCTGTGTGTTTCTTTATCATGTAAAGAACAGAGTCATTGTGCAGCTTGTGAATGAATTGATTCACGCCTGCTGATTGGTGCTGTTCTCTACAGGGAGCTGCAATGGAAATGGACACTTGTGGTCCGCTGTCCAGCCCCCTCCCGTGTTGGATTTTCTGGGCTTTGAGACACGTCTTCCAGATGCACTTTGTGTTATTTCTGATGTGTTGACCTGTTGAGCTCCAGCCCCAAAGGAGGATTCAAGTACTACCATTGGGACTGTAGTATTTCTTGCTAAACAGAATTCGTGTGCACCCTTGTCTTTTGTCTGCACAAAGGATCTTGTAATCATCTCTGTCTGTGTTTCTTTTAGAGCCAGAGATGGAGCAGAGAGGAACACAGACTTGGGTGAATCTTCATTCAGGAGCAGGGACACGTCATGCTCGTCTGAGGTGTCTGGCTGACAGCAAGAGCAGAGAGGTAAGTTTCATAGGGTCGCGTGCCCATTTTATTTTATTTTTCATTCATGATGCATAGAGGCGTTCCCCAGACAAAGTGAGCATTTCTCAACTGGACTTTCTAGAAATGAGCTAGGCAGTGAAAATGGGTTTGAAGCATTCCTAAGAGCCCCGCAAGAGAATGCTGAGAGTTAATCTGGCACCCTCCTTTGGAAACGTCCGTTGTCTGTCAGCTCTTCAGCTGTGCCCTAACACCTCCCATTGCGCTGCCACACCAGGATAGAATTCCAAGCCCACACTGAGTCCTGGAATGATGTGGTGCCGTGTTGGAATCAGACGTGACCACGTGGTCTTGGCTCCCCGCCTTGTGGGGGGTCATGGTGGACCAGGCTGTTGGCCGTTGGTGATGTCATAAGCGGCTGGAATGAGGGGAGGAGCGGTGCGTTCTGTGTTCCTTTGTGGGTGAGCTAGTGGTCGGAGTGGTTGGTTGTCTTGTTGTTCTTGTGCCTTTTGTGCCGTTAGTTAGTTAGTGTTGTTAGTTAGTTAGTGTTGTTAGTTAGATAGTGTTGTTAGTTAGTTAGTGTTGTTAGTTAGTTAGTGTTGTTAGTTAGCGTTGTTAGTTAGTTACTGTTGTTAGTTAGTGCCGTTAGTTAGTTAGTTCCGTTAGTTAGTTAGTGCCTTTAGTTAGTTAGTGCCGTTAGTTAGTTAGTGCCTTTAGTTAGTGGCTTTAGTTAGTATCTTTAGTGCTTTTTCTTCTCACCGTCGTGTGCAGCAGCTTGTAGGTAAGCTGAGCTGACGTGGGATGGATGGGTGGGCAGTGAGGTGTTGAGAACTGCTGGCTGTTTGAGCTCACAGCACCGTATTGCTTACTCTTGACCATCAGACGTAATTTTCCCCGGTACACACGTTCCAAAGGGGGTATCAGTAAAGTTGGCATCTGTCCCGTGCTTCTTCCATTGTCTTTGCTCAGTAGTGGAAGCATTGTAAAGTTGCTGGGCGGACAGGCATCACGTAGCCTGAGACTCAGCATGTCTTGCAGCAAGTGGGTGGGACAGTTGTGCTGTGTGTGTTATTCCATGACTGTCTTAGCCCTGCTCACTGACCTGCTCTTTCTCTCTCCTCTCCTCACCCTCCGCCCACTGCCTCGGTGCAGCTTTTGCTCTCATTTCATCCGAGCAAAGCGACAAGGAACTGCTGCAGATAGCTTGAGGTGATCTCACTGCCAGGTACGTGCCATGTTTTGTCCCCCCGCATGGTTTTGCCGCAGGGTATGCGCGGGTAGCTCTGAAGATGTCTGTCCATACTGTGCTGTGTGAATAGAGAAAACAGAAGTGTGTTTCTGCTCTGTTCCAGCTGTTCACACTTGCTGTGATGGGTGCTGCGTGCAGTGGGATCAGCCGTGAGCCTGAGGTGGCGGCGACGGAGGTACAGTATGAAGCTCTGGCCGGTCTTTTTTCCCTGTGTTGAGCCATTAGAAGGAGTTGCAGGTGTACTCTCCTGCAGGAAAGAATGGGCCAAAAAGGGCCTGGCCACCTGTCTGTGCCAGTGCCATTGCTGATTAGTCTGGGTAGAGAGAGATGCATCTTTGCATGGCCTGGCAATGCACGCCAGAAAGGGAAATAACTGTGATGAGACGTGCAGCTCCTTCTGAAGTGCTCCTGATAAGGACGGAGCGCATTTGCTGCAGCTTTCTTTGCAGATGTGCTCCTCACCTTGAAATCCTCCTGGTTTGTCCTCAGTGCCCTGACCACGGCCTGTGCTCTGTTTTGCAGGCTGATAACATGCGGGAGCCGCAGCTGGTGCGTGCTATGTCATCTTTAAACGTACCAGCAATTGCGGCAGCCCATGTTATTAGGAGCCACGTCGCCCAGGGGCCGGATGAGCTCTCTCTGGAGGTAAGCAGTTCCAGGCGTTCCTTGTTGTTGTGCACAGAATTAGTATAGAGTGTGAACGCCTCGGGAATACTCTCATATTTTGTGTCATAGAAGAAGGCTTTTGTTTTAGCTGTGCTGAAGCTGGGATTGATGTTTCAATCTTTTGCAGGTTGGAGACATCGTGTGCATTGTTGATATGCCACCAAAGGAGATGAGCCCCTTTTGGAGAGGCAAGCGTGGCTTTGAGGTAGGCACACATTTTTGACTAGAGAGCACAGCTTCAGTAGTGTCTAGAATCTCCGGTTGGAGCTGCTCTGCCTGCACAGGATGGCTTCTGGATGCAAACGGTTGCCCTGTGTCGGTGTCAGAGGACCTTCCCTTTGGCTCTGGGCTTGGGCTAATGCCCACCTGTCTTTTTGTTCTTATTACAGGTTGGTTTTTTCCCTGGTGAGTGCGTGGAACTCATCAGGGGAAAACTGCCCGAGTCCATCCTACATTCATTGCCAAAGCCAGGTGCGTATTTTACATTTGACAATGCGGGTTAGTAAAATGGGGTCTGAACGTGGCTTTCAGGGGGTTCATTAATGCCCGAGTTGAGCAAGCTTAGAAAAAGAACTGCATTAAGCTCCTTGGGCACCTCCAGGGATGGGGAAAATCCGTTCTTGCGTGTCTTTGTTGGGAACATGCTTTCTGTTGTTACGTGTTCTGTTGAATGTGTTGCACTTGGCCTCGTCCAACCGAGCCAGGGCTGAAATGAACTTGTTTTTTTCTTTTGTTGCGCAGAGCCAAAGAAACGGGGCAAGTTCATCTCCTGCCTTCGTTCCCTGTTGAAGGCCTGCCCCAGGAAAGCGAAGCAGCCTGAGCCTCCAACATTCTCGGGATCCATGTCCCTGCTTGACATCGTTGAGAGGTATTTAGCCAACAGGACTTGAGGGCTGAGCTGTAGGAATGGAAGCATCCTCTGCTGTTTGAAACAGAGCGCTTTTCTAAGCTGTGTTTCAGCAGAAACCAGGCATTGCCAGGAACAGGCAACTATTGGCAAGGGTTCGGTGCAGCTCTTCCCTCACCCTGCACCACGACTGACAGCATGCTCTGTTTTCTCTGCAGAATGAGTTCTCCCAGTAAGAGGGCAGAGTCAGCAGCTTGCAGTTGGCGTTCCTGCTTCTGCCTGGGCAAACCATCCCCTGTGGCCAAACGCCAACTGCAGAGCAGTGCCAGGGAGCCCTCTGAAGCTGAAGTCTTGGTCCTGGCAGGTAAGCATGCAAATCCAGCTTTCAAAACACTGCTTGTCAGCAACACAGGTAGAATTCATGCTTTCAGTGGGCTTGTACATCCTTATGTCATTCAAGCCTGTGCCTGACATCTTCAGTTGACCCCTGTCTTTCCCAAATGAGTCTCTTGTCAACACAAGAGCTGGACCTGCACGAGGATCACTTTCAAGACAGTGACACTGTTGCTAGAAGCGTATTTGCTTCTGCCCACCATCACTGCATAGCCAAATGTCAAGAACCTGTTTCATGATTCATCTTGTGAAACTTTGACACTAACTGCTGTGCATCTACTCCTTCCTAGGTGACCCAAGCCCTTGTATATCTCCAAGACGCCGGGCATGTTACGATGCAGCTTCCTGTGATTCCATCAATGAAGAACTGTTACTAAGCACAGGATGCTGCAGTTCAGATGAAAGCCTTCCGTATAACATCAGTTATAAAGAGAAGAATGCCATCATCGTTGAAGCTCTCGTTCATCCCATACCTGCTGAAGCTGCTGACCTGAGCCTGCCAGACTCCTCAGGCACTAGCCTGAACCGAGTGCCTTTCGAGGACAGCCCAGCCCAAGCACAGCATGAGTGCCCCGACAGCAGCACAACCATGCAGGCTCAGGTCAGCATTACAGAGGAGAAGCCAAACATCTTGGAGGGGGAGGTAGAATCAGGCCAAGAGTCCCAGGCTCCGGGCAACAGCACGACTTCTGAGACACTCTCGTCAGACAACAGAGAATGAGTCCCATCTTTCCTCCAGACCTCACACCCCCTCCTTTTTCCTATTGAATAAAGGCACGCTCGTGCTCAATCAACGCCTTGACTGAATTCTGAGTTTTCATTCGCAGATATTGGGATGAGTACAAGAAACAGCAAGACAGCTCAGCTTGCAACGCTCTGGCTGTGGGGTGCGTGCAGGGACACTGTAACCATACAGGGAAAGGCTTCCACTGCTTCCTCAAGCTGTAGTCCAGCCCTGCTACTGCTCTGTGGCACAAAGCCCTGAGGGATGTTCCATATTGTTAACCTAAGTGAAGCCAGCTTCATGCACTGTGTTTTGTTGTTGCTGGGTGAGAGGGGGATGCACGTTGGTGAGAAGATGAGCATTGCTGGATCTGCCACGAGTGTCCCTTCTGCCTCTAAGAATATGTCCTAAGTAGGATGTGAACACTGCTGGCACTTCCTCATTGCATGTGCTTGGAGGATCTTCAGTTCTTGCACATTCAGGATGTCTGTCAGTGACTATGAGGAAATTCTCAAGTACTAGGAATTCCATGAAACAGTTGGAACGGGTAAGTGTCATCTTTGTACAGAAACAGCACGCCTAACAGTCTGTCTCACCACTCTAGAATTAATCTGAGAATAGATTAACAGCTCTTGTCAGTTCTCTAAGTCAGGTTTCATTTGTATAAATTTGAAATTCGTTTTTTAAACCAGTTGGAAATTGTAATATTACATTAGAGAAAAATTCACACTCAACTTTAAGCATCTGTGTTTTGATTTGTAGGTGGTTTTGCCAAGGTAAAACTCGGGCGGCATCTTCTGTCTGGTGAAAAAGTTGCACTAAAAATCATGGAGAAAGTTACTGTAGGGGTAAGCCAAAAGGCATTTAAATATGATAATATCTTCTGTTGGAGTTGTGGAGTTCTCAAGAACACGGGGGCAGGTGGGATGGTACATACGAATGCAGCCTACTGGTCCCATTGCCTTTTGAAAGATGCTGTAGAGCTGGAAAAAGTTTAACAGAGCACCACAAATCTTGTTGCTGGTTGTTCAGAGGGCAGTATTCTCTGGCTTTAAAATGGAGGAAGTTATTACATCATTACATTACATTACATTATTGTTACATTATTACAGCAACTTTACCAAAATGCCAATGAAAATGCTGAATGTTTTACTTTTCATTTTTCACAGCTCTGTTTCAGAATTTCTATGGGAGTGATGTCAGTCATTGCTGAGTTGATGTTGAATTGTGTACTGTCCCATATGTGCTTGTTCTGTTCCACAGCAGTCAGATGTGATACCTGGTATGTCACAGTAGTTAGCGATTTCATCGCTTGCTTTTATGGTCTCTTAAGGATGACTTGCCTCATGCTAAAACAGAAATTGATGCCATGAAGAACTGAAGTCATCAACATGTTTGCCCATTGGATCACGTAAGAGAGACATCAAAGAAATATTTATAGTCATAGAGGTAAGAAATAGTTTCTGCTTTCTGTGCTGTCTTTCTTACTTATCTTTCTCTGATACTCTCTAAATGCATTTTCAGATAACCTTATCTTACAGGGAAGCTGTTTGATTGCATTGTTTCTAAGGACCGCCTTTTGGAAGAGGAAGCTCCAGTCTTTTTTTGACAGACTGTTTCAGCAATTGCTTCTGTTCACAGTCAGGGTTATGCCCAGAGACCTCAAACCAGTGAGCCTGAACTGCGGTCAGTCTTCCATAAATAATAATGAATGTGTTTTTATTTTTCTGTTGGCAGAGAGAGTTACAGTACTCCACTCCATTCCAGTGGATTGCAGGAGAGAACTGAAGGGGGGAGAAGTAACACAAAGTAGAATTCATGGGTTGAGATAGAATTATGTACTGAGATAGAGAAAAGGATAATAGTTATGATGAATGCAAAAGCAATTGCTCACCACCTACCAATCAGTGTCCAGTTAGCCTCCTAGTAGTGGAAGAGATTTACATGAAGTTATACCCCCTTCAAAACTCCTTCCACAATATGTCATATAGTATGGAATATCCTTTGGCCAGTTTAAGTCAGCTGTCCTAGTTCTGTTCCTTCTCACTTCCTTGGGCTCTCAGCTGAGATTGACTGTGGCTCTGTACAACGCTGCCTGGCAGCAACTGTAAGCATCACTGCGCTATCTCCATTGTTTCTCTAGAATGAAAACGTAGTATTATATCAGACACTGAAGAAGATAATTCAGTCCCAGCTGAAACTCAGACAATAACTTGTGCTTAGGATTCTTTCCCTACAGGAAATGTTAGATATTTATTGCTATGTGGTACTGTGTTCTGTAGCTGAGCTGGATTTTGTTATCCTTGAAGAAGTATCTTCCTCTGAAAGGGGAGTAAAACATGATGCTCCTAATGAGCGGAGCAGAGACACAGATCTGATCTGAGTGTTGGTTTCACATTTTTGTGATGCTCTTTGCTGCAGTTTGTATCTCGAGAGAAGCCCTTGTGGTGTCAGTCTGTTGTGTAACCTGCTCTAGTTTTGTGCCTCAAGGAAGAGTGATCCTTTAAACAAATGGTGGCTATACAGAGGGTGTGGGGTGAGATGCATTCCTCTGGCCCCATCCAATGGATTTTCTGTCGCAAAGATCTTTCTCCCCAGCTTCTCTTCTCTGAGTGGGAGCTTCAGCCCCCTGCACAGGCTGGAGGTCATCCATAGAACTTGCTTCAGAGTTTGTTTCAGGTTGTTATCCTTCCTGGCCAAAAACCAGATACAGTATTGTAGATGTGGTGCAATGAGTGTTGAAGCAGGAATGACTTGTCCTGGTCTGGTTGTGCTGCTTTTTAATGCAGCTGATGATCTTGTTGTACTTCTTTTCTGTCAGAGCACACTGCTGGCTTGCATTCAGCCTGTGGTCTCTCACCACTTGTCCTCCTAGTCCCCAGGTCCTTTCCAACAGATACAAGCTAGTATTTCCCACCTGGGATATTGGATGATGGGAACTTGCCAGCAGTCAGTGAAGATCTCTGAGACAGCGAGAGCGAGCGAGCTTTGAGTAGACTGGGAACCACTGTCCACAGCAGGAAATAAGAGAAAAGATGTTTCCTTGGGCATTTGGGTGGAAATCATTCCTGACTGCTTTCTCATCCACCGGGAAAATCTGCTGATTGACAATTTGAAGCTGGTAGACTTTGGACTCTGTGCAAAGCCACAGGTAAGAGGATGTGTTAAATCAAATACAATGTGCCCCCAAGTAATGCATGTTTGACCACCGTATGCAACAGGGGCTTGTCCAAACAAACTCCTTAAAATCAAGCTGTTTCTGTGGCTGACATGTCATTGCATCTTGTTTGGATTGGCCTGAACTGTATGAGAGTGGTTAACAGATTGCTCAGAAGCACAGGTAGATAATTTTCTCTAGCTAGACTCCCTGTTTTTGTAGTCTAAGCTGTAGATAATCTTGTAGGTATATCACCTGTCTTATGCAAGGGTCTGTAATAGGAGCATGGGGTTGGTGTGCCTAAGGAACCCTCTAAGGAACTGCATGTAGGATGAGATTGTGGATAGAATAAAATGACTTTTGCAGGTGACGTACAAATCCTGTGATTGCATATGCTTGAACTGAATTGTTTCTTGATCTTCAAACTGATTTCCAGAATCCTTTATTAACATGTAAGATGGGTGCTGGTAAGAAAGAATGGGAAGACTGCCTTACTGATTCCAAGAGAATTACTTGTCCTCAAATGATTTTTCCTGGCCAAATTTAGAGCCTCTCACAGGTAATCGAGACCAACAGGCTGTTGTTGCACAATCAACAAGCACAATCTAGATGATCAGCTGAGGAAAATAAAGCATCATGCCAAGGGTACTAGATAAGTGAGCAGCTTGAGATCTGCACATTTATGTGATACTCATGGTCTTAGACAATATTTGTTTAGTGAGGTCACATTGAATGAAAACAAAATCTAAGATTAATGAAAATATACAAAGGAGAAGAAGCCTCTGAGGCTTCTGAAGTGTTATGACCAGAAGACATAAGCTCTGTTTTTGAAAGAGCAATTTGCTCTGTTAATTATCCATCATTTTTGTGCAGTCTGTTTTGTCAGACTTGTCTTTAGCTTCCAAGTTGTATGTGAAGACTTGTTTGCACTGTAATGCACAATGTACGAAAAATTGGGAGATGAAAATGTGAAGAGTTTTTCTATCTTTGATTTCATGTCTGGAATTTTGGAACCCACTACTTGCAGTTGTTAATCTGTCCAAACTGGTCTGGTTTGCAATGCCCTCATACTTCTTGAAAAGCTCTGCTGTTAAAGGCAGAACAATTCCTACAAGTGCCATGGCCCCACTGTTGTTCTAATTCTTGTTTCTTTGTTTTCCACACACTGCTTTTCAAGCCTCCTTTTTCTTTACAGTCCAAGTGAGAATTGCACTGTGAGGTGTCTGAACCTTGTTGTGCCTCTACATAAAGAGAACAGCAGCAAAGCCTGACAGGTGACTGTGCTGACAGCTCTCGTAGCCAGTAACACGTAACTGTGCTAAATCCCTTGTGATGGCTTTGATTTAATTTTTGCCAGTGAAATCCTTGTAAAAGGAACTGCAGCAGTGTGATGAGCTAAGGTGAAGATGCTGGTTTTAGTAGTGCTCTAAGCTGAGTGGAAGGGCAATTGAATGAGGGTTATATGCTTTCTGTGGACAATAAGGTTGTGGTGCTGTTGGGGTGGGTCCAGAGGAGGGGCCACTGTGATGATCAGAGGGTTGGAGCAGCTCTCCTATGAGGAAAGGCTGGATTGTGGCTCTGGGCAGCCTGGTCTGGTGGTTGGCGACCCTGCACATAGCAGGGGGTTGGAACTGGATGATCTTTGAGATCCTTTTCAACCCAGGCCATTCTATGGCTGTACAGTTCCATACTGGAACAAATATAAAATGCTAACTATGTAAAACATGGAGTCAAACCTGTGTGATTTGTCCACACCAGGAGGTGAATAGAAAACAATTTGTAAGCTACAAAGCTGCTTGCATGAAAGGAAAAGAAAATAAAATTACAAGAAAAAGGGAAAACCTTTCTTCCTGAAAATAGGAAGAATAATGGACCTGACATGAAATTTGGGTGAAGCTGCCTGATTTTATGAAGCTATTCCCATTATTTTCTTGGTGCTGTGTTTCCCAAATGAGTGGTTTCTGGCTGTGCTGCAGCACCAGTCTGCATGTGAACATCAGCTCTATTCACCATCTGGGAAGATTAGGACTTCCCTTCTCCCACCAGCACCACTGAATTACAGTTACTCAGTGGTTAAACAAAGAAATCCTGAAAGAAGGGTTTACAGCTGTCGTGTTATCTGAAGTGCTTGGGGCATTCTGATGCTATTAAGCTCTATGTATTAACAAGTTCAAAAAGAAAAGGTAGGCATCTGATTGTTGTGCCAGTTTCTAAGTGATTTGGAAAGCTGTACCACCCAACCACTCCTTCTGTTTGATGGAGGTGACAAAGCTCAGTTTAATTTCTGACTGCTGTTTAAATCCTGAAGCTGGAGCTGGTTCCTGGAGCAGAAAAAGCTCGGAAGCTGTCCCTCCTACAAGCAGGCACCTCTGAGCAAAATATGACATCTCGATTTCTGATGGTAAGGTCAAAAGATCTGATTCCAGCGTCTAGCTTTCGGCTTCATGCTGTGTTAGTGGGACCTTTGGCATCCAGCACTGACCAACAGCAACTGACAGGCTGGTAACAGTGCACCCCAAAACAGTTATGTGTCTATTTATGTTATGAGGGAAAATTGCATTGCATTGAGATTTCTTATTTTTACACTTTGCAGATCTAACTCGCTGCTGGAAGAATCCTGTACGCCTTGTTCACACCATTTTCAATGAGCTGGATGAGTCTGTTGTTGGCATTTTAATACCATTGACCAGGCAGGCAATATGTATGGAGTATTTGGCTCTCTCTACAGTCATGAATGTTTGAGTATCTTCAACATGTGGCTCATTGCTTCCATTTCAGGCTGCCCAGAGAAGCTGTGGATGCCTGTCCTTGGTGTTGAAGGCGAGGTTGGATGGGTGATGGGCAGCCTGAGCTGGTTAGTGGGCAGCCAGCCCATGGCAGGGTGTTTAGAACTGGATGATCTTGAAGGTTTCTTCCAACCCAAGCCCTCCCGTGATCCTATGATTCTGTGATTTCATTCAGGTTTATTAAGATGAGATGAGTTCTCCTAAATGCGCTGTTCTCCATATGATTATAATTGGAGTCTAGATGGATGACTTAAACCAGACTCCAAACTTTTTGATGGCCAAAATGAAATGAAATCAATCCTTTACTGTGTCAGTAGTCTGTAACTAGAGCCCATCAGGTAATTCCCAGCCTCCTGCCTGTATCAGTGGCTGCACACGGTGAAAAAGTCTGATGGGATTTTAACCTCTAAAATGTTCCAAAGCAACCAGAGGGTGAATATATTCACTATGCAAATACCTGCAGGAATAAGCTTGTCATGTATGTCCTCAGGTAGCACAGTAGTTAATGGTGGGACTCAGTAGGTCATGCTGAAAGTTGAGTCTGCTGATCTTGAAGGTCTTTTCCAGCCTACATGACCTTATGCTAATATTTCTGTATTTCTTTCTGTTCAGCTCCCAGAAAACCTCCCACCCAGCCCCCAGCTGACCCCGTGGTGAAAAATAAAACAGAAACCTCAGTGACGCTGGCATGGTCCCCTCCGAAGATGCACCGCCCCATTCCAACCAATGGCTACGTCGTGGAATGCAAGAAACTAACTGGCTTCACGTGGGTGAGGTGCCACGAGTCTCATGTCCCCGTCCCAGAGTTCACGGTGAGCAATCTGTCTGAAGAGGCTGATGATCATTTCTGAGTGTCTGCAGTCAATACTCATGGACAGAGCCCGTCTCTGGAATTCCCAGGGAGCGTGCACCTTGGTAAGCACAAAAACCCCAATGGAAATGGGTCAGTGTGTGCTGAGCAGCTGTGTTGGTTCCCTAAAGATGTTTCCTTTGACTTTAAGGATAGTAGTGCATTAACACACCAAAGGCTTTCCTTTATTACTAGTTCTCCTGTCAACCTCCAGCTACCACTAAAGTGATACAAGTTCTGTTTCTGTGACAGAGACATGAATATCCTTATCTTTTGATATCACACATGTGCAAGAGGCAGAACTTTCTGTAACAGATCTTAAGCATAGTAGTGCTTCTTCCAGCACTCATGCAAAGGGAGAAGTAGAAATGTCCCTATGATTTAATCTTCCATCTCTAAATGAGATACCAGACTTGCATCTAAAGAGCATTAAGACATCCATGTTGTTCTTCCTCAGAACCAGTCCTGGCTGTGAAATCCCCCCTAACAGCTGGTGAAGCTGTACCTGGAGGGGATGCCATGTTTACTACTGATCTTACAACAATGTGTTGCAGCACTTGGTACCTCAGTGGTAAAGTCTTACAGGAAAGCGAGACCTGCATCATCAAGAGAACCCGAACTACTCACAGCCTAATCATAAAGAACATCACCAAGAATGATGGTGGACCAGAAGTGAAATTTGTTGCCGAAAATGTTGATGTCAGCACCAAGATGAGAGTGAGAGGTATTTGCTTTGATCCTTCTCCTTTCCTCTTACAGTCAAGGCATAGTTGCTGTGATCTGATGATTAGAACTGGGGCTGCAGGCATTCACTGACTGTACCAAATACCTGAAATTGCATCCCATGGACTGACGTGAGTCCCGGTAATGACCTAAACATGATAGCACTGAGTGTAGGGTAAGCCAATCTACCCAGCTGCTTGGTATCTGAACCAGATTGCTTCATGCCAGCTGATGAATGTCTGCAGTTCACAGCTATTGGCCAGTGCATTCAGTCACCAGGTTTACCACTGCATCACCATAGAGCAGTACTTTCAGCTCCAGGTTCAGACAGCCTTTCTGACTGCACTGGAATAGTTTAGAAGTAGGGGAGCAATCATTCCAATAATATCTCTATCAATCAGCTTTGCATGACAAAATAGAACAAATAAACATTCATGATGGGAGGACCTGTTTGTCATTGGGTGGAAACCTCTGCAGAAGCATGTTTAGAGCATTCTTAATCAGTAGAAGGAGATGTTTGGTTGATTTTTACTTAGTAAATCCGGCAAGAAGACCAAATGAAATATCTTGAATTGCTCAGCACTGACACAATGATGAGTGCAGGAACAGAAGGTGATACTTTTTCAGAGATGTTGCAGCAAACATTGACCACGTTAGCCTGATCTAAATTGAACTAACGAGGCCTTTGCTCCTGACAGGTGCTGCAGTGAGATTTACCAATAAGAGCAAAGATGTAGAAAAGATCTCCGCTCGGCTGCGTGAGGAAGCCAAACTGCAGGCTGAGCTTTCAGACACAGGCGCTACTGTGGAGTGGATGAAGGATGGGAAGGAGCTCAAGGCCAGTGAAAAATATGAACTGCACATTGTGGGGAAGAAACACACCCTGAAAATTCACAACGTCTCAATGGATGATGCTGTAAGTTGTCAGTGCATCTGTGAGGGGGATAAAATGCATGAGTTTGCATGATGAGGCTCTTCATCATCTTCTGCTGGCTTGTCACCCTTGTTGATCCATGGAGAAACAAGAAAGGCTTAGAGTAGTGTATGCACTTTGGCATTGGAGAGCTTACTTAATTGCTTCTTCTCAAAGAACAAACTCCAGAGAGTCATGGAGACATCTCCAAACAGAATTGAATAATGGGACTAAATTGATGGAGAGCAGAACTTCCTGCCACGGCTTGTCAGCTAGTCTTAATTTTGCTTTTCTTCTCTCTGTCATGTTAGCATAATATTTCATACTGGCAGGTCTGCCCAAAGAATTAAATGAATTAGCTGATGGACGTTTCCATGTGCTTTGCACTGTAATGTGACTATCAAATGAGTAATCAATGCTGTTATTTTAAAATCTGTGTTGGCAAGCTGTATGACAAACAGCTGCTGTTGGTAGCTTGGTTACTGCAGAATCAGCTTTTGTGTATCTCATAGATAGGGAAGAGACCCTTAAGGGTCAGCTAGTTGGACTCCCTTGCAATGAACAGGGGCACCGCAGCTCCATCAGGTGCTCTGAGCCCTGTCCATCCTGACTTTGAACATCCTCAGGCTCACAAATCTTATACCTATGCCACACACTCGCAGTATTTCACCATTCAGCATCGCCACTTGTATCTTCTCTTGTTGTAAATCAGAGCTAGCTGGTAAATCATCTGCTGTGCGGGTCAGCTGTGTCTCTCCCATGGGCATCACGTGGCTGCTGGGAGGCTCTGAAGAGCTGCAGCCAGAGGTGTGTCACCCGCTGGGCCTCGTGCCCAAAGGAGCCCACAGGAAAGTGTTGTTGCAGTTTGTCATGCACTGCACTGCCATGAGACTTGACGTGCCAGACATCCTCTGACACGTGAGCTCCTGCATCCAGGCAGGACATCTGAGACGTCTCCTTCAGCCTGACGTGGCTGCAGTTTCACACTGGTTTTACTAAGGAAGGAGAAGGCACGTGGATGAAACTCTTTTCGTGCTCTTCCTTCCAGACCTTTCAACCTGTGATCCATGCTGGTGGAAAAACAGAGATCTCAGCAACATCCATCCTTTTCAGGGAGGTTGGGAAGAGGAGATGGTGTTATCCCATAAAGGGAGGTGGGGAACTCGCACAGGCTGCCCAGGGAGGTGGTGGGATCCCTGGAGGTGTTGAGGAACTGTGGAGATGTGGCCCTGATGGATGTTATCAGGGGGCATGGTGGGGTGGGTTGGGGTTGGAATCAAAGGAGGACCCCCATGTATTTCAGCAGGAAGCACTACTGGTAATAAGACCTTTGGAGCAAATCCTGGTAGGGCCACGCTCAGCTGGTCCAGTCCGGAGGCTGTTTCTCCTTACTGCAGTATCTGCATTGAAAACCAGCAGCTGCTTTTGTGTGGCTGGGCTCACATCCAGCAGTGGTGAGGGGACTACAATGATAAGAGACAGTTCCTGAAAAAATGAATGAAATTTGACTGTATGATAGGGCGGAGTTAAATGTATTTACAGGATCTCAGGCATCCCAGTGTCCATCAGCTGGCTCTCGAGCTCCTAAATACAGGCATTCTGTAGAACGTTGTTGAATTTGTATTATCCATGCGTGTTCTTGGAACTGCAGAACAAATGCATGCATAATCCAGACTTTGATTTTAGCAGCTCTGACTGTGCTGTCTCAACTTGGGCTTCTTCCTTTGGCTCTGTCCCCTGTACAGTGTATGTCCTTCAACTTGTGGAGATAAGGTAATCTGGTACGTGGTTTATAAAAGCTGCCAATTTGCCGGCTTCTGAATTAGAATCCAGCAATTAGAACTGGGATTAAACGTGTATCTTTGGTCTTATGATAAATGAATGCCTCATGGTCACCAATGTCCCTGCAGTTCTTTACCATCATACATATTTTGTGTGTCCATATTTTGTTTCAGCACTTGCAGACTTCATAAACAAAGAGACAACTGGAGGAGTTATCAGGGCCGTTGCTGGAAAACACGCTGAATTTGTTTCTGAGACCTCTGAAGCCAATGTCATGGTGAAGTGGTACAAAAATGGCAAAGAAATCATGACCAGTAAGAAATTCACAATGGAAGATAAAGGGAAACTGCATAAGCTTGTGGCTTCAGCTGTAACGAAAGAAGACGAGGGAACATCTGCAAAATTGGAGATGACACTCTGATTTTTGATTGGAAAGTCTCAGGTAAGTTTGTGAGGCAAACATAGGATCACAATCCATGTAAAGCACTTCAGACTTAATTCATTTTATTTGTCCAGCCCTGTGGGTTTCCAGTATTTAGGACAAAGATTGCATAGCTCTATTGAAGCAATTCTGACCTTACTGTTGTCCCTATGCAAATCCACAGGATGAGCAAATAATGTAACTGTGTTGTGATGAATTCAGGACAGCCTTAGCTCCAACTGACGCTGGAGTCATGACTTGAGCCCTCACATCTGGGCTTCATTCTTCTAGTTCAAGAATTGCCTCAGCACTTACATCATCTTTAAACCTCTGACTGAAATGGTCCTAAGTTATTAGCATGGGAATCCTGTCTCCTCTTCTGACAAATTAAACTCCACATTTGGAGAGTTGAGTGTCTCCTGCTGTACCCAAAGGATGTTGTGATCTCTGAGGTGTCTCCCTGAGGTGCTGTAAGCACAGCCATTAGCTCATAGTGCAAGTAAAGCACTGTCAGGTCAAGCCTGGAGGAGTAATGCTTGTCACTGACCTGTTCCAGTTCAGGGTGGAGCTGGAGGGTAAAATAACACAAGAAATTGTCATTGAAATTCAATATCTGTGAAATTCAGCTGGCTGCATTCACAGAACCTGGCGTTAAGATCTGTTTTCTGTTTTATATCTTGAGCCTATTTTCCATAACCCAGTCCTCATTTATGAACTGAAGCTCTACTGAAAGCCTTTCGCTGTGTATGCTCATGCTGCAGTACAGCGCTTGTGACATCTAACAGCACATTCACATTCCTCTGATCACAGGATCCTTAAGGTTGATTAAGACCCTCTAGTCCGACTGCTCACCCATCACCATCATGATGCTCACCATCAGCTAGCTAAAAACTCAGCAGAGATGATAGATCAAGCACAACATTGGATTTGGGGTGGCTAGAGAATCCTAAGATATTGAAGGATTGCTTGCAGGTGGTGTTGGCTCAGGTATTCACCCTGCATCCCACCTCCCGTTCTGTTTGGTTGAGAATCATGCATTCTGCAATTTCACTTTGTAATTCAAAGCCCCTGGCTTTATCTGTTGACAAACTGATCTAAAACAAGCAGAGAAGACTCCGTTGGAACTGGTTGATGCAGAACAAAGGCATCCCAAAAGGACAAGTTGCACTGTTTGATGAACATTATTGGATGAGAGCTAAGCTAAGATTTAAAAAGTTCTGGGGCTGTCTCTGAGCATCAAATACAGAGGAAGCCTGCATGATTCCCTGAGAATGGATACCTCCTACTTTGGTGTTGGGTTAAGGGAACACTAGCAGTAACTCATCACAAAATGTCACGTGGCTCAGACAAAAAAGTCATCAAGAGGGCTTAATTAGGAGCACCAAATGGTCACAAGATGGTCTTAGGGCAGGGAAGTAATCAATCTACGTGATATTGGTTGGTGCTATTAGTTCTTAACAGCTTGACTCTAGAAGGACTGTTGTTCTTTGGTCACCTAGTTTTAAAAGAATAGATGTCTCCTGTCTATTACAATTTTTAACGCATTATTTGTTCACTGATGCCATAAATGTACCTGGCATAGCAATTGTCCTTGGTATATTCAGTGACTGAAAGCGACAGTTGTTGCTCTAAGAAATGCAATACTAAGCTAGGTCTGCCTGTAGCTGACAGCCATCAGCTTGCTCCTCAGGCAGGTTCTGTCTGGATGGAATGAAGGGCATGAAATACTGATGTGCTCATCAAACGCTGCTTGTTAGCTTAGAGACAAGGTGTTGAATTGGTTTGTTCATGTATTGCAAACACGTTACTTATCTGCCTTCATTTTAGCTTCAGAAGAACATGTGCAGAATACAGAATTGATTAAAAGAAATAAGAACTGTCTGCATAGAACTTACTCTTTCCTTACACAGGAGAATCAAGCACACGTTTGTATGTGAGTACCTCCAGAGGTGAAACTCGATCCCCCAGATGTAATGAGCATAGACATTACAATCAGTTCTAACTGTATCTTAATGCTGTGCTGAATAAGCCTGAGTCAGGATGTAAACCACTTTCTCTTTTTTTCTTCAGATGAAGCCATTAATTCTGTCAACAAGTCCAAAACGACTCCAGAAATATCAGTCAGTCCTTCTGAAGACCTGGAGCTGGTGTGTGAGGTGTCAGCTGCAAGCGGAGCTGTCGTATGGAAGAAAGATCAAACAGAGGTGAAGCAGGACCAGAGGACAACCATCATCTCCCAGGGGACGCACCACAATCTCATGGTCAAAAATGTGACCCTGAAAGACCGAGGGAGCTACAGCTGTGAAACAAAAGATGACAAAGCAACATTCCAAGTGAAAGTCAGAGGTGAGAAAATGCTTGGAATCCCAGAGATAAAGGAACGCTTCATTTGGTGTGTCTTGCATTTGGAGGATCAACTGACAGCCTCTCTGGTGCAAAACACTTTGGCTATAGGACTTTCTTTGTCATCTAGTGTCATAGCAACACTGTTCTACGTGTGCTTTTACATCCAGGAATGAATTACTGCAACAAACCATAGGCAAGGAGGGTAACTTGTGCAGCTCTTGTAGTCAGCTGGTGTCTGCAGGGTTACAGTGCAAGAGCACACCAGGCATGCAAGGAGTGAGAAAAGGAGAGGTGGTTGAAGAGATCTGGTTACAAAATTTGAGTGACACAATGAGGTGGAAAATGCCAATAATCAGACTCATAAATGGCCTGGGTTGCAAAGGCCCACGGTGCTCATCCAGTTCCAGCCCCCTTCTTCCTATGTGCAGGGTTGCCAAGCAGCAGCCCAGGCTGCCCAGAACCACATCCAGCCTGGCCTTGAATGCCTGCAGGGATGGAGCATCCACAGTCTCCTTGGGCAACCTGTTCTAGAGGGCTGTTCCCTTCTGATTTACTGGAAATGTAGAGAGACACGAGAAGAAAAAAAGAGAAGGGAGGAGGTTCAGCAGTGCATGCAGGTGTTCTAAATCTCATGTCCAAATCTGCTGTCAGACTGTAAAATCTTTAGCTTTGTGATATGATGTGAAATGATATGAAATTATATGATATGATATGAAATGATATGAAATGATATGCCTATCATTTCCCAAGGCAAAATAGAGGGAAAAGTGTTTTCCTGTCTTAATGAGGCATCACGATGCTCCCTGTGAAGGGCAAGTATAGTGAAAATGGGGAACTGGAGTTAGCTCTGCAGCAGACTACAGCAAAACGGTGTGACTGTTGTGATGTCCCTGCAGAGAAAGAAGACGTGTTTACAAACAAGGACAAGGTACAAAAGGAGGTGAAGGCTGTACTGACTCAAAATGCCACGCTGAGCTGCGAGGTGGCCCAGGAGAAGACTCACCAAGATTCATGTCACAGGTGAGAGAAATTGTTTGGACTGTATTGAACCCCCCAACAAAGAATGAGGGGAAAGTTAAGTGGTTTGACACATTCAGCCCCAGCATTCAGTGATGTAGACCGTGCTTAAATTCTGTTTAATTCATGCACTGTTTTGTTTGCCTTCTGAAGCTATTACTGCAGAGGACTTGGGTAGCCTCAGCTTAAGATGGGCTGGAAATAACTGGGGAATTTCCCTGGGGATCTCAAGTAGATGCAATGATAGCAAAATGAGAAGTCAGTAATTACAGGGGAAATTAAAGAATATTAAAGATATCTTCAGGGCACAAGCACACCTCTGCAAATGCTTCTTCCTAAATAGTCTCAGAGACAGCATTTGGTCACAATGCTAGAAGGCAGCATTGGTGGTTTCTATTAAATTAAAGAAACCTGCAACTAAAAAGGTTTTCCTGTATTTTCTTTTGTTTTCTTCTCTATAGCAGGTACAAAAGAAATACTTAAAAACAGAAAGGCTTCAAGCTGGTGCTTTTCTTTCCAGAAATGGAGGAAGACAGGCGTTCATTTATTAGGAGAGTCTGATAAGAAAGTGGAAAAAGGCTTTTTACCAGGGTCTGTAGCAACATAACAAAGGGCAATGGTTTCAAAAGTGAAGAGGGTAGACTCAGTTTGGACATGAGAAAAGTTCTTTATGATGAGGGTGGTGATACACTGGAACAGATTGTCCAGTGCAGGTTGTGGGTGACTCATCATTGGGAGTGTCCAAGGCCAGGCTGGATGGGGACCCTGGGCAGCCTCATTTAGTGAATGATGTCCCTGACCACGGCAAGAGGTTGGACTGGATGATCTTTAAAGCTTCCTTCTATACCCAAACCATTCTATGATTCCATATGGGAAACCATTTTATTCCTGCCTCTGAAAACTCAGGAGATATTAGAACTGTTTTCAGAAATAAGTAGGTGAGAAAAATACATTTCCTCACTATGACTTAATCACAAACAGAATTTAACCTTGACCCTCACCTGGCTTTTGCTGGCAAAGCAACTTACAGCTGTCAGCTTGTTTGGACAATGTAATGCCTGTCCCCGTGTATGAAACAGACTTTTCAATGACTGCATATGCTGGTGTGCTGCTGGACAGTGGGGAAAGGGGTGTTTTTTAATTTTTGAAGATTTTGGAACATGATACTGGTGGAAATGAAAACAAGTTTAGGGCTATCTAAGCTGTTTTGGTCTGGCAGGGAGGAAGTTCTTCACTGGCAATTGATATAGTTCAGATGTTGGCATTCAGTTCATAGCACTGTCAGGAAATGTGAGTGGGAAAGCTGTCCTCAACGGTACAGTCCAAAGACTAATTTGGGCATTTGGGGAATGCTGTGTAGAAAAGATTCATGTCTTAAATGTGCCCATTTGCCTTCAATTCCAGAAGCAGAAGATGTTTTTATCAACAAGGAGAAGGTGCAGAAGGAGATGAAGGCTGCACCAACAGAAAATGCCACGCTGAGCTGTGAGGTGGCCCAGGAGAAGACGGAGGTGAAGTGGTACAAGGAGGGGAAACTGTTCACCTCGAGCAAGAAGTTCAGGGTGGAGTCAGAGGGCAAACAGCGTCGGCTGGTGGTGAGCCAGGTGGAGAAGAAAGATGCAGGGGAGTACAGCTGCGAGGCTGCTGGCCAGAAACTCACCTTCAAGATTCATGTCACAGGTAAGACAGGTGTTGTATGAAATACAGCAGAGAACAGTAAAGTAAAATCTAGTTTCTATTATACAGTGATCCAGGTGCAGTAGTCTGCGCTGAGGTTTTTTCCCTATACTTGATTGCCTGGGTTTGTAGAAAGTATTTGGTTTTAGTATGGCACAAAGACCTGTTTCAGTCTGTCTGTAGAATAATAATTACTGATATATGTACAGTGGAAGCAATATTCAAGATATTATTCAAATCTCTCCAGTGCCTGAGATCCCAAACTGTAATTCTTGTTCACCGAAACATTTGACTAAGATAAGTATGTGCAGTGAGGCTGGAGTGCATGTTCTATGTGCAGCCTTTCGTGGCAGGAGAAGCAGGAACTTCTCCTAGTAGTACACTGCCTTTTTACTATGCCTTTATGTTGGAGGCTGCAGCTGGATAGGTGAGTCTGCTACTCACAGTAAGAGACCTGGTAGAGCTGACTATTGCCAGAGCTCAAAGTAAGATAGATATCTGGAAATCACACACAAAGAACAAAGGACTGCGTTGGTGAGCGTATTTCCTTTGTGCCTTTGACAGTCACAGTTGTGGCAATGGTAGAGGCCATGAGGAGTCTGTTCAGGAAGCCAGGAGTACTGTTCTGGGTCATGAAAAGGCAGCCAGTGGTTTGACTATCACATGTTTATGTGTTTTGATGTTTCACAGTGGGTCTTAAGTAAAAGGAACTCAGGTTTTGGTTGCCTGCAGGACAGATGTTCTTTTGGGTTCAGTATGTTTGCATAGTGACTTGCAACCATGGGACTGGTGTTCAAGGACCCTTTTGGTTCCTTCAGTTTCTAGGTTCTTTCTTGCCTAGATTTGACACTTAGTTTCAACAGAAGAGCTGATATTCTCTAGTGAAGGCTATTAGTTTGGGCACAAGTGGTAACCTAAACCTGTTCCAACCTGTACATACAAACCTGCAAGTTGGTCTCATTTCAGTCCCTCAGTCAATACTTTTTCTTTTCTTCCCTCAGAGCCAAAACCTGTGTTTATAAACCAGGAGCAGGTGCAGAAAGAGGTGAGTGCTGCCCTGGCAGCATGTGCCTCCCTCAGCTGTGAAGTAGCACAGGATACAACTGGAGTAAAATGGTTCAAGGATGGAAGACTGCTTGCCTCCTCCAGAAAGTTCAGAATGGAATCTGTGGGCAAAACACGGCGTCTGGTTGTGGAGCAGCTGGAGAAGAAAGATGCTGGAGAATACATCTGCGAGGCTGCTGGCCAGAAGATGACCTTCGAGCTGGAAACAACTGGTGAGCATTCAGAAATTATCAGCCAGCATTTTGTAGCCTTGTTGTGAACTGGGTTTTAGGGTGAAATCTCAGTTTTCTTTGCACCTGACAGTGTGAGAATTTGCTCTGGCCCTTTGTGTACCTCCCCGGTGCTCAGCTGTTCCTTCCCTTACTTGGGGATAACGTCATTTATTCAAGGTGATGTCCAAACGGGCTTGTTAACAGTCCTCCGCAGTGCTTTAAGCTGTCATATGTCAGCCAGAATTTATGCATGTTCTATAGCCATTCCTACATGTTGAAAACACTGCACTGTGCTTAAGCTTCAGCATATGTTCCAGTAAGTACAGTTCCATTAATTCTAGGGAATTGGGTGAATTAAGCATAGATCTGAAGGCTGCCTTTGCCCACTGCAGAGATGGAAGGACTAATGTAGATTTGACTTGATATTTTCCCTTCTAGGATGGGAAGGAGCTCCGTCAAAGTAAAAAAGTGGGCATTACTTCCCAGGGAAATAAGAGAAGTCTCATTATTCACAAGTGGTGAACTCTCATTTTCTCTCTCAGTCTGCAACCAGGTTGGGTTGCTGTTTCAGTACTGGCTGTTTTATGCAGGAACTCTGCTCCTGAGGTTAATCCAAGTTGTATCCAGGCCCTTCAGAAGGAAAGGGAAATAGTAGAACAGAAATAATTTCTGATTCTGACATAAATAAGTGCAGACCTGGAGAGTTAAAAGGGATTGTGTGATGTTCAAGGGACTTTGAAGCAAAGATGTCCCCTAGGTAAGATTTGTGGTTGACATTCCCCATACATTGTGGGCACACAAGCTAAGGAGAGACTAGTGATGAGCATGCAGAGAAGCCAATGGTTCAGACAGGTTTGTAGTGACACAACATTGTAGAGTTCTGTCTAGTTCTCCTTGGCATAGTTTGGAAAATAAAGATGAGGTGATGGTGGTAACCAATATGGCTTCCTCAAATTCAAGCCATGCCTGCCAAACTTGGTGGCCTTTCATGATGGAGTAACAGCATCAGTGGATAATGGGAGAGCAACTGACATCATCTACTTGGACTTGTGCAGAGCATTTGATCCTGTCCTGCATGACATCCTGGTCACCAAACTGGAGAAAAATGGTTTTGATGGATGGACCAGTTGCAGGATAGGGAACTGTCTGGATGGTCACACTCAGAGAGTTGCAGTCAATAGCTCAGTGTCCAGGTGGAGGGTGGTGTTGGGACCAGTGTTATTTAACATTTTTGTAGGCAACATGGCCAGTGGAATCAAATGCAGCCTCAGCAAGTTTGCAGATGACCCCAAGCTGAGCGGTGCTGTTGATGTGCTAGAGGGAAGGGATGCTACCCAGAGGGACCTGGACAGGCTGGAGAGGTGGGCCCTTGGCAGCCTCATGAACTTGAGTGTGGCCAAGTCCAAGGCCCTGCACCTGGGTCAGGGCAATCCCAAGCACAGGCACAGGCTTAGAGGAAAATGATTTGAGAGAAGCCTTGACCCTGAGGAGAAGAGTTGGTGTGGAGGGAGGTGTCCCTGCCTATAGCAGGGGGATTGGAACTAAATGACCTTAAAGATTCATTCCATCCTATTGTTTTTCTACCCTTAATTTTGCTTGAAAGGTTTTAGAATTAATGAGATTCTGGTTTCCATGAAGACTGTTTGCAGGGAGCTCCATTGTAGCTAGTAAGTCTATCTTTAAGTTCAAGGGCAATAATGCATTGACTGTGTTGAAGAGAGAAATGACTCATGAATGGATGATGGTTTAGAATAAAACATAATCCTACTTATTTTCTATGCAGATATGTGTAAAGAAAAGATGCTGCACTCAGTTAAAGAAATACCCTGACAAATATGTCTCTACTGTTTCACAGCTCGAGATATCAAGATTGTTAAACCACTGGAAGATGTGGAAGTGAATGAATATGGGAGTGCATCTTTTGTCTGAGATTTCACACGATGAGGTTCAGAGCCAGTGGTACAAAGATGACAACAAGCTGAAGGCTGATGACAACATCAGAATGCAGCAAGATGGTAGGGTGTAAGAGGGGGATCTTTCTCCTGAGTGGGGGGTGGGTTGGAGATCAAGCAGAAAGGACTTCTGAAATGAAGTGAAGATTGTTCAGAAGCGAGTTCCCCTTTTGTTTTGGGACTGAGGTTAGGGTGGAACAAGTGACAGGTGGGAAGCTTAGTGTGGGAAGTGTGATGCTATCCCACCATCCCACACTGCCAGGAGCAGGTAGGAAATGAGTGCAGTTATTTCCAAAGTGGGGGTGAACAGGGCAGTCAGTTCACCTCTCCAAAGAGGTTTTGTCTGACAGTGAGTGTGATCCTTCTGTATCAGGTACTTTGAAGGTGACAGCAGCCACATTTGGTCAGTCTTTGTAGAAGCCATGTTTAGATTACGCTTTGGTGGGGATGTGGACGTGGGGGAATGGGTGGTTTCATTGACATGAGAGAACAGGCAGTGATGCTGTGAAACCAGATGGGTGATGCTCAGCCTGGCCATGTGCCTCAGAGCTCTTTGCTCAAGGAAGCAAAGTGTAGTTGTGGGTTTGCTCTCAAGAGCACAGTTTGGTAGGGATGAGTTGGCGGTTGGACTAGATGACCTTAGTGGTCTTTTCCAGCTTTAGTGACTCTGTGGTTCTCTGCTTCAGGAAAGACCTGCTCTCTGACTTACACACGTGTCCAAGTCAAGGATGCAGCAGAAATAAAATCTGTAGCAGAAAAGGCAGAATCTTGTGCCCATCTTACAGTTAAAGGTAATTATGCTTCTGATGACGATTTTGATTAAATTATCTTATGTTATAAACGAGCTAACATCCTTTGCTTTAATGTCAAGGAAGTTAAACACCACCAGGACCTTTCACAGAAATAAAAACTCCTACCTACCTGCCTTTCTGCCCACAAAATATCCAGCTTCTCTTTTGGAATTTACTTTTGCTAAGTAAAACAGATTATTTTCTTAGGAGGTTGATTTTCTACGTTTAGACTTCAGATTTGTGTTTGAACGTTGAGGGATAAAAACATAGCTTGACTTTTTCTTCATTTTCTCTGTATGTTTGAAAAGAGCACAGGGTTTGTTTTTTTTTTTAATATATACAATGTCTCAGTAAAAGATCTGTTTGAATAGTTTTGATGTGCTTACTATTCAGATCTACAGAGCTGACATTTTGTCCTTGGCTATAGCAAAGAGGTCAAATCAGGTGAAATTAATTGTATTTCAGAACTAGACAAGTTGAAGTTTGGTAGCACATAAGTTTGATGCCATTTGTCCTTGATTTCATCTGAAAGAAACTTCCAGGCTTTTTGTCCGCTGTTGTCCCCAGCGTAAGATTATCCATTCACATCCTAAAGTACTTGTTATATTTTTAACTCACTCTTATTTGAATAAAAGCCTCAACATTTGGGAGCAATTTAATAAGCACAGAACAAGAGCTGGACCTTGCATTTGGTAGATAATATACAGTATTACTTTATAGAAATGTAGTCAATGGCATTCCCTATAGGCAATCGTTTGTTTTATCTTTAGAGTGGTTCAAAAAACCATTGTGAACATGACATTAATTGGAATGGAATACACGCAAGAGACTTTCCTCTTCTTCCAATTGTCCTCATCCTTTCTTCTCTTCCACCCCTGCTTTGCAGATTACCATATAGAAATCACCAGGAAGTTGGAGGACAAGACAGCTTTGGAACGTCATTCTGTCATCCTGTCCTGTGACTTCAGGCCTTCTCAAAGGTTGTGAAATGGTTCAAGGGCCACACACCCATCGTGCCCTCTGAGAAGTACAAGATCAAGAGGGATAAGCATTCAGCAGAGCTCAAGATTCTGAAGCTGAAGCCCAATGATGCTGGTGTGTACAAGTGCAAGGCAGGAATTGCAGAGACTGAGGCCACGCTGACAGCTGAAGGTAAGAGCAGGGGGGGTGGTCTCTTACATGTCCTATTTCACCTCAGATTTCTTTTCTTGAGGTTGATTTCTGCCGTTCTCTCCTGCTAACTTTATAAATGTATAAACTTCACTGAGAATACTACACAAAGATCGTCTAGTCCAACCATTCTACCACATCCCAGTATGATTTATAGTAACAGTGGTAACAGTTCACCTTGTTTCCCCACAGCCCGCAATGTAGAAGTTACGAAGCACTTGCAGGATGTGGAAATTGAAGAAGAGAGCTCTGCTGTCTTCTCCTGCAAGCTGTCCCATGATGATGAGGACGTGGAATGGTTCCTGAATGGCAACCTCCTTTACACCAACGATTACAATGACATCAAGAACGTTGGCAATTGCTGCAAACTGACAATGAAGCAGGTTAAGCCTGAGGATGCTGGCCCAGTGACAGTGAAGTCAGACAAGGTATCAGAAAGCGCACCTGAAGGTGATAGGTGGGTCTGATCACAGCCCTCCTGGATGTAAGAGATGCTAAGGAGCTCCAGTTCATTCTATTGTGAAGCAATCCTGCTTCTAAAGCTCACCTCTCTGGGGTGACAAGACATCAGGGGCTTTCTTCCAGTGGAAGGTTCCATTGCAGCAGATATCAACGAAGGAGGATGGTTTTGGTGTCCTGCCAAAGCATTCCATTGCTTTTTATCATCATTTTATTTAACACAAGAAGAGTTACAAGAGCAATTTCTTTTACTGCTTCAGTAACATGCAGTGTCAATGCTGTTGTCTCCAAGTATTTATGACTGCAGGGAGAGCTCATTCAGTGTGTGTTTTGCCTCTGGAATGACTAATGACCAGGCTGTGAGTAACCTGATCTAGCTGTGAATGTCCCTGTTTATTGCAGGGGAGCTGGGCTAGATGGACTTTAAGGGTCTCTTCCAATTCTAAGGATACTGTGATTCTAATCTGATCTCCCCAGCAATTAAGCTCTTTTACTCTATGCTCTCCAGAGTTTGAAGGATTTCATTTTTCTCCTTTCTTTTGCATTTGGTGGGTGTTTTTTCCCCATTATAAACATCTGATGTGTGAAATAGAAGATAGATAAAAGGAGTCAATAAAACAGGAAAATCAAAATTGTTCAGCAGCTTATCCTCTTAATCCTGAGGCCTGCTGTATGAGCTCTGCTGTACGTGAGGGCAATGCCAGCTCTCCAGCTTTAGAAGAGCTGCATCCCAATTACTTCATATGATATCAGTCCCACCCACCGGCAATGCAGGCTGTCCCTCCTGTTCCCTGTATTCTCCTCCTGATTAGTTCAGAATACCATAAAGCGCATTCAGTCAACGGACATGAAATCGCTTTAGGTTCTATACTGGTGTCGTCAGTACTGGTAAAGATTTATAGATCCCTATTTAAAAATCTGAAAGCAACTGGAAATGTCTCAACTTCTGTATCACGTTGTTCTGTTTTGCCTGTTTAATTGCAGAGAAGCCTGCTGTCTTCATGAAGTCCTTGGATGATGTTTTTGGTGAGGAGCGGGGTGTGATTAAATTGGAATGCGAAGTCTCTAAAGAGAAGGTCAAACCAGTGAGGAAAAAGGACGGTGTTGTGCTCTCTTCTGGCAACAAGTATGAGCTGGTACAGTCTGGGAAGACCCTATGTCCCCTTATCCATGACCTCGAGAAGTCTGATGCAGGTTTCTATACCTGTGATATTGGCACTGATGTTGCCAAGTCAAAGGTCAGCGTTCAGGGTAAGTACTGTGGAAAGTAAAGGAGTGCTGAAAGCACATTCAGTGTGGTCACTATGTCTTACACATATTCCCCCACGAGCCTTAATAGTTTCTACAATAGAAGTGTATTACTGCAATTTAGCGCAGTGATGTCTGGAAAATTCCCATTGCTTTTGATGTAAATGTATCTCCTTTTGCCATGAAAATCACCAAACACGTCAAGAATGTCCTGGAAATATTTCCTTTCTAAATTTCCCTAAAATGGAGAAATGGTTTGAACACCAGTAGGGTAGGATGGTAACAAATTAGCTAATAGAAACATTTAATTTCTTGTCATAGGCAAAACCCTTTTTCTCACACAGCATCCTAGAGTTGTCCTCTCTGTTAGGTTGTTCCCTCTGTGGCTCATTGAATCTTCATTGTGCTCCATGGACTGAGCTGCTCTCCTTGTAGTTCTTCCAGAGCAAAGCCAAGAGATTCACGTCTCTTTTTTTTAATAGCTTTCTGGTAATTCTGAGTGGAGAATGTCTTAGAGAATACATCAGTAAGGAACACAGCCATGTTCTGCAAATCCTGAGTTAAAACACCAGTACTGCTACTCACATTGGTCACGAATGCCTTTTCTCCATCTAAACCTCATACTAACCTATCTCTAACCTTCCAGAGCTGAATAGTGACATTACCAAACGGCTGAAAAACACTGAAATCCTGGAGGGAGAAGATTGTACTTTTGAATGCATTCCGTCCCATGAAAGCATTGATGAGTTCAATTGGACACTGAATGGAAGCAGAGTGGAAAGTGGTGGGCGATTTAAAGCTTCTAACGTGAGTCAGAAATAGGCTCTCCTTATCAAAAGTGTGACTCCTACTGACGCTGGGGAAGTCGTTTTTTACTGCCCGTGGTCTAACCTCCAAAGCCTCTCTGTCTGTGAAAGGTAATGAGATGGGAGAGATTCTGGGGTCTGATTCCTTCAACTGTCTTCTGATAAGATTGTCGTGAGAGCTAACTCATAATATGGTTAAAGTGAATAGCAACCTTCTACTTGAACCTCGAAGCACTGAGAATTTCTCTTAAAAATAAGTAAAAGGAGGAACCATTTTACACAAATGTGAGAACTACCCAAAGCACTGGGGTAGTGTTGGCAATGGTCATCTCACTACAGCTTGTTCCATTAACAGTAAATCAGGAATGATCTGTTGAGGGAACTGTGGGAGCAAATATCCTCTAAGTATAAGCTGAAGGGATGGCCTTCACATCATCTAGCTGTACAACAAATTCCTATCTAGAACATGTGCATCTGAGAGCATCATCCGAGGCTCCCAGTGTGATGAGTGGAGAGAAGAGAGAGGCAGTTTTCAGACATGGTTCATCATCCTCAATGGGGTAGATTTAAGAGAGAATTAATGGTGCCTGGAATTCTATTGTCTGTACTTTGCAGATTACTGCTGGCTGTAGGATGGCGTCTGTTGCAAGTGCCTCTCTAACTTATCTCCAGCATGTAGATGCGTGTATTTTGAGAGAGGCATCCTACCCTAAGTGTATGTTACTCAAAAAGCATGTTTTCTTCCAGGAAAACCTACTGAGGTTTCAAAACAGCTGGAGGATAAGACAGCAGCAGCAGGGCAGGACATCAGCCTGAGCTGTGAGCTGTCAAAACCGGATTTGAACATCAGGTGGTACAAGGATGGCAAAGCAATCAGAAAAAGCCAGAAGTACGACTTGCAGCAGGAGGCAACTGGGGCCATTCTGATCATCCATGACTCTACTGCCAAGGACAGTGGGGAGTACCCCTGTGAGACAGAGGACTCCATAACAAAAGCCAGGGTCACTGTGCAAGGTGAGTTGAAAAGCACACTGGGGATGGCATGTAGAGAAGTCGAGGTAAATATCTGCAGCCTGTGGGTGATGTTTTTCTCTTCTGTTTCCTTGAGCGGGATCAATTCTTAGTTTTCAGAAAATATGATGGATTAAAATCTTTTCCTTAAAATAATCTGGAAACTGAATGATTCTCCAGTGTGATGTGGATCTGGGCAGCCTGGTCTGGTGGTTGGTGACCCCTTGGAGGGGGTTGGAAACTAGATGCTCTTTGAGGTCCTTTCCTACTCAGGCCACTCTATGATTCTGTGATCATTCTATGGTTCTATGATCTTGGGTGTTAGTGAGCCAAGAAAAGATGGCAATCTGAATTAGTCTATATTGAATATGTGTAATCAAAACTATATGCAGTTTATCAGATGAGATCGTACCAGCGCATGTATAATGGTATTGAACTTTGCAGATATCTACTGGAATTATCAAACCTATGTAAATGGGTGGACTCTGTGGTCTTCTTAGACTCTTTGCATCTCTATGTGATATTCTGAAATGAGGGCAAAGGAGATTCAGGACACCTCTGTATGCTTGGGACTTGTTGGGGTAACAAATCCCTTTGTCCTACACCCTCATCCTTTTTTTTTCCTTCCAGAAAAACCTAATTACTTTATCAAGGAACTTTCAGATGTGAAAATTGAAGAAAGTGGAAGTGCACTTTTTACATGTCAGAGCGAGAAAGCCGCATCCTTCGTCATATGGAGGAAATGCATTGCTGTGCTCAGGCCTGGCAGGAATTACAAGAGGGCACAGAAAGGACGAGACCTGCAGCTGTGCATAAAAAATCTGGAGAAAAGTGGCAGTGACGTGTACACCTGTGACATTGGTGATGCCCAGTCCAGAGCCAAGCTGGTTGTACAAGGTATGTGTGAGAGCCATATGACTGCGCATCCTGTTTCTCCACTCCCAAGACATTATCCTGGTAGAATTTGTACATTTATGGCAGGTCTTTGGGGCTGCAGCTGTCTGGCCTGAATAGCAGTTCACAACCCATGCACAGAGCAAGCTGCACAGAAAGGGAATGAACTACCGACTAGAGCAGTGCCATTGAGAACTTTATGTATCATTTAAAAACCAAAAATGCTGATGTACAGTGAGGCTGGTGACCCAGAAATCAGTGTGAACTTTCTATCTCTGACCTTTCTGAGTTACAAATAGTCCTCCAGAGTTCTAGGCAAAAATTCCCTTATGCTGCATTTTGGGTAGTTGTCACGGTTTAAACAAAAATCTACCTGTGTCCGTGACAGGGGGGCCACAGGCAAGCGAGGTGCTAGAAGGAGCTGAACCTCTGTCCCAACTACTTCAGAAGCAGCCCAAACCCCCTCGTACATGGCTAAGATCTCCTTCTCAGTTGGAGTGTAGCACTCCTCAGACCCTTATATGCTCGACTCCAAAGTCCCGGGGGTTGGCCTTGGGTTTCTCCTAAAGCTCTTTGCCACAAACTCCAAGTGGGACCTTTCTCTCCAGCAGCAGTGTAGAGAATGTTCTTTACATCCTGTCCCGTCCGTACTGGCCCCAAGGCCACGGCACGGGCTATCTCTTGTTTTCTTTGCTCAAAAGCCTGCTGCTGTTCAGGACCTCATGAGAAATTATTCTTCTTCCGTGTTACCTGATAGAGAGGGCTCACTATGTGGCTGTAGTTTGGGACATGCATTCTCCAAAAGCCCACTACTCCCAGAAAAGATTGGGTCTCTGTCTTGTTGGTGGGAGGAGACATAGCAGTGATTTTTTCAATCACATCTGCTGGGATGTGTCGATGCCCATCTTGCCATTTTACACCTAAGAACTGGATTTCCTGGGCAGACCCCTTCACCTTGCTGCGCTTAATGGCAAAACCAGCTTGCAAAAGAATTTGGATTATCTGTTTTCTTTTCTTGAAAATCTCTGCTGCTGTATGGCCCCACACGACAATATCATCAATATACTGCAAGTGTTCGGGAGCAGTAAAATTATTCATGCTTTATATGACGTTATGATGTGGAATACTGATAGCAAAATTACAAAATTATTAAACCATGACACCCTGGTATTTTTCTTTTTTTTTTCTTAAATATTTTCCTTTTTTTTTCTTAAATATTTTCCTTTTTACTATTTAAATGTTATGGGCACATCTTATAGAAACACAAGGCTGTTTACAAAGAAGTGCATGCTGTGTTGCTGTATGATGAGCAAGATACATCTATTCTTCATCTAGCAGGAATAGTTGCTGAGCCTTAAGAACAGTTTCAGAAAGCTTTGGGAATTTGGGCGTTTTCCTTGTTTCTGCAACACAAAATGAAAATTTACGCTGTATACAAAGAAAAGGGGAGTCCGAACTTGTACGTTAAATTCGAAGGAGATCAATCTGGGGTAATATTTTAAAAAAAAAAAAAAAAAAGGGAGCGTGGTCATCAAATACTATAAAATATATTACCTGTTACTAGAATGCCACTTATCTTCCCCCCATACGAATCACTGTCATGTTGTATGTGAATTTGTGAGGTGGGTTTTGAAGCTGAAATTAAAAACTTCTTGTATGGCTTTCTTCATAGTGGCTATCCAGACTATCTGTAGAAATAACAGCTATTATGTAGTCAGCTATTCACCAGTTTTAACTGATTATAAATTACGTTTCAGGGTGGAGAACATAGCATAGTGCCTGACACCTGTGTTGATCCTGAGGGCATTCTTGATTCTGTGCATTATGATGTCATGGATATTAAAGAGCAAGCTGAGGCAGCACATAGTTCCATTGTATCCCTGGGGGACCCGAAGGAAGATACTGGCTGGTTTGAAAAGCAGCTGGAGAAAACTAACTTTGAACTGATGGAGACCAAAGAAGAGCTAACAGAGAAAAACACCAAACTACTTAAAACTGAAGAAGAGCTGATGCAGAAGAACAAAGGTGAGTTATGCGATGTGAAAGGTAGAAGACAGAAATAGTTCATTAATCTAAAAGAGAAATAACCAGTTTGAGTAGGAATTAGAGGAGATGTTCTACCTTTGGAACCATAGCCTGTAGATAAGTGATAGTTTGTTCCTTGTGTATATTCAGGTTCAGCAATTCCACGGTTTTTGGTTATTTCTTTTCTTTTTTTCCCCCTCTCCTTTAAACTGCAACTAGCAGCTTTACGCTTTCGTAAGTATGGGGTTAAATGTCTATATCTTGATTTTTACTTTTATATTGTAATCTCTACTCTTCTTTATGTCTTGTTGATGCAATGTTTTCGTTCCAAGAAATATAGAAAACTTTTGAATCACTCCCAATAAGTGAAGACCACATGCAAATTAATTAATCTGTTCAAAAGCTACCTAAACATTAGAATATCTGGAAAAATTGATTACTTAATAAACTATCTATTGGCTACTTATGTAATACAACCTTTTCTGTGTGTTACAGACTTTGAAATGCAGATGATTAAATTGGATGAGTCTGATGAGCAACTTAAAGAAGCAACTGAGGTAACTTTATCAAGATGTTGTGTAAAATTGTTTTAATTAATTAATTAATTAATACCAACTTGTGGTAGCTTAAAATGCTATTCCAGTAGGCTCAATTAATAGATTTCTTACTGAGCTTAGCTTAACTGAATTTGCCTTTAATGCATTGTGTAATTCAGCTACTTAACACTACATTAGAAACTGATGGCTGAATTTTTTTTATTTTTTATTTCCAATCTCAATCAAGGTGCAGAAAGATGACATTATTACAGAGCTACAAGACTTAAAATCTCATTTAGAAGAAAAAGTAAAAGATTATGTGAGTTTTACACATCTCCGTATCCTTATACAAAAAAAGAAAAACACTAATTCTATGCTTGTAATCAACACATTTTTGGAAAACTGATTTTCTGTATGTAGCTGGTACTCGCTTGAAATTGTAAACAATTCAAATTTATCTGAAGGTAGTTGTTGTTAACACAAACAACAAAAATATCAGCGTGTTCCACTAACTCCTGCCTCACACTCCTACATCAGAGGAAGAGCAACAGTAAAAGTATGTTGAGTAGAGTTGGAAGTACGAGTATGAATGGTCAGGATATCTCCACGTTCTATGCAGTCCATAAAACTTTATCCTGACTAATGTACTGCGAGCTACTGAATATGTGAAGACTAGCTTGATTAAGTACGTGTGCATACCACTTCTGGTGGTTTTTGTTCATTTTTTGATGTTTGGTAGCCTGAAGTAGCTCTGAAAACATTTATAGTTAATTCTGTCACTCAGATCTCTAACCTTGTAAGCTTAGCAACTTGACCCTTCTTAGTCTTTGACTGTCTGCATCACTGCAACTTAGTATTTCCATGGTATTAAAGCTGACTGTGATGAGTAGTCATGTCCTCACCTATTACTTCTTCCAAGAACAAGGCTCCAACTCTATCTGTGAGATTGTGTGGCCTGAACACTTCTGAGGCTTTTCTTTTCATAAGCTACTAAAGATGAATAATCAGTCCTTGGCAGTGCCAGCATGGCTTAACAATCGTCATCTTGTAAGTAAGGAAGCTTCACCTGTGGTCAAGGACACAATCTAAAATATGCGTGACAGAGCTGACTAAGCTTTAAGGTTAGATTATATCTGTCACGATGAAAGTGATTTTAGCAGCTTAGCAGAAGTGTGATGTGATGAACTTGTATGAGAGCTGACCATTTGCTTTTTGACCATGTTTGTAATTTTGTTGACTTCTTGGAAACAGGAAATTCTTTGATAAACTGGTAAACTCTTGATTGTGTGCAAGTCTTTTACTTTGTAACCTGCTAGGCTCTTGCTTTCCCTTGTATACTCTACCGAGTATTGCACTTGTCATTATCTGAAGGTGTACTTGTTCTGTCTGCTATTGAGATTTGTAACTGATGTCTATAGAGTCACCAGGTAAATATTTTAGCTGTATGGTTTTGTGTAAATATTTGCCTACAGAAGATTACTGAGACTTAAGTGCTCCTTTTGTTAAGCTTCAATGTAACTGATCTTATATCAATACAGGAAAAGACTACCTACCATTTAACTACCATTAAAGCAGAACCGGCAGAAGAGAACACTAATAAAGGAACTGAAAGCAGCCAATTTTCAGTGCTTTCAGTTAAAGCACTGAAACAAGAGAAAACTGAGTTGGAAGTGGGAAGAAAGCACAGTACTGACGAGGATAAGCCTACTGTGGAAGAGCCACCTCCAAAGAAAGGTACAGTTTCTTCCATCGTTGAACAGGGTGTCTTCCAAAACAATAAATTGCTTCCTATTCCGGATAGGAAGCAAAAGGCTGTGAAGCGCGTACCTTATGGTATAAGGAGAAAAGCCACTGTGTTAAACTGTAAATAGAAGTAACTGTTATGTAAATATCCCTTTTTCAGAAGGTCCTATGCTGTTCATTTTTGAATGCTTAGGATTAAAAGTTTTTTGCACTATTTTTTTCCTTTTTGCTGCTATTTCCTCATCTGTTGATGCACTTGCAGATTTGGTAATAGTTTTAAAGCAGTTTCTTTAGGATTGTTTCAACTGCTGTTGCTGATCTTCTGAGTAGCATCAGCTGCTCAAGTGCTTTTTTTTGTTTGTTTGTTTTGTTTTTCCTGAAGCAACTATCAAAATTGTTGACGACCTGCTAATTGCTCGCTCATGGGCAATATTTGAGCAAAATGGTTTGGATAAGCTCTGATGCATTTAACTTCACTTCTGGGCACAGCTGAGCATCAGTGTTCCTAGAATTACGGAAGGCATATACAATGTAGAAGGGAAAATCTAAAACTTAGCTGTATTCCCTTCCTTTCTTGTATTCCTCTTGCAAAATATGTGCAAGGGAGAAAGTCAAGGCCTTCTTTGGATGAGATGCTGTTCTTGGATGATTTGTCCCTGCTGCCTTTATTTGGCATAAATATTGAATCCTAATGTGACCACTGAATGGCATCACATATAAGCATCTTACCAGAGACTGAGGGAGGGATGTGGACTCCTCCATACTCCAAGTAGTAGTGGGTTTGTTCTAATCATATGACCAAAGCTCTCATTTAAAAATTAATGACAGCAATGCTCCACATAGGAGTTAAAATGGGTAGCTGATAGTCACAATGTCAGCATGAAGTTTTCGGTTAAGAAGTACTGAGTATTCAATCATGTTAAAATTTTCTTCTATTTGTGAGTATTAATAGCGTCCAATTTTAAAAAACTCTTAATATATATTCTTTAGCTATGTTAAATATACACAGTAGAACAATGAGCACAGGTATGTTGTGCTGGTTCTTTTGTAGAATTAGTTATATAAGTAGCACGAGCAAAAGTGTTTTAGGAGATGCTAGGTTATCTCAGCTTCAAGTTCAGGGTATTTACACCATTCTCTGAGCTTTTAGGTCTTGTTTCCTATGCTCTGTAATAATGCTTTTTCCCTACTTCCTCTGTAAGGAGCTTCTAGACTGAACATTACACATCTTCTCCCTAGTCTTATTTATCTTGCTTTAGTACTTGCATGTTGTTTTCAGCATAAAGCGTTTAGATTACTTATAAATCATATTCCCCTCACTAGTGTTGCTGGGTGAGCAGTCAAAACCCAAAACCTGGTTTGGGGTGGAATATGCCACTGCTGTTTCTTCAGTATGACTTTTAAATCAGTTGAGGGCTGTATATAAAACTCCTTAGATGAGTTAAGAGGCTGTTTCCATGCAGTACATGTGAATCTGTATGTAATGCAGGCTGCACGTGGGGACTATAAAATTCTGCATTGTAGTAATAAAAGGACTGTACAAGAATCACCATTGAATATATTGTTGTGGTGACCCAATCCCTAGTAAGTGTTGACTTATATTTATTTTTTTTAATACTTAAAGTATGCATATTATGGAATGGACATAACTGGATTCTAAAGCAATGATGAAATACAGCAGAAGTTGCTTTTGATAGAAAGAAAATGCATGTGATTTTAGCTAATTGCTCACCAGTTAAAGAAAAAAACAGCCCCAAGCTAATGGAATATTTATGGAAACTTGAATCTGCAAATTTGTACAACTTTATGAGTGAACTTTATATGCAAAAGAGTAAGTGTGGACAGAAGTAGGAATCCTCATATTTTGTTTAGAGATCAACTGAATAAGAGAGACAGATATCAACACTTAAGTGATCAACTTGTCCAGGGTTTTATCTTTCTTTTGAAATTAAGAGGACTGTGAGTTGGAATGAAATTTCTTAGAGAACTGTTTATCTACCATTTAGATGTAGATGGAGTGATTCCTGGCTGCCTTATAGGGATTGCTGAAGCACGGAAGATAGAAAGAATATAGCTGTGAATTATCTATCTCGTTCCCATGTTTCTTAAATGTAATTAGATTTTCTACTGGTGTGGAGTGGAAGGTTTGAGTAGTGCCATGGTAAAAGTGTTCTTCCAGACTGAAAACCTTTTGCTGTTAATTCTGTATATAAATCTGAGGCACCTGATTACGTGTTCAGAGGACTTTAATTCCTTTACTAGTATCAAATACTATGTGATGTGAGGGCATGGCTTGCATATTACGACAGTGTTTCACTTAGAAGTTGCTACTTGGTGTTGTGAACTGCTATGTAATAATGATTTTAATCAATCTGAGCTACATTCCTTTTCCCCTTTTTTTTTTGTTTGTTTGTATGTTTTACAGTAGTCATAAATGAGAGAAAGAAAAAGAACACTGTAGAGCAAAGGACAATTGAACACATGAAACAAAAGTGCTCCACGTACCGAAAGGAAGTACTGGCACTGAGGGAAAGAACTGAAATCTTGGAACATCATTTAACTGTGCTTGAAGAACAATGCAGAAGAGAAAAAAATAAAAAAGAAGATTTCAGTAAGCAGGTAACAAGCCTGCGTATTGAGCTTTCTTTTTCTGAAGAAACAGCTGATGTCCTCCGTGAACAAATTCTGCAGGGTCAAGCTGACTATCGGGAAATTGCTTCTGAACTGGATGAACAGAAATCTATAAATATGACACTTGAAAACAAAAATGCCCAACTAACTAACAACATAGAAGTTGCCAAAAAATGTATAATTGATAAAGTGTCACAAGTAAAAGAAATGCGGACCAAATTAGATGAATTATACAAATGTCACTTAGAGTTTCACGCCATCGGTACTGACTTTGTCAGTGTAAAGGATTCCTCAGACTCTGAAAAAGATGAGACAGGGACATCTCAAATTAGTTCTGCATGCATTCAGTCACAGACTTCTTCCATCTCAGATCTTGTGCAGGACCTCTCCTTTAACTATAGTCTTGAAAGGATTTGGGAAGTATGCAGAAATATTGTTGATGTTTCCTCACAAAAAAGTCAGCACATCAAAGCACTGCTTCAAGACAATGAAAACCTAAAGGCGGGACTGAATAATGCTGAAAATCATAATCGTCAACTTGTAATGAAGCTATGTGAGATTACAACTCACACAAGTCAGGAAGAAGATCTTGTGAATCAGTTACATGAGCAAATAGAAAACTCAGGACTTTGAAGAAAAGACTGCAGAAGATCAGAGAGTGATTGCACAATTTCAGGAGGAAGTTGCCAACTGTGAGGTAAAAATAACAGAGCTTGAATATCTCCTGGAGGCTTACAAGACAATGGAAGACAATGTGTCAAAACTCAATGAATTACTTAAAGAAAAAGAATCTATTATTGTTAATCTAGAGACAGTTACAGCAACTCTGCACGAGAAGTCTGCAAATGCAGACAAAAAGTTTGAAGAGTTAAGTAGCAAAGAAGCAAATCTGATTCAAGAAGTTATGCAGCTTAAAAACAGCTTGGAGCAGATGAAACACTCTCTTTGGGAAAAGGAAAAGAGTGAAATGGAGAAAGTTCAACGTACAGAATCGTAAGTAACCACTGAGTTAACTTAGAGCCCTTTGAGAATGAACTAGAGTTAAAAATAGTTAATGGGAACATCCCTTCGACTTAATGCATCTGCATGCTTATCAATGGCCAAACTACTACTTTAGGATGCTTTGGTATGCTACTTGAGTTCCAAGGGAAAACAGGAGTGTGCAAGGAAATAAAGAATAATATGGGGATTGCTGGTGGTTTTGTTGTACATCCCTCAGAATAGCATCTGAATAATTTATTGCTTCAGAATCTGATTATGAGAAGCAAGCTGAAATTCAAAAGTAATTGTTTAAATCTTGTCACTGGTCTAGATAGATTTAAGAGTCTATTTACAAATAGAAACCAACAGGCAGGGCATGGATTAAGCTGTAATTGCTGTTTCCATGAGATGTGTAACAATAATGTTCTTTGTCTCTTTATTTTTAACATAAGGCTAGAAAATATTCTTTCTGAGAGTTCTGCCCTTGTACTGAATTTGAAAAAAGATTTGCAGAGGAAAGAAGAAGAGTATGCAGATCTAGAAGACAAACATTCTGATGCCAAGAAACAAATTCAGCAAGTACAAAGCGAGGTTTGTAACTCCAAAGCCTAAAAGCTAAGTCTTGTGAAAAAACGCTGATAACTGGGAAGAAGAATGCTATTTACTTGAAGAGAAATAGACTAATTTCCAGAGGCTCTTTAATATAAGCATGTATATTTTTTTTCTTCAATTTCAGCTTCAGTGATGTTAATAGTTAAAATTTAATTATTAAACAAGAAGATATCTTAAAACCCATTTTGCAGGATCTTAGTCTGAAAGTTTATTGGGTGTGCTTGGGGTGGAAAATTGAAGCTTAAAAATGAATTCATGTCTTCCTTGGTAACCTTGCACTTGCTGTCGTTTTCCTACTCAGCACTTGTTTGTGAATTCCTCTTTATTTAACAAAGAAGTATTTGGCCAGGTTGGATTACAGAAGTCTTTTAATGAACCGTGAGCTGTGCTTACATTACAGGTGTCCACGATGTGTTCTGTGGAGGAATCCCTCAGGAACAGGATGGATGAACTTGAAAGGATTAATAACCAGTTTAAGGATGAGCTGGATTATAAAGACTATACTATCCAACAACTTAAACAGGTATTTTTCTTGCTCTTAATTTTTATTAAATGAATGATGCAGGTTTTCCAAGCAACAGGAAAAAGGTCAAAAAAAAAATAAAAAATTGGAGCAAAATGAAAGTGGCCAACTGAAATTAGTGGTAGACCATGAAAGATATTCAAATAATTAGTCACTACAGAGCACTGGCAGATTGCTTTAAATACAATAATCTGCATAGTAAATACATATGTAATACATGCATATAACCTGATCTTGTTGAGTGACATCACGATATGTTAATTGAAATGTCTTACCATAAACTCTTTTTATCAGCTTGAGTCCTTATTTATGCTATATGAAAAACTTATTAATTCTAGGCTGTCTTAAAGATTCTGCTTGTTTTTACTGTGTATGCTTTTCTTTCAACATGAAATATAGGAGCTGGTGGAAACTGAGAGGATGGAAGATATCTCCAAAGACTATGACCAACTATGTGACGGTCAGCCATTATTTGTGTGTGTGTGTGTGGAATATCTGTGTAAATGTTGTCACATTGCTAATGACTTTGAGTCTTCTGTGTTTCGATTTTAAAACATGTCTGCATATATTTGTATGTAAATATTTCAATGGAGATGCTCTATTTCTTTTAAAAGAGCTTTTGGTCATGGGAGAATCTTGATTTGAGAATAATGGGAGCTAGTAGGGAGTTCATCTGTAAATTTTCAAACCTTCAGATCTGTGTGCAAGGGATAGAACAATTGAAGTTATGCGGATGACATTAGAAGAACAAGAGGAAATGCAGCTTGAACAAGATGAAATGCTTCAAGCTCAGTTAGAAGAGAACCAAAAATTAGCTTCAGGTAATCTTTCCAGGGAAAGGGAGCAGGGATGCAAAAGGGGTTTAGACGTACTGTGATAGCCACTTCCATTTTCATGTGACTGTTACTTAGGCATTAACGTTCCATAGTAAACAACAAATCTCTTGTAGTTAAAGGCTTCTGTTATTTCTTTATGTCTGTAGCAGATAAAACTGAAGCAGCTTTAGTAAAAAGTCATTGGTGTGGTATTTCAAATATATATTTGAAATGATATGCTATCTAACCTCATTTTGTGTATTGAGTAGAACTGATTGCATGGAAACAGAAATACAGTGAGCTGGAATACCAGAGCAATAGTGACTGGCAGCAGAAGAACAACGAAAGTGATGAGGCAAATTTGAATGAAAACAATACAGAATTAATAAAGCTGCAAAAAGAGCTGGAGGTAACTTAACTTCAAAGTTGTAACTTGATAAAGTAAACTGTTATATTGATTACAGAAACTTCCTGTAAAAGCTGCAGTGCAACATGCAATAGGGACCGGGTGCAGCTTTTTTGTGGTACGTTAAGAATGGCATCACTGATGCCCCCATAGTATAGGAAGTGTAGCCTTCCCTACATTATGCTGCCATGAGCAGTGCTTCTTTTGCTGGCCTCTGAACAGTTAGTTGTCTTATCCCATCTGATGTTATTTTTTGTTGTTGATGTTTGTTTGTTTTTTTAAATAAAAGTAGTGGGCTGGCAGTGGGAGTTTTCTAAGTGAGTATACAATAGGTTACATCCACTCTGTTAGTGGAATGGTTCTGAACTTCTTTCCTCCTTCACCTTGAGTAAGCTTATTCATGATATATTTTTTTAATGCGCAGAGCCAATTCACTTTTTCAAGAAGAGGGGAAAGTTGAGCATTCATTGCTTCATTCTATACCACGTCAATGTCCTATAAGCAGAGTATACTTATACAACTGTTGTTTGCAAGAAAGGAATACTAACTCAAAGCAAATTGTAACTTACGGTATATTTGTCAAAACTGTTTTCTGTTAGTTGCTTGGGCAACTAATATAAGCTATCGAAATCATCATCTAACTTTATCACCAGGAAGCCTTTTTTGTTGGGCTGCGGGTCTAGTAATTTTCCTTGGTTAAAAGACTTTTATTTTTTCCAAGCAGTTTCTCAGGTGCTCTGTCCTATATATGAGAATGTCTGCCAGTAGGTTTGATAGGAAAGGAGACTACTCCTACAGTGTAAACTGTGTTGCTTTTCTTTGTCTTTCAACCCTAAAGGAGCTGCAAGTTTTTCTACAACTGCTGCAAGGCAGCATAAAGTGTTAGAAGTTTTTAAGTTAAAAGAGTTTTTCTTATACTGACTTTTGGTGTAAGTTCTGTAAAGCTTGTGTGAACATTTATAAAGAAAAAGAGATGTTTTATGGAGGCTCTCCAGTCTGAATAAGAAATACTGGAAATGATTATTTTTTAATGGAAAAGAACTAATGATTATCCAATACCTGCCTTTGGGAATATTCTGTAGTAAAAACTGCTAATGTTTCTGTTATCTTGCAGAAACAAGTCTATTTAATGATGACCTGGCTTTTAAGACTTTTATTCCTTAATGACTCACTATTTCATTTTTGGTTTCTTTGAAATAGGAAAGTGAGACTAAGTATCAAACTGATAGAAAAAAGTGGCTGGAGGAGAAAGAAGAGCTCCTAAATCAGATAAAAGAAGCAGAGAATCTTCGCAACAAAGAAATGAAACAATTTGCTGAGGACCGACAACATTATGGAAAGCAACAAGTAGAAATCGTAAGTGATGAGGTCCTGGCAGAGTTGTCTGGTGCCTGTAGTTTGGAGACAACTACATACCAAGTATTAACAGTAAGGGTGCATAAGAGCAGCTTGTCCAAGTCCCCTTGCTTTCTTATGCCCATATGAGAACTGCTTGATTTGGAAAAGGAAGGAATGGGGGGGCCACAAAAAGAAAGATCTTTCATAAGTGCATAATGAAATGTCACGTATGTGGGACATCAATAAGAAAATTACAGTTGAAAAATAGATCACTATTTAATGAGGCTAAGAAAGTATTTTGTACAATAGCTTTTGTTTGTTCTCTTTTCTGCAAAGCAGAAGTCCATTAAGCCTTTATAAGGAAGAAAAGGCAATTGAGTTTCTAAAGAAACCCCACAAACTTCTCTCCAGATACTGAATAAAAATACTTGGTCAAACGGCCACAGTTTTGCTCCTTTATCACTTTCCAAATAGTGACTGATAACAAAGTCACTTGAGTTACTTGAGCTGTTTGCTGGGCTCTTGTCATGTAACTTCTTAAACATGTGAATCTGTACATTCTGCAAAGCTTTTTTTACATCTGGAAGTAGTTAGTCCCGACTTTCTGGACCTGCGAGCAGCATAGAAGGATGTGAGGAGCTTAGTATTAGTATCACTTTGTGACTTTATTTTCCTAAAGCTCATTAGTAATCATTAAATGAACAAATTGAAGTTGTTAAATAATACTAATATTTTTTCACAAGGAGAGTAATGTAGGTTGTCTAATAGAAGCATGGTTTTGCTTCTGTAAGTTTGTAGTGCAACTAGTTCTAGAGCTCCTGTGGATCTTGAAGAGATCATACATTTACTAAGACTGTAAAACAGTGCTAACTACCGAAGTGTTAGAACAGTTCAGTGTGTAGTAGGTGATGTTCACTGTTCATCTGTTCTTCTTTTAGGAAAGACTTGTTGCCCAGCTGGAGGAAAAGGACCGTAATCTTCAAAAGTGGCGTGAGGAGAGAGATCAGTTAGTAGAAGCTTTGGAAGAACAGCTCAAAAGTTTGGCTTTAAATGAAAGCTTGGAGCAGATGAAACATTCTCTTCGGGAAAAGGAAAAGAGTGAAATGGAGAAAGTGCAACGTATAGAATCGTAAGTAACCACTGAGTTAACTTAGAGCCCTTTGAGAATGAACTAGAGTTAAAAATAGTTAATGGGAACATCCCTTCGACTTAATGTATTTGCATGCTTATCAATGGCCAAACTACTACTTTAGGATGCTTTGATATGCTACTTGAGTTCCAAGGGAAAACAGGAGTGTGCAAGGAAATGAAGAATAATATGGGGATTTCTGGTGGTTTTGTTGTATATCCCTCAGAATAGCATCTGAATAATTTATTGCTTCAGCATCTGATTATGAGAAGCAAGCTGAAATTCAAAAGTAATTGTTTAAATCTTGTCACTCTACTAGATAGATTTAAGAGTCTATTTACAAATAGAAACCAACAGGCAGGGCATGGATTAAGCTGTAATTGCTGTTTCCATGAGATGTGTAACAGTGATGTTCTTTGTGTCTTTATTTTTAACATAAGGCTAGAAAATATTCTTTCTGAGAGTTCTGCCCTTGTACTGAATTTGAAAAAAGATTTGCAGAGGAAAGAAGAAGAGTATGCAGATCTAAAAGACAAACATTCTGATGCCGAGAAACAAATTCAGCAACTACAAAGCGAGGTTTGTAGTCAACTGAGCTATTTTTTTCTGTAAGGTTATGCTTGGCTTTCTGCTGTTAAAACTTCTCAAACTTTAACTATGAAGCTGGAAATTTCACACTAGTGTGGCTAGCAGCAAATCTTAGGTAAAGTTGCCATTGAAGCTCTAGAGGGGACCAGAAGTTAAAACATGGTTTCGCATAGATAATGAACAGAGGAAAGTAAAGTTGGTTGGTAGTCTGGAATAAGGTTTGTGAAGAGAATAGCTAATCTGCCTCTGGAGGGGACTTGTTATTATCTCTACGTTACTGGTGACTTGCCATTGGTATCCGTGGTAACTCCAAAGCCTAAAACCTAAGTCTTGTGAAAAAACGCTGATAACTGGGAAGAAGAATGCTATTTACTTGAAGAGAAATAGACTAATTTCCAGAGGCTCTTTAATATAAGCATGTATATTTTTTTTCTTCAATTTCAGCTTCAGTGATGTTAATAGTTAAAATTTAATTATTAAACAAGAAGATATCTTAAAACCCATTTTGCAGGATCTTAGTCTGAAAGTTTATTGGGTGTGCTTGGGGTGGAAAATTGAAGCTTAAAAATGAATTCATGTCTTCCTTGGTAACCTTGCACTTGCTGTCGTTTTCCTACTCAGCACTTGTTTGTGAATTCCTCTTTATTTAGCAAAGAAGTATTTGGCCAGGTTGGATTACAGAAGTCTTTTAATGAACCGTGAGCTGTGCTTACATTACAGGTGTCCACGATGTGTTCTGTGGAGGAATCCCTCAGGAACAGGATGGATGAACTTGAAAGGATTAATAACCAGTTTAAGGATGAGCTGGATTATAAAGACTATACTATCCAACAACTTAAACAGGTATTTTTCTTGCTCTTAATTTTTATTAAATGAATGATGCAGGTTTTCCAAGCAACAGGAAAAAGGTCAAAAAAAAAAAAAAAAATTGGGGCAAAATGAAAGTGGCCAACTGAAATTAGTGGTAGACCATGAAAGATATTCAAATAATTAGTCACTACAGAGCACTGGCAGATTGTTTTCAATACAATAATCTGCATAGTAAATACATATGTAATACATGCATGTAACCTGATCTTGTTGAGTGACATCACGATATGTTAATTGAAATGTCTTACCATAAACTCTTTTTATCAGCTTGAGTCCTTATTTATGCTATATGAAAAACTTATTAATTCTAGGCTGTCTTAAAAATTCTGCTTGTTTCTACTGTGTATGCTTTTCTTTCATCATGAAATATAGGAGCTGGAGGAAAAGGACCATAATCTTCAAAAGTGGCGTGAGGAGAGAGATCAGTTAGTTGAAGCTTTGGAAGAACAGCTCAAAACTTTGGCTTCTAATGCCATACAAAAAGAGACAGAAATAGCAGAACTGAGACAATCTGCCTTAAAGGATTCAAGCAAGGTCAGCTCTCCTTTCCTCCTACCTGATTAGCTACCCATAAATTCTGTAAGACTCCTGTACCTGCTCTTTGTATTCTGGGTGTGCTTCTGTTCTTGAACACTGTCGTATTGACATCATGTGCAACTAACCAAAAAAAGCACCAGCTTTTATTTTGGTTCTTCAGAAACAGAATTTCTGTTAATTACTAAAATTTCAATTTTTTCAGTAGTTCAGATAAGCAGATGTCAGTTTGATGTTTATGATCCTACAATCAGACTGGACATCTGTAGCTTTTTCTGATAATTCACAGCATTTCCGGATCCCAAGCTAGGCTCAATACTCAGACAGTAGTTCTGTCTCAGGTTTCTTACTTTCTTTGCTTTCTCTGAGGTAGTATCTACAATGGCATGAAAAGACAGAAGGGGACGTGGAGAGAGATTAAGGGAAGCATCAAAAAGCAGAGGGGGGATGATCTGTGGAAGTTGCATTTCTTATCCCAACATCTAGCTTTTAATCAGGATAGCCAATCTAAGCCGTAGCATAGAATTTCAGAAGCTAAACAGAAGACTAAATGAGTTGTGCTCTTTTGAGAATGTTTGGATTCACTTTCTCTGAGAAGAAAGATGTTCTCATAGCAAAACTTCCCCTACAACTGCCGACTTTCTCACAGTACCGAGGATTTGGGAACAAATGGAAGCTCGGGTTATTATATCTTAAGAGAGATGAAGGCTGAAGCACATAAGTAAAATAGAAGAATCAAAATATATTGTATTACAACTTCCCAGGCAATTCTGAGACTACTGCACTTGTAACAGTGACCGTACAAATCCGTGAAATGTTACTGTTCTTGAATAGTTAAGTGTTCTAGCCTGCAATTCTAAAACTGATGCTACTAAGTAATTGCAATACTGCTTGTGTGTGTTAATTCCTTTTGCCAGTCCCACAACTCAGCAGTTTTTACTGTTTATTAGGATAATGCAACTGTGATAGAAGAGTTAAGAAAAGAACTGGCTGACAAAGATGACTTTATAAAGGAATTAAAACAACGCATTAACCACAGTAGCCCTCAGTGTTTGCCAGAAATACCTTTACTTGAAGAAAGACAAAGTAGAAGGAATGACTCTGTAAATGAAAAGGTATGATTATATTTATAGAAAGTCAGTACTTAACATCTTGTTAACCCCTTTTTGTTCTTCTGTTTTCCTAGGAGATACTGGAGCTGGAATCATTTTTCTTAGCATACAGTCCTTTAACTACATATTCAGTGATGAGTACTTGTTGGTTCTTTTTGTCTTCCACTCAAACATGAGCTCTCATCTTCTCAAAAATATTTTATTTACTAGAACACCATCCCTCTGTGTACATTATGGAACTTTTCCATGCAGTTTTCCATGTATTCGTATGTGGATGCTGAAGATTAGGCAGAGGTTTAGCCTTTGGTGTTCTAACATAGCAGCTGTGAGCGTGCAGAGTATGGGGGGAATGGATGACAAAACGACCAGCGTTACAGATTTTGTCCCTAAATAATGTCTCGCTTTCTCTCTTTTGGAGGCAGAATACTGCCTGAGACTGTTAGTGAGACCCAGTAGGGTGTATCTGAAGATCACACAATGAATAGATGTTACTACCTTCCCACACTTGTGCTGTGTTTCAGCTTACGTGTTCATGTGGCATCTGAGCTTGAGGTTTTACACTGTAACTTTAGAAAACTCGAGATATTTTGGAGGTCTAATGCATAGCCTAATCTTTACTCCTTTTAAATATTTACAGCCTAGGAAACAACAAAGCAAAACTAAAACTGGAGAAAGTATTCCATTAAGATGCAAAGCTGAAGACAATTATTTGTCACGTCGATGTACTAGGAGCCTCACTTCATTAAATGAATCTGAGGTTAGTATGAAACTTCAGATCTGAAAATGTTGTGATTGTATTGCTTTTGATAAGGAATGAGTAGGAAAAGATCTCATGTTCTCTAAACAATTCCCAAGTTTTAATTTATTTATCCCTTTCAAGGTGATCAGATCACCTGTTTTTATAGCCTTTGATAGGAATAAAAGCTGTTGAAACAATTGTGTGATGAATTTTTGTCAGGTGCTGTTGAAAACTCTCCTCATGTTAATGCTTATGAAGTGGCTCATGATTAGATAAGTTACTTGGAAAAAATTCATGGAGCCACTGAAATGGGCACAGCAAATTTAACTTACTTTCTTCCTCTGCAGGATTTCTGGATATTGTTTTGTTAGCAGATGATGTTAATCATTCCTATATAAGTTTTTAATTGCTAACTTTCATAAAATGGCAGTTACATATATTTTAAAAACAAAGTATTTATTAACCAACTTAATTCTTGGAAATACAGTGGGTGGTGATACTCCATTCAGATTCTTAGCAGAGCCTGATAAAGTGGCTCTGACTACTTTTTGTCTTTCTACAATCTTTGGTAACTTTTTGAGAGGAAGAAGACTCCCCTCAGGGGGTCGGAACAGTGTAAGTAGTAAAAGCTGCTAGTCTGTGCTTGGGACACTGGAGTTTGCTAGTTACTAGCAGCAGTAGAAGCAGCCATCTACCATTTTCTGATGTCCCCAGCAGCCTGTCTTCCATGTGTTCAACCAGCATCTGAACTCATTTTTGATATGCTAGCTGAATTCCTGCCATAGAGAAGGAGGAGTCCAGGTGATCTCAGTTCTGACTTTGTTGTTCCTGTTGAGAAAAACAGGATTGGGTGGATTGTGGACAGTAAGTGCTGCTGGAGAAATGCATACTGACATTTCCCTGTCACTTAGCTGTGAATTTGCTGCCATTTGACCATGAGCAGGTACATGATAGCCTTCAGCTTAAGTACGGTGTCATTGCTTGAATGTCTGTATTAGCAAAAATGTTTAAAGTGTTCACTTTTGTGACATCAATTGTTCTTTCCAAAAGAATCATGGCTGAAACTTGTCTTATTTTCCCAGGATTTTGTGAAAAGTGAGAACACAAAAAATACAAAATCTGTCATGGCTTTTAATTCACCCTCTGCAAGTGACGAGAAAATGGTTGGTTTTTGTTCTAGTTTTGAAGCTAGCTTGGGACTTGCTGTAATTGTGTGGTCACAGGAAAGAAGCAGTGTCTTATCCTTATGTGTATACCTGAATGGGAATCTTACATGCTTATGAGCTCTTCCTATTAAATTCCATAAGCTAACCAAAGGGCAAGTCAGTCTGTCCCCAGAGCGTGTAATGGCTGTACTGTGTAATGATTTGGAGGGAAGGATATTGCACACTGAATAGTTGGGAAGAGAAGCTTTAGTGTATTATCGTGTGCTTTTGTAAGTGAAGCCCTTGTATTAAACTAAGGTTCATATCATTAATATGCATGGCAGTTATTAAAATCAGATGTTCACATGTGATAGCAGTATCCTTGGCATGGTCAGAGTATGAGTAGTAGATTTTTCCCATCTGTTGTCTTCTGTTTTGTATGTTTGTTTATTTTATGTAATTAGAACAGCTTATGTAAGAAACAACTCCACAGCTTGGGAGCTACTTTTAAAGAAACTACTGCCTTATTAAGAAACTTTAAGAAACGTATGCCTTGAAATAGCTGAGATTTTGACAACTCCCTAAAGGGTATAAAATTGTCTACATTACTTGCCGTTGTGGTATCATCAGCATAATGAACAGAGGTGTCAGTAGTAAAGCTCAAAATGTCAACTTAAAGTAACGTTGAACTAAAATGAAGTTTAAACAATGCTCTTGTTTCACATGTTCACATCTCTGTTGAACAGAAATCCGGAAAAGACTACTTCCTGAGAAAGCGAGTACATGCTTCAAGACTGACTAAAAAGAAGGATGAAACACTGCAAAAAGTTGGAGATTTTATTCAAAGCTCTCCTTCTATTATACACTCTAAAGGTTGGTGTAGAATAAGTTTTATTCCATGTTTTCTAGACATTGTAGAATGGCTTGTTTCTGCTGTAGGCTATTAATGTATGTGTTCTTAGAGAACTTGTCTGCCATGTTAAGTTGTCCTTTGATTTATGAAGTAAATGCATTTATTCGTCTCTTCAGAGATTCATTATTACATTTGTGAAAACCTACAAGTATACAGAGAAAGTTGGTTCTGTCTTGTGCTTCTGTCAGCACGAAAGTTAGGCCTGTTGTTTAACTCCTGCTGAAGTTTCTGACTTCCAGCGACTTCTGAGCCATGATTGTCTTTCATACTCCATTTTAATGCGTGCTTTAAGCTGCCGTACCTGAAGCTATAAACTGTTTCAGCTATAGAAGCAATAAAGAACCTCGATGTACAAATACAATTTCTGAGTATTTTCACTTAAATTTTACGTGTCATTTATAAACCAAGTTTGTTACGAAGCTTTTTTTGCATTCAGTGATTTAAAGACTCACAAAACCAGTAAGTTGATTGGTTTATGTATCAAAACAAATTTCTTCTAGCCAAGAAGCTGATGTCAGCAGTAAGTTCTCCTAAATCAAACGAACCTGAAAGTCTCGAAGAAGGAGAGACCAAGCCAAAACGATGCAAAAGGAAGCTGTATTCCACTGTCGTTTATGGCCCTCTAGATATACCTGCTTCTTCGGTAAGCGATTATACTGTAGTCTTGGCTTAAAATAAACTACTAAGGAGTCCAAACAGACTGGAGGTTTCATCTGTTTGCAGGAGGAGGTTGAAAGTACTGAGGTATTTCTTTATTCTACCAAGTCATTCTTGTTGGTCTTCCTGCTGTTCTGTTTTATTTTGTCCTCAAAGATCTCTGTGTTTGGCTGGCTTACAGTTTACTAAGTAGGTGATGTAGCAATCACGGAGATGTCTTCTAATTTGGAATCATAGGTAATTTCAGTGTGTCGGAGTGGGATTATTCTACTACACGCTTTTCTAGAGCACAACTTAGACAGCTTTTTAGGTATGCTTAAACTATGATCTCCTGTCTAAGCCAACTTGCAGAGGATCTGATGTGCCAGTTTCATGACTCTGTCGGCAGCTATTGTGCTAAGAACATTCTTGCTCTGTTGGAACTGCATCTTTTAATTATATTAGAGTCCTTTTTCTGTTCAGCAAAGTGATCGTTTGCCCATACTGTAATATCCCTCTGAATTTTTTGATGATTTGATGAATGATAGGGGCAGAAACCAAAATGTTATTTTTTTTTGTTAGAGGATGAAGATGAGACAATTTCTTCTCTCACTGTAGTTCTGAGAACATGGAACTGAACCGAGAACTGAAATTCTGGGCAAGTCATAGCTACAGGGATTGAGGCTAAAAATGTTTTCTGAACGCTTCATGTTTCACAAAACAAGTATTATAATACTCTTTTGAAAACAAGTATTTCAAAATGAAAGCTGCCTTCAGGCTTTCCCCAGATGTGTGTGCTTTTTTAAGATAAACAGGATTTTGTACATTCTCCATATTTGTTCCTTGTGATTAAGCTGCATTAAAATGATCTCGGTATCCCATAGTTTTCTGAATACAATATAATAAACAAATGCCATTCTGAAATCCATTTAGGGGAAGAAATATGTTTGCGTGGGTCAAGAAGAGCTTGTCAGTCTTGTGTGAAAAGATGAGTAACTTTTGAAATGTTTTCTTCAGGAATCTGAGGAACAAAAGAAGGAAAGTGATCATCTGATCATCAAGCGACGGCTGAGATCCAGAACAGCTAAAAAACCTTGAAGAAGCGTGTTTGTTCCCCTTTCTCAGGACATACTTTTATCGTATTATTAAAACTGGTTGTTAATAAACAGTAACAGTTACTCCGTTGTGTTCTTAAATTTGTATATAGGTGTACAGTGTCTCTCTGACAGTTTCAAACTGACTCCATTGAGGCTGAAATAAATACAAGCTTTCTTAAACTGGGTTTGGATTTTATTGTGGTTAAGGGTTTATTTATTTTTGTCTTGCCTCCCCTGTATAGGAACAGTATCTCTAGGTCTGATTGCTATTTACCCATTGTGCAGTAATAACTGTACTTGTTCAGGATGGCCTGGCTTGCTTTTTTCACGTGACTGCTGTACTTAGCAGAACTCTGGCAGAGAGAAGAGCATGAATACACATTAATATTTATGTATACTTAATTTTTGGGCCTTTTTAAAGAATTTTCTTTGGAGAGAAGATGGTGCCAATTCCTCAGTGTGGAAGAAAGGTGCTTTCCCTCACTTGTGCAAATTCAGCTTTAAATTAATAAACTTAGAAAAATAAACCCAATACATTTGGGGGGAATTCTAATATCCCAAATACTGTTCTCCCCCTCAGTGAGCTTCGAACCTTTAGATGCTGTTGGATGAATTAGCTGAAAGGTTCTCAGCTGGCAGTATGTCCTTGTGTTGTCTCCAAGTCCAATAGTTCTATAGATTCAATTGCTCAGGAGGTAAAAACATGGATGAAAGCCGACTTGGGTGAATATTTGAGAGTTTGATGGGAGTGAATTGCCTTAAAAGCAGCTGGTGATAGAACAATATACTGATTGTATTTAAAAAAACCCACAATCGTACTATCTGTTGCTGTGCCGATAAGCTTTCTCCTTGCTTGTAGGCTTGTGAGATCCAGGTTTGCAGAAAACAATCTGTGAAAAATCATGGGAATCATGTGGTTTTATGCTCAGCAATCTCATTAAAAACTTGAACTGACTTTTAGAAGCTTTTCTCCATGGTGTTAGCTGGACAAATCTGCATGTGGATGTCAACATGGAGGCTTTTATTGACCTGGAGTAGAAAACAGCATTCGTACCTACCAGGTGAGATGGGCAGCTACTGCACAGGTACACAGAAGAAACTGATGGAAGCATAAGTACTTGAAATCACCCTCCCTCCTATTTATTGACCTATATATGTGAATGCCGTGCATGAATGCCTCATAGCCAGATGTCAAAATGGAACAATGCTGCCTGAAGTGGTTGGTGACAATATGGAAGACGGTTCTGATTAGCTGCAGTTTGCAAATTACTTGCAAATATTTCATATCCAGAAGACTGCAATTTATCAGCCATGCGATATTGGAGGCAAAGTCATTGCAGGGGATGGGAGTGATCTACTTGTTCCAGAAGCTGTTAATAGAGCTCTCGTTGCTACTGGGTACATCATGATATACACTTAATTACACTACTTTTCAAATGGTATTTTTATTATGAGAACAGCATCATTGCTGCCTGCTGCTGCATGGGAAAAGTAGTTGCACACTTGGTATAATTATATGTGGTTCTCTGCTGCAAAACTGACCTTTTACAAAACGTCACATGTGGTGTTTGGTGAGTCTCAGGCTTGCCTAATTTCTGTGCATTTTCGTAAGGCACAGCAAGTGCAGAAAACAGGTTGCTTTGTTTAGGGAAAAGAAAAACCAACCACAAATGTTTAGCTGACTTGCGGAATCAAACTCTATAATCCAGAGATGGGTTGTAAAGCAGGTATGTTTATTCCAGCGTTGCGCAGCGCCGGGTGCAAGGGGGATAGCTCCTCCAAACCTGCACACCGACTTGTAAAGCCGTGATACGGAAAGCAGGCAGAAGAAACATCCTTCAAATCCAGAAGGTAAACTCCACCTATTCATTCCTTAACTGGGTTAATAAAGTGCATGGATTTGCCACCACTGAGTGTATGCATTCAACAATTCTACTACTTGCCTTCAAGTGTTGTAGCAAACTACAGCACTTGCTATCAAAAATTTTTGCAAAATTGGAGTCCAAACTCCAGAAAGTCTTCTATCCTTCTACAGTTATGTATCCTTATAGGGTACCACTTTACCCTGACTGGGCAATCTCTTGCTTTTAACTTCTATTCAGGGCTTCATGTTTGGCCCTGATGCCCACACCCCTAAGTGCATCATGTTTGATATTGCTGTGACTCCTGGGGTACAACATTGTTTTTCCCCATTTGTGCTAATGTCAGACTTACAGTTTTTAAACAGTCAATATTGTTGGACCCTTAGCTCCAGTTTTATTAAATTTCTTGCCAGAGCAACCTGGCAGGTACAAGAATTTCTGTATTCCTACTTAGTTTATATTTAATTAATCCAAAAAAAACGTAAACCTTTTCTTGTTGGGCAGTAGCTTCTATTACTGTTACAAAACCATCTATGAGTAGTAAGAAGCACCCATATCCACCAGAAAATAAATCTCTTTATCCTGCTTCCCTAGATGCAATTTCCCGTTGCAGTTTGCACACTGCTTTCCTTTCAGTGGGGCGGAGCCCTCCCTGGGCACTTCAAGCCCCCACTCCCCCCACCTCTCCCTGAGGGGATCTCTGGGTCCTACGGCCCTATTCTGGCACCACAACAGTAACAGCTGTTATTATCACCAATTCCCTTACTATCTGTTTGTCAATCAGTTTTGTTTTGTTTTCATATCGTTCACCTCTTTTCAGTCCTGACATCCCTGTTATACCTTGCCAGTCCTTACTCCTCCAGCCTGTGTCTGTCCCAAACTTTCTCACTTTCCAAACTCTCATCATTACAAAAACTACTAACATCCTATTTCAGTTTCACCTCCTTCTCTCCAGGTGTCCAGTGCTAACACAGGGATTTCAGGTTTCCTACATCTCTGCACATGAAGGCTATTCTCACTTCCATTGCCCCCTCCTCCCCACCTCCCCCCTTTGCTGCTTACAGCAACAGTCTCCGTACCCGGCTCTCTCTCACTCCAAGAGTTCTTGCAAGGGGGGGGAAACAATACAGGGAGTTGCTCTCATACCAGCACACATAAACTTACTTTCTCTTTAACACTTTTTCCTTTGTACACGATTTCTCTATTTGTACCTTCAGTTACACTTCCACACACCCTCAATTATACTTTCTGTATACCAATAGCAATTACACTTTCTTATACCATCAAAGCAGTTTGTCCCATTCCCTTCAAAACCCACGTATCAAACAGTACAATTTTTCAGTTTCCACAAACTAAAATTCCACAATCTTCCACAAACTAAACAATTACCCTTCAGGTACTGAAAGGCTGCAATGAGGTCACCCCGCAACCTTCTCTTCTCCAGGCTGAACAAACCCAACTCCCTCAGCCTGTCCTCATAGGGGAGGTGCTCCAGCCCCCTGATCATCTTCCTGTCCCTCCTCTGGACCCTTTCCAAAATCTCCATGTCTTTCTTGTACTGAGGGCTCCACACCTGGACACGATACAACAGATGGGGCCTCACAAGAGCTGAGTAGAGAGGGACAATCACCTCCCTATCCCTGCTGACCACCCCTCTCCTGATGGAGCCCAGGATCCCATTTGCTTTCTGGGCTGCCAGAGCGCACTGCTGGCTCATGTTAAGTTTCTCATCTATCAGGACCCCCAGGTCCTTCTCTGCCGAGCTGCTCTCAAGGACCACTCCTCCCAGCCTGTACAGGTGCCTGGGGTTCTTCCGGCCCAAGTGCAAAACCTTGCACTTTGCTGTGTTGAACCTCATTAGGTTCACCCGAGCCCAGCTTTCCAGCCTGTCGAGGTCCCTCTGAATGGCATCCGTTCCCTCCACCGTATTGACCACACCACTCAGCTTAGTGTCGTCAGCAAACTTGCTGAGGGTGCACTCCATTCCCTCATCGATGTCATTAATAAAGATGTTAAAGAGCACCGGTCCCAAGACAGACCCTTGAGGGACACCGCTCGTTACTGGCCTCCACCTGGACATAGAGCCATTGACCACCACCCTCTGTCTGCGGCCTTTCAAGCAATTGCTTATCCATCAAGTTGTCCACCCATCAAATCCACTTCCCTCCAATTTGGAGATGAGGATGTGGTGGGAGACCATGTCAAAGGCCTTGCTCAGGTCAGGTAACTGACATCAGTCACCTTCCCTTTGTACACCAACATTGTCACTCTTTCATAGAAGGCCACAATATTAGGTAAGTATGACCTTCCCCTGCTGAAGCCGTGCTGGCTGTCTCGGATCACATGCTCATTCTTTATGTGATTGAGCATGTTGTCCAGCAGGATCTGTTTCATGATCTTCCCAGGCACAGAGGTGAGACTCACCAGCCTGTAGTTCCTTGGGTCCTCCCTGCTCCCCTTCTTATATATGGGAGTGACGTGACCCATCCAGCTGCAGCTCAGCACAATGCTGCCATGCCATGTGCAGGGTGCCTTCCATCCAGCTGCAGCTCAGCCCAGTGCTGCCATGACTAGTGCAGGGTGCCCTCATTCTGCAGATCAACCCAATGCTGCCTTGCCATTTGCCATGTTCCCACACTCTACAGCCCAGCCAATGCTGCCATGCCATGTGCAGGGTGCCCCCCATTCAGCTGCATCTAGACCGAATGCAGCCATAACTTGTGCAAGGTGACTTCGGTCTGCAGCTCAGACAAATGCTGCCATACCATATTCATTGTACCATCCAGATGCAGCTGAACCCAATGCTGCCATGACTTGTGCAGGATGCCCTCCATCCATCTGCATCTCAGTCCAATGCTGTCAAACCATGCGTAGGGCACACTCCAGATGCAGCTCAACTCAATGCTGCCATGCCATGTGCAAGGTGCATTGCAGCTTGTCACGGGTTACTTAGATTTACCTATGCCCGTGACAGGGGAAGCCACCCCGTGGGCCCCCCTCCCGGGGCCCGGAAAGGAGGGGGAAAAAGGGAGTGGGATAAAACAGCGACAATCTAAGGAGGAAAAACTTATTTTACTAAATATGATACCGAAATACAAGATAACACAATATAATATAATTGAGGCTAACAAATTGAACGAAACAGAGAGAGAGAGTCCCCGAAAACCGAGAGGCCTACTGTGAACTCTAGGCGACACGGCTGGAACGCTTCCCACTCTCCGAGAAGTTCGAGAGAAGAAGGAGGGCACTCCAGCCTGGGAACGAGATTATACAGCGTCCTGGTCCCGTGACTTATCATTAACCCTGTTGTTCTCTGGGATATGTAGTCTTCTTCTGTGGACTGCACATTCAATAGAAGTATCCATACTTTACATGATGTTATGATGTGGAATACTGATACTGATAGCAAAATTACAAAACCATGACATTCCACCCCTTATTCTACATTATTACATCATGGTAAATATATATATACATATATATACACGTATGTAAAATTATGATAGCTAAACAGTAGAATTACATGTAACATAACTAAATGTACAACTATAATAACTAAAATACACTACACATGCAAACATATATACATATAAATACATAAAATTATTGACTGCACTCCCCCAGCATCAAATTCCCTTGTGGTACACATTGAACATCCCCATCCTTCTGCATTACCCACCAAGTGCACCCAGGTCCCTGGGCAAAGACAGTTCCACGGATAGGTTTGCCCTTTCCAGAAGCTGGAAGGACCCAAACAGCTTTTCCCAACATGTTCTTTACATGTACAACAGGGACCTTATCTCCTTCTACAGTGTGTAGGGGGCTAGATTGACTAGGACCATCACGATTGACAGATCCTCTAGTATTCACCAACCAAGTGGCTTCTGCCAGATTCTTCTCCCAGTGCTTAAATGTTCCGCCACCCATTGCTTTCAACATAGTTTTCAACAACCCATTATATCGTTCAATTTTACCAGAAGCTGGTGCATGGTAGGGAATATGATAAATCCACTCAATGCCATGATCTTTGGCCCAAGTATTTATAAGGGAATTTTTAAAATGTGTCCCATTATCAGATTCAATTCTTTCTGGGGTGCCATGTCGCCACAGGACTTGTTTCTCAAGACCTAATATGGTGTTTCGAGCAGTTGCATGGGGTACTGCGTATGTTTCAAGCCACCCAGTGGTTGCCTCTACCATGGTGAGTACATAACACTTACCACTGCGAGATCGTGGCAAGGTGATATAATCAACCTGCCACGCCTCCCCATATTTATACTTTTGCCACCGCCCTTCCTCCCAGAGAGGTTTCATCCTTTTGGCTTGTTTAATTATGGCACATGTTTCACAATCATGAATAATCTGCGCAATAGCGTCCATGGTTAAGTCCACCCCTCGGTCTCTGGCCCACTTATATGTCGCGTCTCTTCCTTGATGACCTGAGGTCTCATGAGCCCATCGAGCTAGAAATAATTCACCCTTATTCTGCCAGTCCAAGTCAATTTGAGCCACCTCGATTTTGGCAGCTTTATCTACCTGATGGTTGTTTTGTTGTTCTTCAGTAGCCCGACTTTTGGGCACATGTGCATCCACATGACGCACCTTTACAACCATATTCTTTGTTCGGGCAGCAATGTCCTTCCATAATTCAGCGGCCCAAACAGATTTACCCTTCCGTTGCCAGTTGTTTTGTTCCCACCTCTGTAACCACCCCCATAAGGCATTTGCCACCATCCATGAGTCAGTATAAAGATACAGCATTGGCCACCTCTCCCGTTCAGCAACATCTAAGGCCAGCTGGACAGCTTTTACCTCTGCAAACTGACTTGATTCTCCCTTACCTTCGGTGGCCTCTGCAACCTGTCGTGTGGGGCTCCACACAGCAGCTTTCCATTTGCGATGCTTCCCTACAATGCGACATGATCCGTCTGTGAATAGGGCATATTTCTTTTCATTTTCTGGTAATTCGTTGTATGGTGGGGCCTCTTTAGCACGTGCTACCTCTTCTGCTGGTGATGTTCCAAACCTTTTATCTTCAGGCCAGTCCATGATTACCTCTAGGATTCCTGGACGATTGAGGTTTCCCATTCGCGCTCGCTGTGTAATCAGCGTAATCCACTTGCTCCAGGTGACATCGGTAGCATGATGAGTGGAGGGAACCTGTCCTTTGAACATCCAGTTCAGCACTGGCAGTCGAGGTGCCAAAAGGAGCTGTGTTTCAGTCCCAACTACTTCGGAAGCAGCCCGAACCCCCTCATACGCGGCTAAGATCTCCTTCTCAGTTGGAGTGTAGCACTCTTCAGACCCCTTATATGATCGACTCCAGAATCCCAGGGGTCGGCCTCGGGTCTCTCCTGAGGCTCTTTGCCACAAACTCCAAGTGGGGCCTTTCTCTCCAGCAGCAGTATAGAGGATGTTCTTTACATCCTGTCCAGTCCGTACTGGCCCCAGAGCTACAGCTCGGGCTATCTCTTGTTTAATCTGTTCAAAAGCCTGCTGCTGCTCAGGGCCCCATGCAAAATCGTTCTTCTTCCGCGTCACCTGATAAAGGGGGCTTACAATGAGGCTGTAGTTTGGAATGTGCATCCTCCAAAAGCCTACTGCACCCAGGAAAGATTGTGTCTCTTTCTTGCTAGTTGGTGGAGACATGGCAGTGATTTTGTCGATCACATCTGTTGGGATGTGACGACGTCCATCCTGCCACTTTATACCTAAGAACTGAATTTCCTGGGCAGGTCCTTTTACTTTGCTTCGCTTAATAGCAAAGCCGGCTTGTAGAAGAATTTGGATGATCTGCTCTCCTTTTGTGAAAACCTCTTCTGCTGTATCACCCCACACAACAATGTCATCAATGTACTGCAGGTGTTCAGGAGCACCACCTTGTTCCAGTACAGTTTGGACCAACCCATGGCAAATGGTTGGGCTGTGTTTCCACCCCTGGGGCAAACGGTTCCAAGTATACTGAATGCCCCTCCAGGTGAAGGCAAACTGTGGCTTACATTCTGCAGCCAAAGGAATAGAGAAGAAGGCATTGGCAATGTCAATGGTGGCATACCATTTGGCTGCTTTTGACTCCAGCTCGTACTGGAGTTCCAACATGTCCGGCACAGCAGCGCTCAATGGGGGTGTGACCTCATTCAGGCCACGGTAGTCTACTGTCAGCCTCCATTCTCCACTGGCTTTACGCACTGGCCATATGGGACTGTTAAAAGGTGAGTGAGTTTTACTGATCACTCCCTGATTCTCCAACTGGCGAATCAAATCATGAATGGGGAGCAAGGAATCCCTGTTGGTGCGATACTGCCGTCTGTGCACTGTCTTTGTAGCAATCGGTACCTGCTGCTCTTTTACTCGTAGCAGCCCCACAACAGACGGGTCCTCTGACAGGCCAGGCAAAACAGACAGCTGCTTAATGTTGTCCATATCTACAGCAGCTATCCCAAAGGCCCATCGATACCCCTTAGGATCCTTGAAATGCCCCCTTCTGAGGTAATCAATACCCAGTATACATGGAGCCCCTGGGCCAGTCACAATAGGATGTTTTTGCCAGTCTTTGCCAGTGAGGCTTATTTCAGCCTCCAGCACAGTCAATTCTTGAGAGCCCCCAGTCACTCCAGAAATATGGATTGATTCTGTCCCTTCATGACTGGAGGGCATTAGGGTGCACTGTGCACCGGTATCCACCAGCGCCTTATATTCCTGTGGTTCTGATGTGCCAGGCCATCGAATCCACACAGTCCAATAAACTCTATTATCCCTTTCCCTCCCCTGACTGAGGGCAGGGCCCCTCTATTGGTTACCTGTGATGACTGGAGCAACTCCACTGGTGGTTGGTATGTCTAGTAGTTCTTTCACCCGTGCTCGTAGTGCAGAAGTGGGCTGATCATGCCACTTCCTCATGTCTTCTCCACGGTCACGTAGGTAGCGCCACATGGAAACACGCGGTGCAATCGTACTGTTGTTCTTTGCTCGAGCTGGGAAGCGTGTGCGTTTAACAGCTGAGACTTTTGATGATGCAGGTGAGGAGTAGGACTGGAATACTTTGATCAGATCCTTCATTAGACCTGGTGGCCCGTACGAGGATTGACCTTCATCAGTTGTTTCTGATACTATTACGGGATCATCATTACGATTAGTTGATGGAAACAATTTCTTGCACATTTCATCTACTCGGTTTTCTAGCCGTGAGATGGCAGAAACTGCGGCATGCAGTTGAGGGAGCTGCTGATCGGTGGTTTGAAGCATTATAATCAGCTCAACAACTCGGGGCCATCTGTCCACGAACCCTTTAGAACCTGTTACCAATGACTGTGCCATTCTCTCTGGTGCTGTACTTGTGATTTTCTGCCACATGTCAGGATCGGCCCTCACTCTCTCAGGGTCAAGTTCGCTTGGATCAGGGCTGTACAACATTTTCGCCATGGCCAATTCCCTCAGGCGCTGAATACCTTTTTGGACGGTATTCCAACTATCAAATTTAGGCTTCAAAGCATCCTTATAGGGGTACCTTTCTCTCACGGCTTCTAACAGCCGCAACCAGAGAGTGGCAGCTCCATCCGAACATCTGCTAATCCCTCTGTCGATACCTGCATCTTGGGCAATGTTTCCTAGTTGGCGAGCTTCATTACCATCTAGAGACAAGCTGTTGGCCCCGTTGTCCCAGCAGCGAAGCAACCAAGCAAGGATACCTTCATCTTGACGCCGTGTGAACTCCTTTCTTGAGCCTTGGATTTCAGTCAGCTTCAGAGGTCGACAATAGGTGATTTCCTCCTCATCATCAGTCTCTTCTTCATGCCTCTTGGTTTTTGCCTTTGCTTTTTTCGGTACTGCTCCATGCCCGGCACCTGGGTCTTCTGCAGCCCCCCCCTGTGCTTCTCCTTCTTTTCGTTCTAGACGCGTGGACACCCGTTTCCATTTCTTGCCTTCCACAGGGGCAACTGATATTGCTACTGATGCCTCCTGTGACTGATCAGAATTAACTTGGGCTTGAATCTCAGATCGGAAACTCTCTCTCTCCAGAATAGTATGATACAAAGCACGGTATGCATAAGCCAAACCCCACATAAGGTTTACCTCCTTAGATCTCTGACCCAAATACTCACTTAATTTCTTAGGGTCCCTTAGGTGTTCAAGAGTGAAATCCCATGACACTGCGGGTCCCCATGCTTCTAAGACTTTTCCTAAACCTTTCCATATTCCCTGCCAGTCATCATTCTCTGGTTCTGGAGGAGACTTCCGCATAGAACGAATGCATAGGAACATATATGCATTCATTAATAGTGATAACATGGATGCAAGTATGAACCCTATCTCAGTTATTGAAAGGCGTGTGGAAATCTGAGAGTACAACCTAAATAAAAAGGGTTTTTTTAGCCTGTACAATGAATTAAACATGGTGGTGTTTGTAAAATTGCCTGTTCCATCTGGGATGCAAGTACTTGTAAGATTCGCAATTCCATCTGGGATGCAAGTGTTTGTAAGATTCACAATTCCATCTGGGATGTAGGTGCCAAAATTCTGACCATACCACATCTCATAAAAGTACCAGGCAGGTGTCTCCATCAGTATCCACCTTATTAGGCTATATACCTGCACAATTCCACAACACCAAATTATGGTGTTAATAGTTGACCAATACTTTAAGAAGATCATAATTGCTTTCAATCCCTTAAACAGAGCAACTGGGATGAAGAGTGGATTCATAGCTGGCAGGCTCTGTAAAAGTCAGAGCTAGCTAGCTTTGCTCTAAGGGAGAAAGAAATCCCTTTGTTTTCTACACAAAAGTTAGATAGCAGTGCTGAGAATGTACAGCAGCCCTTAATGTTGACAATTTGTCTGGTATTTCAAGGTCACGTTCTCAGTGAGCAGCTACGAAAAGATAACACTCCCCTAACGAAGCTCTTTAAGAGTAAAGAGAGAGTTGTTCTAAAAGCTAAAAAGCTTCTGCCCGCATTCTCCACCAAAAAATCTGTCACGGGTTACTTAGATTTACCTATGCCCGTGACAGGGGAAGCCACCCCGTGGGCCCCCCTCCCGGGGCCCGGAAAGGAGGGGGAAAAAGGGAGTGGGATAAAACAGCGACAATCTAAGGAGGAAAAACTTATTTTACTAAATATGATACCGAAATACAAGATAACACAATATAATATAATTGAGGCTAACAAATTGAACGAAACAGAGAGAGAGAGTCCCCGAAAACCGAGAGGCCTACTGTGAACTCTAGGCGACACGGCTGGAACGCTTCCCACTCTCCGAGAAGTTCGAGAGAAGAAGGAGGGCACTCCAGCCTGGGAACGAGATTATACAGCGTCCTGGTCCCGTGACTTATCATTAACCCTGTTGTTCTCTGGGATATGTAGTCTTCTTCTGTGGACTGCACATTCAATAGAAGTATCCATACTTTACATGATGTTATGATGTGGAATACTGATACTGATAGCAAAATTACAAAACCATGACACAGCTGCAGCTCAACAAAAATGTGCCATGTCATGTGAAGGGTACCCTCCAGATACAGGTCAACCCAATGCTGCCATGCCATGTGTAGGGTGCACTCCAGCTGCAGCTCAAACCAATGCTGCCATGCCATTGGCATGGTGCCCTCCTTCCAGCTGCAGATCAACCCAATAGTGCCATGTCATGTGCAGGGTGATCTCCATCCAGATGCAGCAAAACCCAATGCTGCCATGCCATATGCCGGGTGCCCTCCAGATGCTGCTCAACCCAATATTGTCATGCCATGGGCATTGTGAACTCCATCCAGATGCAGCTCAAACTAAGGCTGCCATGACATGTGCAAGGTGCCTTCCATCAAACTGCAGGTCAGTCCAATGCTGCCATGCCATTTGCAGGATGCTCTCCAGATGCAGATCGACCCAATGCTGTCTTGCCTTGTTCAGGGTGTCATCCAGATGCAGCTCAACCCAATGCTGCCATGCCATGTTCAGGGTGCCCTCCAGATTCAGGTCAACACAATGCTGCCATAAATAGTGCAGGGTGCCATGCACATGCAGCTCAATCCAATGCTGCCATGCCATGTGCAGAGTGCCCTCCATCCAGCTGCAGCTCGGCGTAATGCTACCATGCTGTGTGCAGGGTACCCACCCTTTGCAGCTCAACCCAATGCTGCCGTGCCATGTGTATGGTGCCATCAAGCTGCAGCTCAATCCAATGCTGCTATGCCATGTGCAGGGTGCCCTCCGGATGTTGCTCAACCTACTGTTACCATGCCATGGACATTATGAACTCCACCCAGATGCAGCTCAAACCAGGGCTTTTATGCCATGTGCAGGGTGCCTTCCATCAAGCTGCAGGTCAGTCCAATGCTGCCATGCCAAGCGAAGGGTGCCCTCCAGATACAGGTCAACACAATGCTGCCGTGACTAGAGCAGGGTGCCCTCCCTTTGAAGCTCAATCCAATGCTGCCATAGCATGTGCAGGGTGCCCTACCTCTGCAGATTAACCCAATACTGCCATGGCATGTACAGGGTGCCCTCCGTCTGCAGCAAAACCAATGATGCCATGTCATTTGCAGGGTGCCCTCCATCCAGCTGCAGCTCAACCAAACGCTCCCATGCCATGTGCAGGGAGCCCTCCAGTGGCAGAACAACCCAATGCTGCCATGCCATGTGCAGGGTGCCTTCCATCCAGCTGCAGCTCAATCCAATGCTTCCATGCCACATTCAGGGTACCCTCCCTCCTTCTACAGCTCAACGCAATGCTACCAGGCCATGTGCAGGGTGCCCTCCAGCTGCAGCTCCACCCAATGCTGCTTTGCCATATGCAGGGTGCCACACCCAGGTGCATCTCATCCCAATGCTGCCATGCCATGTGCGGGGTGCCCTCCATCCAGCTTCAGCTCAGCCTAAGGCTGCCATGCCATGTGCACTGTGCCCTCCAGTTGCAGCTCAACCCAATGCTGCCATTTCTTGTGTAGGATTCCCTCCATCAACATGCAGCTCAACCCAATGCTGCCATGCCATGTGCAGGGTGACCTCCAGATGCAGCTCAACCCAATGCTGCCATGCCATGTGCAGGGTGACCTCCCTTTGGAGCTCAGCCCAATGCTCCTATGCCATGTGCAGGGTGAACTCCATGCAGCTGCTGCTCAGCCTAATACTGCTATGCCATTTGCAGGATGCCTTCCAGTTGCAGCTCTGCCCAATGATGCCATGCCATGTGCAGGGTGCCCTACCTCTGCACCTCAACCCAATGCTGCCGTGCCATGTGCAGGGTGCTCTCCAGATGCTGCTCAACCTACTGTTTCCATTCCATGGTCATTGTGAACTGCATCCAGATGCAGCTCAAACCAAGGCTATTATGCCATGTGCAAGTTGCCCTCCATCCAGCAGTTCTTCCTAAAGCTGCCGTGCCATGTTCAGGGTGCCATCGATGCAGCTCAAGCTCAACCCAATGCTGCCATGTGATGGGCAGGGTGCCCTCCAGGTGCAGCTCAATCCAATGCTCCTATGCCATGTGCAGGGTGCCCTCCATCCAGATGCAGCTCAACCCAATGCTGCCATGCGATGGGCACTGTGCCTTCCAGCTGCAGCTCAACCCAATGCTGCCATGCCATGTGCATGGTAACCTCCATCAACATGCAGCTCAACCCAATGCTGCCATGCCATTTTCAGGGTGCCCTCCAGATGCAGGTCAACCCAATGCTGCCATAACTAGTGCAGGATGTCATGCACATGCAGCTCAATCCAATGCTGCCATGCCATTGGTAGGGTGCCATCCTTCGAGTGGCAACTCAGCCTAATACTGCCATGCCATGGGCAGGGTGCCCTCCCATTGCAGCTCAACCCAATGCTGCCATGCCATGTGCAGGGTACCCTCCATCCAGCTGCAGCTCGTCATAATGCTGCCATGCCGTGTGCAGGGTGCCTGCCTTCTGCACCTCAACCCAGTGCTGTCATGCCATGTGCAGGTTGCCGTCCATCAACATGCAGCTCAACCCAAAGCTGCCATGCCATGTGCAGGGTGCCCTCCAGATGCTGCTCAACCTACTGTTGCCATGCCATGGACATCATGAACTTCATCCAGATGCAGCTCAAACCAAGGCTTTTATGCCATGTGCAGGGTGCCTTCCATCAAGCTGCAGGTCAGTCTAATGCTGCCATACCATGTGCAGTGTGCCCTCCCTTCTGCAGCTCAACTCAATGTTGCCATGCCATATTCAGGGTGCTTTCCAGCTGCAGCTCAACTCAAAACTGCCATGCTGTGGGTAGGCTGCCCTCCTGAAGCTCAACAAAATGCTGCCATGCCATGTGCAGGGTGCCCTCCATCCAGCTACATCTCAGCCCAATGATGCTGTTACAGTGTGCTTTAAATAGTAGTAGCTATCTAGTACAAAGACTACTTTGGTCTCTTGTGTGTGTGATAAAAGCAGAGATGAGACAAACGTCCCATTTCTTCTGCAAAGGCTCAAGATAGAAAGGGATAAAAAAAAATTTGTATAAAAATATAACTGCAGATTTCCCCTTCTTAGAAGGACCTCCCACTGACTATATCATTGTCCGTCTCATGTAGGATATTGGATTCAGGATCTATAGCAGTGAGCTGTGTTAGTATTGAATCTCATTTGATGTAATAAACCTTCCTTCTCCCTTACCCGCTTGGTCTTTCCAGTCCTTTTCATATGGTTGTAGCCCCCCCATAGTTCTGACCATAGAAGGATGCATAATTCACTGCCCTCTCTGTGGCAACATGGGGACCTACATGTGCTATAGGAAATGCAGATGTTTGTTTTGCAAATACAGCTCCTTCTTCCCCCCCCATTATGCATGTATGTCATATGGCCCATTTTATATGTTTGCTATTTGCTTGCTGTTGTTCTCCATAGGTGGACCCATTTACAGTGAACTTTTTCATCAATAAATATTTCTATTGAGCAGACTTAAGATCTGGAATTATTTCAGGGTTTTTTTAGTGTACGAAATACAGGTTTGGAAATAAGCTCTCTCAAAATGGGAGGGAAGAAAACGGGGGAAAGGATTTAATCTGTAGTGGAAAAGTGCATCATGAATGGTTGTCAGTGGACATTTTCAAGGCTGTAGGAAAAGGAGGACGTTAAAGCAGAGAGTAGAGTTTCAAATCTTGCAGAATTAACTGTGTAGCAAAATCAGTGCTTCAGGAAGAGGGAGCTTTCAGAACCTGTCTTTAATTTTCACATGGGAGCTTTTCTTGCAGGATGCGATGAGGGCTGGCGTGTCTCTTGGAATGTATACGGATAGCAAACTCGGTGTCTATGGGCTCCAATTTCCCCAAAAGAATTTAAATAAACCTTTCTCAAGCCAATCCGAGCTAACAGTACAGTAAGAAAATGTGCTCTGTGTCTATATGGAGCTTGGAAAAAATGGAATTTTTCTCTGATGTGTCAGGCAAAGCTGGCTTCAGTGAGTGTGCAGATGTGAGATTTTGCTTCAAGAACTGGAAAAGACTGAGGCTTGACTGCAGGCAGTAGGCAAACCAGCAACCCTTTTCAGTTTGTTTTAAGCATATGATGTGTGTAGGTCTGAAGGATATTAAGTTGATAAGAATTTTATGGCAATGGGGTGCCTGGTGAGTTCTGGGTTCTAGCTGCAGAAAGAGCTGTATTGTGAATGCAACTCCCAGTTTTACAGCAGAGGCTCCATGAGATCAAGCCAAAAGGAATGTCCTCACCAGAAGCCAATTAAAGCCTGTTGTAACGAGGAGATCCAAAGATATTATATTAATCTGTAAAGTATGGTAACTAATGGAGCAACTTGAAGATAATATGCCGTGGCCATGGGAATTAGGGTAGCCAAATCCTCTACATCAATGCCATCAATATACACCAAGAGAGGTTCTAAAATTCACCTGCCTCTGCTGTAGGTTACCGACTCAGAGGAAGCAATGAAAACTTGGATCCCAGTAATTTCCAGCACAGTTTTTCAGACCATTGAAGTACTATTATTCCTACTCGAGGAGATTTGTGGACAAAAGCACCAAATCCCATCCCCAAACACAGTAATTGTATTTTGAGTGCCTCCTTCAGTCTCTTATCAATCCCGTTTGCCTTCATAAGGGGTGTGCATTTCTTGATCCTGAAAGATGCAGTGTCTCCTAAAGCACTGCCCAGCTGTGCCAGGCAGTGGGAAAGGTGAGAACTGTTGTTTTGAATTGTAAAATCACCCTATTCATAATGCATGAAAGGACCTGTGCCACCGCACAGTGTTTCAGTCCTCCTGCAGCTCTGGAAAATTGGACAACTTCATAGTCTTTTATGAAAATACAATGTATCTTTGCTGCCTTTTGAGTAGTAAATTATGAATTTGAAAGTGACAAATATTAGCAAGCTGCCTTTATTGCTAACAAAACCAAAAGAGAAAAGGAGTCTGCAGAGCCTTTGGCAGAATGTTTAATAACTTTTGTGATTACTGTTTCCTAGAGGTGATGTGTATAATATGTACTTTTCCTCTTTCATTTTATCAAAACACTTATGCTGGAGACCACTGTTGTGTCTCTGCATTCCTGAACTTCTTTGTCAATTAGGGGTTATAGAGGTTTGAGCAAGCACAGTAAAAGCAAAGCTGTGAAGGCTTCAGCATCCTTTAAAAGAGAATTGCACTACTTCAGCTTGGCCCAAAATTATGTAAATAAGCAGTGAGGTGCTGAAAGTCTGCAGTAGTAGAGCAGCTGTGACAGAAACATTTTGCAGATGGATGGTGAATAATAGTAGATCATGCCAAAACAGACTCCATCTTCGGGGTATTCAGGTAGAAGAAAATTCATTTTCGCTGATGGCTTTGGTATCTTGACATAGAGACATTCATAGGATTTTATATACAAATTGATTGTTGAATAAAATTTCACGAGATAGCATTCTTAACTTCAAGTATAAAAGCGATATTTTTGGACTTAGCACACAGAGTGCAGTTGTAGTTGATGTGAAGGAAGAACAGAGGATGGGCAGCAGCATGTGTGCTCCTGGGACAAGCACTCAAGGAGCTCGCCAAGGCTGTGGTTCTCAAGTCAGTGATAACAGGATGAGGTTGCAAGATACATTTAGGATGATATCATGCAAACAAGGAACATTTCTTTTGAATGAAAACACCAGAGCTGGAGCGAAAGCTGAGTTCCCACTGAACTAAGGAATGGGTCCCACAGCTTCTAGACTGAATTACATCTATTTCTTTGCATCTGTTTTTGTAAATGCAGAAAGAACTGCTCAGAATGGTTTAACATCAAGGAACCAATGCTGCAGACTGTTATCCATGCTTGGATGAATGCTGGTCAAGGATGCGGATCAAATCACCAGCAACCATCTACTCTGCAAGGCCAAAGCCAACCATAAAGAACAGCTGCGCTATGGAGAAAAGGAGGAGTTTTCATCCTTTCATCAAGCTATCAGTTACAGAACACAAATGCAATTAAAGTAAGTATTAAAAGAGTGATCCTAACTTTTGGCATTGGTAAATAGCTCAGCTAAAGCAGTGCACATTTGCTGTTATTACGTAGGTTTGCTGCGAGGTGGGTTCTAGACAGCATCTGGATCCAAAACTGGTTGGTTCCTTGTAACAAAGCTCAAGCTACAGTCAGACAAATGTATTGAAACCTAGTATGAGCTTTGCTGCCTGCAGTTTGGGGTGGGCTGTCTCCAGTTTCACTTCTCTTTAATATATGGAAAAGTATTCAAACTCTGAGTGTTGCTTTGAGGGTAATCTTCACCATTCCTAAAGACATCTCAAGTGCATTGAAGCACCTACACTTCCTGGTCTCCAGCTTGCTCCCTCTTTACTCTCATCCTGGCTTCTCTCCAGTCATGGCTTTGTACTGCACTTCATAGCACCTCCGAGTGAGAAAATGTATTCTAGCTTCCATCCTAAATCTGACTTCATCACCCTTTTTTTCCCCCTAAACTTCAGTTTTTTTCTGTTTTGGTTCTTGGGTTCCCTTAAACATATAGGAAGTGGAACATGTTGTCAGTCTAAAGGTTTTCTGCTCTTGGGTAAGGTGATACAGTTTTGCCCACTGACAACTTGTCTTATTGGTAACCTCATAGTTTGTGTAATCAGAAAGCATAGTATTAGCTTCACAGACTGAAAGCAGAGAACAGATGCCTGAGAAAGGGAGGTGGAAAGTCACTTGAACTGTTTTTATTACCGGCTGTAGAAAGCCCAGGAAGGTTCCAAATTTGGAGATGGGAAGTAAGACATGATGCTATTTTTATTTGCCTGCTGTCCTGAGAATAGAACAACCAGTGGAATGATGCCCCAAAGTCATTTCTGGTACAGATGTACTTATGTTGTTAAGATCTACTAAAAGCCTGGATTTTCAGTGCTTAAATTCAATTGAAAATATGCCTAGGGACTCAAACTGCACAGACTTGCTGAGAAGTTTGTTTTGAGGGAACTTCTTCGTGGGATGCTCTCTCATGGAGCAACCCCCAAAATATCTCATAATTTTAGGGCAAGGAATTGCTCTAAGTCATCACAGAAGCTCTTCGGCAGCACAGTTTGGTGCTGGTGATAAAATACACGTAGCTTTTTCATCTTGAAATATTTGGTATTTTAAAAAAGAAGACAGTGTTATTTACTTCCCCCTTTGTCCCCCCCAATGGATGGTGTTGCTTATGTGCTGTTGGCAGATGGGATGTGGATCATTTTAATTAGATTTTATTGGACTGTTATACGGCCCATAATTGTGATCATTACTCATTTTCACTGTGGTTCAGACAGATCCTCTATTTAGACATGATGATATTTTGATGAGACAAGCCCCATGTAACTTGTTATGTTCGGGGCCAGTAGCCAAAGCAGTGGAATTGGGTGTTTTAACACCATAAAAATTAGAGTAGATTAATAAAGGACATAATGGTCAATTTGTGTTTCTAATTGTGCTCAGACTGCGTATGCTATGAGCAGAGTGTCTCCTTGGGCTGCTGGGTTCTGCTGCAGGCTTTTGCAGCCAAAGGAAGGGAGATGTGGCAAGGGGACAGGGGTTAGAAGCAAGGTCTGAGCTGCGAATGGATCCATGATCCAACAGATGCTTTTGTGAGGCTGTGTCCTTTTCTCAGATAGGACTGTCTGCTTACCTCCACCCCATGGTCTCCTTATTGCTTGGTGATCAGAATCAGCTTTCGTCTCCTGGCTATCCAGAAGCACAACTGGCATTTTGGATGTAATACTTCTGGAGTATGGAGCTGCCTCTCCTTTTGTGCCCTAAGGAACGCTGGTCATACATTGACAGGGATCATGGTTCAAGGAAGTTGCCAGAAATACTTGGAAGAAAGATGTAGGTTTTGACATCTTCTGACCTCAACTACACTGTGTTTGCAGATGTTTGTGTTGGAGAGTTGAAAGTATTGGGGACTGTGGGCTTTGGGGTGCAATATTAGCAGCAGCTGATGCACAGATGTTAACTGAACTGCAAATATCTCCATCCCAGTAACAAAATGGTGAATATAGTTCAGTAAAGCAATCAGCCACCTCCCTCCAGCTGCCTGGTTTGTGTGTAGAGCCTTTCTCTACTTTTACTTTATCTGTCTCCTCCTCCTTTTAAACAGGGGATGAAACAAAGCAGAATATTCCAACAAATGGATACAGCTGACTTAAAGATCACTTTATTAGCCATTATGCTCTTGTTTATGGTCAATGATTGTCTTACGCTTGAAAAATAAGTAGTGCTCCAAATAAAATGCTTCCTGTGAAGAGTCAGTTAGAAACTCAGTCGCTTCGTTCTGCCTAGTGGTAAATATTCTAATTTATTAATAAAATGCCTTTTTTTTCCTTCTTGGAATTGGATGAGCTCACCCTAGAACACTGTTTTTCTCTTTCATTTAGTTCTAATAGACTCCAAATCAATGTTACTGTATAGGATGAGAGAACCTTTCCTAACAAGAGAATAATAGTCACTAAATTCTGGTGTGAATTTTCACAGAATGAAAGCGTACTAAAATGGATGAAACATCATGTTTCATTTTCTCATGCTGATTTTTCAAGTGAATAATTGCGAGCCATGATTAATGTCACCCCAGAAATCTGGCATGCTTATTTGTGAACATATTAATGAGTCTAGTTTTATTATTATTCAACCAACTCTAATGCCTCAGTGTGAGCCTTACATTTCCCAGTGTTTCTATCCTTATCCTTACAGAACTTTTTTTCTTCTCATTGGTTTTGCAATCCAGATTTTAAAGGCAGTAACTTTTGGCTTTTCAGGACTTTTAACAGTCCCCTTTGTGCTGATGGTGCTATGGCAGAAACTGCTTTCCTTGTGCCATTTAATCTTAATGTATATATGTGGGATAGGCAAAATAATTACACTAAGAGCGCTGGATGAATCTTTTATTTGGTTCTTAAATGCTCAGATAAAGAACATTACTCATTAAAACTGAATCTGTTGGGTGGAAAATTCATGCACATTTTCGCTGCAAACCAACCAGGAAGCCTTTCCGAGTTGAATGTTTTAGGGGAGTGAAACATGCATTGGTTTTGCCCTTTGGTGTGTATACAGTTTGAATAGACAGTGATGTTTTTGTTCTCTTATCTCAAATACATGTTGGGAATCGGAAGGGTAGAGCAAAGGGGAACAAAGGTGATGTAAAAATGCAAAATAATTAGTCACACTCTATGGAGATGCGAACTTTGGATTCTTCAGCTTGGAAAAGGAATCTCTGCTGTTATAGAAGTGAATAAAAGCCTGAGCTGCCAGGAGGAAACATGTAGGGAGAACCTGATCATTGCGTTTCTCACAAGAGAAAATGAAAGACATCATAATGATTTATCAGGTTGCAAATTTAATATAAACAAAAGATGATACTTTTTTCATATGACATATGGTTATATTAAGGAGCTGTTTGCCATGCAGTAATGGGAGATGGAAGTTTGCCTGGGTTCCGGTATCCTGATACATGGGAATAATGTTACCACTAGATACTGAATATGTTGTTACGTATCTTGCTAAGGCTGCTTGACTTGCTCCTACTTTTTGTTTTTCCCAGGCTGGCTGCTGGTTGGAGGAAGGTCACAGAATCAGATGGGCTTTTAGCTGCCCCATTTCTGTCATTAATTGTAATGATTTCAGGAGGGATGTGAAAAGGATCCCCCAAGGCCTGACATCTCATTGATTTCCCCATCAGTGTACCAAAGGGTCCAAGAAGCAGTTATCTTGGAGGTTAACACCTTCAGGACTGCACTTGCTGCCACCTGGATGAGTTTGTTCCAGCAAAGCCCCGCTGAGGTCTTTGAGAAATACTTGCATGCAAGTCGCTGCAAAATCTGAGTTCATTTCTGCATTGCCAAGGATGAAAAGGGGAGCATGTCTCAGAATGGCAGAGAGGAAGGTAAGGAAGAGGGGACTGTCAGCAGCAAGAAAAGTCCTGCTTTACCTACCGAGAACAAATCGGACTAGGAAATATCTGGCAGAGTTCACAATAATTCAGACATTGTCCCAGACCTTAATTGCTGGCACAGGCAACCGTGTCTTTGGTAGGAGGGAGGTGGATCATGTCTGTGTGCTCCATCTGCTGCCTGCAGAGACGGGAACATTCCAGGCCAGGTGTTGCTGAGCATTGCTCTTGTCTAGCAGCAAGATAAGTTTAATTAAAGGGCTAATTATTCCCATTCTGGAACGGACCTATTCGTTGTACTTGCAATTGCTTTCTAACTCTCTTCCTCTGGTGTTCATGAATTATACATTTATCTTCAATTGTCACATTACTGACTTGTTTTGCTTAAGTCTTTGGTGTGTGTGAAAATTGGAAACAAAGGGAATTGGCGAGACTTGAGTTTAGGTGATACTTCATTGTATCACCTAATAATCACCTAATAATCACCTAATGTCATTCATGACATTTGTCAGCACAAAAAGGCACTTCATGCTGGCTTTCTAACTTTCTTGTGCAATAGGTATTTTACAGTTGTGGTAACGAAGGGCTCCTATCAGTGGGGAATTGGACCCAGATGTTTGTGTTCTGCTACAACTGTTAAGAGCATCAGGCAAAACTTTTCTTCCAGTTCAACAAGGAGTAACCCACTGATGTCCAAAGAGCTGCTGGATTTACTTCAGGAAGGCAGTCCACTGGAATATGTCTGATTTGAAGTGTTATTCTTTTACATTCAGTTTAAAGTCTTTAATGTAACCTATGCTTGCTTTCTTTGGCTCCGCGGGTCATGCAGAGCTTTGAATCTTTGCACTACTAGTAGCAGATGATAGTTTTCTCTGCCAAAATGTTACAGACTTGCTCATTAAGATGCTGTGTTCTTGTGGGTTACCTTCCTTTTGACATTTTTGGACATTACTCAAAAACAGCCAGTCTGGGTGAAACATTGGTTTAGAGCCATACCTTCCTCCTCACTCTTTGGAAACCTGCTGTCCTTTTGTAGGGTCCACAGAAAGGATGGTCATAGATCACCCTGTTGACAGTGCAGAGCTATTTGTTGGAAACAGGAGTAATTCAAGTCAAATCTATTCTGAAAAATGAGCAGCTTAATTGCATTTTCACTCTTTTCTACCATACAGTGAGGACTTTGGTTTCTGCACGTCCTGGAGGACTGGAAAGAGAGAGGGAATCTTCCTGTGCCTAGTTTTGTACCTATGACATCTTACATTAAACATAAATGACTACTTTTATCTAGAGCAGGAATTTTATTTCATGTCTTTTTAGGCCTTTTGTCAGTTAAAGCTTTGAACCAGGTCAAACCTACATGTGAGATTTTTCTCCCTCCACGTAGCCAAACTTCAAAAGACATGTTACTCACCCCATTTTAGTGTTCAAGGCTTGCATTAATTAACCACGAAAGGCATCTTCCATTCCTTTTCCTTTCTTTCTTTTCCCTGGAAGCAGTTTTTATCTTAATCATGGAGCCAGGAGAACCATCACTAGGATGGATAAGGATATACACACAGTGTCGGTAACCTGAATATAATCTCTGAATATTCCATGACTCTGTAATGTCTGTCATGCTGGGATTGAGCCCTGGTGCTGATGAACTGCCTGGGGCACTGTGTTGCAAATGCATTCTTTCACAAGATAAAGCAAAGCGGAGAAAACCATATAATGAATTCCAGTCATGTAACATTATGGACTAAGCAGAAGTGCCACTCCTTTACTAGGATAGTTGTAAGAAGACATTTTTGAAACCACATAGCTCAAATGATAGCAGCCACCAGCCAAAACCCCAAAATATTTCTGCATATGAAACAGGCACATGTGGAATACATGGAAAAGCTACGGACTGGTTTATAAACTATATTTGTAGAAAGACCATGAAATTGGAAAGTGATAGCATTGCAAAATATACTGCAAATATAGTTTTGTCAGAAAAACTAGAGGGAGGATTTGGATCTGAGTGTTGATCAGAAGAGCCACAGTGTGGGCAATTCTGCACAGCAATCTCTTCTCATATTTAATGCCATGGAAGGGAACAAGGGACATTCAGTGTCCTTTGTGAACAGACAGGATCTGCTCATTGACTCCGCTGTTAGTCCTTTTTCCCCTTACACAAGAGGAAAACTTGCAAGTACCCAAATTTTTTGCTAACTACTGAGGACAAAAGGGGATGAAAATAATCTGCAATCTCTTGAAACCTATGCAAGCTATCTAGGATATACAGCACTGTGACAGGGCATAACTAAGCTCTGAGATCTCCTGTCTAAGTTTTCAATGTAAATACGTCTAACATGCATCCCATAAGTACAATTGAAGGCTGGAGAGAGATAAAACCCCAAACCACAATTAAACATTTTTGCACCACGGGAAGACTGGAAGATGTAAAATGGTGGCAGTGGGGCTCAGACTTGGCAGTATTTATGTGAGGAGACATTGATTTGTTTCAGCTTGTGTTTTGAAAATACGGTGTTTCAGCAGAGGTTTATTGTTGATGCATTTGTTGTGAAACCAAAGAAAACGTACATGAAGTTCTTGTCAAAACCATCATGGGAAGGAAAAGGGCAGCCAAAAGTGGAGGAATGGGCGTTCAGGGGCTTGTCAGAGAAGTCAGATGTATTTGAATGTATGGGTCCGAGAGAATCCACCCAAAGGTGAATTTCAGACCTGTGGGTTTGAAGGAACAAGGTGAGAATCTGAAAAATCAGCATGGGTTTATGAAGGGCAAATCATGCTTGAGCAGCACAGCTGCCTTTGGTTAAGAAATAACTGAATGGGTATAGCACAGGACAAAGCGGCCCATCTTATTTATGGAACTAAAACCATAGCCTAGTGCTGGCAACAGTATGGAGCAGCAGGTGGGATCAGAGGGCCCTTCCAACCATCATTTCCTAGATTTTGTGGGTTGCTGAGCTGAAGCAAACGAGGAGCTGTGAAAACATTTGTATGACTTGGTATGGTACTCAGCTATTCAGTGCCATGAGGAGCTATTAGTTTTGGGAAGAGTTCTAGTATATACATTTCTGTAAGAAGAGAGGTTTGTTCCAAACATTCATAGGAAAAACCAACCTTCTTTAATAGAATGCGGTCAGAGAAAGAGTTTATAATCAGGAAAGAAACCTGGCCTGTCATGGGTCAGCAAGGACCAAAAGCTAGGAACCCAGATTATTTATATTACCAGTGTCTTAAAATAATTTAAACTTCAGTCAGTTTTCAAAGCTTCCAAAAACATTAATCCACAACAATGTAGAACTCAGAGATCTCCAGCTTTCATTTCCACAGCCTGTGCCACTCAGGCTGAGCTGGGTGCAGAGAGGCCAGGGTGTGAGCAGGATGGATAAATGCTGCCCTTATCCACGCATCAGATCCTGCATGTAGAAATCCTTTGTATTCGTTATTCATGAATGCAATATGGCATGAGGATCCATGATCTTTATGGACAATGAATTCTGAACTCCCTGGGAGTGGAGAATATTTGCCTGTAGAAACCCGAGTCCAAGAACTGAACGTGCCCAGCTGGGGAAAGCACACACAGAAATAGTCTCTTGTTTCTGGCTGCAGCTCATACAGGCAGATCGCTTATTTACCTCATCTAAATATTTGACCTTTATGCTTTTTGGAAATTGTATTTTTTTTTCTTTTTCTTCTTAATTATGTGGAAGGAGCACCTCCTTTCAGTGCCCTGATGGACTTCTCTATAAATAGCCCCTCACATCCCAGAACTTCACAATGAAACCTGCAGCAAAGTCAGCATCCTGAGGACTTTTTAAGCCTGAGATGGGAACCATGTGGAGTTTAATCATTAATCACCAGCCTTTAATTAACAGCTCTGGGCTTTGAACAAAAGGTGCTTGCTGCAAGGCTGCTGAGGGGCCCTGAGCTCTTCTGTGCGCTTTCATTTGAGGGACCCAGTGGCATTCCTAAAGGGGGCTGTTGGAGTAACCTTCTCCTTGTGGGAAGGGGTCACGCTTCCCAAGAAGAGCAGATGTTTGTGGCCCAATCTCCATTTTCACAACTGCCCTGCTGGCAGGCTGGAGCTCTGAGATGGCTCAGTGCAGGGATGCTACCAGTTCCCTAAGCCCTACTTTGCTCTGGAAAGGACTTGAGCATCTCCAGAGCCTTGTTGCCTCCATCAGGTGAGGTGGGCTTTAACCAAAGGAAAGAGGAAAGTTGCTCCAGGCTTGGAAAATTTTATAGGGGAGTGTTCAAAATTGAGCACTTGGGAGAGAAAGAAAACATTGCTATAAAAGTTGACTCAGCCAATATTTTCTACATTCTTGCTGCTGTGATTGAAGATATTTGTTTTTAATATAGGTTTCTCCCATTTGTAGTCTGGCTTTCCTGTAGTAAAAACTAAAGGGCAGATCCTCAGCTGATATAAATTGGCTCCACTGAAGTTAATGGAGCCATGCTGGTTTGTACCAGCTGAGGGATCTGGCTTGTGCTGCAGTGCTCCATACCCCCATTATCCTGCCATGATTACGATACTAATTCAGTAAAATGGCTTCACAGTGTAATAAAACCAACCCAGAGCATGGAAGATGAAAGGACTCCCTTCTCCATTTGACCTGGTATTTTTCAACAGAATGTTTTCCCTTATTTTCTCTTTTGTTAGGAAATGCTCTAAACTTTTTTTCTTGCTTTCTTGCTTTTTGGCTTCAGCACGAAGGCTGTGTGTGTGCAGAAAGCATGTGGCACATGCAGTGGTGTGGTGGGTCAGGGCACAGTGAGCCTCGTGCAAGGGAACGAATTGGTTCTTCAAAGGGCAGGGCTGATCCTGCAGAGCAGCTGAAGCCCTGAGCTAACCTTGACTCCTGAAAAATGGGAGTTATCATACTCCAGGGCAGAGCATTGATCATTTTACTCATTCTCTGCCCTGTGTAGTTTTTCTTGATCTGCCTGTGGTGGAAGACGCAGCCCAAGAAGCTCAATAAAGCTGCATCCACTTCTGTCACAGGGGAAAAAGACATGTTGGTGGCTTTCCTCCTTGTGATCAGCTCTTCAGCCATAGCAGAAAGGTGAGCAGTGGGGAGCAGGACGAGCTGTGCTATCTGGTTGCTTGGAGCTGTTGAAAACCGAAGGGAATAAAGAGACACAGAGATCTGAATAAAGGCAGACAGATGCATGGCTGGATCCCTAGGATGAAATGTTTTGTTTGCCACAGCGCAGCTGAACTGCACAGAGGTTTTGTTCTGAACCAGGAGGGAGTTTCACAGGGATGTTGCTAAATGGAGGCAGTAAATTTAACTTTAAAGGGCCGTGAATGGAGGCTTTTGGCTAAAAGCTGAAGTGCTGTTACTTTTTACTGGGCCTGTTTAACTCCACTTGGAACAGGACAGTGTGTTTGACTTATAAGGCTCCTGGAAGGCTTGGCCTGTGGGTCCTGCTCCTGGCAGAGTAGCAACGAGCCATAAAGGTGAGTGTGTGCCAGCCTGGCCCTTCTGTGCTAAAGGAAATACAAACAGATCTCACCTGTGGCTTAGGGAGAGCTGTGGGTGTAAGTGCTGGGAGCAGGGCTGTGCCATGGCAGCACAGTTTTAACTGTCAGAATAGCTAAAGGGTTCAAAGGCAGTCAAAATGTCCAATGTCCAGAATTGGCAGGTTTGCTTGAATCCTGCTCCCAGACCTGTGCTAATCCTCTAATATCATTGTAATAATCCTGATTCAAAGAAGGGTTTTCTTACCAGCTCATCATTTCAAAACAGTCTGAGCCTTCTTGTAGTATTATCCAATTTAAAACTGTTTAAACCTTCTGCTTCTTTTAGGGAAAAACATGCGTTTTGCACCAAAGTCTGCTCAGAAGCAGCAAAACCTCTCATGCTCATATCTACTAGTGTCTCGTTGCAAGCAATTTTAAAACATGCCCTGTGTTTGGATTGTGTTTGAGACTCGGTTATTTGTTGTGGGTTTAGCAGACTGCAATCACCCACTTAAGGTGGAACTTGGCCACCTTCATTCCTTTCCTCCCAATGCTAAGGAAGCATCCAAAATTCTTGTATTTGGCACAGGTTGGCAGTGGATGCTGTCCCAGACTGAGAGGACCATTCCTCATGTTGTGTGGTTGTGGTCTGAGTGTCTTGGCAGTGGGAAGCTCTGTTTACCAAGAAAGATGGACCCAAGCTGCCTGGCTGAGGGGACAGGAGCATGCACACAGGCCTTACCTGTGGGGTAAGTGCACCCTTTTCTTGCATTAATTGGAGAAAAGAATTAATGATCTGGAAAGCTCTGCAGAACACAGGTGTCTGTGTCCTTAACCAAGCATTGGTGGCCAAGTGATGGCTGTGCAGAGCCCAGGGAGCCTCTGTGCCCCCAGTGATTGAGCACTGTTCCTGAGAAGGGGAGGCAGAGCTGGAGCAGTGGGTGCGGGCAGCCATCACTAGACCTAATCAGGCAAGGAAAAGCTTTGGAGCATATGGACCCCAATGTGTGGTCCAAGTACAACAGCTTGGTGAGTGTCCTGCAGGGAGACTTTTACTAGCGCTGCAACAATAATTCATCACTGCCTGAAGGCTTGATGGGTCTGGTACTCCTTGTCTTAATTGACCTTGGCTGGAGACTTGCGTTTCAGTCCAGCTTAGTCACAAAGGACTTGGTCTGTACCTGGGCCTTAAAGAGGATATTTATCAGAAAAATCATATGATTAATGGAACTGAGTGATGTTCGCTTGAGAGTGGATGGGAATTGAATTAACAGAGTAGGGATTTTGGCAGGTGTGAAGTGCTGAGACCGATGATGTCTGGGGGACAGAGCACCCCAAGCCCCACTGTTGTGCAGCCATAGGCTGGGAGCTCAGGGTGGGGGGCTGAGAGAAACACAGTGCCAGAGTCTGGGCTTGTATGTGGGTAACACATGGTGTGCAGCTTGTTAAGCCCTCACACCACAGTGCCCAAATTGCCATTGCTGCCAGCCCTCTCAGAAAGGGCAAGGATAAAAAGGAAGCTGATACCCCCAAGTAAATGGTGATGGAGGGGGAAGAACAAGTGAAGAAATAATCAGAAAACTCCCAAAGCTTACTTTCTTGCCTGCTTCTTTTTCCCCACTCTTCTTTCTTTTTCCCTCCATGTCAACACCAAACAAGACAGGACTAAAATTAATGGGGAAAGCAGCAATTAGCAAATTAGGTTAGCGGTGCGTTGCAGTGTGCCATGGCTGCCAGGTGTGAGGGGCTCTGGCAGTATATTTATTAATGGCTGTCAGAAAAGTGACACTTTGATGAATGAAGCTGGGTAATCGGCACCCTCCGACAGCGAGCACTGAGAAGTCTCAACATGCTAAACTGCAAAATCAAACCTTTTTTAACCCCCATACAAAAATACAACAACAGAAATCGCTGCAAGAGGAGTGTGTTTTTCCATCAGGGGCTGGAATTCATGTTCTCCCCTAAATACCTCCTTTCTGTAACTTGCTGGGAGGAGTTGTCAGCATGGAAGGTTTTCCCTTTCCTTCAAATATGGGCCTCAAGAGTTTATAAATGCAGGCAACTTAAAAGTATGTTTTGTTTTGGGTATATATGGCAACCCTATTAAAGGCAAGGGTCCTGTGCTCGTGCTTTTTGGCCTTTGCCCTTTAAACATGATGGTATCAGTAATCTACAGACTGAGATGGTGTGTTAGGTATCGTTTTCTCTTGACTGGTGGTCAGCACTTCTCCTCATTAGTGCCACTGATGTGTGATGTCCAGGAGCCCACGCTGCCTACAGGAAGAGAGAAAATGCAACAATATGTAAGGTTAAATGTGTCTGATGAAACTTCACCTGCAGCACTGTTGCATACTGAAGTTTCCACTCTTGATAACCTCAGCTGTGGGCATCTCCCTTCTGATGAATGTGTGTGTGCTGTGGGACATCAGCTGCCATGCTCCCAAGTGAGCATGGCTATATGGTATAATGGCAGGGTGCATTGCTGGTCACTTGGTGAATGGGAATTCAGAATTACTGGCCAACGAGATGTGAGTTTAGAAGTTCTCTTCAGGAAAAAAAGACCACAACAGAACTGTACTGAAGTTGTTGAGGAGATCAGCCCAGCTGCTGGGATAGCATCTGGATTAAAGATTGCTCTGCAAAATGCTGCACTATGTGAAATATTTCTTCCAAGTTTTCAGGCTTTGCATTGCACGCCGGAGGTAAGTTCTGTGCACTGCTTTGATAGCTCAGCACAGGGTTGCTCAAATCCCCCAATTCCATAGAGAAATTGAATACCTTTCTACAAAATCTTGGTTCTGGGTTTGGCCAGCTAAAAGGACTGTGTAAGTTTTGATTAAAAACATGAGAATCAATGTAAGTCATATCCCAGGCATTCATCTGGTCTTCTAGTTTGAAATGAAGCTGAGTGATCTGTGTGGAGTTACTTGCCAGGATCCGTGGGCTTGTTAAGTTTGAATTGGCACTTGTAGCAGATCTGAAATTATTCTCTTATGCTTTAATAATTGTATTTAGTTTCCTAATTTGGCCGCTGAGTTTATCAGAAGATAATTGAACTTTTAAAAACATAATCTGATCGGGCTGTAGGAAATACTTTAAAATAAACTTCTTCTGAGACTTTGATCTGTTTTCACGCCCTCTCTCACGAAAGCAGCCTGTCTGCAGGGCTCCAACCTGCTGAGGTGCGTGTTCCTAAACCAGGCAGTTCTTGAGCAGAACCGGGTTGCTCCCTGTATGCAAAGGAAGCCAGCAGCTCCCTGCCAAGACAAACTCTGGCTGCATGGACTGCTCCTGGGTGCAGCCACCTGCCTGCATGCTCTGCCTGGGTGCAAAAATCCCCTTGTAAATGATTCCAGGGAGCAAGAGAAATGGCTCTCAAGTCACTTCAGTTTTTTGATACAACTAAAATTGTTACTTAAAGGTCAGAGTATTGTTTTCTTGTGCACTGAGAAGGGGATCAGTTGCCTTGCATGGAGCTGTGGGCTCAGTTCTCCTGGGCAGTTTGGGTTCCTTGCGAGCTGTGGTTTCAAGTGATGTGAGCTTTCCTGCCTTCTGCTGTTGGCTTCCGTCGAACAGGCATGTTTTCCCTTTTTGGTGAGACTTAACCCAATTCCTGAAGTTCTTATAAGCAGTTCCTGAGTTTTGGGGGTAATGGAGTGTGGTTCTCCAGTTTCAGTGATAGCATGTAGAAGTTTATGGGCCCACTGCAGGCCTGTAAACTCAGGTTTTCCAGGTCCTACATTAGCACATTAACTACTGGGCTGTTTTTCCTGCTCACCTACCTGACTTCCTTCCTGTTTTAAAAAGGATTTGCTGCTTTTCATGTTCTCCATTTTATGAATTTGCAAAGACTTCTGTCATTGTATAAGCATGCACCAAACAGTTTATTTTCACTTACTTCAGTGCTTATGGTTTATATTTACTTCCCATTGACTTGCTCAGGACTCAGCCCAGGGAAGACCTCTGACTTTCCTCTTGGTCTATGACATGGCTGGGAGGCTCTCAGCCCAGCAAGCAATCACTGCACCAAAGCTCAAGGAGTAAGCAAATATAAATGATTGTCCAGGCTGAGCTTGTCTTGGTTTTTAAAGGGGAAACACTGCTTGAAGTTCCCTCTGTGTGTGCCAGGAGGGTGAAATCACCCACTGCTCACTGTGGCTCTGCTGCACAAATGGTCTCTGGGCACCTGCAGTGCTGCCCCTCACAGCTCTGTCCATCCCCTCCATATAGACACGAAGGTTTGTCCATGACTTGTTCCACCTGCACAAGCTATTTTCTGATTCCTTGTCACTGTCAGCTCAGTAGTGCTGTCATTTTCCAGATACGTGGTGTGTAATTAATGAGAATGTCATTTCCAGATTGTTTCAAAAACTAGATTGAGCATCTGAGAAATTATTTCACTCAGTGCCTTAAGATAGCTCGTTCATTCAGAAAGCTATCTTGGCTGCTTGATTTGAGGGGAGTTGTGGAGGGAAGCAGCTGTGCTTATATTATTAAGGACTGCCAGCTTTGAACCCTTCATGCAGATGCAAAGCATGGGTTCACGTGCTGCCAACCAGGCAGCTGGGTGACAGGGCAGGGGAGGGATGTGCCCAAATTGCATCAGCCCTGGCCATGACAGCCTCACGTCTGTGTGTTGTGAGGATGGTCTCCTTGTGGTGGTCTCTGGGGGCAGCAGTTGCATGCTGCAGGGCTGGAGGGATAGGAGGACACATTGTAAATTGGCTTTGTCCACTCGCTGCCCCTGGGGCTCACCAGGCTGGGCAGAGATGTTGGCCAGGATATAAGTATTTTATTAGATCTATTATTTCTTTCATGGGGGCAATAAGTCTGCTTTACGTGAGACCTCGAGTGACTCTGTATGGAGCACAGAGATTGGTTTTAGCCACCTTTGCTCCCCAGGACATTGCTGTCCAAAGCACTGGAAGACTGTGCCCAGGTGCAGGCTCCAGTGATGCATGGCATATAGCCATGGCAAGGGCATCTCCCTTGGGTTCTTACTAAGAGCTGCGTTTGGGGCTCATTTAGGGTTATTCTCTGCCATTTTTCTCCTGAGCAAACATCTCCAACTGTCTCCACTGAGGCTTATATTGCTCTATACTTTAATTTTATTTTGCTGTTTGTAAAATGAGGGGTGAAGGGAAGGACTTTGTCAGCAAATGCTTCTTTGCCTCCTTCCTGCCTCAGTGGGTTAAAGCAGCATTCCCCCAGCTGATAATGCCTTCAGGCATTCCAGCAATGCTTTGCTATGAGCTCTGCAATGCCCCTCATGTCCTACAGGCTGGCCTCCGTGTGCTGGGGTGGGTTTGTGTTTCTACGTTTTATATGTTTAATTTTTATATATTTGAAAGTAATTATTGGAAAACAATGAAGTGGTTGCTTCCATCAATTTTCTGCGGTTATTTTATTCCCAATAATCTTCAGGTGCCTCTTGAATGGGTGAGATTTGCACAGAGCTAAGCGTGTGCATGTGTCCGTGTTTTCTGTGATGTACGGAGCTCTGGTGCTGCAGCTGCCATTAGTGTTAATGGGCTAAAAACCCCCCACATCAAGCTGAGAATACACTCCTGCTAATTGTGTACCAGCAGTCCCCTGAGACCTCTGTGAGAATGATGCATCCGAGGATAGGCGCTTCCAATGGTAGGTTGCTTTGGGATAAATAAATAAGGGGCTAAAGTTAGACGCTGGGTCAGTGCCAGCATTATAACACAGGGAAATCGGCTAACGGCCATGCCAACCTTTATCCTCTTCGTCCTGGCCTGGTCCACTGCTGCACGGTACCATCTTCTGAGCCATACATCACTACTCAGCCTCACCTTGATGTATGATGCCCATAGATCCTTATAGCGGGAGTGCACTCTGATGTATTGCGCCAATACATCATGGACAGGGATCGCCCAGGTGATGTATTAGTGCCCTGAGAATGTATTACTCAAACGCTGGTATTGTTCAGGGATAAAGCCAAGCCAAGGAGTGGATTCAATTTAATTACAGCGCAGATGATAGTCCAGAGCCAGCAGCACTTTGATGCTGAGATGCTGGCACCCTGTGGAAATATGAGTTGCGACTCTGGTGCTGTTGAGTCACATCGCAGTGTGCCATGAGAGGAGGTGCCGTATTTTAAGGGAATGGTCATTTTTCAGAGAAATATAGGAGGACCATTTCAAGAACTCCATGGAGAGCAATGTGGCTGTGTGTAAGAACTCCTGAGCAGCAGAGGAGGGACGTGGTGGTGCAGGTGAGACACGGGGACCTTTCTGGAAGGCTCTGAATCCAACCTGCTTGCAAATATTTCTGTTGTTTTTGGCAGAATGACGTGATGAGAAATTTGGAGAGATGATTCTGTAGTTTCCTTGGATTGTCTTATATAGATGCCATAAAAAAAACACCTGGAGAAAAAACACTCAGGCCATTAAAAGCAGCCCTGATTATTAAGGGTGGGAAAACCACCTAATGATGCAGTCAAAAAAAGATGGAGAGCCAGGAGGAGCAAGATGGCAGCAGTATTTGGCTCATGTTCATCGTTCTATATCTATAAATGAGTGCATTTTCTAACAAAGGTAAATACAGTTTTGCAGATGAGACGCTTTCAGCACAAACAGATGAAGTGACTTGTGCAAGGTCACATAGTGAGCTGGTGGCAGGGCCTGGAAGAGAATCCAACTGATCTGACTCAGTTCTCCTCCGACATCCCTAATTTTGGATGCAGAATGGAGAAGGCTTAGTCTGCTGCACAGGAACAGTGGATGCTCCCAAGAAAGTGAGTTCCTTGCAGAGCTCCTCAGTTGTCCTTCCCTGCCATAGCCATACCTGCAGGTAAAGCAGCACAAATAGTTTTCTGTTAGTTGGCTGCTTAAAATACAAGAGAGAGGCAGTATTATTCAGGAATTCATACTCCTTCTTGCAGCTCCTGAGCTTTCTGAATTTGGAGAAGAGCATGTGGTGATTCTGAGTGTGTTCACAGAATCACAGAATGGGCTGGGGTTGAAAAGGCCCAAAATGCTCATCTAGTTTTAACCCCCCCTGCTATGTGCAGGGTCGCCAAGCACCAGACCAGGCTGCCCAGAGCCACATCCAGCCTGGCCTTGATTGCCACAACCTCCTTGGGTTCCTTCAGGGCTCATCCTTATCGTGCTCCAGGACACACACCAATGTCCCTATCTATGTGTGACCTAGGAAGCTGTTGATTCCTTCTCTGTTGTGTGGCCTCCTCCTGTGACTGGTTCATCACCACTTGTCAGCAGAGCCCGTGGTTCACAGTCATCCCTATCGCCCTGTGATAACCATAGTAAACATTTCTATAAACAGAATTTTCTCCTGTCCAAGTCATCTTGCTTACTCAGCTGTTTTATTTTTAATAGAAAGGCATGTTGATGCTAAGCACATTTGTTTTTCTTCTTCAAATCTCTATTAAACATAAAAAGATGCTGTGTCTGAATAAAAAGAAAAGGTGCCCATTAGATATTTTTAAAGCTTCCAAAAATAGTCTCAAGTCTGCGACAAAGATTATTGAGTGGGAATATTGCAGACAGTGGTTCTGCAATGGAGACAGTCATGGCTCCATGCGCTTTTGGCTGGGAGCTACAAGGAGGGAGACTCGTAGGACAAAGACCTCAAAAGGAATGAGTTTACTGAGGGGCTGCTCTTTAGATGGTGAAACCACAGCACTGCACAAGTAGTTCTGCTGGTGATCTCATGTCTCTTTTCCCTTCTGGGTTTGCAACTGCCCTTTGAGGCTGGCATCTCATTGCTGGAATTCAGTCTTTGCTGGAGACCTGCAGCCCCACTGCGAGAAGCACCGCTGTGCAGTACAGGGGTGACAAGGGAAGGCAGTGAGTTCTCTGTCTGGAATTTCTGAGTATAAAGGCAGAAGGAAAATGGACTGCTGATTTTTGCCTTGTAAGCACAATTGATGTTTGACTTGAAAAAAAGTATAACTTGGGTTATTGTTTCTGCCGCTGCACCCTCGGGTCAGAGCACTGCCATATAAGCAGTTGGTTCAGAGCAAGAGGGGAGGCTGAAACTTGGAGGGGAAAGAAGCACATGGGAGTGGAGCTGTCCCAGCAGGGTTCCCAATGCTTTCTTTCTCTCCCATCGTGAAGGCTTTTGTTTCCTTACTTGTGGCAAATGCCAAATCTACCGCTTGTGCTTTAATGCCTGGTGAGAGGGGAGAGGTCTCCAGAGAAACCATGAAAATGGGGAAAGATAAACTGGTGATTATTGAAATGACAAAATATTGCATTGGTGAATGCTGAATGGCTTATATGGAGAAGAGAGCGTTGCAGAATGGAGGGAGCTCTTCTATTGTTTGCACTTAGGAAAAAAAAATAAAGGGATAGTAAATATTCGCCTGCATTGATCACACAGTGAGTAGTTTGCTGTGCCAAAGCAGCCTGCATCAGTGCTCAGGGTTAGTGCTTATTGCAGGTGAACTGCCCATGCAAATGGTGGGTAGTTTGGAGGAGCACAGGTAGTTTTCATCCTGTATGGGCAGACACGAAGGTTGGTTTTGGTGGGCTTTGTTGGCCCTCAAAGCAGAAAAGGAACAAAATGGGACTGAGCAGTGAATAAGGATTTGAGGCTCAGTTCTTATTTCTCCTGTAAATACCCTGTATCCCCTCAATAAAACTGATTTATGGCTTTTAGCCATGGTTCCTCACCTGTAAAATTGGGAAAAATACTTCCTTTATGCCCCATTTATTTACATGGTCATCTCTTCCTATCTAACACCGCGCTTGGTGCAGCGGGGCCTCGTTCCTTTCTCAGCACTCCATGCGGAATCTATATTGCAGCGATCCTTGTAACTATCAGCAAAAGAAAATTACTGCAGACAGGCCTGAGGTGCCGGTGCTTCAGCTCTGCTCTGATAGTGCTGCTGGCTGTGGTTTGGTGGCTGTCCCCTGCCCGTGGCTCTCAGCGTGTACCCACAGCTGTCAGTGTGAATGACAGATTAACAAATGCACAGTGGCTTTGTTCCTCACTGTGCTGCCCCAGTGCCACGCTGGGTCTGCAGTGCAGAGGGATGCATGGCATTGTCTCACCCACTAACACTCTGTCTGGTAACTGGCAAAAGCAATGCTTTTCACCCGTTGCAATGGGTGTGCTGTAGAAAATGAAGACCGTAGGGATGTGAGGGTCTTGTTTAATTTGTTTTATTTCTTAATCCAAGAGTAAGAGAATGCAAAACTTCCAAGCTGAAAGGCTTTGTGCTCTGCTTGCTCCAGGAGATATTAGTGAGGGATCAGCTGGGTTCACCAGACTCCACAAGGTACCTTTGTTTATGGATGAGGCCGTGCAGTTGGGGATCAGAGGTTGTGCATAGCTGCTGTAGAGCACGCTGGGCTGCAAAAAGTCGGGCACCAGAGATTAATTTCTTGGTTTCTTAGAGCCAAGGTTTAATAGCAGACCTGGGGAGGACAGTGATTGAGCTCACAACCAGCAGAATCTATAGTTCAGGTCAAGTGAAAGGAAGGAGCTAAGGGACTCAGCATGCTGCTTGCAGGAGGAATTCTAATGGCTTCATGGTATGGGGTCTGCACAAGGCATACAGGAGCTAGTGCCCGGGCTGCACCATGAAGCCTGCACAGCCCCGACCCCCTGCTCACTGCCCTGCTCTCAGCTGGGCATGGAAAGAATAAATCTGGAAGGGAACAAGAGAAAACAGAAAACGCTGGCAGTTTTTCAGTAGGGAGAATGGTGTGTTTGAGCTGCAGTGGAGAGGGACAGCTTTTGGTTCTAACTTTTTGAGTTGCATACTTCAACAAACAGTGTAAATTTGGCAGGATGAAGGCTGGGTGACCTATTCTGGCTGGATCGAGGACTGATTCTGAAGCTGGGATTTAACTCAGCTCTGACATTTCATGCTGCTATTCCATTCCACTTCAGTTTCAAAGTTTTCAGACTTTTTTTTTTAAAGATGTGCCCTTTATGTAACTCATTTAATTGTGTCTAACTACACGGTGATTTTTTTCCCCTCCCTACCTTCACAAATGCGATTGGATATACATGTAGATCTTAACTTATAGCATATATTACAGTAGGGGCAAGAGAATCTGCCTTGAGCTTTCATATTTATCCTGAATAAGGCTGTACCAACTGGTTCTGCCTTAAATTCTCTACCTCAAAGTCTCCTGGTGTTCTGTTTTCTCAGGAAGGAAACAGGTTGCACTGAACGCAAACTGCGCGGCATGGATTTACTCGTTAGACACAGATGGGATTCCTCTATCAAAGTACTCTTGTGTTGTCTGCATTCATTACACTCACTAGAAAAGCTATTGACATGACAGCATTCTCCTGTTAGGTTTTTTTCTGCTCTTTTAGAAGTGCCTGTTGGGTTGCAGTGGCCTGAAAATGCAGTGACCAAGATTAGAGGTTTGGACCTTGAGAGCCACAGGAGAGGAGCTTTCAATGTCTCCTGTATTTGTTATGATCAATTCATAGTGACTTGAGTCTGCAAATGAAGACGTTCTTATGAAATGTTTTTGATTTTATGCATTTTGATTCTGGTATTAAGTAGTGTGAGAAAAGCAAATCAGTCTTTTTGTTTGGCTGCTGGTTTAACGTCCAGTTCACATTAGCAGGATGCAAGGAATCTGGATGCTTGTTTGGAAGCCACTTATGAGATGTTCGATTTCCTTCTATGGAAGGAAATACTGGAGAAGACTTCTAATCTTATGATTCAAAGCATGAATCAGTCCCCAGATTGGATCTGTGCCTGCAGCAGTAAAAGGGGCAGATTGTCACAGGGTTGCTGCTTTGTTCTTCTCTGGAGCACCCTGTACAGCTGCTATCAAAGGCAGAAGAGCAGCATCAGTGGAACCTGCTCTGCTCAATGCAAGCTCTGAGTCTGGTGATTTTCAGCAGCATGTCATCTTAAATATATATATTTTTTCTTTTCTCTTTCTTTATTAGTTTCATGTTCCAGCTGACTTCCTCCAAGAGAGGAACATGCTTTCCCATCAGAACTACGTGAAACACCTGAGTTCATTGGGACTGGAAGAAAACTGTCTCAGAGACAAAGATACACAGCTTCCCTGGATTGCTGGCTACGTGCCTGATCTGAGGTCTGTGGTCATTTACTTTGCAATGGATTTTTCACTTTTCATTTGCCTTGTATAGGTATCACCAAATGGTTTATGCTTTCTGCTTTGCACTGTCTTTTTGGGGGGAAAAACTACACAACAGCTCTGCACACTCCTTGTGCTGATAATCCCTGATGTGGCTGAACTGAAACAACACCCAGCCTGTGCCACTTAGCTGCTGCTGGACAGGACAATGCAGTGATGGTGGTATTTGAGGGAATGATATTCTATCACAAAGGGAATTTGTTACAACCATAATTTTACCAACACAAACGCAGAGAACAGCACTGATCTGAAAAGCCAGAGCCCTGCCTGTGAGTGAGCACAATCTGCAGATGGAGAGAAGCAACTTTCTGATTTCACTGCTAAACTTCCCCTCCTCAAACCAAAACAGTTTAATCAGTCAGATTCCTGTTTAATGAGTTGCACTGCTGCCTCTAACCAGGAACGTATCTTAGATGATGGAAATAATGGTTTCAGTAAGACTTACTGTGATCTCATTACCCCATAGATGGCCTGTGTACATTCTTCCCCTGCCTCTACCACTCACCTTCACAAGCAGGACCCCAAGTCTGAGACTGAACCCCTCTGGCTGTGTGAGCTGCCACATGAAGGTGCTTTCCTGCACACTGTCCTCTAGTTGCTGCCATCGAGCAGTTGGTAAAGTCTGCAGCTTGCGGACAACTTTTCTTGCCAACCATGCATTACAGAGGGCTAATTGTAAAAGTGGTGCACCTGCTGGCTCCCTCGGTGGCTGGAGCCAACAGGAAAAAAAAAAAAAAAAAAAAAAAAAAAAAAAGTAATAGTAATTTATTAATGATCAAGTCACAAATAGTAATGAAAACAATAGGAGCATCTGAAGGAAGCGCTGCCGGGGGCAGAGGTGCAGGTGCTCTGTGCCCTGAGCAGGCTTGTCGGCATTTTTATAAAGCTACTTTACAACCCTTATCAATTTCCTACTGCTTTCTGTGTACCCCCTGCCCCTTTGCAAATGTTTTGCCTGCACGACAGGCTCAGCATTTCTTGTTGTAGGTGATAAAATAGCTGTCACCCTGTGGAGGGAGAAAGGAGGCAAATAAAATAAAATAAAATAAAATAAAATAAAATAAAATAAAATAAAATAAAATAAAATAAAATAAAATAAAATTAAAATGTTAGGTCCAGGGAAACAAAGCAGAGGAAGCAAAGCATTTCAGAGCAAACATATGAGTTCTAAGGGAGACGCTGAGTCGGCACAGGGAGAGCGATGATGGGAGCTGAGCTGAGGAATGGGGAAAGATTGGGGATAGCAAGAGCTGGAGGGCGAGGGTGGCTCTGCTGAAAGTGAGGCAGGGCTTTGTGCATGGCCCTGGGTTTCAAAGGAGACTGTATGTACAGCCAGCGCCATCCATGAGGAGTTTGGGATCTGAAAATCCCAGCCGTAGTCTGAATAACTGCACTGCATTGGCAAGGTGAGAATTTGTTTAAGTAAGGAGAACAGAAGGCATATGAGCAACACCAGTTCAGGTGACATCCCCATACCAGGGTGTCTTAAGTAGACATGGTAGAGATTAAGTAGACATTAAGTAAAGATGGTCGTGCTGTATCTCAAAATACAGTTTCTATATCCATATCAGAAGCCATGCTAGAGCTGATAGAAGGCAGATAGAGCAGACACCAACCAGCCCAGTGTTGTTCTTTGAGCCGTAGGTAGGGTCTGCAGTGCTCCTTAGGGGTACATCTGCTAATGTAATATAGCAGTTTAATTCAGCTTGCAACAAAATAAAGCTGAACTAAGTGGAAAACTCTAGAGCTGCGATGGCTTAATTGCTCATACATGAGCCTTTACTATGCAATTTGGAAACTTTAGGCCGTGGGAACTTGCTTCTGTGTTCTTGAGCCCATGAACTGCCTTAGTCTGTGGGTCTAACAACAATCAGCTCATAAAATGCTGTGAGTGCAGATTTCAGAGGTCAGCCTGAGTCCGTACCCAATCCATGTGGCTCCTGTGCCCTGCATTCGGCTCTCCAACGAGGTCAGTGAGCTGTCGAGCACACAGTCAGTGCTCTTTAAGCTACTGTGAATCTACCCCTGCTTTCTCTTTTCCCTTTTCTCATTCTCTCCTTGCTCTCACACACCCCCAAATCACAAACCCTGACACCAATGCCAGAAGCCTCTGAGGCTGTCATAAGCCTGCAGTTATCTGCATTAGGAATAAAGCTGCCATTTTTAAAGCTTTTATACTTTTTATTCTTAACTCCACAGGACCCAGGAATCTTTTCCTGAAGTTAATGTGAATTCAGGGGGTGCGTGTTTTAAGAACTGAGCTGGGTCCTGTAAAAGAGGTAAGAACCAGCAGTTTGCAATGCTAATTACTGCCCGGTGATTTGAGGGGACCTGCACAGCGTGCTAACGTGCCTATGATGACACGCAGCATGATACATGGGGAAAGGTGAAGGCAAGGCTCGTATATCCCCATAACACTGAAGGCATATTTCCCTCTCTAATAACTTACAAACAGTCACCATTTGCTGTCTGCAAAACTAACCTCTCATCTCCTCCAGCCTGCTGATCTGGTGCATAGATATAGGATTTTAAGCTTCTCTATTGAAAAATGTCCCTGCAAAGCTGTCCATCAGAACTCCCGCTGCTTTCCAGAGAGTATTATTAATAAGTTCTTCCTATCAGAAATGGGACCCTTTTAGAGCTCAGATAAGGTTTTTTTCCCTGTTAACCAGCTGGGCTGCTTGGCTGTGGACAAATGCCATGATGAATGACGGGTCAAGGATGGAGCAGGCTGATTTCTCTCCGAGCCTGACCTTGTCTCTGGTGTGACATCTGAAATGACAGGTGCATTAAAAAGTTATTTATGTAGGGGAGCTGCGATGCATTGTACCCTTTGCAAGGTAGCACCCAGTTTTGCAAGAGTATTAGAATAAAGGCTGCCTCTGTGTCTGCTGCCTCTTGTACTGCTGGCTTTCTGTAAGCAGCTGCTGTGAAAGCAAGAGGAGAAGCACGAAGCGTTTTTTAGTGCACAGAGGATGCTCTGGAAACTGAAAGGCAAAAAAGGGAGCAGGGTCTGAGAGCAGCAGCAGCAGACAGCTTCCCAGCAAATCACCTGCGTGTCTGCAGATTACTTGCCTGGAACAGCAGTAATCAGCTCTGGAAATGCACCTGAAGGATTCTGGGCTGTTGAAGGGCCAATGTTGTGGATAAAATGCAGCACTGAGGATTAAATGATTTCTACTGTTCAGCTCTTTATGGCCTCAGTGCACTTGTAAGACTTTCTCTGTTGAATCTCAGAGTCTTTGTGAGTAGTTGTGCTGTGGCTCCCTTCTGTCTTTACTGTTGCTGAAATTAAAGGGACACTTCTGGCTTTGTCCTTCTTCCTGTAGGACACATAAGTGGAACTGTAACCATCCTGTGAACAGTCACTTCATTCTGGGAGATGAATAGTTGCTGAATGGCAAGAGATCGCAGCCTAAATCTCCAGAAAAATGCATGCAAACCCTATCAGGTTTCTATTGTCATCTGCCTGACATTGTGCTCCAAGTAGGAAATAGGAAAGGCAATAGGAAAGCTGCCTGTGTTTTGAAATCCAGAACTTTCTCTGGACAAATAACACACTTGCTGTTGCATGGCCAAATGAGGACACAACATCCTATGGCACAGATTAAGTTGTAGAGCAGGGTTCATGGAAGAGCCCATGTGCAGTGATTTCTGCATCCTTCTGAGTGCTGATCAGATTAATGAGGACCACAGAAACATTGGAAAACTGTCGTAGTGACACATCAGTATCCTGTTAGCTTCAACATAATTACAGCATTTGATATCAGCTCTTCCTTCCTTGCTGTTTCTCCACCCCTCCAAAACACCCCCTGAAACACTTGCAGGAGAAATTGTAAAACACATGTAACAGCTTATTTTGTAAGATGGGACTGTTAGAAGAGCTGCATGTTGGTGTGCGTCCAACTCACATTAACTTCAGTTTTGGGCTGCAGCCATACTCGAGTGACTTTGCAAGTCTTTTCTGACTGTCCAATTAAAGTTGATGCGTGCAGTAAATCTGCAGTATCCAAACAGTATTTGATCTCTCCATTTTGGATCAGTGGTTGGGTCTGGGAAGTGGATGAAGCTTGCCTGAAGGCAGCATCTGCAAGTTGTTTTTTTTCATCAGAAAAATGAATGGTCTGGTATAATGAATGATTTTGTATAATATCAAAGAAAGAGAGTATCAGCTGTGCACTTCATACGCAGTATTGATTGCAAGTACGCTCATTAATTTGTGTGGTACAGGAAATTCCAGCCAAGGTTAGGAGAGCTTTGCTCTGTAGTGGAGCTGTGACTCCTATTGCCTTCAAAGAGGTTTGAATCAGGTTGCAAACAACCAAAATTCATACTTCAGTTATTTCGCTATAGAAGTGTGTTGTCACAGACGACTTTGTAGACTTCTGGTAGAACAGCAAGGAAAAATGGAAATGTCCTGTCCCTGTTTGAGCCTGCTTAAGGGTTTGATCTGTACAGTTTGGGTGCTCTGGGCAAATGTAGGATGCACGGTGGAACTCTGTTCTCAGTGTAGCACAACAAAAGAGAGGAGCTGGGGAGGGGAGGGAGAAGGTATGTTTTCCACCATGGCCTGTTTAAAACATTATGAGCTACCTCTCTTCCATCATGAGTCGTGGTTTAAAGCTACTGCCCAGGGGCATAAAAATCAACTCCTAACAACTTCCAGTGGGACCACCATTCCATCAGTGCTCCCATCAAATGTTGACTCCATGATTAATATTCACCCTCTTTCTTCGTTAATCATCAGTCTTCATTCATTTCTTTGTAACTTCCTGCTGACAGGGGCACTGTTCATACAGCAGCTGGTAGGGAAAACAGAACGAGCTGAACTGCTGCACGCAAGCTGTGAAGGGAAAAAGCCACAACAGTGCATTGTGTCAGCTCAAAATGATTCCTACGGATGCAGCTTTTTCTTTTCTCCTTGCCCTATATGCTCAATTTTCAATAGACGTTGTGAGACAGGACCTTCAAACAATCTGTGGTTACTATCGCACTGCTTTACCTTGAGTGCCATTGGCAATTGGTAATTTAGAGCAGGAACTCTGCTGATGAAGAGTGAACTGTCAGAATTTGGCTTGTCAAATAAAATCTGTGTACAATCCTAAAATAGACAGTTTTACAATTAACGCTTGCACTGTGATTTGCCAACAGGAAGCCCACTCCCAGCTTTGCCACAGCCCTCCTGAAGACCTTGTGTGTGAGACCAAACCTCTTCCCCATTGCCCAGCCTATGAGCTGAGAAGAGCTGCTGATTTCTCTATCATTCTGACTCTTTGGGCAGCTAATATTGCCCTTCTGCAGCACAGGGATCCTGTCCAAGATGCTCAAGGGGTACAAGCTCTGCACCAAGGCAATACTATTCTGCAAAGCCAAGGAAGTTACTTCTTCCTCCCACTAATTTATTCCCCAAAAAGCTGCAGTAGATGCTGCCACGTTTACAAGTACACAGATATTTGCTCTCAGTGCCAGTCAATGAATGCTGCAGCTATGCAGTGTAACTGGAACACCATTGAAGATAATTCCATTTACTTGTGTGAGGGGCCCAATAATTAAATTTGGACATTATTCCTTTAATTACTACAATTTCGGATCACGGTTAGTATTCTTCTAAACTGATGTGATTTCATGCTAAATGTAGGATGCAAGTCTGTCCTTGCTCAGACCCCTCAGCATTCTGGAGTAAGATCCTGCACTGTTGGTTTTTGCAGACCTACAATATGACGTAGCTCCTGGTGCAGGAAAAAAGCATTGGATGGTTCAAGCCTTGTGATACTTCACTGACAAGCTGTGCTGTTTTTTTAAGCCCTGTGCTATGCTTGTTCTTCATGCTAAATGGTGTTTTGATCATTTGTATTATAATAATTCATACTAATTAATTTGTAATTCCTAAATTAAGTGCACATGGGTTTCAAGCAGAGAGGTTACACTCAGGTTAACTATTGATTTTGGTCTTTGCTGTGAAGAAATTTAGATCTCGTGTCTGTCAGATTTAAGACAGCCATCTTGACATCTATTAAGAGAGAGATACAGTTAAGAATCAGATTTTGTGCCTGAAAATATGCTTGCCTGGTGACTTTTGGGATCTGTTCTGCACACAGTACTGCATTCCTTAAGGCACCAACTGCTATACGTGCTGCAATGCCACTCAGCAGTGAATTGGTGCTCTTGCAGATGCTGATATTATTAATGTCTTCTCAAAGAAACTGTGATTTTAAGAAAATCCAAGTTGAGTAGAGTCTCTGTGAAATAAACAGCTGTTTTAAATACATATGATGCTTTTGCACCCTGCGGAGTAATGCTTAAACAACCACTCCCAAACTGCAAAGGAAAATAAGGTGTTTGATTTGTTTTCACTTCTTTCCAGCCCATTTTCTTTCAATGAATAGATAGAGATTTTAACAACTTAATCATTCTGGTGGACTTGGAAGGAATTTGGCTGGATGCTACTGGCAAACTCCTCAAACCTGAGGCTGGAGGTGCCACAGTCCGTGTGTTCTGGATCGAAGGGACAGAAGGCAGCTGCTCATGGTTATGGATAGCTGGACGTATAGAGTGCTCTGAGCATCAGGAACAGTTTCCAACCATGTAGAAAGAAGAGTTTCCTTGAACATGGTCACAATCTCATGTTGCTCTTGTGCCTATAGGAGTATGAATTCTGGAGTGGGGGGAAAGATAAGACTTTGCAGGGGAAGTAAATGTTCCCATTTGCAATAAGCACGATAGATTTTGCTTATTTCCTTTTCCCTCTATTCGATGGAGAGGAGTTCGATTACTTTTGGATACGTTTTCTTTTGCATAACCTTTTCATGCACTGTGTTTTGAGCGATGTGACCACTAGAGAGCAGACTTAGCCTAGTAACAGGAGTTAACTAGTTCTTGGCCTCTTCATTTCCTCCTGTCCCCTTTCCCCTCCCCCTGAATACACAGGCAGAGGGGGTTTGGGTGGCTCTGAGCTTGCCTCCAACGCTGTGCAATCTTAGGCCTAATTAAAACGCCGCAGACGGCCTGAACCCCGCATTAAAATTTGATGAGGAATTGATCAGCCAAGCAAACAGGAAATTTAGCTGTGTGAGTGAAGGTAATGTTTGCTCAAATGTGTAATGAGGTCCATGGGGAATATTTATGGGGACCTCAGTGACAGTTTCAGCAGTTTCTTCTCCTTGAAGTCATCTTCCCTACCTGCCCTCTCTGTTATGAGGCTGTAGGCAGAAGGGAATCCAACACCACGTCAGCTGGGCGGTGGAAAATGGTCTGTGTGTGGCTGCGATGGTGCCATGGAAAGGTCTGCAAGAGGAGCTGTGAAACTGCAACCTGACTTCTTTAAAAACATCAGTGGCTCCATAATGTAAGGAGTTGTGTAGCACAATTGCTGGTGGAACTCCTTGCAGTGTGTTAGAAAGCAAACCTGCCCCCTAAAAGGGTCAGGTGTTGTGTTACAGCAGATGCTACCTTTATCTCCGTGGACTGCAGGATAAGCTATTCATGCTGTCAGCACAGGTATTTGGAGGCAATGCGGTACGTTCACAGGGTAGGGAGCAATGCCCTCCTCAGCACATCTTATCTATTTCTAATAATCAGTAAAAGTGTAAATGCCTTCTACTTGCAGCAAACAGATAAATTTACATGCTTCTTATTTATCACTACTCTGTCAAACGTAAATCAGCATGAGAGAGTCTTAACCTAAGCTGTTACTGACGGGTAAGATCACCCTCACACCTGTATCTGCAAGTCACTGCTGTTGCCCTCAGCTCCTGGCAGAGGCTTTGCAAAGATGTAGGGCTCTGCATTCAGGGCTCACACAGGCCCCGAGCTGCAGATATGCTCGTCCCAGCCGTAGGACTTCTTGTGGTTCCTTCTTGTACCACTCGTGGCTACTTTTGACTGGTTGCAATTAAAGTTGAAGCTAACTCTGTAAGGACTTGGAGCGAAAAGCAGAAGGATGGGCAGCCAACAGTCTGTGCCCAGTGGAACAAAGTAGGAAGGAGAGATGATGGGTGTCTTGGTGTGAGCCCTGCAGATGGGTGAACATGGTGGTTGCAAGCCAGTGCTTTGCTTTCTAATGCAACAGAGCTGTTCAACCTTATGGCTTATCTGGTCTGCACTGTGTGAAGATGAATTGTCTTGGGCCACACTGAAGAGCAGAAAGGACCCCATAATAAATGAAAAGGGAGCACTTTGCTACTGAAAGGGAAAGGGGGCCTCATAGAAACCAAAGCAAAGGGTAGTTACAGGTAGTTTATGTTGAGGGGGAACACATCAACATGTACAACATTATATATGGTTTATATAAGTAATATAATTTATTTAGTATATATTTAAAGAAAAAAAAAAAAAAACAAAAAAACAATTGGGAAAGATACAAGGCATAAAACTGTTGGGATACCAGACCTTGTTTTTCTGAAACAAATGCATCTGTCTGGTTTGGTGACAGTGGCTGCCATTCTCAGTAAGGCCATGTTTGGTTGTTGTGAGTGACGGGTGTGCACTGCGGCCAAACTGAGATTCGCTGCCATGATGGCAGGGGATGGCTGCAGGATGGGGTGGGTTGTTTGTTTGCGGGTTGGGATAGGAAAGGGAAGCTGCTTACAGTGACGGTGGGAATGACTGTCACTGAATGCAGCATGAGAAGTTGGCAGAGCTGTAGGATTTCTTGTTGCCAATAAAATCCAGGAAGATTTGCTCAGTCCATAGCATGTGTAGGGTGGCACTTGCTATATACATCTTCCAGGTGTTGCATCAACAGCAGGGATGGGATTAATGCAAGAGATGGTGATTTTTTTTTTAGATTCTGGTGACAAAATTCGAGGGGAGCTTTATGTCCCATTTCAGGTGCACTCTAATTTCTTGACAGTGTCCCGCTCCCCGTGCACCCTGTGTGTCGCCGGAGGGCCATCCCAGCCCTATGGTCATGGTGATGATGTTCTGTTCTTCCAGCTCTCAGCTGTAGCTCTGAGCTCTGGGTGTTGCTGTTCCCGGCTGAGGTTGGGCCGCCCGCTCACACCTGGGGCCCGTCGTGGCGCCGCGCATGGTCTCCGGCGGCCATCCGCCGCTCCTGGGCCACCCGCCTCAGCCATTCCCCGTCCTCTTCTTCGCGGGGTGGCTCCTCGAAGCGGCTGCGCTGGTTGGGGTCCCCGTGCCAGGAGTTGCTGCGCACCAGCGGGCGGGGGGGCCTGGAGGGGCTGCGCTGCGTGCGCCGTGCTGGGACACTGCGGGAGCGATGGGCAGATCTTGATCTCGTCTGCCGCCGCTCCCTGGTGCGCTGCAGCCTTCCCCGGGGCCGGCGGGTCGGGGGGCGACCCGAGGGGCGCCAGCTGAGGCGCAGCATGCCGGTGATTAACCCCCGGCACAGGGGGCAGTTGGGCGTGTTGGCCGTCCAGTGCTGGATGCACTCCCTGCAGAAGATGTGCCTGCAGGGCAGAGCACGGACGGCGTCCTCCATGGGGCCCAGGCAGATGGGGCACGGCCCCTCGTGGGCCTCCACCGGCCACGTCCATGTCTCCCTCCTCCTCCGGTTGGAAGCCGCCTCCCGGCTCATGGCTGCGGCTGCCCTGGCGCTGTGTGGCTCCAAGGATGGATTTGGATGAAGCTGCCTCTTGCAGAGCAGTCGGCAGCCTCCGGGCCTCAGCGCCTGTCAGGCGTCCTACCTGTGGCAGACAGCTCGTGTGCCACTGGCAGGAGCTCTGAGCTCTGGGGATCCTCCAATGGGATCCTCAGTGACTCACAGTCCTCTCGCAGGACTCTGATGTCTCTCACACTGGCAAGGTCTCAGTGTCTCGTGCTCCCACAGGAGACGTTCACACCTCGAGAGTCGCCAGCAAGACTCAATGCGGGCTGGGCCCGCTGGCTATGGGTAGGCACCCGGCCCACTGTGAGGTCACGGGGCCACCGTGACCCTGTGCTGCCATCACAGACTGCACAGATAGGTGGAGGTTTGCTGTCCGGTGGTTGTGGTGTTGATATTTGTGGCGTTTTCCAGCCAGAGTCCACCCAAGGGCTTTCACTGGGACATTTTCACTAACAGTGAGAATAAATCATCTATTGAAGCTAGAAATGTAACAGATTTGTGGATGTTGTTGCTCAGTGCTGTAGCTGTGATCATGCTGGTATTTGGTAGCAGTACTAGCAAAGCAAATGCTATCATGGGTGTTTTTCAGCAGGAAGTGAAGGGGCAGTGCTTACCAAGAAGGGATCCCTGTGTTGGTGGGGAAAGAGCAGTCCAGCTTCTCTGTTTCTCTTGTCTCCTTAATCTCTCATCCCGCCCCTCCTCTGCACCTTCCAGGACTTTCACTCACATCCCAACCTTCTCTCTTCCCTTTTTGGATGGCTTTTAACATGACTTGGGTGGAGGGTTGTGAACATCAGACTCATGTTTATAGCTTGTTCTTATTGGAGTGTGTCGTACTACTTGGGAATATGAACTTTGATATTAAACTTCTGCCTCCTGCATATCAGTTGTTAGCCATCAGTTCTCCTGTCTTGTTTGTTGGTGGGTTGTGGGGTGAATATTTTCTTTCCTCTCCCTTTTCTGTCCAGTGTACTTTGGAAGCATCTCTTAGTCTGCAAGGCCCTTGCCAACGTTGCTTCCATGGGGCTTTTCTGCAGGGCTGCTTTCCTGCTGGTCACTCCTCACGTGCCCTGGTGCCTCAGGTTGTTCCTCTCCAAGGGCAGGACTTTGCCCTTCCCCTTGGTACAATCTTGAGATTCCCCTCAAGCCATTTCTGCAGCCCGTCCGGCTCCCTCCGGATGGCTGCACGGCCTTCTGCTGCATCAGCTGCTCCTCCCAGTTTGGGATCCTGCGTTGCCCTGTGAGGGTACGCTGTGTTCCGTCACCCAGAGCATCCTTGGGGCTCTTCTATGGGACTGGACCCACTTTTGTCCCCTGTGATGAGCCCACAGGGTGGCTGCAGTTCTCCCACATTCAGGCAGAGCAGCAGAGGTATAGAGATGTGAGGAGGAACAGATGAATCTGCTTTGCATTGGCTGCATGTTGCCTTGAGTCATTTTCCAGGTGCAGGTGAAGTTGCTTCATGGCACAGGTACTACTGTCCCCCAAACACCTACAGTTGCTGATGGCCCTGCTAGCGTGTAAACATCTCATGCTGCCATCTGAGTGTGGTCGCTCAGCTTGCATCCCTGTCTCTGAGCTTCGTTTCCCTTCCTCAGGATCTGGCCTCATGTCAGGAACTCGTGTTTCACTCCTCTATCTTGTACATGTGAATTGCTACGTATTAACAGCCTGAGGCTTCAATATTCCAATCCCAACAGACTTCCCTGGTAACAATTCTAAGCACAACTGCATCTCTGTATTCTTGGGCTCATGTCATGGCTTAGGTTGGAAAAGACCTTAAAGCCCACTCACTTCCAGCCCTTTGCCATGGCCAGGGTTTCCGTGCAGCTGCTCAGGCATCACGAGCTCCATCCAACTTGGCCTTGGAAGCCTTTGGGGTTGGGGCGCCCACACTTCTCTGGGCAGCAGTGCCAGGGCCTCACCACCCTCTGAGTAAAGAAATTTCCATTTGTGTGGAACCTGATTGTCCCTTGTTTTGCTTAATACTCTTTCCACTTGTCCTGACAGTGGTAAATGTTGCTCTCCCTCCTGTTAGGCTCCTTTTAAGTGCTGGTTGATTTAGAATCCAGAACCAAGAGGTGTGAGATTTGCTTGTAAGCATATGGGCAGGTGAGCCTTACAGGCAGTAATGAGCCGCTTGTTGGGGCAGTCACTGCCATGATGGCAGGGGATGGCTGCAGGATGGGCTGGGCTGTGTGGCTGTGGGTTGTAATGCAAAAGGGAAGCTGTTTACAGCGATGGTGGGAATTACTGTCACTGAATTTTCCGTGTGCTGCTGCACAAAGCCATGGGCACACCAAACCCGCTCTGTCTTCAGCATGGTGCTACACTGTGCCATTTCAGTCTGCGTATTTAATTCAAGAGTAGCTGTATTTAATTCCTGTCTGCAGCAGATTAGAAAAGTTGAGGCCTGGCAAACCAATCACACTGCAGCCTGCCTCTGGTGGGAGCTCTGGCCACCCGGCCTCGTTTGTTTGCACAGGGGAAATGTTGTAGAAACCAAAAAGTGTGCTTGAAGTTGAATCTGATCATTTGTGTTGTAGCTGGGTGTCACCTGTTGTCATCCAGCTTAATGTCCGTTACCAAACGTGCTGCTTCCAGCCTTGCTGACACATTGGCATATAGGGATGTGTCATTGAACAAAACACTGGAATTGCTGGGAGCTGCCGACTGGGGTTGGAAGGGACCCTGGGATGCCTGTTGTCTGTGGTGCCCCGTAGACTCGTGCATGTTCAGTCTTATCAGGCTCCTGTGGCAGCCTCTGCTCTGGCCATGCCAAGTCCACTTCCCTGGCAGCCCCACACTGCCCTGCTTGCAGCAGCAGCCCCGACAGGGCAACTGCAGGCAGAGAGCTGGTACCCAACATGGGGGCTCTGGGCATAGGGGAGAGACGGGCACCAGGGAAGGGTTCCTACTGGAGGAGTTGAGTCTGATGGTCTGATGGTGTTGAGATTAACCAACTCTAAGCAGGCCATTTTACATAGAGTGCTGGCACCCAGTTCGGTGCTATCCATCTGAGGGTTTGGAGTCTCAGTGTTCTGGGAGTAAAGTGCTGAAAAGCTGTGGCACCTGGGTGTCTGAATCATTTTCTTTTTGACAGTCTTAGGCTGTTCTGTTCCTAGCCATCAAAGTCACGGTGGTGGATCTGACTGGATGGTGTTGCATCACAAAGCAGAGGTCAGCCTAAGCAGCATTAGAGACCTGTTCAATATGTTCGTTTATCATTTGCAATTAAATGTCGTTGTACCTCACAGCAGTGGCAAGTCGTCAAAGTAGGGAGGAGAGATGATGGGTGTCTTGGTGTGAGCCCTGCAGATGGGTGAACAGGGTGGTTGCAAGCCAGTGCTTTGCTTTCTAGTGCAACAGAGCTGTTCAACCTTATGGCATATCTGGCCTGCACTGTGTGAAGATGAATTGTCATGGGCCACACAATGAAGAGCCGAAAGGACCCCATAATAAATGAAAAGGGAGCACTTTGCTACTGAAAGGGAAAGGGAGCCTCATAGAAACCAAAGCAAAGGGTAGTTACAGGTAGTTTATGTTGAGGGGGCAGAGGGGGAACAAATCATCATATACAACATTATATATGGTTTATATGAGTAATACAATTTATTTAGTTGTTTTTTTAAATAAAAACTGGGAAAGATACAAGATCATAAAACTGTTGGGATACCAGACCTTGTATTTCTGAAAGAAATGCATTGGTCTGGTTTGGTGACAGTGGCTGCCATTCTCAGTAAGGCCATTTTTGGTTGTTGTGAGTGACGGGTGTGCACTGAGGCCAAACTGAGATTCACTGCCATGATGGCAGGGGATGGCTGCAAATTTCACTTCTGCTCCATCATCGTTCTTAGTGACGTTCTTTATGATTAGGCTGTGAGTAGTTTGGGTTCTCTTGATGATGCAGGTCTCGCTTTCCTGTAAGACTTTACTATTGGGTAGTATTGGGTTTAATACTGGGTGATAAGGAGGTTATCAGGAGTACCCAGCATGGGTTCACCAAGGGGAGGTCGTGCTCGACCAACCTGGTGGCCTTTTATGAAGATGTCACTAGCTGGGTTGACAGGGGGAGGGCGGTAGATGTAGTCTACCTTGATTTCAGTAAGGCTTTGGATACTGTCCCCCATGACATCCTTATAACAAAGCTGAGGAAGTATGGGATAGATGAGCGTACAGTCAAGTGGGTCGAGAATGGGCTGACTGGCAGAGTGCAGAGGGTTGTTGTTAGCGGTGCGGTGTCTGGCTGGAGGCCTGTAACTAGCGGCGTCCCCCAGGGGTCTGTACTGGGTCCGGTCTTGTTCAACATCTTCATCAACGACCTTGATGAGGGGATAGTGACCACCCTCAGCAAGTTTGCTGATGACACGAAGTTGGGAGGATTGGTTGACATGCCTGAAGGCTGTGCTGCCATTAAGTGAGACCTGGACAGGCTGGAGAGCTGGGCAGTAAGAAACTGAATGAGGTTTAACAAAAGCAAGTGTTGAGTCTTGCACCTAGGGAGAAATAATTGCATACACCGGTACAGGCTGGGAGAAGACCTGCTGGAGAGGAGCTCTGCTGAGAGGGACCTGGGCGTCCTGGTGGACGACAGATTGGCCATGAGCCAGCAGTGTGCCCTTGTAGCCAAGAAAGCCAATGGCATACTGGGGTGTATTAAAAAGAGCGTGTCCAGCAGGTCGAGGGAGGTGATCCTCCCCCTCTACTCTGCCCTGGTGAGGCCTCATCTGCAATACAGTGTCCAATTCTGGGCTCCCCAGTACAAAAAAGACAGGGATCTCTTGGAAAGAGTCCAGCGGAGGGTCACAAAGATGGTGAAGGGCCTGGAGCATTTCCCCTATGAGGAGAGACTGAGGGAACTGGGTCTGTTTAGCCTTGAGAAAAGAAGGCTGAGAGGGGACCTGATCCAGGTTTATAAATACCTGAGGTGTGGGGGGCATAGTGGTGAGGCTGGTCTCTTTTCAGTAGTGCGTGGGGACAGGACTAGGGGTAATGGGATGAAAGTACAGCATAGGAAATTCCACACGAATGTGTACAAGAACTTCTTTGCAGTGAGGGTGACGGAGCACTGGAACAGGCTGCCCAGGGAGGTGGTGGAGTCTCCTTCTCTGGAGATATTCAAGACCCACTTGGATGCCTACCTGCGTGACATGGTGTAGGGAGCCTGCTTTGGCAGGGGAGTTGGACTTGATGATCTCTAGAGGTCCCTTCCAACCCCTACGATTGTGTGAGTCTGTGATTCTGTGAGTAATAGGCACCTGAGAGTGCAGAGTTATTCAGCTGACCAAATGGATGAATACACCAAAAGAAGAGACAGATCTTTCTCTATACGTCTAGTGAAAATTCCAGAGCTTATGCCATTCCAAAGCTGTGACAAACACACATTCTGTCACTGATGGCACCTTTCTTTGTTTTGGGCTCTCATTTAAATGGCATTTCCGTGGGGTCTCCAGCACACCCTAAGCCAGCTGGCAAAAGCAGCTGAGAACCTTCAGGAAATCCATGTCCTAGTAGTGTCAGTGCTTGCTGGACAACTGTGAGCCCCACAATGGGTCTTGTTCCTGTGTGGCACCTTCTGAACAGCAGTACCATGTTGTAGATGCGAGACCAAGCCAAGCTAAATCTAGTCATGCTTCTTGAAAGAGATGCTTTCTGAAGAGTCTTTACACTAATGAGAAGACCACAAGCATTCACTCAGTGAGCTCGAAATCACTGGGCATTTTCAGGCCTACGGTCTTGTTTGTCTCACAGAGACATGGTGGGATGGTTCCTACCTCTTAGCTGTAGCAAATGGCATAGAGAATCTTTTTGATGGATGGCCAAGGAAGATGAGGAACGGCTGCTGCCCTCTGTGAGAGTGCACTGAGCTCTGCCTGGGGATGGCAGAGGAGCCAGCTGAGAACTGATGGAAAGGTCTCAAAGAGGAGAGCGGCATATTCTGTTCCTTGCTTCCTGATCAGGAAGAACAAGAGCAGGGGGACAGCCAGGAATCTGAGTTACAGCTCAGATGGAATTGTTTTCTTCAGACTGTCCGCTATGGTGCAGTGTTTTGGTTCTAGGAGAAAACCACTGATAGCACTCTGGTGTTTACAGCTGCTGCTAAGCAGTGTTGTACAGAGCCAAGGCCATGGTCAGTGGAGGGCACATGGAGCTGGGAGGGAACAGAGTGAGGACAGCTGACTGAAAGTGGCCAAAGGGACGTTCTCCATCACCAGCTGACAGCAATCAGAAATTGTATTGAAAGGGGTGGGAGTTCATCTCAGTCTCTTGACTGCCCAGGGCCCAGCTGAGCATCAGTCTGGTGGTGCTGAGCAAGTGCCTGTGCATCAGCTGTTACATACAATTCCATATCAACGGATATATAGTGATAACTATTACTACTCTTCTTTTATCTCTCTTAGTAAAATGCTTTGTTACAACCCAGAAGTTGTACTTTTTTTCCCAGTTCTTTTCCCCATCCCATTAGGAATGGGGCAGTGCACCAAGCACTGTGTGCTGCTGAGCCACATGTTGGGTTCAACAACCACAGTCATTTTGGTGCCAGATGTGAGGCTCCAAGTGTTGAGATAACAGCACATCCATCCAGAGTGGACAGGGCTTCGTGGGAGTTGGAGAACTGCTGGCCATGATGCTGATAGTTTCCCCATTTGTGGAGCTTGCTGAGTCTTCTCATGAAGCTGCATTGCACAGCTCCTTGCTTGCTGCTTGTTTTCCCTGCTGCATTATTTGTCAACTCTGGATTCTGGATTAGGGTATTTATTTGCTATGCTGTTTGACCTCGTTTTGTATCATGATAAAATTGGCAGCTGACAAAGTGTAGTTTTGTGCACATTCAGCTCTGTGGTCATCTTTGGGTTTTGGAAGTAATATTGTTGGTATGATTAGGAATTACACATTTTAAGTTGTCTTCTGGGAGCCCAGGGGTATTCAAGGAGTGACTGGATATTGTGTTGAGGGACATGGTTTAGTGGGAGCTATAGGTAATAGGTGAGCGGTTGGAATGGATGATCTTTTAGGCCTTTTTCAACCTTGGTGATTCTATGATTCTAGGATTGAGGTTAAACAATTATTCAGGAATATCAGTGAGAGATCTGCCCCAAGGTGAGAAGGCTCTGCATGGCAGGGGGTGTGGGACGGTCTGGGCAGCTGCCTGGAGTGGTGGGCACCCCCAGGGCTTTGGAACTTCATCTCCGAGCAACTGCAGGATCCTGAGAAACTGGTAGAATATTGGGGGCAGGTCTGCTGTGGCACTGGTAACCCCCAAGAGGCACAAATGACTGCAGTGTGCCAGATCCAGAGAGCTGGATCTGCTGACAGTGCTGCAGCCTCTGCAACTCCTGGCACAGACCCTGCAGCAGCTCCAAGGTTTTGCTACACGTCCTGCAGTTGCTCCAAGCTCTGGGACAGATCCCGCTGTCACTCCATCCCTCATAATGAGCTCTGCAGTTACTCGTGCTATGGGTCCTGTAGCTGTTCCAAGTATGGTAATAAGAAAATGCTACAAATTCCTCCCAAGGGAGGAAGTACAGCCCTGCGGTGGCTCCAACCCCTCCAATGAGCCCAGTGGCTGCTCCAACATAGTCACAGGTCCTGTGGTGGTTCCAGCTCTGGCAATGAACTCTGAGGTCACTTCAACTCCTGCAACAGCCCAACAGCCACTTCAGCTCCTACAGTGAACCCTGTGGCTGTTAAAACCCCTGCAACTAGTCCTGGACTTGCAAACAGATGCGCATAGGGATTAGTTCATATATGTTTTCAACTGCATATGTTGTATATGTGTGAAAATACACTAAATATATTATATATGTATAAATACATTTGTCATAATTATTATCCTTTTCTTTTTCTCTTTGTCTCAACCCATAAATCTTAAACCATAGCACTGCCTTGAGATGCTTACGGATCTCCTTGGGACTATTCAATCTGATCTAGTCACACACTGAAGAGCACCAGAAGATCTCGAGGTTTTCTCAGGGAGCAGCTCCTGAGGTATATTCCTTGCACCAGCTTTGGAAGAGGCCTCCCTCCAATTCTCTGGTCCTGCACTAAAGGGGCCCTCTTGTTACGGCAGTGCCAGCAAGGAGACCAGCTCTGACACAGCCGTTCGTATTGCCGGCCACTGACTGCAGCCCTGGATTGCTGCTGTAGAGACAAAAGGACGGTCGTGAGACACACAAGACCTTCAGGACTGCACAAATGAGAGGGCTTGAGAGCACTGTGGTGGTGTAAGGAGATCAGAAATGAAAAGAACACGTTGAGCTGCTGTCTGTGGCTGTACCTCCCCAAATCCAGACAAAGTAGGAAAAAAGAAAAGCTAAGTAAAAGTCTATTTTGAAACCTTTTTAGGTATCTTTTAACGTATTCGGGGAATCTGGATACATGTTTACATGAGCTCTTGGAGTGAAAAAAAGGAAATTAGGTAGGAAATAAGTGTAATACATTTTTATTTATAAGTTCAATAATATATATATATATATTTTTCCACGTTGCTATATCTCACATAATCAAACAATCAAAGATGCATAAAGGATGAAGAACCATCACTGGGAATCCTATGAGGAAGTTGTGCATTTTATGGAAGCTGGAATAGTGCTCACTGCAACACCTTCCTGAGAGCGTGCTTGATCTCCCTGTTCCTCATGCTGTAGATAATAGGGTTCAGTGTTGGAGGAACCACTGAGTAGAGAAGTGCCATTGTCAGATCCAGGAGTGGGGAGGAAATGGAGGGGGGCTTCAGGTAGGAAAAAAAGGCAGTGCTGAGAAACAGGGAAACCACGGCCAGGTGAGGGAGGCACGTGGAGAAGGCTTTGTGCCATCCCTGCTCAGAGGGCATCCTCAGCACAGCAAGGAAGATCTGCACCTAGGACACAACAATGAAAACAAAGCACCCAAATACTAAATTGACACCTAAAAAGATAAACACAACTTCCCTGAGATTTGATTCTGAGCAGGAGAGCTTGAGGATCTGGGGGATTTCACAGAAAAACTGGTTGACAACATTCCCTTGGCAGAGAGGCAGTGAAAACGTACTGGCAGTGTGCAGCAGGGAATAGAGAACCCCAGTGCCCCAGGCAGCTGCTGCCATGGTGGCACAAGCTCTGCTGTCCATCAAGGTCCCGTAGTGCAGGGGCTTGCAGATGGCAACGTAGCGGTCATAGGACATGATGGTGAGAAGGGAATACTCTGCTGAGAGGAAGAAGGTAAAGAAAAAGAGCTGTGCAACACATCCTGTGTAGGAGATGGCCGTGGTGTCCCAGAGGGCGTTGGCCATGGCTTTGGGGAGAGTGGTGGAGATGCAGCCCAGGTCGAGGAGGGCCAGGTTGAGGAGGAAGAAGTACATGGGGGTGTGCAGGCGGCGGTCGCAGGCTACGGCTGTGCTGATGAGGCCGTTGCCCAGGAGGGCAGCCAGGTAGATGCCCAGGAAGAGCCAGAAGTGCAGGAGCTGCAGCTGCCGCGTGTCTGCCAACGGCAGCAGGAGGAACTCACTGATGGAGCTGCTGTTGGGCATCTGCTGTTGTTGTGCTTGGAGTCCTGCTCAGAGTGCAGAAGATAATGCCAAGCCCAGACCATTCTCAGAGACACTCCTCCTGCTATAATATGAAATGTTTTCATTCTCCTACAACAGTGTACATTTAGCACCATTACTTGCATTTAATTTCATGTTGTTCAGCATTTCTTAAGCAGAAGCAGCATATGGAGCTCTAACCTTCCTCTTCTTTTCTTATTCCTCCTCCCTGGATATTTTCATGTGCTTCATGTCTCATATCTTTAACCCAACTGCTCTTAGAGCCCCAAAACAGCCTCTGTGCCATTCAGTGTAAATTCTAAAAAGCTGCCTGCTTGCAGGTTAATTATTCATGTCTACTGAAAATAGGGATATTTTCAATTGGTTCCATCCTTCAGGAAATGGGAGACTGAGAGCACATCATGTGTGACTGTTCTCAAAACAAGCAATTGATTGAAGAAAAATTCTCAGAGCTGTGACAGCCCCTTTTACATTTCTGCCTCCAATCCTTTCTGCATTCCCCCAGAACAGGAAATTGAAAGCCGCTGCATTGGCTCTGCTCTTGCAAAGTACCTTCAGAAACATACTGTTGTGCAGTGAAGCTGTGATCCCCTGCCCCAGGAAGCAGCTGTGGCAGCACAAGCCCTGCCGGGGGCTCCTTCCTCCAAACGTCTCCCCGCAGCGCCCTGGGCAGCTCCCCGGGCAGGCTGAGTGCTGAGCCTGGCAGGCGGCAGAGTCCCATACCCGGCACACAGCCCCTGGGGCACAGCAGGGACCCTGCTCTGCAGGACAGCCCTGGGCACCCGCCTGCAGCCCCGGCTGCACAGCCTGCAGCCGTGCTGGGACACACAGCCCTCAGGGCTGTGATTTCATACTGCAGCACAGAAACCCTCAGCTGGAACCGAAGTCTTTTTCCACAGTAAAGGAACATGCAGTGCCTGTGGCCATGTCTTCTATGAGATGTCCCACATTTATATAATCCTCTATTAAAAGCAGCTGCATTACCTACTGCAAGAGACTTACCATGTCATGATCTGTGAGCATTGTTCTTGCTGTGTGCTCACAGCTTTCTCACACAGTACACATCCTCTAAGTTCTCTCCAATTTTTCTCCTCTCCTTCTGTCACCTGCAGGCTGTGCTGTGCACAAGAGCTGCTCCTGGGCACAGCTGCCTCTCTAAAGAGCTGCACACTTTTATGAGTTCCCTGTGTCCCAGGAGCCTGGTCCAGCTCAGCATGAGATGATGTCAGTTTTTATGTTTCCCACTCACCTCCCCTGAGATGTCCCTGGGTCCTCATGGCCATCAGCTCCTGAAAGACAACAGTGTGCTTTGAAATCTGCTCAATTATCCACCAGACAATTCCTGACATGAGGTGAATCGTACCAGGGAGTGTTTGATGAAACAAAAATTGCACCCAGACAACAAGAAGGAGGGTTGGACTTCCCCTGTGCAGGGCAGTGATCCAGAAGAGGCTGTACAGGCACCTCATCCCCAGATGGAAACCTTGGGGCTGAAATGGGATTCAGTGCCCCACGGACCCACAGGAGCTGGGATTCCTCTGGTTCAGCTAAGATGTGTACAAGGAGTTGTACAGAGTGGCTTTAATATCTTCTTTATAACTGTAAATTAATAAACTATAAATGTCTGCTGGATTCTGGCTCTTTAAGCTCTCTCTAGATAACTCTCCATTTTGCTGAACAAGTTTGAAAACCTGAAGAAGATTACAGAAAGGCACAAGACACAATACGCTCTTTAGGCTATAATGGGCCCCAGGGCGCATTTGATGTTTAGTCCATCAACCTCCAGTGCAGAGAGAAGTTTGCACATAGTGCTCAGCAAGACAAAGTCATAAGTAACAGTGAAGTTTCTTGGAGTATTAATGGGCCCACTGAGGGACATTACAGGCAAGATTCCCAAGGGACTTGTTAGAGAAGATAATTGGAAGACAAGATTACAGGCAATGAAAGGCACTGGCATGGTGGCTCTAATGCTAAGAAACCCCTCCTTTGCCTTACGAAATAGACAGGCCAAGCCCTGATCCCCATACCCTTGTCATGGAGATCTGGTCTCATGTTGGCTCAGGACCCTTCCTGGGGCAGTGGGATGGAGGTCTGTATGATGTTAAATGAAAGACATGGGGACAGAAGATCCCAGGCTCTGCATGGCGTGCAAGGATACTGTCAAGTTCATGTCCCATGTGTGCCCTGTGTTTCATTGCAGGTTGCGGGTTGTGAGAAGGGCCCAGTCTGAGCAAGCAGTCAATCCCAATGAAACTCTGAACTTCAGATCTCTCAGTTCCAGTGCCCTCCTGTGCACACTCTCTCACAGTTTGATGTTTTTGATGTTCTGCATTGCCCAGAAGTGCACCCAGTGCTCCAGGTGAGGCTGCAGCAGTGCAGAGAATACAGTGACAATCCTTTCCCTCACCCAGCTGGCAATAACTTGCTTGATGCAATCCAGAGGACCGTTGGCTTTCCTGGCTGCCTGGGTACACTGCTGACTCACATTCAATTTGATGCAGACCAGCACCCCAATCCTTTTCAGTCAGACCACTCTCCAGTGTCCCATATCCAGGCAGTGTGTCCAGGGTTGCCCCTACCCATGTGCACAATCAGGCACTTGTTCTTGTTATACTTTATGCACTTGGTGCTTAGTACCAACTGGTACCCACTTCTCTGCCTTGTCCACATCTCTCTGCAAGTCCTCTCCACCCTCAGTGGAGGCAACAGCACCTCCTCATCTGGTCAAATCAGCAAACTTGCTCAGAACAGCTTCTAGTCCTGCATTCAAGTCATACATAAAATATGAAAGAGAAGTGGCCCTAAAGTGGAGCTCTGGGGAACCCTGATAGTGAATATCTAACAGCCTTAATGAACCCACTGACTATAGTCCTTTAGGCCTGACCTATTGGCCAACTGTTCACCTACCACGTTATGTTTCTGTCTAGCCATATGCAGAACATTCTGTCCAGAAGGGTGCTGTGAGAAATAGCCTGAAAAGATCTACCTAAATCCTCAAGGATAACATCAACTGGATTCTCTTGTTCAGCTAAATGGATAACCATGTCATAAAAGGATCTATAGTTAAACAGGACCATCTCCGTTGGAACTTGTGTTGGCTGCAACCAATGACAGACATTCAGCAGGGCTGAAGCGGCTGCTTCCAAAGGCAGGGCTCCCGTGTGCGCTGTGGGATCTCAAAATGGACTCCAAGGGGCCCGACTGGTCTGGCCCAGCCAGCAGGCTGCAGCACGGCCTGGTGAGGCTCAGTCCTGACAGGCCTGTCTCCGCAGCCCTGAGGGTTCGTACAGCAGAGCTTCTGCCCAGTGGGACCACATCCATACAGCAAGGCAGGCTTCGGCTGGTTAGTGAGCGAGGCTGGGAAAGCTCACTGTTGTAGTTTTGTAATGTGGTTGGTGTTGCTATTCCACATCAGAACATCATGTGGGATAATGGGAGTTAAAAAGACAAGTTTTTCTTTCTTTTCTTTTTCTGTAGACTGCCTTAAATGGGCATGGGGGGAAGGAAGTAGCACTGGAGGGAAGGTCAGGAAGGTGTCAAGGTTTAACCTGGTTCCCTGCAGGAGACAGCGTGGTTGGAACTTCCCACTTCCCGCAGCCCATCGGTGAGATTTAGACTTGTTTTTCTCCTTGTTGAAAATCTCTCTTTGCTGTTTAGTGTCACAGGGTTCATTAAAATGCCACTTGTTCTCAGATCGTTGCTTTTTTTTTTTAATTGTTTCCCTCCCTAGGGGGAAATTCCCATTCGCAATCTCCCTCACCGTCCCCTCTCTTGGGGCGCATGTGGCCAGGCTGTGCCTCCGTGCAGTACCGCGCTGTTAGAGCAGGGAGGTACTTTGTTCCTTCTCTCCCTGTGTATATTCCCGCTGACACGGAGTGAGCTCTGGAGAGAATTCCATGATAAAACACGTCAATCACATCACAGCTTCTACTATGGCACTTATGACTATTGGATTGCAAGCAACACGTATTGCGTAGCCACCACCTGCATCCTGATGAGTCCTTGGATGAACTAGAGAATAGTTGGTGTAAAGCATAAGGTCACAGAGCCAATTTCCAGACACATGAGCACAGTGCCATGAACACCATCAAACCACAACCAATTCCAGAAGTCAGAGATACCCAGCTTGCTGCCCCACCAGTCACGACTGATGTACCCTTTCTTTTCTAAGAGCCTCTGCACAGCATCCTTCACTCTCTGCATGGCGGTAGTGGTGTTTTTTTCCCTGTCTGAGGTTCTATTCCTTTTGAGCATGTTAAGAACCTCAGTCATTACCGTGATCCCGGTGGCCTTGGTTAGTGGCCAATGGAGGGTGGAGCAGCACCCTCTGAAGTTCCTCCTCTTCCTCATCCTCCTCATCCGCCAGCACTCTAAATGCCCCTGGCATGTTGCAAGACACAGCCACTGAGTAGGTGTAAATGAGGGATCGCCAAGGGTCATGGCATGTCAGGTTGTCAGTGGTGTTTACCGACACATTGAAGGTCATAACTGAGATATTAGGTCTCGTGCTGTAGTTCCCTGGCTTCAAGAAATATCCAGGGAGGGGAACCCCAAACCAGCAGAGTGAGAAAGGGTCCCCTACAGATGCAAAGGCCAGGCATATCACGCCATTCTCCTGGTGGGAAGTCAGAGTGGCCAACTCTTTCCAGAAATGAGATGCCACATGGTTGAGCAGAAGTGAAAGTTCCAAGGACAGGCATTGTAGAGGTCTTACCCTAGAGTTCATGGAAGATTCTATTTCATGATTTATGAAATCTAGTTGTGAACTGAACCATCTTTGTCTGGAGTATATGACTCCCTGATTGTCCAATCTGGTCTGATTCTGCAAACACAATGACAATGCAAAGCACCAGCAAGTCACTGCTATCTTTGCTAATTCTATAACTGACAATAAATGAAAAGCAGATGTATCCTTCTATTCAGGCTTAAATATGGGGAAGTCTTGAACAGAGCACAGATCTCCTTGATGTAATGCTGGACAGTTTCACCAAAACTGGTGCCACAGGGGATTTAGGATCCATTAAGGCTGAGGTTACAGCAACAACCGTGGACCTTCTTGAACCGTTCTCCTCCGACTTCTTTGTCTCCTCTCCTCCCACCCCAAGTGCATTTAGCAGACATGAGCCTGCTGTCTATCAAGAGCTTTCAGCCATGGAGCCCCAGGAAAATCTCCTGGGGAAGCAGTGAGGAAGAGAAACTCCAATCCTCTAGTGTGCTGATCTGGGTGGGCTCCTGGGACACAGGGAGCTCATACAAGTGGGCAGTGCTGCAGAGAGACAGCTGTGCCTAGGAGCAGCTCTTGTGCACAGCACAGCCTACATCTCCCAGAAGGAGAGAAGAGAAAAAGGAGAGAGCTTCCAGGATGTGTGAGGTGTGAGGAGGCTCTGAGTTTCCTGCAGGAGCATTGCTCACAGAGCATGACACGGTAAGTCTCACTTCAGACCATGCAGCTGCTATTGATAGAGAGTTATCTCTATGTGGGACATCCCATAGAAGACATGGCAGCAGGCACTGCATGTTTCTTTACACTGGAAAAAGCCTTCTGCTCCAGATGAGAGCTTCTGTGCTGCAGCGCCAGAGCACAGCCCTGAGGGCTGCATGTCCCAGCACGGCTGCAGGCTTTGCAGACAGGGCTGCAGGTGTGTGCCCACAGCTGTCCTGCAGAGCAGGGTCCCTGCTGTGCCCCAGGGGCTGTGTGCTGGGTATGGGACTCTGCCGCCTGCCAGGCTCAGCACTCAGCCTGCCCGGGGAGCTGCCCAGGGCGCTGCGGGGAGACGGGTGGGGGGAAGGAGTCCCCCGGCAGGGCTTGTGCTGCCACAGCTGCTGCCTGGGGCAGGGGATCATAGCCCCACTGCACAACTGAAGGTTTCTGAGGGTACTTTGCAAGAGGAGAGCCAAGGTAGCAATTTTCTATTTCTTGATTGGATGGAAGGGGAAAGGATTGGAAGCAGAAATCAAAGAGTCTGTCAAATATAAACACAGCTCTGAGACTCCCAATTCTTCTTCAGTCAATTGCTTTTTATGTGAACTGTCACATGTGAAGTGTTTTCAGCCTCTCCATTCACAAAAAGGAACCTTTCCAGGGGTGGAACTATTTGAGATTATCAATTTTGTTGACAAGAATAATGAAATTATATAGCAAATAGGCATGTTTTCCTGAACAGAAAGTGAAGGGCACAACGGCTGGGACTGAGGATTTTAACAGCAGAGAGGGTAAAGATATGAGACACAAAACAGATGAAAAAGTCCAGGGAGATGGGATAAGAAGATGAAAGGAAGGTTAAAACTCCATAGGCTTCTTCTGCTTATAGAATGGTGAACTTAATGAAGTTAAATTCAATTAGTGCTGCCAAATGAATATTATCATAGGAGAATTAAAACATTTCAAAGCATATTAGGAGGAGTGTCTCTGAGAATGGTCAGGACTTGTCATTATCTTCTGCACTCCGAGAAGGACTCGAAGGCAAGGAACAAAAGCAGATGCCCAACAGCAGCTCCATCAGTGAGTTCCTCCTGCTGCCGTTGGCAGACACGTGGCAGCTGCAGCTCCTGCACTTGGCTCTTCCTGGGCATCTACCTGGCTGCCCTCCTGGGCAACAGCCTCATCAGCACAGCCGTAGCCTGCGACTGCCGCCTGCACACCCCCATATACTTCTTCCTCCTCAACCTGGCCCTCCTCGACCTGGGCTGCATCTCCACCACTCTCCCCAATGCCATGGCCAACGCCCTCTGGGACACCAGGGCCATCTCCTATACAGGATGTGCTGCACAGCTCTTTTTCCTTCTCTTCTTCATGTCAGCAGAGTATTCCCTTCTCACCATCATGTCCTATGACCGCTACGTTGCCATCTGCAAGCCCCTGCACTACGGGACCTTGATGGACAGCAGAGCTTGTGCCACCATGGCAGCAGCTGCCTGGGGCACTGGGGTTCTCCATTCCCTGCTGCACACTGCCAGCACGTTTTCACTGCCTCTCTGCCAAGGGAATGTTGTCTCAAGCTCTCCTGCTCTGACTCCGTCCTCAGGGAAGTTGTGTTTATAATTTTTAGTGCCAGTTTATTCTTTGGATGCTTTGTTTTCATAGTTGTGTCCTATGTGCAGATCTTCATGGCTGTGCTGAGGATGCCCTCTGAGCAAGGACGGCACAAAGCCTTCTCCACGTGCCTCCCTCACCTGGCTGTGGTCTCCCTGTTTCTCAGCACTGCCTTTTTTGCCTACCTGAAACCTCGCTCTGTTTCTTCCCCACCCCTGGATTTGACAGTGGCACTTCTGCTATTTGTTTCCTCCAATACTCCATCCTATTATCCACAGCATGAGGAACAGGGAGATCAAGCACGCTCTCAGCAAACTGGTGCAATATGCACTATTCCAGCTTCCATAAAGTGCCCATCTTCCTCACACAACTCTCAGTGATGGTTCTTTATGTTCCATTATTTTTGTATTTTTGATTTTTTGTAATACTGTAATCTGCAAATAAGTTGCAGTTTATTTCACTTCCTCTTTCCTACCTAATTTCCATTTTCTTACTCCAGGAGCTCAAAGAAACATGGAACCATATTCCATGAATAGGTTAAGAGATTAATAATAAGCTTTAAAAATTGACTTTTCCTTTGCTGTTCTCTCTTCCTACCTTGTCTGGGTCTGGGGGGTTCAGCAGCAGAACGTGCCCTTTTCAATTCTGCTCTCTTTATACAGCCACAGTGCTCTCAAGACCTCGTATTTCTGCAGGCCTTGTGTGTCTCACAACAGTTCTGTTGTCTCTACAGCAGCACTTCAGGACAGCAGTCAGTAGCCAGCAATATGAATGGCTGTGTCAGGGCTGGTCTCCTTGCTGGCACTGTCATAGAGTTATCTAGATCAGTCAGTGTCCATGACAGGGGGAGCAGTAGGCCCGTGGGCCCCATGGCCCCAAACAAATGGGAAGGGAAAAAGGAATGGGGGAGATGGGAGCTGGGCTCAAGGAAACAAACAGAGCAGCAGCAACGACCTAAGGAGGAAAACTTGTCTTACTAACTACTATATATGGAATACCAATAGGAAAAATGACAAAACCAAGATATTCCACCCTCAATTCTACATCACTATATCATGCTTAGAAAACACATCTGAATGCAAATAAACAGTAATTAAAATGCATTACGCACACAGTTCTTTATACTACCCCGGTGGCGCAGTGGTAGGAATGCTGCCTTGCAACACTGTGGCCCGGGTTCGAATCCCCCCTGTGGCGCAAGTGGTAGAAGTGCCACTGTGCTACACAGAAACTCAAATCTCGGGGGTTGGACTCGATGATCTCTAAGGTCCCTTCCTACCCGCACGAGACTATGAGACTATGAGACTATGAGACATATATATACACGGAATTACTGACTGCACTCCCCCAACATCAAATTCCCTTGTGGTACACATTGAACATCCCCATCTCTCTGCATCACCCACCAAGCGCACCCAGGTCCCTGGGCAAAAACAGTTCCACGGACAGGTTTGCCCTTTACAGAGGCTGGAAGGACCCAAACAGCTTTTCCCAACATGTTCTTTACATGAACAACAGTGACCTTATCTCCCTCTGCAGTATACAGGGGCTGGATTGGCTAGGACCATCACAACTGACTGATCCTCTAGTACTGACCAACCAAGTGGCTACTGCCAAATGCTTTACCCAGTGCTTCAGTGTTCCACCACCCATTGCTTACAACATAGATTTCAACAACCCATTGTATTGATCTTCTTTATCAGAAGCTGGTGCATGGTAGGGGATATGATAAATCCAAACAATGCCATGATCTTTGGCCCAAGTATTTATAAGGGAATTTTTGAAAGTCATCCCGTTATCAGACTCTTCTTTCTGGGGTGCCATGCTGCCACAGGACTTGTTTCTCATGACCCGGTATGGTGTTAAATTGAACAGATTTAGTGGTCAGTGACTAATTCCAGACATGTGCTGAGTCCTCCCAGAGAGTGTTTGCTCAAAGAGGGCACTCATACAAGGATGGGATATCATAGAATCATAGAATCACCAAGGTAGGAAAAGACCTAAAAGATCATCCAGTCCAGCTGGTCACCTATCACCAATAGCTCCCACAAATCCATGGCCCTCAACACAACATCCAATCATTCCTTGAACGCCTCCAGGGTCACTGAATCCACCACCTCCAACCTAGGAAGTCCATTCCAGGTCCCAAAGTTCAGGACGTGGCATTTGGTCTTGGTGAACCTCATCCCATTGGCTTCAGCCCAGCTCTCCAGCCTGTCCAGATCCCTCAGTAGGGCCTTGCTAACTCCAGGAAGATCCACACTCCCAGCCAATTTGGTGTAATTTGCAAACCTACATAGGATGCACTCAGTGCCCTCATCCAGGTCATCAATAAAGATACTGAAGAGGACAGGCCCCAGCACAGACCCCTGGGGAACACCAGGTAGGCACACAGGTGGGCGTCCAGGCGGGTCTTGAATATCTCCAGAGAAGGAGACTCCCCAACCTCTTGGGCAGTATGTTCCTGGGCTCCATCACCCTCACTGTAAAGATGTTCTTGCACACATTCATGCAGAACTTCCTATGCTTCAGTTTCTGTTCCATTTCCCCTTGTCTTGTCTCTACACACTGCTGAAAAGAGCCTGGTCTCTCCACTTTGAACCCACACCTCACATATGAGCACTGACATGAGAGCAACCCTCTCCACCTTTCCCCTGCGAGCAGAGCATAGCAGAAGAGACACAGTCCCCATGTATCACGCAGTGTTATTCTGCTTACCAACAGAAGAGGCCAGTCTTTCTCTATGCTCCATCTGTGGCATACTCCAGAGTTCAAGGCACTGCAAAGCTATGGCATATCTATGTTCTTGCAATGATGACACCTTAGTATTCTCTGGGCTCTCATTTCAATGGCATCTAATTAAGTCTAGGGTCATACCAGTTGACGGGAATCTGGCAAATGTTGTCTCATTGTAAGGAAGAGCAAGAAAGATGACAGGGGCAATTATGGACCTGTCAGTCTCACTCCAGCACCTGATAAAATTATGGAGAAAGTGATGGTGGGAGTTATGGAAAAACAGCTGAAGGACAATTCTGTCATTGGTTGCAGCCAACGCAAGTTCCCGAGGGGAAGGTCCTGTTTAACTTCAGGTCCCTTTATGACACAGTTGTCCATTTAGTTGTACCAGGGAAGCCAGATGATGTTATCCTTGAGGATTACAGTAGAGCCTTTGATACTGTTTCTCACAACAACCTTCTGGGCAGAATATCCTGCATACGGCTAGACAGAAACAGAATGTGGTGGGTGAGCAGTTGGCCAATAGGTCAGGCTCAAAGGATTATAGTCAATGGGTTCCATCAGCCTGGTAGACGGTCACTATCAGGGTTCCCCAGGGCTCCATTGTAGGGCCACTTCTCTTCCATGTTTATGCAGATGACTTGCATGCAGGACTAGAAGATGTTCTCAGCAAGTTTGCTGATGAGACCAGATGAGGAGGTGCTGTTGCCTCCACTGAGGGTGGACAAAACTTGCAAAGAGATGTTGACAAGTCAGAGAAGTGGGTACCAGTTGGCACTAAGCACCAAGTGCATAAAGCATAACAAGAACAAGTGCCTGATTGTGCACCTGGGTATGGGCAATACTGGACATAAACACTGACTGGATATGGGACACTGGAGAGTGGTCTGAATGAGAAGGATTGGGGGTCCTGCTCAACATCAATTTGGAAGTGAGTCAGCAGTGTGCCCAGTCAGCCAGGATAGCCAACGGTCCCCTGGAGTGCATAAAGCAATTTCTTGCAAGCTGGGTAAGGGAAAGGATTGTCCCTCTCTGCTCTGCGCTGCTGCAGCTTCACCTGGAGCACTGGGTGCACTTCTGGGCAAAGCGGAACATAGAAAACATCAAACTATGGGAGGGTGTGCACAGGAGGGCACTGGAACTGAGAGATCTGAAGTTCAGAGTTTCATTGGAACTGATTGCTTCTTCAGACTGTGCCCTTCTCACATCCAACATCCTGCGATAAGACACAGGACACAAGTGGGATACGAACTTCACAGTATCCGTGCACCGCATGTAGAGCCTGGGATCTTCTGTCCCGATGTCTTTCATTTAACTTCATACAGACCTCCATCCCACTGCCCCAGGAAGGGCCCTGAGCCAACATGAGAGACAGGATCTCCCTGCCAAGGGTCTTGGAAGCAGGGCTTGTCCTGTTTGCTTCTTAAGATAAAGAAGGATTTTCTTAGCATCAGAGCCACCATGCCAGTGCCTTTGCCTCACTGGAGTCATGGCTTCCAATTATCTGCCCTAACTAGCGACTAAGGAAGGTTGCTTCTAATGGCCCTCAGTGGGCCCATTAATACTCCAAGAAACTTCACTGTTGCTTCTGACTTTGTCTTGCTGAGTTCTTTGTGCAAACTTCTCTCTGCACTGGAAGTTGATGGATGCAGCACCAAATGCTCCCTGGGGCCCATTATAACCTAAAGAGCCTCCTGTGCCTTGTGCCTTCCTGTTCTCCAGGTTTTCAGAACTTGTTCAGCAAAATGGAGACAGCTTAAAGAGCAAGAATCCAAAATGCATTTATTGTCTATTTATTTATTGTTTGTTCTATACAGTAAGTAAAAGAAGCACTTTGCAACTGATGTCAATCCAGGATGTCCCCAATGAGTTCTGTTCTGTTTCTGTGTGGACAAAGTTCCTCCTCAACCTCCCCACCCCACTTCTACTCACATTGGCTTCATGGGACTTGCATCACTTTTCCTCACATCACTCTTCTCCTCTGCAGTCACCCGCTCATTATTAAACCTCCTTTGTACCAACTCCCACTGGCTTTCCACAGAGAACCAGCTGCACATGGAAGAAGAAAGAGTTCTCTTTATTTACGTCCAACAAACAGAAGGAAAGGTGATGCAATTGAATGAACAGTCAGACACAGTGATCAACTGCATGCCATGTCCAAGCTGCTTCTATTGATGTTTATCTTTCATAGGGAATATCTGCACAAGAAATGAGTTAGACGCAGATAGGATGGGATAGATAGAATCACGGTGAAGGAGTTGAAAGCAGACTTTTGAGGAATGGAGCAAATTCCAGTAATCACCCTGGATAGATCAGCCAGGGAGTTGGGAGGTATCAACTTAAAATTGAACAGGACTCGTGAGTATTTCAGAAATTGAGACGGGCTAACACATTCTTCTTGATTTCTATTTATCTTCAACTTTTTTCACTTTTACTGACATTAATGAACATCTTTCAGAATTCATGCTTTTTTTAAAAGCATGAAAAATAAAAAAAAAAGAGAAGAGAAAGAGAAAGAGAAAGAGAAAGAGAAAGAGAAAGAGAAAGAGAAAGAGAAAGAGAAAGAGAAAGAGAAAGAGAAAGAGAAAGAGAAAGAGAAAGAGAAAGAGAAAGAGAAAGAGAAAGAGAAAAAGGGAAAAAAAAGAAAGTGAAAAAGGAAAAGGAAAAGGAAATGACATAGAAAAAAAAAGAAAGAGAAAAAGAAAAGATAGGAAGGGCTAGATAGAATCACAGTGAAGGAGTTGACAACACAGTCCATCAGACCTTGGCGAGATGGAGCAAATTTGAGTTATCCCCCTAAAAATCTGAAATCAGACAGATAATTGGGAGGTATCTGACTGAACAAAGAGCAAGGGATGGGGAAATCTGGCAGGCTATGGCAGGAACATGTGTCTAAGTGGCCTGCTGAAAACATGCCCTTAACCACGGCCATTTATTTAGGAGAGCTGAAGACATCTGGAGGATGAGGGACATCAAATAGGCTGCAGGGAAGAGCAATGGCCACGCCAGGACTTCATAACAGGGCATTGGCACTGGCACCACTGTGTGTGTCCCTGAACCTGAAGGCATTTGTGTCCAACAAACACAGTTGTGGAAAACATCGTAGTTTCAGAAAAAGAACTAAAAAATAAAAAAAAAAGTCATCATATCACGCCAAAGAATCATATGTACAACTTAAAATTAAACAAGACTCATGAGAATTTCTCATGTTGAGAAGGGTTAACACATATTCATTGATTTTGATATCTGTTTTCAATTTTTTGTCTCAGTTTGACTGACATTAATGAACATCTTTTAAGCTTACGGCCTAAATACAAACAAACAAACAAACAAATAAATAAATAAATAGATAGATAGATAATTAAATAAATAAAAAGAGATCCATTTGCGTCTTGCACTTGGCCTGATGCCTCATTGACCTCCACAATTCCCACCAGACTGTCATTGCCGGAGAGTATGAGATCCAGCAGAGAACAGGGACTTCCCACACAGTTTACAAGCACTGGCACACATCAGGAGCAGCCCAGGCACCTTGGGCATCACCCAGTGTCTGTGTGCAAGCAGCTACGTCCCTGCTGAATGGCCGAGGATTCAGAGCAGGAGCTCACATGCAGGCAACTCCTTGTGCACTTCTGAACTGAACCAGAGGAATCCCAGATCCTGTGGGTGTGTAGGGAGCTGAATCCCATTTCAGCTCCAGGATTTCTGTCAAGGGATGAAACTCCTGCACTGCCTCAGCTGGATCACTGCCCTGCACAGGGAAAGTCCAAACCTCCCCGTCTTTGTCTAGGTGCTCTTTGTGCTTCATCAAACGAACTCTGATAGTACTCGCTATATGTCTCCAATCAGTCACTGACCACTGGACATGTGGAGGTTAATTGAGCGGATTTCAAAGCACAGTCATGATGCTGTTGTCTTTCAGGAGCTGTTGGCCATGAGGACCCAGGGACATGTCAGGGGAGATGAGTGGGAAGGATAAAAATGACATCATCTGCTGCTTGCTTGTCCAGGCTCGTGGGACACAGGGAGCTCATAAAAGTGTGCAGAGCTGCAGAGAGACAGCTGTGCCCAGGAGCAGCTCTTGTGCACAGCACAGCCTGCAGGTGACAGAAGAAGAGGAGAGAAACTGGAGAGAGCTTGCAGGATGTGTGTGGTGTGAGAGGGCTTCGGGCTCACTGCAGGAGGTTTGCTCACAGACCATGACAGGGTAAGTCTCAATGAAGACCATGCAGCTGCTTTTCATAGAGGGTTAACTTAATCTTGGTCATTCCATAGCACATCCATCTGCAGGTACTGCATGCTTTTTACTGTGGAAAAAGCCTTTCGCTCCAGCTCAGGGTTACCATGCTGCAGTGTCAGAGCACAGCCCTGAGGGCTGCGTGTCCCAGCACGGCTGCAGGCTGTGCAGCCGGGGCTGCAGGCGGGTGCCCAGGGCTGTCCTGCAGAGCAGGGTCCCTGCTGTGCCCCAGGGGCTGTGTGCCGGGTATGGGACTCTGCCGCCTGCCAGGCTCAGCACTCAGCCTGCCCGGGGAGCTGCCCAGGGCGCTGCGAGGAGACGGGTGGGGGGAAGGAGCCTCCCAGCAGGGCTTGTGCTGCCACAGCTGCTTCCTGGGGCAGGGAGACTGCATCTCCACTGCACAATAGTATGTTTGCGAAGGCCCTTGGCAAGAGGAGAGCGAAGACAGGAGGTTTCCATTTCCTGTTCTGAGGCAAAAAGGATTGGAGTCAGAAATCTAAAAGGGGCTGTCAGATATCTGAGAATTTTTCATCAATCAATTGCTTGTTTTGTGAACAGTCACACATGACGTGCTCTCAGTCTACCCCTTCCCTAAGGATGGAACCAATTGTAATTATCTTCATTTTCTGCAGGCATGAATAATTCACTTATCCTACAAACAGGCAGCATTTTCTAACTGAAACTGAATGCCACAGAAGCTCGGGTAGGGGGCTCTAAGAGCACTTGGGGTAAAGATAAGACAAGAAACAAAAGGAAATGTGCAGGGAGAAGGGATAAGATTATAAGAGGAAGGTTAGAGCGCCATCTGCTGCTTCTGCTTAAGGAATGCTGAACTACATTAAAATAAATGCAAGTAATGGTGCTAAATGTACACTGTTGTGAGAGAATAAAAATATATCATAGTATAGCAGGAGGAGTGTGTCTGAGAATGGTCTGGACTTGTCATTATCTTCTGCACTCTGAGCAGGACTCCAAGCCCAACAACAGCAGATGCCCAACAGCAGCTCCATCAGCGAGTTCCTCCTGCTGCCGTTGGCAGACACGCGGCAGCTGCAGCTCCTGCACTTCTGGCTCTTCCTGGGCATCTACCTGGCTGCCCTCCTGGGCAACGGCCTCATCAGCACAGCCGTAGCCTGCGACCGCCGCCTGCACACCCCCATGTACTTCTTCCTCCTCAACCTGGCCCTCCTCGACCTGGGCTGCATCTCCACCACTCTCCCCAAAGCCATGGCCAACGCCCTCTGGGACACCAGGGCCATCTCCTACACAGGATGTGCTGCACAGCTCTTTTTCTTTCTCTTCTTCATCTCAGCAGACTGTTCCTTTCTCACCATCATGTCCTATGACCGCTACGTTGCCATCTGCAAGCCCCTGCACTACGGGACCTTGATGGACAGCAGAGCTTGTGCCACCATGGCAGCAGCTGCCTGGGGCGCTGGGGTACTCTGTTCCCTGCTGCACACTGCCAGCACGTTTTCACTGCCTCTCTGCCAAGGCAATGTTGTCAACCAGTTTTTCTGTGAAATCCCCCAGATCCTCAAGCTCTCTTGCTCAGAATCAAATCTCAGGGAAATTGTGCTTCTCATTTTTGGTTCCAGTTTAGCCTTTGGTTGCTTTGTTTTCATAGTGTTGTCCTATGTGCAGATCTTCCTGGCTGTGCTGAGGATGCCCTCTGAGCAGGGACGGCACAAAGCCTTCTCCACGTGCCTCCCTCACCTGGCCGTGGTCTGCATGTTTCTCAGCACTGCCTTTTTTGCCCACCTGAAGCCCCCATCCTTTTCCTCCCCGCTCCTGGATCTGACAGTGGCACTTCTGTACTCAGTGGTTCCTCCAACACTGAACCCTATTATCTACAGCATGAGGAACAGGGAGATCAAGCACGCTCTCAGGAAGGTGTTGCAATAAGCACTATTCCAGCTTCCATAAATTGCACAACTTCCTCATAGGATTCCCAGTGATGGTTCTTCATGTTTTATGCATCTTTGATTGTTTGCTTATGTGAGATATAGCAACGTGCAAAAAAACTGTTATTGGACTTATAAATAAAAATGTATTACACTTCTTTCCTACCTAATTTCCATTTTGTCACTTTAGGAGCTCATGAAAACATGTATCCAGATTCCCCAAATACGTTAAAATATACCTAAAAATGTTTCAAAATAGATTTTACTTAGCTTTTCTTTTTTCCTACTTTGTCTGGATTTGGGGAGGTACAGCCACAGACAGCAGCTCAACGTGTTCTTTTCATTTCTGATCACCTTACACCACCACAGTGCTCTCAAGCCCTCTCATTTGTGCAGTCCTGAAGGTCTTGTGTGTCTCACGACCGTCCTTTTGTCTCTACAGCAGCAATCCAGGGCTGCAGTCAGTGGCCGGCAATACGAATGGCTGTGTCAGAGCTGGTCTCCTTGCTGGCACTGCCATAACAAGAGGGCCCCTTTAGTGCAGGACCAGAGAACTGGAGGGAGGCCTCTTCCAAAGCTGGTGTAAGGAATATACATCAGGAGCTGCTCCCTGAGAAAACCTCGAGATCTTCTGATGCTATTCAGTGTGTGACCAGATCAGATTGAATAGTCCCAAGGAGATCCGTAAGCATCTCAGGGCAGTGCTGTGGTTTAAGGTTTATGGGTTGAGACAAAGAGAAAAAGAAAAGGATAATAATTATGACAAATATATTTATACATATATAATATATTTAGTGTATTTTCACACATATACAACATATGCAATTGCAAACATATATGAACTAATCCCTGTGTGCATCTGTTTGCAAGTCCAGGACTAGTTGCAGGCGTTTTAACAGCCACAGGGTTCACTGTAGGAGCTGAAGTGGCTGTTGGGCTGTTGCAGGAGTTGAAGTGACTTCAGAGTTCATTGCCAGAGCTGAAACTACCACAGGACCTGTGACTATGTTGGAGCAGCCACTGGGCTCATTGGAGGGGTTGGAGCCACCGCAGAGCTGTACTTCCTCCCTTGGGAGGAATTTGTACCATTTTCTTATTACCATACTTGGAACAGCTACAGGACCCATAGCAGGAGTGACTGCAGAGATCATTATGAGGGATGGAGTGACAGTGGGATCTGTCCCAGAGCTTGGAGCAACTGCAGGATGTGTAGCAAAACCTTGGAGCTGCTGCAGGGTCTGTGCCAGGAGTTGCAGAGGCTGCAGCACTGTCAGCAGATCCAGCTCTCTGGATCTGGCACACTGCAGTCATGTGTGTATCTTGGGGATTACCAGAGTCACAGCAGACCTGCCCCCACTATTCTACCAGTTTCTCAGGATCCTGCAGTTGCTCGGAGATGAAGTTCCAAAGCCCTGGGGGTGCCCACCGCTCCAGGCAGCTGCCCAGACTGTCCCACACCCTCTGCCATGCAGAGCCTTCTCACCTTGGGGCAGATCTCTCAGTGATATTCCTGAATAATTGTTTAACCTCAATCATAGATTCATAGAATCACCAAGGTTGAAAAAGGCCTAAAAGATCATCCATTCCAACCGTTCACCTATTACCTATAGCTCCCACTCAACCAAGTCCCTCAACACAATATCCAGTACACCCCCGGACTCACAGAGGCGACAATGTAAATTGTGTAATTCCTAATCATATGGACAATATTACTTCCAAAACCCAAAGATGACCACAGAGCTGAATGTGCACAAAACTTCACTTTGTCAGCTGCCAATTTTATCGTGGTACAAACTGAGGTCAAACAGCATAGCAAAATAAATACCCTAATCCAGCAACCAAGCACCAAGTAAGGAGCTGTGCAGTGAAGCTTCATGAGAAGACTCAACAAGCTCCACAAATAGGGAAACAATTAGCATCATGGCCTGCACTTTTCCAACTCCCACAAAGCCCTGAGTTATCTCACTCTGGACAGTTGTGCTGTTATCTCTACCCTTGGAGTCTCACATCAGGCACCGAAATGACAGTGGTTGTTGAACCCAACATATGGCTCAGCAGCACACAGTGCTTGGTGCACTGCCCCATTCCCAGTGGGATGGGGAAGAGAATTGGGAAAAAAAAGTACAGCTTGTGGGTTATAACAAAGCAATTTACTAAGAGAGATAAAAGGAGGGAAGTAATAGTTATCACTATATATCCGTTGATATGGAATTGTATGTAACAACTGATGCACAAGCACTTGCTCAGCACCACCAGACTGATGCTCAGCTGGACCCTGGGCAGTGAAGAGACTGAGATGAACTCCCACCCCTTTCAATACAATTTCTGCTTGCTGTCAGCTGATAGAGAACGTCCCTTTGGCCACTTTCAGTCAGCTGTCCTCACTCTGTTCCCTCCCAGCTCCATGTGCTCTCCACTGACCATGGCCTTGGCTTTGTAGAACACTGCTTAGCAGCAGCTGTAAACACCAGAGTGTTATCAATGGTTTTCTCCTAGAACCAAAACACTGCACCATAGCAGGCAGTCTGAAGAAAACAATTCCATCTGAGCTGTAACTCAGATACCTGCCTGTCCCCCTGCTCTTGTTCTTCCTGATCAGGAAGCAAGGAACAGAATATGCCACTCTCCTCTTTGAGACCTTTCCATCAGTTCTCAGCTGGCTCCTCTGCCATCCCCAGGCAGAGCTCAGTGCACTCTCACAGAGGGCAGCAGCCGTTCCTCATCTTCCTTGGCCATCCGTCAAAAAGATTCTCTATGCCATTTGCTACAGCTAAGAAGTAGGAACCATCCCACCATGTCTCTGCGAGACAAACAAGACCGTAGGCCTGAAAATGCCCAGTGATTTCGAGCTTACTGAGTGAATGTTTGTGGTCTTCTCATTAGTGTAAAGACTCTTCAGAAAGCATCTCCTTCAAGAAGCATGACTAGATTTAGCTTGGCTTGGTCTCGCATCTACAACATGGTACTGCTGTTCAGAAGGTGCCACACAGGAACAAGACCCATTGTGGGGCTCACAGTTGTCCAGCAAGCACTGACACTACTAGGACATGGATTTCCTGAAGGTTCTCAGCTGCTTTTGCCAGCTGGCTTAGGGTGTGCTGGAGACCCCACGGAAATGCCATTTAAATGACAGCCCAAAACAAAGAAAGGTGCCATCAGTGACAGAATGTGTGTTTGTCACAGCTTTGGAATGGCATAAGCTCTGGAATTTTCACTAGACGTATAGAGAAAGATCTGTCTCTTCTTTTGGTGTATTCATCCATTTGGTCAGCTGAATAACTCTGCACTCTCAGGTGCCTCACACAATCGTAGGGGTTGGAAGGGACCTCTAGAGATCATCAAGTCCAACCCCCCTGCCAAAGCAGGCTCCCTACACCATGTCACGCAGGTAGGCATCCAAGTGGGTCTTGAATATCTCCAGAGAAGGAGACTCCACCACCTCCCTGGGCAGCCTGTTCCAGTGCTCCGTCACCCTCACTGCAAAGAAGTTCTTGTACACATTCGTGTGGAATTTCCTATGCTGTACTTTCATCCCATTACCCCTAGTCCTGTCCCCACGCACTACTGAAAAGAGACCAGCCTTGCCACTATGGCCCCCACACCTCAGGTATTTATAAACCTGGATCAAGTGCCCTCTCAGCCTTCTTTTCTCAAGGCTAAACAGACCCAGTTCCCTCAGTCTCTCCTCATTGGGGAGATGCTCCAGGCCCTTCACCATCTTTGTGGCCCTCTGCTGGACTCTTTCCAAGAGATCCCTGTCCTTTTTGTACTGGGGAGCCCAGAACTGGACACAATATTCCAGATGAGGCCTCACCAGGGCAGAGTAGAGGGGGAGGATCACCTCCTTCGACCTGCTGGACACGCTCTTTTTAATACACCCCAGGATGCCATTGGCTTTTTTGGCTACAAGGGCACACTGCTGCCTCATGGCCAATGCGTCGTCCACCAGGACGCCCAAGTCCCTCTCAGCAGAGCTCCTCTCCAGCAGCTCTTCCCCCAGCCTGTACTGGTGCATGCAATTATTTCTACCCAGGTGCAAGACTCTACACTTGCTTTTGTTAAACCTCATCTGGTTTCTTACTGCCCAGCTCTCCAGCCTGTCCAGGTCTCGCTGAATGGCAGCACAGCCTTCAGGTGTGTCAGCCAATCCTCCCAACTTCGTGTCATCAGCAAACTTGCTGAGGGTGGTTGATGAAGATGTTGAACAAGACCGGACCCAGCACAGACCCCTGGGGGACGCCACTAATTACAGCCATCCAGCCAGACACTGCACCGCCAACAACAACCCTCTGCACTCTGCCAGTCAGCCAGTTCTCAGCCCACTTCACTGTCCACTCACCTATCCCATACTTCCTCAACTTTGGTATAAGTATGTCATGGGAGACTGTATCAGTTATAGAGGTTACAGAGTTCAATTCCTGCAGTCAATTTGGCGGCCCAGGTGGGACCAGCTCTGTTCGCTGCAGGACCAGCTGAGAGGGAGACACTTTTGGCGCACCCTGAGATTTCTCTGAAGGACTCCCTTCCTCACCTGATCACTGCAGGGACAGACAAGGACCACCCATAGGTGGACCAGGTATGTGTATGGTAAGTGGAGCCCATATGTCTTGAGGAGACATCCTACACAGTTTACAGCCATACGTGCTGCTCCCAGGGAGGTGAGCTCATGGCTTTGGTTGCCAGCTGGGGTAGGAAGACTCCTTGGGTGAGTTCCTATGAAAGGGAACTGTATGTCATATGAATGGAAACAAGAACAAATACTCTCTCCTATGTGGTTGGCAATAGGAGGGACCTAGGTTGGTCTCTCCTACGGGTATGGGATATAGTGGATAGCCTGTCAAATGGTAGCCTGGGTTCTCCAAGTTGTAATCATGGGGCTTATAGGTTGTATGTTCAATATTATCATCTGCTTTAAGTGTTTGGTACCGTGTGTCAAGACGACTCTGGGAAAAACATTAACATTTGCAACTGGTCGACCAGAGTATGAGTGTTATTAAGATTCCAGCTAGAAAACGTTGTCAGCATTGTGTAGTATGAATGAACCATGGTTTTTGATCTATATGTCAGAGTGAGTGTGGTGTGAGTGAGACACAGAACAGCTGCAGGGTGAGTGCTGAGTCCCGATCCATGTTTCCTTCCTCCTGTGAGGGAAATGGCCAGACACGGACAAAGTGAAAGACTGTGTTGTCTGTCCACTCATAAGTACTTTCTGCTTGTATGTAAGAAGACAGGAGTTTGTACTCTGTAGATTAGTAAGATTGTCCTGAGGAGAGGTGTACATTCCACCCGACCAATGAGTGTCAACCCATTTATGTAATACTGTGTACTGCTTGTGAGGAAGTGTGTGAGGGAGGTGGTTCAATCAGTGCTGGTTCTGTGGCACAGTGTTTATAGCTGAAGAATACAGACTGTATTAAGGGAGTTTATGTGAACTGAAGAACTGTACTGTTTGACAAACTGTTTTGTTGTTATAAGAAATTGTAATTGTTAATGATATATGAAAGTGTACTTGAGGGAATGTGGAAGTGTATCTGAGCATACAAACAGAGGAAGCATTTACAGAGGAAAAAGGGTTAAAGTGAGTTTACCTGCACTGACATGAGAGCAACACCCTGCACCGCTGCCCTGTGAGCTGAGCAGAGCAGAGCAGAGACACAGTCCCCATGTATCAGGTAGTGTTATTCTGCTTACCAAATGAATGAGTTCACTACAGAAGAGGCAAATCTTCCCCTCTGCTCCATCTGTGGCATACTCTGGAGTTCAAGGCATTGCAAAGCTATGGCACATCTACTTTCTTTCAATGATGACGCCTTTGTGTGCTCTGGGCTCTCATTTCAATTGCATCTATAGAAGTCTAGGGTCATGCCAGCTGACAGGAAGCTGGCAAATGTTGTCTCGTAGTAAGGAAGAGCAAGAAAGATGACACGGGCAATTATGGACCTGTCAGTCCAGAGCCTGGTAAAATTATGGAGAAAATGATGGTGGGAGTTATGGAAAAACAGCTGAAGGACAATTCTGCCATTGGTCGCAGCCAACCCAAGTTTGTGAGGTGAAGGTCCTGTTTAATTTAAGCTCATTCTGTGACACAGTTATCCGTTTAGTTGACCAAGGGAAGCCAATTGATGTAATCCTTGAGGATTTCAGTGGAGATTTTGACACTGTTTCTCACAACAACCTTCTGGACAGAATGTTCTGCATATGGCTAGACAGAAACACAATGTGGTGGGTGAGCAGTCGGCCAGTAGGTCAGTCCCAAAGAATTATAGTCAGTGGGTTCCATTGGGCTGGTAGATGGTCACTGTCGGGGTCCCCAGGGTTCCATTTTGGGGCCACTTTCCTTTCATGTTTATGCAGATGACTTGAATGCAGGACTAGAAGACGTTCTGAGCAAGTTTGCTGTTGAGACCAGATGAGGAGGTGCTGTTGCCTCCACTGTGGGTGGAGAGGACTTGCAGAGAGTTGTGGACAAGTCAGAGAAGTGGGTACCAGTTGGTACTAAGCACCAAGTGCATAAAGTATAACAAGAACAAGTGCCTGATTGTGCACCTGGGTAGGGGCAATGCTGGACATACACACTGACTGGATATGGGACACTGGAGAGAAGTCTGACTGGAAAGGATTGGGGTGCTGGTCAGCATCACACTGAATGTGAGTCAGCAGTGTGCCGAGGCAGCCAGGAAAGACAACGGTCCCCTGGAGTGCATGAAGCAACTTATTGCCAGCTGGGTGAGGGAAAGGATCATCCCTCTGCTCTGCATTGCTACTGCCTCACTAGCAGCACTAGGTGCACTTCTGGGCACCGCAGAACATAAAGGACATCAAACTCTGGGAGAATGTGCAAAGGAGGGCACTGGAACTCAGAGATTTGAAGTTCAGAGTTTCACAGGGATTGACTGCTTGTTCAGACTGGGCCCTTCTCACATCCCTTCTCACATCCTGCAATGAAACATAGGTCTCATATGGGACATGAACCTCACAGCGTCCTTGCACCACATGTAGAGCCTGGGATCTTCTGTCCCCATGTCTTTCATTTAACATCATACGGACCTCCAACCCATTGCCCCAGGAAATGCCAGGAGCCAACATGAGAGACAGGATCTCTCTACCACTGGTCTTGCAATCAGGGCTTGACCTGTCTGCTTCGTAAGGCAAAGGAGAGGTTTCTTAGCATGCCAGTGCCTTTGCCTGCCTGTAGTCATGGCTTCCAGTTATCTTCTCTAACAAGTCCCTTGGGAAGCTTGCTTGTTAATGTTCCTCAGCGGGCCCATTAATACTCCAAGAAACTTCACTGTTACTTCTGACTTTGTCTTGTTGAGCACTCTGTGCAAACTTCTCTCTGCACTGGAGGCTGATGAACTCAGCATCAAATGTGCCCTGTGGCCCATTATAACCTAAAGAATTTCCTGTGCCTTATGCCATCTTGTTATCTTCTTCAGGTTATCAGAACTTGTTCAGCAAAAAGGAGGGATATCTGGAGAGAGCTTAAAGAGAAAGAATCCATTATAAATTTATTGTCTCTTTATTTATAGCTGGGTTTAAAGCAGCACTGTGCAACTGATACCAATCCAGGATGTCCCAATGAGTTCTGTACTGTTACTGTGTTGACAAAGGTCCTTCTCAACCTCCCCACCCAATTTCTGCTCACAATGGACCTATGGGACTTGCATCACTTTTCTTCACATCACTCTTCTCCTCTGCATTCATCCGCTCAGTGTTAAAACTGCTTTGCACCAACTCCCACTGGCTTTCCTCAGAGAACCAGCTGCACATGGAAAAGGAAAGATTTCTCTTTTTTATCTGGCCAGCAAATGGAAAGAAAGGTGATGCAATTGAATGAACAGTAAAACACAGTGATCAACTGCATGCCATGTTCAAGCTGCATGTATTGAAGTTTGTCTTTCATATGGAATACTTTTAAAAGAAATGATTTATACTGAGGCAGGATAGGATAGATTGAATCACAGTGAAGTAGTTGACAACAGAGGCCATCAGACTCTGGGAGATGGAGCAAATTCCAGTAATCTCCCTGGGATAGATCAGCCAGGTAGTTGAGAGGTATCAACTTAAAACTGATCAGGACTTGTGAGTATTTCACACATTGAGACGGGTTAACACATTCTCACTGATTCTCAGAATTTGGGGAGATGGAACAAATTCCAGTAATCCCCCTGAAAGTCAGAAATCAGACAGATAATTGGGAGGTATCTGACTGAACAAAGAGCAAGGGATGGAGAAATCTGGAGGGCAGTGGGAGTAGTGTGTGCCCAAATGGCCTGCTGAAAACATACCCGTAACCATGGCCATTTCTTTAGGAGAGTTGAAAACACCTGGAGGATGAGACACATCAAATAGGCAGCAGGGAAGAGTAGTGCTGGGCACCGGGCTATAGTCACAGGGCATTGGCACTGGCACCGCTGTCTGTGTCTCTGAATCTGAAGACATTTGTGTCCAGTGAACACAGTTCTGGAAAACATTGTAGTTTCAGTAAAAGAAAAAAAAAGAAAGAAAGAAAAAAAAAGACATCAAATCACCTCAAAGATTCATATATACAACTTAAAATGGAACAAGACTCATGAGAATTTCTCATGTTGAGAAGGGTTAACACATTTTCATTGATTTCCATCTTTGTCTTCAATTATTTGTTTCAGTTTCATTGACATTTATGATCAACTATTAAGCTTACAGCCTCAAAATAAATAAATAAATAAAAAGAGATACATTTGTATCTTGCACATGGCCTGATGCCCCTTTGACCTTCACAGTTCCCACAAGTCCTTCCATGCTGGAGAGTATGAGATCCAGCAGAAACCTCTTTGGTTTCTCCACTGCTTGGTCAAGAATCTGCCATCTGTGCTCTCCATGGTTCTGCTGGATGCCACATGCCCTGCTGTGCTGTCCCTGCCACAGATAATGGAGTGACAAAGGCCACCAAATGGGACAAGGGACAGACAATATCAGATTCCCATCTGTCTGCAGAGGGCACCTTCCATTGACTCTCCCTGATCAGGAAGACAGGAAAAGACACTGATGGTCTCCTCTGTTGGCCATTTCCATAAGCTCTGACCTGTCTGCTCTTCCATTCCCAGGCATAGCTCAGTGCACTCTCACAGAGGGCATTCACCCTTCTTTATCTCCTCGCCCATCCATCCTAAAGACTCGGTATCCCCCTTGTGCTACAATGCAGTTGTGGAAGCCATTAAAATGTGTCCCCATGGTCCAAACAGGAGCTCAGGCCTGCAGCTCTATCAAGATTTCTAGCTTCTTGTGTGTTGGTGTTTGCATTAGTGCAAAACCACAGAAGTAAACATCCTAATTGGAAAGCATCACTGGACATAGCCTGACTGGATAGCTAATCTATGGTATCAGTGTGCAGAAGGTGGCACACAAACATTAGACAGATCGTGGGCTTTGGAGTTGACACAGCAACATGGTCACACCATGGGCATGGCTTTCCTGAAGGCCCTGTGCTGCTCTTGCAGCTGCATGTGAATTCACCAGACAGCCGGTGCTATCCCCCCTCTGGCCCTCGGCTGATGCCCAGGAAGGAGGTGTCTATCTCAGGGATTTCCCACATGGTTTACAAGCACTGGCACACATCAGGAGCAGCCCAGGCACCTTGGGCATCACCCAGTGTCTGTGTGTGAGCAGCTGCCTCCCAGCTGAAGGTCCGAGGACTCAGAGCAGGAGCTCACATGCAGGCAACTCCTTGTGCACTTCTGAACTGAACCAGAGGAATCCCAGCTCCTATGGGTGTGTAGGGAGCTGAATCCCATTTCATCTCCAGGATTTCTGTCAAGGGATGAGACTCCTGCACTGCCTTTGCTGGAAGCTGGATCACTGCCCTGCACAGGGAAAGTCCAAACCTCCTGTCCTTGTCTGGGTGCCCTTTGTGCTTCATCAAACAAACTCTGGTAGCACTCCCCATATGTCTCCAATCAGTCACTGACCACTGGACATGTGGTGGTTAATTGAGCGGATTTCAAAGCACAGTCATGATGCTGTTGTCTTTCAGGAGCTGTTGGCCATGAGGACCCAGGGACATGTCAGGGGAGACAAGTCGGAAAGATAAAAATGACATCATCTGCTGCTTGCCTGTCCAGGCTCCTGGGACACAGGGAGCTCATAAAAGTGTGCAGGGCTGCAGAGAGACAGCTGTGCCCAGGAGCAGCTCTTGTGCACAGCACAGCCTGCAGGTGACAGAAGGAGAGGAGAGAAACTGGAGAGAGCTTGCAGGATGTGTATGGTGTGAGCAGGCTGCATGCTCTCTGCAGGAGCATTGCTCGCAGACCATGACAGGGTAAGTCTCACTGCAGACCATGAGCTGCTTTTCATAGAGGGTCAACTTAATTTGGGATATCCCATAGCAAATCTGGATGCAGGCAGTGCATGTTTCTTTACTGTGGAAAAAGCCTTCTGCTCCAGCTGAGGGCTTCCATACTGCAGTATGAAATCACAGCCCTGAGGGCTGCATGTCCCAGCACGGCTGCAGGCTGTGCAGCCGGGGCTGCAGGCGGGTGCCCAGGGCTGTCCTGCAGAGCAGGGTCCCTGCTGTGCCCCAGGGGCTGTGTGCCGGGTATGGGACTCTGCCGCCTGCCAGGCTCAGCACTCAGCCTGCCCGGGGAGCTGCCCAGGGCACTGCGGGGAGACGGGTGGGGGGAAGGAGCCCCCGGCAGGGCTTGTGCTGCCACAGCTGCTGCCTGGGGCAGGGGATCACAGCTCCACTGCACAACTGAATGTTTCTGAGGGCACTTTGCAAGAGGAGAGCCAAGGCAGGGGGTTTCCATTTCCTGTTCTGAGGCAAAGAGGTTTGGAGTCAGAAATCTAAAAGGGGCAATAAGAGTTCTGAGAATTTTTCATCAATCAATTGCTTGTTTTGTGAATACTCATACATGATGTGCTTTCAGTCTCCCCTTTCTCAAAGGATGGAATTATCATCATTTTCTGTAGGCATGAATAATTCACTTATCCTACAAACAGGCAGCATTTTCTAACTGAAACTGAATGCCACAGAAGCTGGGGTAAAGGGCTCTAAGAGCACTTGGGGTAAAGATATGAGACATGAAACAGATGAAAATATCCAGGGAGAAGGCATTAGAAAATAAAAGGAAGGTTAGAGCTCCATATGCTGCTTCTGCTTAAGGAATGTTAATTAAGAAATACATGAAATTAAATGCAAGTAATGGTGCTAAATGTACACTGTTGTAAGAGAATAAAAACATTTCATAGTATAGCAGGAGGAGTGTGTCTGAGAATGGTCTGGACTTGTCATTATCTTCTGCACTCTGAGCAGGACTCCAAGCCCAACAACAGCAGATGCCCAACAGCAGCTCCATCAGCGAGTTCCTCCTGCTGCCGTTGGCAGACACGCGGCAGCTGCAGCTCCTGCACTTCTGGCTCTTCCTGGGCATCTACCTGGCTGCCCTCCTGGGCAACGGCCTCATCAGCACAGCCGTAGCCTGCGACCGCCGCCTGCACACCCCCATGTACTTCTTCCTCCTCAACCTGGCCCTCCTCGACCTGGGCTGCATCTCCACCACTCTCCCCAAAGCCATGGCCAACGCCCTCTGGGACACCAGGGCCATCTCCTACACAGGATGTGCTGCACAGCTCTTTTTCTTTACCTTCTTCCTCTCAGCAGAGTATTCCCTTCTCACCATCATGTCCTATGACCGCTACGTTGCCATCTGCAAGCCCCTGCACTATGGGACCTTGATGGACAGCAGAGCTTGTGCCACCATGGCAGCAGCTGCCTGGGGCACTGGGGTTCTTCATTCCCTGCTGCACACTGCCAGTACGTTTTCACTGCCTCTCTGCCAAGGCAATGTTGTGAACCAGTTTTTCTGTGAAATCCCACAGATCCTCAAGCTCTCCTGCTCTGGCTCCTACCTCATGGAATTTGTATTTCTCTTTTTTGGTGTCAGTTTAGGCTTTGGTTGCTTTGTTTTCATAGTTATGTCCTATGTGCACATCTTCATGGCTGTGCTGAGGATGCCCTCTGAGCAGGGACGGCACAAAGCCTTCTCCACGTGCCTCCCTCACCTGGCCGTGGTCTCCCTGTTTCTCAGCACTGGTGCTTTTGCCTACCTGAAGCCCCCGTCCATTTCCTCCCCACTCCTGGATCTGACAGTGGCACTTCTGTATGCAGTGGTTCCTCCAACACTAAACCCTATTATCTACAGCATGAGGAACAGGGAGATCAAGCACGCTTTCAGGAAGATGTTGCAATAAGCACTATTCCAGCTACAATAAAATGCACAACTTCCTCAATAGGATTCCCAGTGGTGGTTCTTTATGTTTTATGCATCTTTGTCTGTTTGATTATGTGAGATATAGGAATGTGCAAAAAAAAAATGTTATTGTACTTATAAATAAAAATGTATTTAAATTCTTTCCTACCTAATTTCCAGTTTTCTCACTCCTAGAACTCATGTAAACATGGAACCAGATTCCCTGAATATGTTATAAGATAACTAAAAAGCTTTCAAAATAGACTTACTTAGCTTTTCTTTCTTCCTACTTTGCCTGGATTTGGGGAGGTACAGCCACAGACAGCAGCACAAAGTGCTCTTTTCATTCATGTGCTCTTACCAGTGCTGCAGTGCTCTCAAGTCCTCTCATTTGTGCAGTCCTGAAGGTCTTCTGTGTCTCACGACAGTCCTGTTGCCTCTACAGCTGCAATCCAGGGCTGCAGTCAGTAGCTGGCAATATGAACAGGTCTGTCAGAGCTGGTCTCCTTGCTGGCACTGCCATAACAAGAGGGCCCCTTTAGAGCAGGACCAGAGAACTGGAGGGAGGCCTCTTCCAAAGCTGGTGTAAGGAATATACCTCAGGAGCTGCTCCCTGAGAAAACCTTGAGATCTTCAGGTGCTCTTCACTGTGTGACCAGATCAGATTGAATAGTCCCAAGGAGATCCGTAAGCATCTCAAGGCAGTGCTGTGGTTTAAGGTTTATGGGTTGAGACAAAGAGAAAAAGAAAAGGATAATAATTATGACAAATGTATTTATACATATATAATATATTTAGTGTATTTTCACACATATACAACATATGCAGTTGCAAACATTATATGAACTAATCCCTATGCGCATCTGTTTGCAAGGCCAGGACTATGTATATGTTTGGTGGCCCTGCTAGGCAGGGGGGTTGGAACTACATGATCCTTGTGGTCCCTTCCAACCCGGGTAATTCTGTGATTCTGTGATTCTGTGACTAGTTGCAGGCGTTTTAACAGCCACAGGGTTCACTGTAGGAGCTGAAGTGGCTGTCGGGCTGTTGCAGGAGTTGAAGTGACCTCAGAGTTCATTCCCAGAGCTGGAACCACCACAGGACATGTGACTATGTTGGAGCAGCCACTGGGCTCATTGGAGGGGTTGGAGCCACCGCAGGGCTGTACTTCCTCCCTTGGGAGGAATTTGTACCATTTTCTTATTACCATACTTGGAACAGCTACAGGACCCGTAGCAGGAGTAACTGCAGAGCTCATTATGAGGGGTGGAGTGACAGAGGGATCTGCCCAGAGCTTGGAGCAACTGCAGGACGTGTAGCAAAACCTTGGAGCTGCTGCATGGTCTGTGCCAGGAGTTGCAGAGGCTGCAGCACTGTCAGCAGATGCAGCTCTCTGGATCTGGCACACTGCAGTCATTTGTGCCTCTTGGGTGTTACCAGTGCCACAGCAGACCTGCCCCCAATATTCTACCAGTTTCTCAGGATCCTGCAGTTGCTCGGAGATGAAGTTCCAAAGCCCTGGGGGTGCCCACCGCTCCAGGCAGCTGCCCAGACCGTCCCACACCCTCTGCCATGCAGAGCCTTCTCACCTTGGGGCAGATCTCTCAGTGATATTCCTGAATAATTGTTTAACCTCAATCATAGATTCATAGAATCACCAAGGTTGGAAAAGGCCTAAAAGATCATCCAGTCCAACCGTTCACCTATTACCTATAGCTCCCACTAAACCATGTCCCTCAACACAATATCCAGTACACCCCCGGACTCACAGAGGCGACAATGTAAATTGTGTAATTCCTAATCATATGGACAATATTACTTCCAAAACCCAAAGATGACCGCAGAGCTGAATGTGCACAAAACTTCACTTTGTCAGCTGCCAATTTTATCGTGGTACAAACTGAGGTCAAACAGCATAGCAAAATAAATACCCTAATCAAGCATCCAAGCACCAAGTAAGGAGCTGTGCAGTGAAGCTTCATGAGAAGACTCAACAAGCTCCACACATAGGGAGCACATCCACACATATCAGCACCATGGCCTGCACTTCTCCAGCTCCCACAAAACCCTGTCCGCTCTGGACAGATGTGCTGTTATCTCAACCCTTGGAGCCTCACATCAGGCACCGAAATGACAGTGGTTGTTGAACCCAACATGTGGCTCAGCAGCACACAGTGCTTGGTGCACTGCCCCATTCCCAGTGGGATGGGGATGAGAACTGGGAAAAAGAGTACAACTTCTGGGATGTAACAAAGCAGTTTACTAAGAGAGATAAAAGAAGAGGAGTAATAGTTATCACTATATATCCGTTGATATGGAATTGTATGTAACAACTGATGCACAAGCACTTGCTCAGCACCACCAGACTGATGCTCAGCTGGACCCTGGGCAGTGAAGAGACTGAGATGAACTCCCACCCCTTTCAATACAATTTCTGCTTGCTGTCAGCTGATAGAGAACGTCCCTTTGGCTACTATCAGTCAGCTGTCCTCAGTCTGTTCCCTCCCAGCTCCATGTGCCCTCCACTGACCATGGCCTTGGCTCTGTACAACACTGCTTAGCAGCAGCTGTAAACATCAGAGTGTTATCAATGGTTTTCTCCTAGAACCAAAACACTGCACCACAGCAGACAGTCTGAAGAAAACAATTCCATCCCAGCTGTAACTCAGATTCCTGCCTGTCCCCTCTTCTTGTTCTTCCTGATCAGGAAGCAAGGAACAGAATCTGCCGCTCTCCTCTCTGAGACCTTTCCATCAGTTCTCAGCTGGCTCCTCTGCCATCCCCAGGCAGAGCTCAGTGCCCTCTCATGGATGGCAGCAGCCTTTTCTCTTCTTCCTTGCCCATCCGTCATGCAGAATCTGTACCCCATTTGCTACAGTACAGAGCTGAGAATCAACCCACCATGTCTCTGTGAGACAAACAAGACCCTAGGCCTGCAAAGGCACAGAGATTTGGAGTTCGCTGAGTGAATGTTTGTGGTCCTCTCATTAGTGTAACGACTCTTCAGAAAGGATCCCCTTCCAGAAGCATGTTTTGATTTTGCCTGGCTGGGCCTTGCATCTACACCGTGCTACTGGTGTTCAGAAGATGGCACACAGGTACGAGACCCATTGTGGGGCTCACAGTTGTCCAGTGAACATTGTCACTACCCAGGGCATGTCTTTCCTGAAGGTCCTCAGTGGCATTTGCCAGCTGGCTGGGGGTGTGCTGGAGACCCCAGGGAACTGCCATTCTGTTGTAATACAAGAAGAATTTTACAGAGCAGCAGCCATGGATCAAGATAAGCACTTTACAGAGCAGCAGCTGCAGAGCAGGATAAACAGCATGAGAACCAAGGACACCTCTAGCAAAAGAATGAAAGGCTCGTGGCTTTGAAGCGGGGTTTTAGGGTTCTTATTGCAGAAGCTTTCTTCCAATTAGTGCGTGTGATTTTTGAACACCCTTGTTTGTTTGCTATAAAAGTACGGCTCTTCAGGCAATAGATGGACACAGCTATATTTAACTATATTGGTGTGTGGTTGTTTGTCCTAGAACGCTGACTTTTGCCTTCAGGTTCGCCAACACATGGGGGCCCGCAATGTCATGGGATTTAACTCTTGAACACCTGTGGGATCCCGAGAAACTAAGCCAGTATTTGAGTCAGGGATGGCTCAGCCTAGATAGATCTAAGGGGGTATGACTTATTTGGGGCTTGGCTTGTGCTTACCGTGCTCTTTATAACACTGTTCGGAAAAGAGAGAATTTCCGAGCTGAGGTTCTAGCCAAAAAGGGAAATCCCCAAGTCAATTTTGATCAGTCACGGGAGGCACCAGTAACAATATCAGTTGCCCTTGTGGAAGGCAAGAAATGGAAATGGGTGTCCTCACGTCTAGAACGGAAAAAAGAAGTGGAGGAGGAGGCAACAGAAGATCCAGGTGACAGGTCTGGATAAGTACTGAGAAAGGAAAAAGGAAAAGTGTCATGAAGAAGAGAGTGATGAGGAGGAAATCTCTGTTACTGTTTGTCGACCCCTGAAGATGACTGAAATCCAAGGCGTAAGAAAGGAGTTCACACGGCACCAGAATGAATCTCTTGTTACCTGGTTGCTTCGCTGTTGGGACAGCTGGGACGGTAGCTTGTTGTGATGTGACAGGCCCTTCCCCATATTCTGGAAGAATCTTAGTGTAATACAGTGGGTGTAGACAAAAAGGCGTAGGTTATATAAGGATGTGTCTGTTTCAATAAATCGCCATTTTGCCACTTCATCTCCTTGGTGTCACTTGGTAATTGGCCTAGCTGCTGCTTCAGTTGAAGGCGAGAGATCGTAAAGAAATTAACGACCATAAAGCCTTCATGTGTATCATTAAAATTCTCAGCTATTAGACACAAGCGCTTTCCAGATTGAGCAAGGAACAACAGTAAATTGCACTGTGTGTTTCCTTGTGGTGTTACCTACGTGACCACAGAGAAGACATGAGGAAGTGGCATGACCAGCCTACTCCTGTACTATGAGCACGGGTGAGGGAACTACAAAACAGTCCAACCACCAGTACGGCTGCTCCAGTTATCACAGGTAACCAATAGAGGGGCCCTGCCCTCATTCAAGGGAGTGGAAGGGATAATAGAGTTTATTGGACTGTGTGGATTTGATGGCCTAGCACATCAGAACCACAGAAATATAAGGCACTGGTGGATACTGGTGCACAGTGCACCCTAATGCCCTCCAGTCATGAAGGGACAGAATCAATCCATATTTCTGGATATCTCTCAAGAATTGACTGTGTTGGAGGCTGAAATAAGCCTCACTGGTAAAGACTGGAAAAAACATCCTATGTGAGTGGTCCAGGGTTTCTGTTCATACTTGGTATTGATTACCTCAGAAGGGGGCATTTCAAGGATACTAAGGGGTATCACTGGGCCTTTGGAATCGCTGCTGTAGATATGGACAACATTAAGCAGCTGTCTGTTTTGCCTGGCCTGTCAGAGGACCCGTCTGTTGTGAGGCTGCTACGAGTAAAAATAAAAGAGCAGCAGGTACCGATTGCTACAAAGACAGTGCACAGACGGCAGTATCGCACCAACAGGGATTCCTTGCTCCCCATTCATGATTTGATTCGCCAGTTGGAGAATCAGGGAGTGATCAGTAAAACTCACTCACCTTTTAACAGCTCCATATGGCCAGTGCGTAAAGCCAGTGGAGAATGGAGGCTGACAGTAGACTACCGTGGCCTGAATGAGGTCACACCCCCACTGAGTGCTGCTGTGCTGGAGAGCAAATAATTCAAATTCTTCTATGAGCCAGTTTTGCTATTAAGTGAAGCAAAGTAAAAGGGCCTGCCCAGGAAATTCAGTTCTTAGGTATAAAGTGGCAGGATGGATGTCATCACATCCCAACAGTGATTGACAAAATCACTGCCATGTCTCCACCAACTAGCAAGAAAGAGACACAATCTTTCCTGGGTGCAGTGGGTTTTTGGAGGATGCACATTCCAAACTACAGCCTCATTGTAAGCCCCCTTTATCAGGTGATGCAGAAGAAGAATGATTTTGCATAGGGCCCAGAGCAGCAGCAGGCTTTTGAACAGATTAAACAGGAGATAGCCTGTGCCATGGACCTGGGGCCAGTACGGACTGGACAGGATGTAAAGAACATCCTCTATACTGCTGCTGGAGAGAAAGGTCCCACTTGGAGTTTGTGGCAAAGAGCCTCAGGAGGGACCCAAGACCAACCCCCGGGACTTTGGAGCTGAGCGTACAAGGGGTCTGAAGAGTGCTACACTCCAACTGAGAAGGAGATCTTAGCCGCGTATGAGGGGGCTCGGGCTGCTTCCGAAGTAGCTGGTACTGAAATGCAGCTCTTTCTGGCACCTCGACTGTCAATGATGAACCGGATGTTGAAAGGGGAGGTTCTCTCCACCCATCATGCTACCGATGCCACCTGGAGCAAGTGGATTGCACTGATTAGACAACAAGCGCGGATGGGGAACCTCAATCGTCCAGGAATTTTAGAAGTGATCATGAACTGGACTGAAGATAAAAAGTTTGGAACATCACCAGGAGAAGAGGTGTCATGTGCTAAAGCGGCCCCACCATACATCGAACTACCAGAAAATGAAAAGAAATATGCTCTTTTCACTGATGGATCATTTCATATTGTAGGGAAGCATTGGAGATGGAAAGCTGCTGTTTGGAGCCCCACACGACAGGTCGCAGAGGCCACTGAAGGTAAAGGAGAATCAAGTCAGTTTGCAGAGGTAAAAGCTGTCCAGCTGACCTTAGATGTGGCTGAACGGGAGAGGTGGCCAATGCTTTATCTTTATACTGACTCATGGATGGTGGCAAATGCCTTATGGGGGTTGTTACAGCAGTGGGAACAAAATAACTGGCAACGGAGGTGTAAACCTATTTGGGCTGCTGAACTGTAGAAAAACATAACTGCTCAAAAAAAAGATATGATTGTAAATGTGTGTCACGTGGATGCACACTTGCCCAAGAGTTGGGCTATTGCAGAACAACAAAACAACCATCAGGTAGATCGAGCTGCCAGAATTGAGGTGGCTCAAATAGACTTGGACTGGCAGAACAAGAGTGAATTATTTCAAGCTTGATGGTTCCATGAGACCTCAGGCCATCAAGGAATGGACATAACATATAATTGGGCTAGAGACTGAGGGGTGGACTTAACTATGGATGCTATTGCACTGGTTATTCATGACTGTGAATCATGTGCCATAATTAAACAAGCCAAGAATATGAAGCCTCTCTGGGGGGAAGGCCAAGGCAAAAGTATAAATATGGGGAGGAGTGACAGGTGAATGATGTCACCTTGCCAGGATCTCATAATGATAAGCGTTTTGTGCTTACCATGGTGGAAGCAACCACTGGGTGGCTTGAAACATACGCAGTACCCCATGCTACTGCCAGAAACACAATATTGGGTTGTTAGAAACAAGTCCTATAGAGACATGACACCTCAGAAAGAACTGAGTCTCATAATGGGACACATTTCAAAAATTCCCTTAATAAATACTTGGGCCAAAGTTCATGGCATTGAGTGGATTTATCATATCCCCTACCATGCACCAGCTTCTGGTAAAATTAAAAGATACAATGGGGTGTTGAAAACTATGTTGAAAGCAATGGGTGGTGGAACACTGAAGCACTGGGAAAAGCATTTGCATGTGGTGCAAGGATGCTGTTAAAGTTCATATCCCACATGTGCCCTGTGTCTCATCACAGGATGTGGGGTGTGAGAAGGGCCCAGTCTGAACAAGCAGTCAATCCCAGTGAAACTCTGAACTTCAGATCTCTCAGTTCCAGTGCCCTCCTGTGCACACTCTCCCATAGTTTGATGTTCTTTATGTTCTGCATTGCCCAGAAGTGCACCCAGTGCTCCAGGTGAGGCAGTAGCAATGCAGAGCAAAGAGGGACAAACCTTTCTCCCACCCAGCTGGCAATAAATTGCTTGATGCACTTTAGGGGACTGTTGGCCTTCTTGGCTGGCTGGGCACACTGCTGACTCACTTAAAATTTTATGTTGAGCAGGACCCCCAATCCTTTTCAGTCAGACGTCTCTCATGTGTCCAATATACAGACAGTGTTTATGTCCAGGGTTGCCCATACCCAGGTGCACAATCAGGCACTTGTTCTTGTTATACTTTATGCACTTGGTGCTTAGTACCAACTGATACCCACTTCTCTGACTTGTCCACATCTCTCTGCAAGTCCTCTCCACCCTAAGTGGAGGCAACAACACCTCCTCATCTGGTCTCATCAGCAAACTTGCTCAGAACATCTTCTAGTCCTGCATGCAAGTCATCTGCATAAACATGAAAGGAAAGTGGCCCTAAAATGGAACCCTGGGGAACTCTGACAGTGACCATCTACCAGCCCAATGGAACCCACTGACTATAATCCTTTGGGACAGAACTACTGGCCAACTGCTCACCCACCACTGCTGGTGAACCTGAAAGGCAAAATGTCAGCGTGCTGGGTCAAACAGAGAAACACCAATATAGTTACATATAGCTGCATCAATTTATTGCCCGAAAGCCAGACTTTTATAGGAGACAGACAAGGGTGTCCAAAAATCACACACGCTAATTGGAGGAAAGCTACTGCAATAACAACCCTATAACCCCCCTTCAAAGCCACGAGCCATTCATTCTTTTCCTAGAGATGTCCTTTGTTCTCATGCTGTTTATCCTGCTCCGCAGCTGCTGCTCTGTGAACTCCTTATCTCAATCCATGGCTGCTGCTCTGTAAAATTCTTCTTGTATTACAACACACCACGTTCTGTTTCTGTCTAGCTGTATGCAGGAATTTCTGTCCAGAAGGGTGCTGGAGAAATAGTATCAAAAGCTCTACTGAAATCCTCAAGGATTACATCAACTGCCTTCCCTTGTTCAGCTCAATGGATAAAGGTGTCATAAAAAGACCTGAAATTAAATAGGACCTTCCCCTCTGTATCTTGTGTTGTCTGTGACCTGTCCTTCAGTTGTTTTTCCATAACTCCCACCATCATTTTCTCCATAATTTTACCAGGCACTGTAGTGAGACTGACAGGTCCATAATTGGCGCGTCATCTTTCTTGTTCTTCCTTACAATGAGACAACATTTGCCAGCTTCCTGTCAACAGGTATGACCCTAGATTTATTAGATGCCATTGAAATGCGAGCCCAGAGCATACTAAAGTGTCATCAGTGCAAGAACGTAGATGTGCCATAGCTTTGCAATGCCTTGAAATCCAGACTATGCCACAGATGGAGCAGAGAGGAAGATCTGCCTCTTCTGTTCTGAGCTCATCCTTTTGATAAGCTGAATATCACTACATACTCCATGGGGTCAGGTGCAAAAGACACAATGGGTGCCCTAAGCACGTGGCTGAGGTGGTATTTAGGATGGCCAAGAATACCTCCCTTCTGGCCCTCAGCTGATGCTCCAGAAGGAGGTGTCTATCTCATAGATTTTCCGTCACAGTTTACAAGCACTAGCACAAAACTAGAATCACCCAAGGCACCTTGGGCATCACTGAGAGACTGTGTATGAGTAGTGCAGTCCCTGTGGAATAAAAACCAAGGATTCAGATGAGGGACTCACACACAGATACCTCACTGTGCACATCTGAACTCAGCTAGGTGAACTTGTAGCTCCTGTGGTTCTTTGAAAAACTGATCCCAATTCAGCCCCAGGGTTTCCATCTGAGGATGAGATGCCTAACGCTAGAATAAGGATGGGATGGTCTGTTGATAACAGGACAAATGGAAACGGATTTAAATTAAAAAGGGGAGACATAGGTTAGATGTGAGGAACCTATATTTTTACACAGCAACACTGGAAAAAGTTGCCCTCAGAGGCTGTGCATGCCCGATGGATGGGATCCTGGGTTTACTCTGGGTTTACCCTCACGTCAGTCCATGTTTCTACTCATACTTTTGTCTAGGTGAACTCTCACTTTACTCAAGGTTTTACTCACAGTTTACCATCAGGGAGTGTGATCGGGAGATGGGCTGGTGGAGTGACTTGCTGGCATCCCCGAGGGAAGGCTGCCAGGCAGATACCCCCAGAAAAGTGGTTGACTCCCTGCCCTGTCACAGTCAGACAGACCTGACTGATGAGGAGGGTTGGAAGAGAGTCCCAACTCAACATCACAGGAGCCCCCCCATGCCTGCCTAGCCCTCGACCCCTGATCCATCTAAGCAACAGGTTTGACACTCTGAAATCTGAAGGAGATAAGAATAGGGAGGCAATGGAGGATCTGCCTAGGAGGAAACCTAATGCAAGGCAGTCACTACCAAGCCTTGTGACTTCCTCTGCCATGAAAGAAAGAAGGGTGGCCGTGGTGGGTGACTCCCTTCTCAGAGGAATAGAGGGCCCCATTTGCAGACTGGACCCCAGTTGTCAGGAAGTCTGCTGCCTTCTTGGCTTCAGGTCAGGGACATAATGAGGAAACTCCCAATGCTGGTTAGGTCCACTGATTATTTTCCACTACTCATAGTTTAGGTGGGCAGTGATGAAATTTCTTAGATAAGACTACAAACTATAAAAAGAGATTTCAGGAATTTAGGCCATTTAGTTCACAAAGTGGGAGATCAAGTGATTTTTTGTTTTATACCTTCAGTGGCAGTGAGGGACACAGAGCAGGCTTGGAAAGCAAAGCAATGAACAATTGTCTCAGAGGTTGGTACTGAGCCAGAAACTTTGAGTTCTTTGATCACAGGACAGTTTACTTGGCCCATGGTCTGTTATCCATGAATGGAACCCAACTGTCTCAAAGGGGGAAGTGAATCCTAGCATAGACGGTAGCGGGGCTTATCGAAAGAGCTTTAAACTAGCTACGATGGGGGAGGGGACAAAACAGGGCTTACCAGATATAAGCCTAGGGAAATGCTGTTTGAACTGGGAGAGAGGCAGATGCCTCAGCTGAAGTGCATCTACACCAACGCACGCAGCTTGGTCAACAAGCAAGAGGAGCTGGAAGCAACTGTGCATCTGACAAACCATGACCTAGTTGCTATTACCGACCCATGGTGGGACCACTGCCATGACTGGAGTGCTGTGATGGATGGTTACAAGCTCTTCAGAAGGGATAGAGGAGGAAGGAAGGGTGGTGGTGTGGCCCTTTATATTAAAGAGAGTTTTGATGTTGAAGAGCTTGGGCTTCAGAATGAAGTGCATGTTTGTAAGGATCGGGGGAAAGGCCTGTAAGTGTGACATCTTGCTAAAGGTTTCTTATAGACCGCCTAATTGATGGGTGAGGCATTCTATGAGCAGCTTACTGAAGTCGCAAGATTGCCAGCACACATTTTCTTGGGAGACTACAACTTCTCTGATATATGCTGGGAATATAATAAATAGCAGAGGAATCAGTCCAAGAGGTTTATAGATTGCATGCAAGACAGCTTCCTTACACAGCTGGTATGAAGTCCTACCAGGGGTGGTTCCTTGCTAGACCTGCTCTTCACTAACAGTGAAGGACTGGTAGGAGTTGAGAAGGTTGGGGACTGTCTTGGGCAGAGTGGCCATGAAATGGTAGAATTCTCTATTCTTGGAGATGTCAGAAGGGTGACTAGCAAAACTACTATCCTGAACTTCTAGAGGGCGGACTTTGACCTGTTCAGGACACTTGTAGCACAGGTCCCTTGGGAGTCGCTCCTTATGGGTAAAGGGGTCCAGGAAGCCTGGACCCTCCTCAAGATGGAAATCTTAAAGGCACGAGATCAGGCTGTCCCTGAATGCCATAAGGTGAGCCATAGGGGAAGAAGACCAGTGCAGATGAACTGGGAAAAACTATTGAGACTCAGGAAGAAAAAGAGAATCTCCGTCCTCTGGAAGAAGGGGCTGGGTACTTGGGGAGATTACAAGGAAGTTGCTAAGGTATGCAGGGAGGAAGTTAGGAAGGCACATTAATTCCCTGTCCCTTAATCCATGCCCAGAGCTTCTCAGCCATGTCACTGCCAACTGTAAGCTCCATGCAGAGTTCAAGTGGGACACAGAGGGCACAGCCTTCTGCTGGGTGGATGCAAGTGTTGGTGGAACCAGATGGGACAAAGCCCTCCCACCATGCCCTCCTGGGAAAATGGCCACCCCAAGAATGGCAGTCTGCCTCCTCCATGACCCCATCTGAAATGCTCCTG